>NC_056630.2:209765186-210385186 GCF_002870075.4 Lactuca sativa
GCTCTACGCGAAGTTCTCTAAATGTGAGTTTTGGATTCGATGAGTCGAATTCCTGGGTCACGTTGTTAGTGAAGAGGGAATTCATGTGGACCCTTCCAAAATCAAAGACACTAAGAACTGGTTAGCACCGAAGATGCCTACAGAAATTCGCCAATTTCTAGGCCTTGTTGGCTACTATCGTAGGTTCATTCAGAACTTCTCTCGAATTTCAAAACCTCTTACAACTTTGACCCAGAAGGGCATGACCCTTGACTGGGAAGAGGAGCAAGAGAAAGCGTTCCAAACACCGAAGTGATCCCTATGCACCACACCAATACTATGCCTCCCATAAGGAATAGAAGACTTCGTGGTCTACTACAATGCATCCAATCAAGGGCTCGGTTGTATTATGATGAAACGAGGTCAGGTCATTGCCTATGCCTTTCGTCAACTTAAGACTGTGACAACCGTCAATTTTCGGTCAAGTCAAAGTCAACAATTCAAACCGGTCGACTCAATTAGCCTGTGGGTACTAGGGTTTACGTTAGATGATTACTATACAACTCGTTATGCTAATGAGAAATCATAAATTGAAAAGTCCGTATGTATAGATTTCCATAACCTAAAACTGCGTTAAGTGTGTAAGATCCTTAAACATGGCTTAACGGGGTTTACGGTCCTTGCGTTGCGAAGCCAGACACTCACAAATGTCACACATGAAACCTATCTCAATCGTTTTCACTCTATCTCTCTCTATCTAGAATCTCTCCCATATCTCTCTACGTATGCCAAATCTCTCCCAAATCTCTCTAAGTATGAGAAATCTCTCCAAGTATGTGAAATCTCTCCCAAATCTCTCCATGTATGTCAAATCTCTCCCAAATCTCTCCAAGTATGTCAAATCTCTCCCAAATCTCTCTAATTATGAGAAATCTCTCCAAGTATGCAAAATCTGTCCCAAATCTCTCTAAGTATGAGAAAACTCTCCAAGTTTGTGAAATCTCTCCCAAATCTCTCCATATATGTCAAATCTCTCCCAAATCTCTCTCAAAAGTTCCTTAAACTTTTTGTAGTCTTTCGGGCCATCCCGACCCTTAACCAGGTCAAAAACTGCTTAAAACGGGGTAAAAACGTTTAAAATAGACTTAAGGACCCGAAACCCTCTTAAGGAGCCGAACCCTGTTAAGGACCCGAAACCCCTCTTAGGAACCGAACTTGTTAGAAGCGAAGGTGTCAGAAGCGAACTACCCAATCTCGGACCGAACCCTCTCAGGAACTGAAGGTCCCTTCGGACCGACCTTGCATAGGCCGAACCCTACCTTCGCCTTCGCCTCCTACCCCTTTCGCTCCATTTCACCTTCGGCCAAGCAGCAGAAGGGACCGAACCTCGACCTAGGACCGAGAGGTCTCGCAGGAAGCTCTTTTTCACCCAGTTTTCGACTAGTTTTGCGTTTTAGGCCCGTTTTTAATTATTTTAACGCGGGATTTTCACCTAAAACATTATTTTAACATATAAGGCCCCATATTTATTTATTAATCACATTTTTGGGGATAAATCTTATCCAAGAAGAGTGGGTGAAGTACAAGAGGTGGAGTGTTGGCTTTTCTTTAGTTTATGACACAAGCAACCACCCACACCCACTCCATGACCAGCCACACTCTTTCTACCACACCTAGGTCATGTCAAAGTACTTTATCCTGATTTCCAGCCATTTCCCACGTTCTTAGAGATGGAACATCCATCCTCTCTCCTCACACTTCATTCATTATCTCATTTCCACCAAAAGATCAAACACTTTTCTCTCAAACTTTTTCTTTCTATTTCGAGACTCCAAGGCTGATCATCAAGCTTTATTATACTCTTGGTAAGTATAATTCATCCTCCTTGTGATTATTACACTTCATTCTACTCCAATCATTGATTGCTTACACAAACTCCATCACTTTGATGTTAGATTCTCAAAAATCTTCAAGGCATCTTCAAGTGTTCTTGAGTTGAACACTTCCTTTCTCCAACATTCATCTACTAAAATCACATAAGATGAGTTCATACCCCTGTGTTTTCATGTTTTCTTAAGTTTTGAGGGGGGGGGGGGGGTGGGAATACAAGTTAAAACACAAAGAACATAACTAAACTTTTCTAACAACTTTCATCATAAAAGTTGGACTCCATTCACAAATAGTAATTTTTATAAAACTGCCTATCATTTCAAACATCAATCCGGACCAGTCTGTGATTATGGACTTTTTCACACAAGTTTGAGGTCATTAAAATTCATAATAAAAATTATGAAAAAACTAAACTAATTTCCCAAACTCTCAGAATTTGCAGATTCTGATTTGGACCTTTGATGATTTTTCTATAAATTTTCTAAGAACAGTAAATGAAAATGTTAACAATAGAAAAATGCTACCAATTTCATTTCACCTTGTAACATGTTGAGCAAGGTGTATGCCTTTATATGAAAATATGTTCTTACAAATAGATGACATTTTGTCTTAGTATATAGTCATACATTGGAAAACAAATGGATTTTTACCTACAAAAGTGTGGTAATTAATTAGTTGTTATATTGCATGTTGTTTCACTTTAGTAAAAGGTATATATACATATCGGTAAACAAAAGGGTTTTTACCTTCACAATTACAGTAGTTCACCATAATAAACAAAGTTATAACTATTACATTTAAACGTTTAATAAACTATAATAGGTATGGTTTATGTTTTCATTAACACAACAAGCACATTTCAGAAGGTTTTATTCCCACAGAAAAAGGTTTTGCACTCACGCACAACACACGTAAACTTGTTAACTTAAATTGTGAGACATTCTTCTCAAGTACTCCTAGAGTACGGGTTAAAATTCATGGTAGTTATAACCAAAGTCTCTTTTAGGGAGAACATGATAGTTGTGTATAGAACTATATTGAGTTAGACACCCCACACCTGAGTTGCATGCAACAGCTAGACCGGTAGGTTTGTGGTGACAAGTGCCATATCAGTTTGGCAACGCCTGAGAAACGTTGTGGCAGGTTCATTTAGTCATAGTATGGTTATAGCGACTCACATAGGAAGTTAACAACTCATAAAGTTTACGGGAATTTTTATAAATCAAAAGGGGTTTTATGTCAATTTAGAATCACTTTTTATATCAATAAGTACTGATATTACTATACACTTTCGGTCTTGGTATTTAAGACTACATGTCATTCATTACGAGATTTTCCTCAAATCTGAAAGGGTTTTATGCTGATTTAAAACCACGTTTATATCTTTAAGTATGGTAAATACTTGTGTATTCTTGGTCCTGGGATTTAGGACCACATAACTTTTATAAGGAAAATATTGGATTTTTCTTGGTAACACACAACACATTACAAAGAACGGTTTCCAAACTCTTTATCTAAAAAGCTTATGAACTCACCAACTTAATTGTTGACACTTTTTCAAAACTACTTGTATTCTCAGGAATTCAGTGAAACAGAAAATCAACAGCGTTTTGAGGATGGGCCGATAAATCGTCAAACAGTTCATTTTGTCATCATAATGTAATTGATTGGAATCATGTAAACATATACTTTGGTGTAACTTTTTCAATTATATTTATGATGGTTGTATTTACTTTGAGCACTATTATACTCGTTGTTGTGATACTATACATGAAGTCCTCCACCCCCGGACGGTTCCGCCATCCTTGGTTTGGGGGTGTGACAGATTGGTATCAGAGCATTGTTTATAGTGAACTATGTAGATCAAACCACATAAGATATACAAACTATAAATGAATTGGGACTAAGGTCTCTAATTTAACATTTTCAAATGTCTATACTTTTAGAAATAAATAGTTTCTTGTTAAAAGTATACATGTATGCATATATACTAAGGTCAACATCATTCTAGAACAAAACAAAAGTAATGATTATTGAATGGCACAAGTAGGCTTGGGGATGTATTGTCAGTCCTGGGAATGGCATAGCCAGATCAACTATGCTGGTCTGAGGAGTGATTAGCATATGCCCAAGAATGGTTGTGATGTGGCAACAAGTCTAAAAACTTACCAACACTACCACAATGAAATATTGTAGGGGTATTTGGTGTTACTATAAGTACTAATCTGAGAACTAAATAGATTTTTATCAATAGGTCAATAATTACTTAGTGGATACATTAAAATTATAAGTCCCCAGGACGTCATAGACTTAGAATTTGTGGATCTTTGCTTTACTTCCTGTTCCTTGTTGGGTTGTTGACTTACAGTTAGGGTTGCTTATTCGAAGGTCTATCCTATCCCAAATACATATAACTAGTATGCACTAAACAAGTATTGAAGTACCTGATAAAGATCATCTTATAATTATCTAAGTAGTACGTCTACTTAGTTATTTCTTATATTCCCTTTTCTCGCATGGATGTCATGGCTGGATTTCCATCCCCACGACGACACGTGCTACCCTAACCACGACAATACTGGATGGCTCGGAGAGGAGCTAGAGAATGATCACCCAATCCCTGTAGATGGTCACCAAGCTGAAGGCTTTGCTGATGGATCTGACTCCGAACCTGAAGTGGAGAACCTACCCCCGATGGCTCTTGTTCCGAATCCTAACCCTCGTCCGGCTTTTCAAGGCCCAACGCCTCCTTGGGTAGAGTGCTTGGACACCTGGAGCGAAGAGCAAGACCAACCTATGCTATTTAATGGAGATCGAAGCTTCTACAACATAAGCAAAGGAAGCTAAGCAGACAGAATTCTTCCAATTCTGGTCCGTAGAGTTGCTCGAAACGAGATACAGACTCTCCATCGTATCGCAGAGGTTGATGCAAATGAAAGAATGCATACAATCCGCACCGATCGCCTTGAGCACACTTGTGAAAGATCTAAGAGAGACCATGAAACCTTGCTGTAAGCACTGGCTGAAACACGAGCCGAAGTCATAGAACTCCGAGTATGCCAGAGGGTGTACGAAAGGCACATGCTTGATATGGAGCGGCAACTGGCTGAACTAAGGGTACACCAGAGGGATGACCCCCACCAGTAGTAGATGCCTTACTTTCTTTCCCTGCTAAAAAGAAATCGTTTTCCTATCTATGTCCTATGTGGTATTTTCTATGAAACTATCTTATACTGTAGGTACTTTTAGTTAGGCCTTTAGGCGGCCAAAATTCTCCCACTCTGGATGTGATGTAAGACCCTCTACAAGGTCAATTTTCCCTAGCCTGTTACATCTTAAACATCAATGACATTGTCAGTCGGCTAAATTATGTGTCACTCCTTGTTCAAATACTTCCATCATGCTATCATTGGAGTCTATCTGAAACCCACTCTAGTCAAGTTGTTGGACTAGGGTAATTTAGCTCTGGGATTGTTCCCAATTCTCTTTCAAAGGTTGGATCATGTTATTCACCAACCAATGGAACTCGGTTTGAACGATGAGACCATTCTACGAACTCACTTCTACTCCGTAATAGGATTGCATCATAGGGATGTACGTCAAACCTTCAAGAACATACTTCTACTCTATAGGTGAACGGTCGAAATACATCTAGGTTCAATAATGGCCTTTACTAGGAATTCTAGTTCGTTAAGAGGAATAAGTAAGAATGTTATTATTATGATTTCCTCATTTATACATTCCACAGTTAGATATAACGAAGACCTGGTATACAATAGAATGTGAGATTTCTAACTTACTTTCTTTTCCTTGTTGGGATGTGAAACCAAAGTTGAATCACACATTTTACTATCCGCCCAGTCTTGGTTATATCATAATGTGTATAAGTAAAGTTTTCATGTATAATAACTCATCTCTTAGTCAGAATCAAAATAATATGGAGTCAACCTTGGTCACTCACGAACTCCTTGTCTTTCGTGTTGCAGAATCATGTCATCATCCGGAAATAGTCAGCCGATCAACGAAGCCCCTATCCTTCATATCGACGCCGCTACATTCCAAGTCGTAGTAACAGCTGTCCTTGCAAACCTCAATGCTGGCAACACAATCACGACTAGCGAAGGAATTGAAAATTCCGATCGATGAATCGATCTAGGAACCCACTAAGAGGCAATAGTCTCGGACGTACCAAGTTGTAAAACAGAGAGGAGGAAACGAAATCGTCGAGCTCGAAAGGAGCGCCAACGATCCCAAAGACTTGCCATGCAACAGCAGCGAGTGGCAACTCCTGCCCCTTCAGCACCAGCACGACCCATTCCTCAAGTCCCTGGCATCGAGACCAACCTTGCACACAAAGGTGGTGATAAAACCGGACCCCATAAAAGGAAATTTTCGAAGTGGATGAACGAGGAGGGAACCCGTGTCCATGTAACTCTGACTAAACACCTCACTTCCACCACCAATGCTAGTACAAACCATATATGTCACAAATGTGGCGAGATAGGACACCTCAAAAAGGACTGTCTAATAATAAAGAACTCCGACGCAGACGAGAAGATACTAAGGATCACTGCCACAGGAGAAACTACTCTGGAACCTGTTAAAATATCTAAGGCATTCGTTGTAACAGACTCATAAACTGTTTAAAACTAGTGCAACTAGAGTCTTATCTTTTGCGAGACCCCGTCAGTAATGGGACCCTCGTGCTGTGTATACTTGTCTTTTGTAGTATACCTAGTTCGCAGCAATAGTCTTGTAGTAAAGCTATAGTACTGTAAGTCTGTTAAAATTTGCACAGTTGTGTTTTTTCTGTAACGCCTTTATGAACAAATGTAGTGCCTTTATTTCCAAGCGACTCCGATTTTTATCATACGACTGGAGTCCATCCAATCCTCACAATACTAGTTTCGTGCGTAAATCTCTTCCTCCGAAATCATCTTTCTAGCGAAGCCGTCATTCCAGAACTCCGAAGTACTCATGCATAGAGTACCTCAAGTTTCTTATCCTTTTCCGAAGAAACCTCAACAAACCTCCCCGAAGTACCACTCGGGCAGTACGTCAAGTTCAATCCAAAGTGTTGGTGCATGTAAATGCTCCACAAATAATGAGTGATAGTTAGGTTATATTTTCCCTTTATTTGTATTGTTGGTGTAAATACTCTCCCTCCTATATAAAGGGAGAGTTGGTCATTTTTACTTAAACTAGCTCATTTCTTTTCTAAGTTAGTGATTACTTTTGTTACCATGTAATCCTAGGGAGAGAAAGTTGGTTGGTTTTCCCACCCAGGGAGAGTTTCTCTCCCACCAAGTTCTTCATGCAATATTATGAATATTCTCTCTTGTTCTTGGTCTTTTCTTATGTACTCATAATATGTTCTTCGTGTTCATACTTCCAAAAACATGATTAATCTCGAGATATCCTTCTTCCGCACTCACCGTTCGTTATAAAAATGAGTTTCTACAATTGGTATCAGAGCCGTACCTTGAAGATCTCGCGATTAGTTCAAAGGATCGACTCCCGTTCGTTGATTAGCTTGTGATTTTTCCGTGTTTCTGCAAGGAAAAATTTTCGGGTTGCAAACCGGAATTTTTTTTATGATGTTCTTCCTTAGTTCTATCTTTTGGGTGATTCTATCTTAGCAAAAATAAAAGTTGTTGCTGCTGCTCGTTCTATTATTGCTGGAAAAATGATGTTCTTCATGTTCTTATTGTTTTTCTGTTGAAGAAATGAAGAAAAATGGGAAGAGAAATTAATTTTGTGGTCTCTTAAAAATGTTGAAGATGTTCTCCAGGAGGTTCTTTTTCTTGGATGTGAAGACACAAAGTTTAATGGGCTTATTATTCATGAAGGAAGTGAAGAATTTCTTTTGAAGACTTTTTCCCAGCACTTTTTCTCATCATGAGAGGTATTATCTTCATATCTCACAATTTTAAATTGTTGCTATGAATCTTAATTTGAAGAAATATGGACGTAAGTTGTTGTTTGCATAAAGCACTTTGTCCTTTTTACTCTTTTGGGTAAAGAGTAATTCACTTATATTTGCCTTCCCAAGCAAAAACCATGTGACATAGTCCAGTCCCATCACCTTTTGTCCCCTAAAAACCCCCTGTATACTCTTCCTTTCGCCTTCCCAAGACCCACTTGTTGACTTAAATGCTTTATAAAAAGATTCCCTTATTAAAATATGAATAAATGGCCTTTGCGGTACCATTTTTCATGAAAAAATAGCATTTTTCATCACCTGTTCAGCCCCTTCCGGACCCCCGAACCGCAGCCAAAAACTGCCTACCGGAGTCCCCTTAGAAGCCTACCCACAGCCCCTCTTATGCCTTGATCCGAGGTCCTCTCAGGTTCCAGCCGTAGTCGAGGTCAGCATCCAAAAACTGCAGCCTTCCATTTCTTGTTTGGCTGACCGAAGTCCCTCAAGACCGCAGCTTCGGATCCTCCTGGCTTGGACCGCAACTTCGAACCGCAGGCTCTTCACTGCAGCTCGCATCCGTGGCCGCTTGTTGCCTTCTATCCGCAGTCCTCGTCCGGAGTCACTTGAGTCTGCTCGCACCGCAGTTGCTTGGCTCCCCTTGCACTGCGTCTCGCATCCGAAGTGGCTTGCCTCTATCCGCAGTCAGCACCATCCGCACCCAGGTCTTCGTCCGCACCCAACCACCCCACCGCAACCACCTCCCACTCATGTCACCCTCCACCATCCGCAACCTTCCCAGCAGACCTTGGATTCCCGCAGACTTCGCCCCTCCTCCCTCCTCCTTCTTCTCCTTCAGCCCTTCCTCCTCCTCCTCCCCCTTCCTTCTTCCTTCTCCTTGCTTTTTCCTCTTCCCCCACCTTTTTCCTCCCCTCCTTTTTTTAAAAACCTTTTTTTTATAAACTTTTTTTTAATTCATTTTTTTTCTACATTATTTTTTTTAATTAATTTTTTTTCAGCCAAAATTTTTTTACTAAGCCAATTATTTTTTTTAACATCAATTTTTTTTTTATTTAGCCATTTTTTTTAACACCAATTTTTTCTATTTAACCATTTTTTTTATTATAACCAATTTTTTTTTATTAAAACTAATTATTTTTTTTAACACCACTTTTTTGCCACAACCTACCCATGGATTGTCACATTGGTTACTTCATGTCGGTTATTATTATTGGAAGAATATTTCTACTGCAGTCGGACTTCATATTATCTTTTTGTGATGCTTGCACCGCAACGACGATTGATCAACAAAGATGTTTCGCAATCTTCACGTTATGAGATTTTATGACTTGTTGCTTATGATCTATGGTTGACGAATCATGTATCTTGAGCATGTGGACTTTATTCTCTATTGAAGGCCACTTCAAGTATTCCGACACCGCAGTTTGGATATTTGGATATATTTTTGGCACAACAGATTTTCTCAGCACAATTTCAGCAACTATGTCACCCGCTTTCTCATGACCGCAAGAGTATTTATTTTACACTTTCTCGTTTCTTATCGAGACCTTCATACATCTAGGGAGAGCTTATCTTAGCTCTTGGTATCCGACACTCTCCATCCGATGATTTGTTGATTTTTGATATCCGGTCATTGGTTATCAAAAATAGGGAGAGAATATCATCCGGATTTGGCTATTATTATTTGAGTTTGGATTTGAAGACTTCTGAAGACGGTTATTTATTTAGTGATGCGATGTGGCACTTATTTTTGGTCTTTACGGATCAAATTTTTGGCATTACTCGATGTTTTCCGATTCAAATTATTTATTATTCGGACTCTACCACAGGATGATTTTATGTTCGCATCTAGTTCAGATTTTATGGTTTCACGAGTTTGGATTTGTGATATTTTGAAGACAGATTATTTTGGCGATGTGACGTGGCACTTATTTTTGATCCTTGGATCAAGTTTTTGGCATTGCTGGACCATGTTTTTGGACTCACATTATCTTTATCCGGACTACATTTTATGGATGCTTCACATGTTTAGCAGGTTATTCTTTGAAGAATTTCTGTGTATTATGATTCAAGAACTCGAGATGTTTTTCAAACTTTTGAAGACGAAGTGTTTCTTTTATTGGATCTTCTACTTGCTCATGGTGACCTCCTTCTTCGGGTGATTATGACTGGTTTGAAGATTTGGATCTTTTTTTTTTCTGCTTCATTGGTTGTGATTTGAAGCCGAAGACCTTCATTTCAGAGATTCATGGCCAGTTTCAGACTTCACAGACACTTTAGAGTTTCAGAGATATTTCAGCACTTGATTCCATTTTATTACCACACTTGCTAGTCGGATTACTGTATTATAGCCTTGTATCACTTATTGTATCTCTCATCATTTGTAAGCATTTAGGGAGAGAATGTTGGTGCATGTAAATGCTCCACAAATAATGAGTGATAGTTAGGTTATATTTTCCCTTTATTTGTATTGTTGGTGTAAATACTCTCCCTCCTATATAAAGGGAGAGTTGGTCATTTTTACTTAAGCTAGCTCATTTCTTTTCTAAGTTAGTGATTACTTTTCTTACCATGTAATCCTAGGGAGAGAAAGTTGGTGGGTTCTCCCACCCAGGGAGAGTTTCTCTCCCACCAAGTTCTTCATGCAATATTATGAATATTCTCTCTTGTTCTTGGTCTTTTCTTATGAACTCATAATATGTTCTTCGTGTTCATACTTCCAAAAACACGATTAATCTCGAGATATCCTTCTTCCGCACTCAGCGTTCATTATAAAAATGGGTTTCTACACAAAGACCCGTATGGTTAATTTATAGCTGAAGAATGTATACACAAGGGCGGTATATAACCAAGGTTCTAAAAGTTTAGAATTACTAATTCCCCTTTTACTTCTTTTCCTTGTTGGGATGTGAGCTTAAAGAAGAATCATTTACTCAATTACCTTTTCAATCATAATTATATACGACTCCAGTAACCAGATCGCCCTATAGTCTAACCCCTTACCGAGCTGCAAGAACTGTCAGGTCAAACCTATCGAACTACTCAATAATGAAATTGAAGAACCAAGCTTCTCACTATGGAGAGCTTCAGTCTTGTTCTTCAAGAAGAAAGGCAAATTGCTCATTGGTCCATCGACTTTAGAGGCCCAAACAATATCTCCAGTAGAAATCATTACTATCTGCCTCGCATAGACGAATAGGTCGACCAACCGCAAGGAACGAGGTACCCTACAGGAATGGACCTGAGATCCGAATATCACCAGTCGCGAGTATTGGAGAAGGATGTTTGAGGACAATCCTCCAAATTCAATGCGGACGCTGCGAGTCCGTAGTGATACCCCTCAGATAGGACCAACCTGCTCATAGTATTCATGAACTTAATGAATAGGGTATGCCATTCTTACTGGGATTAGTTTGTCATTGTCCTTGTAAATGACTTGCTTATTTACCCTTGTAGTAAGAAGGAAACCAAAAAGAGCAGCTACAACAAACCGTGGGAACAATACGATCGGAGAAGCCTTACCCGAAGTTCTCTAGAAACGAGTTTTGGAATTGAAGAGTCAAATTTCTAAGACACACTATTAGTGATGTGGAAATTCTTGAGGACCCTTTCAATTAATCAAAACCATTGAGAAATTGTCAGCACCGTAGGCGTCGACGGGAATTCACCGAAATTCTAGGTCTCGCTGACCTACCGTCTTATTTCCTTTAGAACTTCTCCTAAATTTCGGAACCCCCTTACGACTTTAACCCTGAAGGGAGCAACCTTTAACTGGGAAGAGAAGCAAGAGGGAGAAACCTTTAGAACTCTAGAGTAAGAGACCAAATTTGTCTGGAAGTCTCACTCTGGGAAGGCTTAGTACGCTTTGGAAGGCGTGGAAAGCTAAAACCCAAGATAATTAGGCCCTTCGAGATTCTTGTCAGAATCAACCCTGTAACTCGCAACTTCAATCTACCCCGTGAGCTTAGTAAAGTACATTCTACTCGCCACGTCTCGAACTTGCAGAAGCATCTATCCGACGAGACTCTTGTAATCCCCCTCGACGAGATCAAGTTCCACAAGAGCCTCACCTTCGTGGAAGAACCGTAGTGACCATGGACCGAGAGGTCAAGCGGACGAAGCAACACCGCTTCCCATTAGTGAAGGTTTGCTAGAATTCTAACCAAGGACCTGGATTCACATGGGAGCGCGAGAATCAATCGATTAGGAAGTATCTGTTGGGTTATGAGCATTCTAACACACCTAAGTGTACATGCAACCCTAAATACCTTGGATCTATGTTTTCTCTATTATACATGCAAATAAGAACATCCAAGGTATTATCCTAATCTAGCATACAAAACAATGACTATAGCAAGATAGAATACATACCTCTTTGGTGTAGAAAGTCTTCATGAAGCTTGAGTGCCTAGTGCCCCAAGTGTCACACCTCAAATGGTTCACACAACACCAAATACACATGGAATGACTTGAGAGAAAACTACACTCATGAAAATCGGCTAGCACTTTCTTACTATCTCTAGTGGCCGATTTTTCCCAAGAATGTGATCTTTATATAGTGTTACAATTAGGGTAAACCCTTAATTGTCATGGCTTTCCATTTCCTTGGATCCATGGGTTCAAATACACCATGGAGCATCTATGGACCATCTTATGGGTTTTAGCCCAACTTGATTATCCATGGAGCATTAGCCCACTATATAAGTATGGATGATTTACAAAATCAACCCATATATTTAATTAGTCTTCTTTTGATCACTTAATTAATCCTAGATTAATTCTTGATCAATACTAATTAAATAATCTCATTATTCTTATTATTAATATACTAGAACTTATAATATATTAATAACCATAAGTGTCTTATTTCTCTCATTTAGTCTATCCAAGTGCATGATGCCATGCAACCCAAATGGACCATGCCAGGTCGGGTCAAGTCTTACCAATTATAGTTATGGACTTAGACATTAATCCAACAGTCTCCCACTTGGATAAGTCTAAAACTATTATTGTGTATGACTTCAGGAACCAACTGGCAATCGTAGCTCTCAAAAGCTTCTGTCAAACTCTGACCTTGTAGATGAACTCTGACCTTTGTCAATGACTTGTCCATTAGATAAGGGATCATATATTCCTCCATTCTAGATATCATATGGACTGAGACATGGATTATAATCATTCTCTTTGTCCATTTGTTGTTTCCCGATTTCCGATTTATGACGACTGACTAATTGAACAAATCAAATCCGTCCTGGCCCGGCCGAGCACTTCCATTTGTCATCATCAAATCATCGAGGGGCCCACAGATATCGCTTTTATCCCGAAGGTAAAAGGAACGGATAAACTTCGACTCATATGGCTTGTTCTACTACTTGTTGAATCATACACAAAGGCACGTTTTATAGCACCGAGTTACCAAATGCGTTTTCGTGCTATCAATGTACAACCAACTCATAATAACAACTCATATCTCTAGGTTTGAAGAATATAAGATATTATCATCTCATGATCACTTGTGATAAAATCCATGAAGTGATTCCAATGAGCGCGGGTTGAATCCAATACTCAGAAATTATGAGCACTCATGAGTGTTGTAGCCCTTTGTCCAACACCTTAGACCTCTACAAGCCAACCCATGACAGTCTTAATTCATATCTACTTCCAACATATGACCGACTGTGGATGGTTTGAATAACTTAGTCATTCCGGAAGAATAACCTAGTTTATTCGGGAAGTCAAAACATGCAAAATGAAACACAATAATAATTGAATCCAATATGGTATCAACCCTTTGAACATAAATAAAACACCTTTTATTTATCACCATATGATTACACATTATTCATTGTATACTGTTTCAGCTATCAACTTTATACTTGAATTTAAAACAATAGTTGTCCCATGCTCCAAGCATGTACACTATGTTTTCTAAACACTAGTCATGCCATACACCAAGTATGCATACTATGTTTGTCTATGACCTTTACTTTGTGAACTAGATCAATTGAACATAACATCAATGATTCTCTTTTCACAGTCCCAAATCCTTACCGCAAATGCAAGAATTCCAAATTCATGCCATTTACTGAAATCTGTTAGATTCTAAACTTATATGCATTGATCCTCTTGTAATGATTATGCACAAAGTCATAAAGACTTGACAACAAACATTACAGAGCTTTCCAAAGGAGATCAGTTCCTTGGAAACATCCTTCTTGCATTAAGTTTCCTTAATCTTACACAGATTGAAAATTCTAACTTTGAAACATTTCCAGATTCCATTTTGACTATCACTTCTGAACAAGAGTTGCCTCCTTACAGATTATGTCAATATGATCCTTCCAGAATTATCACTATACTTCCAATTGTCCTTGAGTAACCAATCTTTGGTAAACCTTAGATTGTCCTCGACAATTGTTTAATCCTTTTAGTCATATCCAGTTCTAAACCTTTTCCCTTCTTAATGCCCTAGGCATTTGGAAAATTTTAGAAAGGATGAATATAGCACATGTAATCGATCCTATATCCGAAGCATATGGGACACGATTCATGATGTCTCACATAAAGACTAAACCAGTCTTTTGCTATAATATGTCCATTTCAATTTGCCAAGTTCTCATAATTCAGATTATGAAAAGGGATGCCGTAATCATAATCGAATTTTAGAACGCAAATAATGGACTCATATACAAAATTTCCTTATGTTGAGCCATTCCAACATGAAATTCATATATATCCTTGACTAAATGATTAAAACCTCACGATCTTAGCTTATAGATTTGAGATGAAGTATAATTTCCTCTCCCTTA
This sequence comes from Lactuca sativa, assembly GCF_002870075.4. Taxonomy (NCBI): domain Eukaryota; kingdom Viridiplantae; phylum Streptophyta; class Magnoliopsida; order Asterales; family Asteraceae; genus Lactuca; species Lactuca sativa. The sequence continues at coordinate 209,779,803 of NC_056630.2, forward strand.
ATTATAGCAAAACAACTCTTTCCCAATTGAAACTTTTGTTTTCTATAATTAACATTGCTAACTTGCAATACTTATCATAATTATCATGCTCCCACTAACATGATCATTATTAGCATAACACTTATGCTCCCACTAGCTTTGACATGTACTCAAAAATCAGCTAACTTTCTTACCAAAGTTCAGATTTCTGATACTAGATTGCTTTGATAAAACTTTATCAAAATCATACACCTTCCCTTAGATAGCACACTTGTGTGTCTAAACAGTTATGAAGAGGTATGCCGTAATCATAATGGTTAGACCTTTTTGCCACTTCTCACAAGTCCATATTAGTGTGCCGGTTAACCACACGCGCTCCACTAACGACTTTGAGAATGCAAATATCACAATTGCTATCTAGATAAAATCTACTTAGTGAAAGTGTTTCCTCACCATCACTTTCATGAATCGGAGAGAAACCTTATGACACTTAGATTTATATGGTGTGTGTGTTATTATCCATGTGAATTATCAAAACCATAATCACAAGACACAGATAATGACAAATCCAAAACCATATGGATTGAAATCAATCTTAATTTCTTGCCACCTGGCAGCCCAAGGGCCTGCCATTGCTGCCAAGTTGTTATGCAACACATTGAGAACTCTAAGAACTCATATGCATAGCCAACTTACTGGAATGGGCATAGAATATGTCGACACGATAGATTGTAAACCTCAAGTTGTGTGCTAGTGAAGAACTTCAGGTTTTATTCTTGATTAGTTCTTGAGACTTTCAAGACCTTTAAGACTCCCACTGTCCTCTTGACTTATAAGACTCCCTTGTCAAACATCCAAGAGATAGTGCGGATTCTAATCAAGATAAACACTTCACACAATTGGCCTAAGTTGGTCTTTGTTTTATCCAAAACATCACAACTTACCAATTTCAAATGTACAAGAGTAGGAAACTTTTACTCTTACATTTGACAAGTGTTTTAAACCTTCTTTAAGACATGTCACTCAAATTACAATCTTGGAGTATGACTCTAAGACTTGTATTGGAACGAAGTATGACTCATCTTCTTGATTTAACCATTTCAACAATTCAAGATCCCTCTTCTTAGTCATAAGAATGCACTAAGACTTCCTTAGAGAACTAATTGTGCTATGGTTTCTTAATCATTAAGATGATCACAAAACTGATACTAAAGTACTCTCCCATCTTTTCAGATTTGAGAAACTTTTATCCTTCTGCCTTATTTGATTCTTCTTATTCGCTCTGCCATACATTGGAACCTTTTCCAATGTCTCAGAGTTACACTTAAGCTTGTAAGTATAATCATATTTACTGAGCTTTAGTAAACTATGACGAATAGTTTTATCAATCTTTTGTGGTGGAATTAATCAGTGCACAAGAATGTGTACTCGATCCCTTAGTCCTTTACTTGACTCACACATCCATGTGAACAAGTAATTAGTCTTAATTTTCCAATACTTGAAAGTTCTCATTCATCATGCTATATAACTTGCATGATTCCAAGTTCCGGTCCAATTGAAATTTGGTTGATAAGAATCTTTCCTTATTTGGTAAATTTAGACATTACCACAAATGAAAGAATCAATTTCATATTTCCACTTTTGCTATTAATGGAATCATATAAGCAACAATTTTTCCTCAAATGGCATTGTAAGGATATTTTAAAATAAATAAAATCAAAAATTTTTCTTTTATTTTAAAACTTTGCGGAAAAACTTATCCTTACAATCCATATGAAAACTTGTTGTTATCTATTCCTAAGCAATATCTCATAACTCCTAAGAAGTAGCTCAAGAATCTGTCAAATTACGCGATAGAACTCCATCTACGCCATCAGATTCAGCATATTCTTTCTTTAAGTTTCTTCACTTTTTCTTTGATTCTTAAAACATCACCATGTGACCCAGTCATATCATGTATCAGGAATCTCAGAATAGAAACTTAGTAGAGTTAGATAGTGGAATTTACCTGAAGTAGAGTCAAACTTATTGACTTTAACATCCTTAGGTAAATTTGGCAGCTTCGCAACCAATGCCTCTTTCTTTGGCAATATAAACATATGGACCCTTTGATAATGGTACACGGAACTATCACAGACTTAGCTTTCTCTTTACCATTTGGTCAACCGAGTTGACTATGGCCGATCCCTTTCCATTGGGAAGAGAATGCTTTTCTGGATTTCCTGTGTCACTATTGTCAACGTCCATCAAGTTATAAGGAAGTTGATCTTAGCAAATAGATAAGATCATTAAGGGTCTTGTCATAGTCTGTTTCATAGGTGTCCCAAAGGAACTCACTATGTAGCTTAGAAAGTGATTGAACCACCGACTTTCTCAAGACTTTGACACCCAACTCTCCCGGCTTGTCAATATGTGACTACATCTCCAAGATGTGATCACACCTAGACCTTGCCTTGCCAATAGGGCTTGAGTGACCTTAAACTTTTCAAGAACTTGTGGGTTAGGGAGATTAGTTGGAGGAGGAGAAAGAAGTATGATTTCCAAGGGACATAATCTTCATTTAGGAAACCTTGTTTCAAGAGATTTGGGAAGATCATAGGTGTCTAAACCAGACATCTTTTGGGAGATATTCAAGATAGTTGATTTAAAGTCCTTAATATGACACCCAATATGAAATATTAAGGCTAGGACCCAACAAACTATTTTATAACTTAGAAGAGGTATGCCGTAATCCAAGCTATAAAATATTTGAAGGTAGGTGAATGACGATTCACCAATTTCCACCAAGATAAACGAAATGTATTATTAGGTTTTAATTGGTTTTGAAACTCCTAGATCTTTGAGATTCATTGAACTGTTCAAAGGCATGTTTCAATCTCGAGTGTGCCCTTCAGGTTTTATGACTGGGATGCCGAGGATCACAAAACAAGGTGTGAAGTAACCATGCAAATTACTTGGTACCCTTAAGTGTTTACCCCTTAATCGATGTGCCGGTTAACCACACACGCTCCATCGATACTATGATAAGCATTAAGTTACCCTTTGCCTACCTTGTTAAATACGCGTTAGTGTGCCGGTTAACCACACACGCTCCACTAACCGACTTAAACAAAGTGCAAAGTGTAATTTCATGGATTAGCATCTTATTCACATTTTCCTAAGTAACTAAGATTGGGTGTGATTAATAATTTAGTTACTTAGTATTTATCATTAATACTTTTAATGAAGGGAGAATTATAGTCCTGTCAAACCCGTTCGGCTAACGACCCTCCACCAGTCAAGCAAGCGGTGGGTGAGAGTGGACACCCATTAAGTTGCCATTTTATAGGCAACAACCTTATACCCACCTTATAGACCGACTTCGTGAATGAGGCGTACTAGCGGTAAGACTGACTTTACTCTTATACATATATATATTATTAACTTATAATATTATAAAGTATAAGGGTTGAATTTTAACTTTTAAAATTCTAAGGGCTAACTTGGAATTAAATTATTCATAAGAAAAACTTTTCAAATTCCAAAACTTGAGGGCAACTTTTGAAACTATTCAAAACTAATTAATTCCATAACTTATGTGTTTAAAGTAGTTTTAATCCAAAAACTCTTCAAGTTCCATAACTTGAGGACAAGTTATGGAAGACTTTAAACTAATAAAAGAACTAACTTTTCCTTTATTTTATAACTTATGGATTTAATTATGGTTACATATTTTTCTTTAATGAAGTGACTCTTGAACTTCCATAACTTGAGGACAAGTTATGGAGTCATAAAAATTATTCAATGACACAAGACTCTTCATTTTGTAACCATTGCCAACTCTTATAAATTTTATGAGTCTTTAATGTGACTCTTCATGTAACTTGAGGACAAGTTACACAAACACATTTTTATACTCAACTCTTAGATTAAAATGGATTGAAAACAACTATTTCAATTAACTTTTCTATTAATCTAAGCAACTCATAAGAACAAGATAATTCAAATCAAACTTTTTCATGTAATTAGTCTAAACCTTAAACTAATACAAAACATGAATCTATTGATAATTATCTTTGAAAATGGATTAGCATGAACATTACCACATCAAAAACAAGTTTATAAGTTCAAAAACAACTTAGGGTAATGTTCCTAGTCCATTTCTAGCCAAAAAAACTCGAAAATATGCTGTTTGGGGGTCCAACTCGTCGAGTGCATGAACCAACTCGGCGAGTTGGATCGAATTGATCACATTTTAGGCATGGACTCACCGAGTCTGATGATCAGACAGCACCAGATTCATTTTTTCAGCTTCTATTGCAGGTATAACAAGAAAACAAGCCTAGGCTCTGATACCACTGTTGGGTTATGAGCATTCTAACACTCCTAAGTGTACATGCAACCCTAAATACCTTGGATCTATGTTTTCTCTATTATACATGCAAATAAGAACATCCAAGGTATTATCCTAATCTAGCATACAAAACAATGACTATAGCAAGATAGAATACATACCTCTTTGGTGTAGAAAGTCTTCATGAAGCTTGAGTGCCTAGTGCCCCAAGTGTGACAGCTCAAATGGTTCACACAACACCAAATACACATGGAATGACTTGAGAGAAAACTACACTCATGAAAATCGGCTAGCCCTTTCTTACTATCTCTAGTGGCCGATTTTTCCCAAGAATGTGATCTTTATATAGTGTTACAATTAGGGTAAACCCTTAATTGTCATGGCTTTCCATTTCCTTGGATCCATGGGTTCAAATACACCATGGAGCATCTATGGACCATCTTATGGGTTTTAGCCCAACTTGATTATCCATGGAGCATTAGCCCACTATATAAGTATGGATGATTTACACAATCAACCCATATATTTAATTAGTCTTCTTTTGATCACTTAATTAATCCTAGATTAATTCTTGATCAATACTAATTAAATAATCTCATTATTATTATTATTAATATACTAGAACTTATAATATATTAATAACCATAAGTGTCTTATTTCTCTCATTTAGTCTATCCAAGTGCATGATGCCATGCAACCCAAATGGACCATGCCGGGTCGGGTCAAGTCTTACCAATTATAGTTATGGACTTAGACATTAATCCAACAGTATCCCCACTTCTTGGCTCGATTATTCATGCTTACTCCTAGCCTAAATTCTAATTTCAGGACGAAATTCCATCTAACGGGGGGATGATGTGACAACCGTCAATTTTCGGTCAAGTCAAAGTCAACTAAAGTCAACAAGTCAAACCGGTCGACTCAATTAACCCGTGGGTACTAGGGTTTACGTCAGGTAATTACTATACAACTCGCTATGCTAATGAGAAATCATAAATTGAAAAGTTCTTACGTCTAGATTTCCTTAACCTAAAACTGCATTAAGTAATGAACCAAACCGATAAAACAATGTTGCATACTCATCGGGAGTGTGTAAGATCCTTAAACATGGCTTAACGGGGTTTACGGACCTTGCGTTGCGAAGCCGGACACTCACAAATGTCACACACGAAACCTATCTCAATCGTTCTCACTCTATCACTCTCTATCTAGAATCTCTCCCAAATCTCTCCATGTATGCCAAATCTCTCCCAAATCTCTCTATGTATGAGAAATCTCTCCAAGTATGTGAAATCTCTCCCAAATCTCTCCACATATGTCAAATTTCTCCCAAATCTCTCTAAGTATGAGAAATCTCTCCAAGTATGCGAAATTTGTCCCAAATCTCTCTAAGTATGAGAAATCTCTCCAAGTATGTGAAATCTCTCCCAAATCTCTCCACATATGTCAAATCTCTCCCAAATCTCTCTCAAAAGTTCCTTAAACTTTTTGTAGTCTTTCGGGGTATCCCGACCCTTAACCAGGTCAAAAACCGCTTAAAACGGGGTAAAAACGTTTAAAATAGATTTAACGACCCGAAACCCCTCTTATGGAGCCGAACCCTCTTAAGGACCCGAAACCCCTCTTACGAACTGAACTTGTCAGAAGCGAAGGTGTCAGAAGCGAACTTGTCAGAAGCAAAGGTGTCAGAAGCGAACTACCCTATCTCGGACCGAACCTTCTCAGGAACCGAAGGTCCCTTCGGACCGAACCTCGCATAGGCCGAACCCTACCTTCGCCTTCGCCTCCTACCCCTTTCGCTCCATTTCACCTTCGGCCCAGCAACAGAAGGGACCGAACCTCGGCCTAGGACCGAGAGGTCTCGCAGGAAGCTCTTTTCACTACAAGAAAAAGACCCTTTTACGACGCACAAAATACGACGCTCATTGATTTATGTTACGCAAGAGAGAGAGAGAGACATTAAAAAAGTGTCATCTCTTCAAAAAATTTAAGTATATATGTCGAGCTTTATTGAGTGCCCTTAGAGTTAGTGTCTAATGTAAAAAACTTAAAAACACGGAGGGCACTTAATGTAAAATGTGCGCCGTCTCAATGAATGTCGCATTATAATTTTAGTGAAAGGCGCGCGTCTCTTCACAATAATCGAGGTTACTAATAAAATATCTAACACTCACTATTCATCAGTCACTACACTCTCTACGATTTGATCGACTCTAAGACCACGACTCGCCTCCCCTTGCAGACAACGTCTCCTCCTCTGATCGTTAGGTTACTTCTCCTTTGGCTGATTTCGCCTCACCGACGACCGTGGGCTCAACTGACATCATTGGAGACTTCTCAAATTTACTTGCCCTAGGTCTGATTAAGGTGTTCCTGTTGAAACGATTTAGGCCAAGTGAACTTCCCGGTTGGCCAGAGAACCTTGTAACAGAAGAGAAAGAGCAGAAGAAAGTCGACACAAGGGGAAGAACCGCCTGGTAGCCATGAATCTGATGCTAAGTTGAACACATTCAAGGGTTTCTCACCTAGTGAAGCTTCTTAAGTCGAACACAAGGTAAAATCTGAAGCTTCTCAAGTTATATGTAATGTTTTTATCCCCTTCTTTCATCTTGCGAACATTTTCTCTGCTTTTTATCCCAAACTTTCACCTTGTCCTCAAGGTGAAGAAAGGATTGGATAACCGTGTATGTATAATGTCAGTGGCCTCAGAAAAGAGACGAAAAATCCCTCAAAATTCTCTTTATCAAACTCCCCTGTGAGATGTTTCTCTTCAGGTTCTTCGAACCCTGGTCTGGTAGAACGTAATTTGTTTGTTTTCTGATTGTACATATGAAATTATGAAATCATGTGGTGTCTTTCATTTCAATTGGGGGTATGTATGGACGATTTGTAATAGGGATTGAGATTATGAAATCATGGGTAAAGCATTCATTAAACCCTAAATGTAGATGTCTGAGTCGAGATTTATTTTTGAATTGTTGAGAAATTCTGCAAGGACACTTGATCTTCTCAAGAATTATTGGATACATAGAAAAAAGTTCCAAGTTGTTTGACTTAATTAGTCAAAAAGCATCTTATTCTGGAACCAAAAGACTTGTTAGAGCATATTAAACATTGAAAGTGTATGTATTTATGAAATCAGACAGTGATTCATTTTGCATTTTGATCATCACACAACCTCTTCATTTGTAACACACTAAATTACTACTTCCTTTATCATATAAAATTCAAACACTTACTTCCTTTATCATAGAAACTACCCTTCATATACACTACTTCCAAACATACATACATACATAATACATAGCTACACATATGTTGAATTCTTTTGGTCTCTCACACCTTTCTAAAACCAAAATATATTCACCAACTTATCTTACTATCTTGTTTTATGAATATTAGAATATACACCACTTTACAATGTTTATTTACAGCCAAGGGTCAGATTCAAAAACCACATTAAAACATGGGATCTTAAATAATTATAATTTATATAAACATGAGCATGCCTAACTTATGGAAAGCCTATCTTCAAGTTCTTTTCTGTACACCTGTATCAAACCACTACCATCTGTAACTTGAAGCTTCTCATTTAACATTGTCTTGTATTCATCATCTCTATCTTCTAAACCACGCATTAGTTCAACCTGTTCAATACAAACACCACATCATTTGTTGGTAATCACCATAAATTTATGATGTTATGTCTTGTCCTAATGGGGCCCACATCATTTGTGGTATCTTTCATTTCGATTGGGGGTATGTATGGACGATTTGTAATAGGGATTGAGATTATGAAATCATGGGTGAAGCATTCATTAAACCCTAAAGGTAGATGTCTGAGTCGAGATTTATTTTTGAATTGTTGAGAAATTCTGCAAGGACACTTGATCTTCTCAAGAATTATTGGATACATAGAAAAAAGTTCTAAGTTGTTTGACTTAATTAGTCAAAAAGCATCTTATTCTGGAACCAAAAGACTTGTTAGAGCATATTAAACATTGAAAGTGTATGTATTAATGCTTCTAACTATTTTTGCTCGTAGGACTATTGGCAAGAGGATTAAAAGTGTATTGATCTAGGTGGTAACTACAACTATTGTATGTGGCTTGGTGCTGCGCATCTTATACGGTTAGTATCTCCTCCACTTATTAATTTATTCCTACAAGAAACATTGTCACTTATGATCAAATGCAACTAGGAGTAGAAGCTACATTTAGTCATTTAGAAGGTTGATCTCCCTGGTTTCCCATGCAAGTAGGTATGATGGGCACTACCAAAAAAATTAGCTTACATGGCAAAAATTACTATTCTAGCTTTGCATTTTGTATACTTATAATTGGATTGATGAATGAGATGTTTCTAGGCTTTGACATAATCTGACTGTGGTTAGTTTCATGGTCACACTAAAGCATAAATGGGCATGATTTCTGAGTTCACAGCATTGCTTGCTTTATGAAAACGTGATTTTTAGTTACTTTAATGAAGTCTTTTCAAGAAACTAACAACATTCGAGTTTTAGAAAGCTCTTAGGCGATTTTAACAAGTAAAAATTCTTTTTAATTGGATTTATGAGTGATTTAATGTGAATTTTTTGAAGATCAGGTACTTTTATCTTGTATATAAAAAGAGCAGCTGAGAGCAAAAAGCTATTTTTTACAGTAACATCAATGTATGCATCAGTTATCACAGTACCATGATTTTTTACCCCTATATTAGAATGAATACGATTCCATTTGGCTGTTTCTCTTGAATATATATGCATGCCAGTCTCTTGTCCCACCAATGTTCAAATCCTTACAGCCAGAAGCAACAAACGCATGCTTCAAAGTATAATATCCAAGCTTGCATTATGTGAACCTTTGTTCACACATAACTTGCTAAATGCTAATGTTCGTTAATTTTTTTTTCATAATTGTGCATTGAAATATGCATATATTTACAATGAGTTACAATTTTTTTGTTACTTGCTGTAGGCTCAAAGGGTGATAAAGCAACAGTTTCTGCTATAAATTACACCGATATTCCACATACTCAGGTAAGAAAAGGTATTTATTTTTAATCTATCTATTTTTTTAGGGTACATAAGTTTTCTATTTTTCATTTTCTAAGATAGATTGTATTATATTATTTTGATTAAAAATTCATTTTTGTGAATATTCGTTTAAAATATCCAAGCCTTTTTAACTTAACATTAAAAATAATCAAAATCCTAACATATATTGTACATACTCTACAAGCAATACATATAACATATAGCTCAACAGAATGAGATTAAAAAGAATGTCATCCAAAAAGCTTCTTGCTACTCTACAAGCATTACATATAACAGTTGCACCTCATCTTTTCTAACAGATCCATCAGGTTCACCCTTTAACAGGATTCATACAAATCAATTCAAGCATATTATAACAAAAACAATAATTAATCTATAACTAAAGTTTTTATAGATAATAAAAACAACCTTGAGAAACAGAGAGTTTACCTGTGACTGTGTGTTACCTTGATTAGGTTGCAGTTGTGCTCCTTCTTTTCTAACAGATCTTTTATAGATCTTAGGTACTCAACCTTTCACAGGATTTATACAAATGAATTCAATCATCCTTATATAATAATAAAATGATAATTAATCGATGTGTGATGAAAATTTTACTAACCTCAATCTGCCACATTAAATCAGGAATGGAAACAAGTAGAAACATCAACGCATTAACCAACAAAGACAGAAGAGAAACAAAGAAAGAAAGAAAGAACAAAGAATAGCCATACCTTTAGGAAGTTCTTATGCAGTATTAATCACAATTAACATCAAACATAAATATTTATACATTTTTAGAATGTAACTATCAACTGACAGTTAATACCTAATTATGGCAGTTACTTTCTATCTAACTAACACAACTTTCACTAATTCCCATTCTTAAAAATACGTGAAACCAAATATCAAATGCATGTATTTATATTTGTAAGATTGGGCTTGGAGCAATCTATATTTATTAAAGAAAATATTACAGTTAGATAATTACATATTGAAAAATAAAGCTAATTTTAAACAGATTGACCACCCAAGGGTAAAAAGGTCACACACATAAATTATGAAGTAACGGGTTTGCAGGTGGTTTTGTGTTGGATACCTGTGTAGCCCATTTCTAACTTTCAAATTTCTGCAAAAGATCATATTCAAAATTTTAAAAGTATTTCTAATTTTCAAATTTTTGTAAAAGTTCATAAAATTTTATAACAAACACATAAAAATATTCAAACAAGCTGAAAAAGTAATTGGATGCTGACAAGGTAATTGATAACCTATACAGTTTTGGTCCCTGCTTCAGTTTTGTCCCTGTACAGTTTTGGCCCCTGTACAATTTTTTTGTCCCTGTATAATTTTGGGCCCTGTACAGTTTTGTTTTTGCATAGTTTTTGTCCCTAAACATGCGTAATCATTATTGCTTTAAATGGTAAATAATTATGCAGGTTGGCAACAAATGTTTAATGGATAAATCATGGATTTCCTCTAGTAGATTATCAAATGCATATGATGAAGGTGTGAATGCTTTTCTAGAGTTTGCACAAACTAATAATCCAAAGTTAGATGTTATTCCATGCCCTTGTGTAAATTGCATCAATTTGTTTCACCACTCAATTGACAATGTCCGTTATCATTTGTTTGCCCACGGCTTCGATGAGAATTATAAGATTTGGTCTTTCCATGGAGAAAAACAACCCAATAGTGATTCTAGATGCCCTAACAATTCCATTCCTCCTGATGCTATTTATACAAAGGATATGCTACATGATGCCTTCAAATATGTAGACGATGAACCTGATTCGTTGAAATCACTTCTTGAAGAGTGTGATAAGCCACTTTATGTAGGGTCAAAGTATAATACACTTAGTGGATTATTGAAATTCCAACATTTGAAGGGTCAATTTGGATGGTCTGATGCTAGTTTTGATGCTTTGTTGTCTGTCCTAAAAGATATCCTACCATCAAACAATACCATCCCTACCTCGATATATGAGTCCAAGAAGTTGCTAAAAGGAGTAGGTCTACAATATGAGAAGATTCATGCATGTGAAAATGATTGTGTTCTATTCTAGAAAGAACATAAAGATGCTTATCAATGTCCAACTTGTGGCACTTCTCGTTGGAAGAAGAATTCCAAAAACGTACCTTCAAAAGTTTTGTGGTATTTTCCTATCATCCCTAGATTTAGAAGAATGTTATCAATACCACAAATTGCACATGACTTAACTTGGCATGCACAAGGTCGGGTCACTAATGGGAAACTTACTCATCCTCACGATACCCCTTCTTGGAAGCTTGTTGATAACACGTGAAAAGAATTCGGACAAGAAAAAAAAATCTTAGATTAGCCTTGTCTGTTGATGGTATCAATCCACACAAGTCATTAAGTTCCAAGCATAGTTGTTGGCCGGTTATCCTAATAACATATAATCTACCCCTTATTTGTGTATGTCAAGAAAATTCATGATGTTGACTCTGTTGATATCTGGGCCAAACCAACCTGGTAACAATATTGATGTCTACTTGGCACCATTGATAGAAGATCTAAAGCTCTTGTGGGAAACTGGCGTTGAGACTTTTGATTCTCATAAGAAAGAATACTTCAATTTAAGAGCAATATTACTTTGGACTATAAGTGATTTTCCCGCATATGGTAAACTTTCGGGGTGTGTTACCAAAGGTTATTATGCTTGTCCAATATGTTCAAAGAATACTTGTTCACAATGGTTGCCAAAGTCCAAAAAAGTATGCTTCCTTGGGCATAGAAGATTCCTACCACTTGAACATCCTTTTCGCAAAAGAAAAAAACATTTCAACAATCTACACGAGCACAATTTTATGGCACAACCATCATCAGGTGAAGATATTTATAACTATCTGGCGGCATTTGAGACTACATGGGGTAAGAAGATAAAGCCAAAGAAGGTAGTATCAAAGAAGGTAGGATCAAAGAAGATAAATTCAAGGAAGGGAGCTTCAAAGAAGGAAACGCCAAAGAAGGAAAAAACAAAGAAGAAAAAAGAAAGTATCGACAAGAGATCTAAATTTTGGCATAAAAAGTCGATTTTTTTTGAAGTTGGATATTGGAAGAAGTTGCCTGTTCGCCATTAGTTAGATCTCATGCACATAGAGAAAAATGTGACCGAGAGTGTTTATGGGACAACGTTGAATTTGCCTCACAAGACGAAAGATGGATTAAAAGCACGACAAGATCTTGAAGCGTTGGGCATCAAGACTGAATTACGACCTGAACCAAAAGGGGATCGACATTGGCTTCCGCCTGCCAAGTACACATTGAATTCCGCAGAGAAACATCTATTTTATGAAACCCTGGCTAACATAAAAGTTCCTTATGGGTATTGCTCTAATTTCAAGAATCTTGTGTCGGATGATGTTTCAAAGATGAATGGTTTGAAGTCTAATGATTGTCATGTACTAATGCAAAAACTTCTCCCTTTTGCAATCAAAGGGGTGTTAGATGTGAAGGTGCGGAGAACAATCCTAAGCCTGTGTCATTTTTTCAATGAGTTGTGTAGTAAAGTTGTTGATGTTAGTAAGCTAGGCAAGTTGCAAAGTGACATCGTATTAACATTATGTTTGTTAGAGAAGTACTTTCCTCCTTCATTTTTCGTTGTCATGACTCACTTGATGGTGCATTTAGTTAGAGAGGTGAGGTTGTGTGGCCCGGTTCATTTTAGGTGGATGTATCCATTTGAGAGATACATGAAAACACTTAAAGGGTTTGTAAGAAATCATCATTGACTCGAGGGTTGCATTGCAGAGTGTTATGTGGCAGAGGAGGCCTTAGAATTTTGTTCAGACTACTTAAAAAACAAGAAATCAATTGGCAATCCTCATGAACGTGTTGATGAAAGAATCCGCAGTGGCAAGCCTTTATCAAAGGCTACAATTGATGTTGTAGATGCTCAGTTACTTGATCATGCTCATCTTTATGTATTACGAAACACTGCTGTTGTGGAGCCATGTATAGAGTACGAATTACATGAAACTGTATACTCTTATACCATTATTTGTCATATAAAATATTCTTCTAACTTGTAATACACTTCAGGCAACATATGTTGGAATTGAAGGATCTGAACCCCCGTCATGCTCGCAAGAGTACATGGTTGCATAGCCAACATAGTCGGACATTTATTAGTTGGTTTAAGAGAGAGGTTTGTTTTTAAAATAAGATTGTTAGAATTACAATATTTTTAATTATTTTTTTGAATTACGTTAATTAGATATTTTTCTATTAGGTTGGAAAACGTTTGGCTAACAGGGAAGATATTTGTGATGATGTTCGTTGGTTGGCCAAAGGGCCTAATTTTGCTGTTACTAAATATAGCGGTTTTGCCATAAATGAGTATCATTTTCATACAACATCTCGAGATGAGTCTAGAACAACTCATTGCAGTGGAGTATCTTTAGTTGCACATACTATGCAGATTGTTAGTGCAAAAGACTCTAATCCTGTGTATGGTGTTGTTACTTACTTCGGTTGTCTAAAGGAGATATGGGATCTTAATTATTGCATGTTCAGTATTCTTGTATTCATGTGTGATTGGGTTGATAGTCGTGGAGTAAAAAAGGATGATTTAGGATTCACGGTAGTTAACTTTGATAGGCTTGGTCAGAAGTCTAAACCCTTCGTATTAGCTAGTCAAGTCAAACAGGTTTTTTATGTTCAAGATCAACAAGATGAGAATTTGCATGTTGTTGGATTCACACCTCATAGGATGTACAAGTATGGATCAAATGGTGAAACTGATGATATGTTGGAATTTGATGTTACTTTTGATTTAACACAAGACTCCGATTTATTAGACCTTGATGATGATTTTTTGTGTACGCGTCCGGATGGCGAGGGCATATTAGTTTTAATATTTTTTTTGCAGAATAATAAAGTTTTTGGTATGTTTTTATTTCAGATTTTGAATGTGATTAATTTTTTTCCAACTGCAACAAATAACAGCGTACTTAATTTAATTTTAATCTTGTTGAAACAGGTTGTGTTTTTGTGACATGGAATCAAATTCAGCTTCTGATCACGATGAGGACTCCAAACAAAGAGGTCCGACAACAAAGACAAAAGCTAATAAAGTGAAGCTTGTAATAACTTACAATAAAAAAGGTGTCCCGGTTGCAAGAACAATGGTTCCCATAACCTATGACTCGTGGCTGGAAGTTAGTGAGGAAGTAAGGGAAGGGTTATGGCAATATGTTTTGGTAAGTCTCTATTTTCTTCCTGTTATTACCTTTGTTCAGATCTGTTTTTGTCCCTGTTCAGATTTGTTTTTGAACCAACCTTTTTTTATGTTTCAGGAAAAGTTTGTAGTTGACCCAAAGAGCCGGAAGCAAACTCTCCAATCGATCGGGAAGAAGTGGGGAAACTTCAAACATTATCTATATGCCAAGTTCATTAAGAACCGAAGTAAAGATCCCAAGGCAAATCTATTCAAACCTCCGAAAGATTATCCGTTTATAAAGAAAGAAGATTGGAAAGTTTTTGTATCCCATAGAGTTACAACGAAGTGGGAGGTTTGTTAAACTTTTCTTATATGCATTTGTAGTTACAATTTTAATGTTTGTAGTTACAATTTTAATGTTTCTAATGCAGGAGAAAAGTATGAAAGCTAAAAATACCCGTGCACATCATAAATACAATCATCGTTTGAGCAGAAAAGGATATGTTGGACTCATTAATGACATTGTATGATTCCCACTGAATGTTGATTATTTTATTTATATATATTTATGTTAATTGATTTTGTTATTCTTGATAATTTAGATGCAAGAAACCGGCAAGACGGAAGAGGAGATTGATAGGACAGTGCTGTGGAAAAAAGCAAGAAAGTTGAAGACAGGAGGATACGATATAGATGTGAAGATGATTGTTGATAAAATTGTAAGTTTCATTAATTCCCAAATATATAAAAAAAAGAACATTTGTCCCATTTTATTTTTCTAACATTTGTCCCATTTTATTTTACAGGATGAGCTTTAGAATCAGGAAGCTTTGGAGAGGTTACATGTGGAACACATGATGTGCTTACAGAGGCCTTGGGTACTCAGGAACAACGTGGGCGTGTACGAGGGTGGATAAGTATTACTTTGGAGAGGTTACATGGGGTAAATTTATAACGCCACAACAATTTTTTTATTTACCTAAGAATGTTAAGTATTACTTGGATATTGAGAACGAGATGGTGGATAAACGAATCAACAAACTTGAAGATGACTTGGAGAAACTAAAAAGAGGTGTACTTAATGTTTCTGAAGCTGCAAGTTGCCAAATAGGAGGCGTCATTGAAGATTTTGAAAAACAACCACAGGATGAATCACTTGTAAGTCCTTGAAGACAATTATGAAAAATATATTTAAAGAATTTTCTTTTTCTACAAACTAACATAATATATTTTGCAGGATAATTCATGTCTTCTTGTGGTTGAATTTGCTGCAAATGTAGTTGCTAAAGGAACCATAATGAAGTATAGTGCATCGGGTATTTTGAAATATATTTGCATTATTATTATTTATATATTTTCATTTTTTAGAAGATTGGATCTTAATTATTTTTTATGTTTATGTAACAGATGAAAACATTGAAGTTATGATTGAAACAATTTTGCAAGGAGAAGCTTTAATACCCTTTTCCACTTGAAGAGCAGTTCATTGTGAAGGTCAAAGATGCACTGGGACACAAACTAAGCTGGCCAAGACACTTAGTTATTCGATGCTCTGACCTGGTAATTCTATTTGAACATATTTGCCCTTGGTTATCTTAATTTTTCTGATATTTGAGTGAGTTCTTTTTCAGCTTCAATTCAGTAAATGATTCCTGTTTCATTATGTATTTTTGATTGCATTTGTAAGGAAAAGTGGTGGCGAAATCTGTGAAAAAGCATGCAACACCAGTGAAGAAAGCTGCAACACCAGTGAATGAAGATGTAACACCAGTGAAGGAAGATGCAACACCTCCAAAAGAAGAAATAGGAAGTAATAAGAAAGAAAAGGGGACAGGAAAAATGGTTGATGGAGAAAAACAACCATGTGATATGGAAGAAGGGAATGATGTGGAAGAAGTGTTTGGAATAGAAAAGAAGATTAAAAAGGAGAAACAAAATGTGACCGTGCAAAGAAGGTGGACCAGAGCACAGATGAAGACAAGGATAAGGATTGAGAAGAGTAGTATTTTGAAAATGACTGCAATGATGGCTGATAGACAAGTTACAAAGGTTGATTCTATAAGAGTGCAGAGTGAGAACGATCTTTTTGGGTACGATAGTTACACGTACTTAAATTGGGATGATTTTGAAGCAGTTCTTATAATGGATGAGCTGACTGGTGCTGTTATTGTGTCTTATATGATGTAAGTGCAAGAAATTTAATTTAAATAACAATGTGTCTTAAAACAAAATTTGTTTAATGAATTTAGTGTTTGTATGATAACAAGGTGTTGTTTAACAAATTGAAGTATGGCTCCCCAGAAAGAGACCAGGGAATTTGCTTTGTGAACCCGACAGTAATCTCACCAAGTACGCGTAAACGGAAATCTAAGAATATTGACGATGCAAGCAGAGGTTTAGCAGATCGGTTGTCTAAAAGAAAGGGCAATGACATCATCTTTATGCCCTACAATCCCGGGTATTGTTATTTGAAATTTTATTTTGAAAATAACAATTATGTTATTTGACATTTTATTTTTTTTGTGGTTTTTGTAGAAGACATTGGGTATTGGGTGTAGTAGACATGAAATCGGATACTTGCTATTATCTTGATTCCTTGAGCTCTGGCAATTTCAATATGCAGTTGAAGCAAATTGTTGATTCGTAAGTAATATAAATTATCAAAACACTTGATGTGAGTACAATAAACACATATTTGTTAATGTTTTTTTATAGGGCAATGGTTTTATACACTACACAAAATGGATCCAACAAAAAGGTTAAACTAAATTGGGTTAATGTTACGGTCAACACTTAATTCCTTATTGAAATTGTAGTTTTAACTTTATTTTTTTGGATCAATTGAAATGATCATTTTATATGTAATTGTGTAGTGTCCAGTTCAGCCCGGATCTACCGAATGTGGCTACTACATGCTAAGGTTCATGAAGGAGATAATGGAAGAAGGAATTGAAGTGTTGGTCAAAGACAATGTAAGGATATAGCATTCTACTTTCATTACTATAATTTATGGCATCCTTACTGTTATAGAATATGTGCTTTCATTCATTTGAAAGTACAATGCTCTACTAAGAAAGAATAATTTACATTTTATGCTTAGTTGTTAAATATAGCAACTTACTATTACAGAATATGTTAATATGCTATTTTTTATTAATAAAAACAATATGCAAATGTTTTCACAGATCGGGGATGGCAAAGCTGAGTACACAATTGCTGATATCGATGAGATACGTGAAGAATGGTCAACTTTTGTTATAGGCTTCATTTATCGATGATATGTATGGTCTTTTGACAATGTATCCGCAAAACAATGTTATGGTTAACAGTGAAATGCTAGGTATGGTCTTTTGACATGTGTAATGCTAGGTAGTCTTTTGAGACACATGTACAATTTTTTGCTAACTTTTAGTAATGTTACTTAAGGTAACTTCACATGTAGTTACCACTTAGGTAATTCAACATATATGTAAAGTTGTTTGACGTTTAGATGAAAATGAATGTTTTGGTATATTTTTCATTTATTATGTGTATTCACGTTGTAAATGTGTGTCGTAAATGCACATCGTAAAAACGTCGTAAAGGCGCGTCGTAAAAACGAGAGACGTAAGGTGACGACACGCGAATGCGTGTCGTCTTCCTTTATAGCCTTCGACACGCATTGTGTATCATAAGCGCGCGTCGTCTCTAGACGACGCGCATTTGCGCGTCGTCTATCTTTATGACATGGCCTTCCTTGACACCCATTGCGTATCATAAGCGCGCATCGTCTCTCTTTATGACATGGCCTTCCTTGACGCACATTGCGTATCATAAGCGCGCGTCGTAAATGTGCGTCGTCTATCTTTATGATATGGCCTTCCTTGAAACGCATTTGCACGTCGTTTGAGCGTTTTACGACTTGCAATGAGCGTCATAAAAGGCCTTTTGTCTAGTAGTGTTTTCACCCGATTTTCGACTAGTTTTGCGTTTTAGGCCCATTTTTAATCATTTTAACATGGGGTTTCATCCAAAACTTTATTTAACATATAAGGCCCCATATTTATTTATCAATCACGTTTTTGGGGATAAATCTTATCCAAGAAGAGTGGGTGAAGTACAAGAGGTGGAGTGTTGACTTTTCTTTAGTTTATGACACAAGCAACCACCCACACCCACTCCATTACCAGCCACACTCTTTCTACGATACCTAGGTCATGTCAATGTACTTTCTCATGATTTCCAGTCATGTCTAATGTTCTTAGAGATGGAACATCCATCCTCTCTCCTCACACTTCATTTATTATCTCATTTCCACCAAAAGATCAAACACTTTTCTTTCAAACTTTTTCTCTCTATTTCGAGACTCCAAGGTTTATCATCAAGATTTATTATACTATTGGTAAGTATAATTCATCATCCTTCTGATTATTACACTTCATTCAACTCCAATCATCGATTGCTTACACAAACTCCATCACTTTGATGTTAGATTCTCGAAAATCTTTAAGGCATCTTCAAGTGTTCTTGAGTTGAACACTTCCTTTTTCCAACATTCATCTACAAAAATCACATAAGGTGAGTTCATACCCCTATTTTTTTCATGTTTTCTTAAGTTTTAAGGGGGGGAATAGAAGTTAAAACACCAAGAACATAACTAAACGTTTCTAACAGCTTTCATCAGAAAAGTTGGACTCCATTCACGGACTGTTTTGGACAACTTAAACATTTTAGTTTTCAAAAATGTATTAGGCGAAAATAGTTCATGTTCGTAGCTTTAAAATGACTACTTGCACATCTCCATACGATTTTTCTACAATTTATGGTGATTTTTACAAAACTGCCTATCATTTCAAACATCAATCCGGACCAGTCTGTGATTATGGACTTTTTCACACACGTTGGAGGTCATTAAAATTCATAATAAAAATTATGAACAAACTAGACTCATTTCCCAAACTCTCAGAATTTGCAGATTCTGATTTGGACCTTTGATGATTTTTCTATAAATTTTCTAAGAACAGTAAATGAAAATGTTAACAACAGAAAAATACTACCAAATTTCATTTCACCATGTAACATGTTGAGCAAGGTGTATACCTTTGTGTGAAAATATGTTCTTACAAATAGATGACATTTTGTCTTAGTATATAGTCATACATCAAAAAACAAATGGATTTTTACCTACAAAAGTGTGGTAATTAATTAGTTGTTATATTGCATGTTGTTTCACTTTAGTAAAAGGTATATATACATATCGGTAAACAAAAGGGTTTTTACCTTCACAATTACAGTAGTTCACCATAATAAACAAAGTTATAACTATTACATTTAAATGTTTGATAAACTATAATATGTATGGTTTATGTTTCCATTAACACAACAAACACATTTTGGAAGGTTTTATTCCCACAGAAAAAGGTTTTACACTCACGCACAACACACGTAAACTTGTTAACTTAAGTTGTGAGACATTCTTCTCAAGTACTCCTAGAGTACGGGTTAAAATTCCTGGTAGTTATAACAAGAGTCTCTTTTAGGGAGAACGTGATAGTTGTGTATAGATCTATATTGGGTTAAACACCCCACACCTGAGCTGCATGCAACAGCTAGACCGGTAGGTCTGTGGTGACAAGTGTCATATCAGTTTTGCGACGCCTAAGAAACGTCGTGGCAGGTTCATTCAGTCATAGTATGGTTATAGCGACTCACATAGGAAGTTAACAACTCATAAAGTTTACGGGAATTTTTATAAACCAAAAGGGGTTTTATGTCAATTTAAAATCACTTTTTATATCAATAAGTATTGATATTATTGTACACTTTCGGTCTTGGTATTTAAGACTACACGTCATTCATTACAGGATTTTCCTCAAATCTGAAAGGGTTTTATGCTGATTTAAAACCACGTTTATATCTTTAAGTATGGTAAATACTTGTGTATTCTTGGTCCTGGGATTTAGGACCACATAACTTTTATAAGGAAAATATTGGATTTTTCTTGGTAACACACAACACATTACAAAGAACGGTTTCCAAACTCTTTATCTAAAAAGCTTATGAACTTACCAACTTAATTGTTGACACTTTTTCAAAACTACTTGTATTCTCAGGAATTCAGTGAAACAGGAAATCAACAGTGTTTTGAAGATGGGACGATAAATCGTCAAACAGTTCATTTTGTCATCATAATGTAATTGATTGGAATCATGTAAACATATACTTTGGTGTAACTTTTTCAATTATATTTATGATGTTTGTATTTACTTTGAGCACTATTATACTCGTTGTTGTGATACTATACATGAAGTCATCCACCCCCGGACGTTTCCGCCATCCTTGGTTTGGGGGTGTGACAAAGACACTCGAAGCCTGGTATACAACACACCATCTGGAGTTAGCGTTAGTGGAAATTGCTCTGAATGTCCGAAGATCATTCGGGAAACGACAGAGAAGATCGTTTAGATTCGTGCATGATTGAAAGCCTCTAGAGACCAACAGAAAAGCTACGCTGACAAGAGAAGGAAACCTTTGGAATTCCAGGTGCGAGACCGCGTTCTTTTGAAAGCCTCACCCTAGAAGGGCTTGATACGCTTCGGAAAGCGTGGAAAGCTAAATCCAAGGTATATCGGACCATTCGAGATCCTTGCAAGGATCAGCCCGGTAGCATACAAACTTCGACTACCGCAAGAACTCAATGACGTACATCCTACCTTTCATGTGTCAAACTTGAAAAAAATTTGTCCGATGAGACCCTCGTTGTCCCTCTAGAAGAAATCGAAATCAATGAGAGTCCCCACTTTGTAGAAGAACTTATTGAGGTAATGGATAAGGAAATTAAAAGAACAAAACAAAGTCGCATACCCATTGTAAAGGTCCGCTGGAATGCAAAGCGGGGACCTGAATATACTTGGGAGCGCGAAGATCAGTTGAAACAAAAGTAACCAAATCTCTTTCCCTAATCCACAAATATTTACCTTACATTTAATTTCTTGACAAAATTCCCTCTAACGGGGGGATGATGTGACAATCCAAAATTTCAAGCCAATGTAATGAATTCCAGTCGAACCTTGTAACCCGTTTAAGTTAATAAAATATCTTCTAAAATAAAATGTTCAAAAAAAGTCTTAATTGGGTTGTCTAAATGATAGATATCGTGTCAAGGTTTTCAGAGATATCCAAAACACTCGAATCCGAGTTATAACGAAGAAGTTATGACCAACTGAAGATTCGTGTAAAAACCGGTAAAACCCTGCTAAATGTAAAAACGCGAAATTTCAATAAAATACTTATTAGCCTTAGGTATCAAAACAAAAGTCGTAAATATCATTAAACCAAGAACATACATAAAAATAACGCCCAAATCTAAGTTCGTATGAGGAAGTTATGATTTTTCGAAGTTTCATATATAGCGGTAGACAGCTAAAAACTCGAAATAGAGATCGAGCGATTTTTCGCCGACACAACCTAAACGAG
Source organism: Lactuca sativa (assembly GCF_002870075.4). NCBI lineage: Eukaryota > Viridiplantae > Streptophyta > Magnoliopsida > Asterales > Asteraceae > Lactuca > Lactuca sativa. The sequence goes on from NC_056630.2 coordinate 209,801,791, forward strand.
AATCGAAGGTCTCATTAATGGTAGCACAACGGTAAAAAGTCTGACAAAAACGGACATCGGATGAACAAGTTATGGATTTTTAACGGACTTTTCCAGTCCTGGCCTGTTAAAAATATTTTGTTAAATATAAACTCAAAATTAGCCAGCAAAGTCTAAACGAGAGTTGTAGAGTATATTCTCACCTTCGTGTGCATATAAAGAATGTCGAAGACGGAGCTCGTACGCAAAATTTACACATTTTACAAGATCGAGGCACAAAACCCAAGGTAGGTCTGAGGGAACGCACTGCGTTCGGGGCACAGGTCTAGTCCCATCCGTCTATCTAATCAAGAATACGTAAGCCATGACGACTCAGGGGAACGCCCTGCGTTGGCGATGAATACCAACAAGTATAAAAGGCAGGCTAGGGTCCGCGTTTGGTTGCTTCTCTCTCCAGTCTTTCACCTCGAAACACCTTGCAAGCCCCTCTAAACCACCCCGAAGCTCCGGTATAATCACTAGCACACAACGCATGTCCCGACGCTCTCGAGAATTACCGAGAATCCTTAGAAATTAGCTTTTCTAGTTGAAGTTCTGCCCGATTTTTAGTCTCAACTTCTTCATGCCACCACTTCTACCAAGTGAGTTCATACCCCTACAAACACACTTTAAATAAGTTTTAAATGTTTTTTTAAATACTTTTAGGGGGGGGGGGAATACAAGTAAACACCCGGTTATTATCATGTGAAAATATCATTCCTTTGCTATGTGTTTCATACTATTATTTTAACTATCATATGAAAACTTTCGCATCCAACACATATTACGATAACACCTTGTCTTTTCAGAATAAAAACATGTTGTTATATAAATAAAACACTTTATTTATATTTTTGAGTATAAATGTTCAATAATGTTATAGTTTACATACAAAGTCGACACTACACTACGGTTTACCATACAAACGAAACACACTTTTGGAAAAACTAAAATAGGTATATTTTACTAGAACAAATGGACTTTTCATACGTAAATCTATTTGATACTAAGTTTTGTGAGACATTCAACTTCACGTACTTTCAAGTATGAAGTTAAAGTCCTATATTGTATACCATAATCTCTTGTCGGGAGAGCGTGATACTTGTGTATAGATCTATACGGGATTGACAATCCCACACCTAAGCTGTTAGCTACAGTTAGACCGGCAGGTCTGGGGTGAAAAACATCATTACATTCCAACACCTGAAGAACGTTGTTACAGGCAGTGTTGGTCAATAGTATGGTTACAAAACTCACATGGAGTATTAAAAACACGTTGATTTACGGGGTTATCAAATACCTTAGTGATTTTATACATATATAATTATACTATCCTAGGCATGAAAAACACTTTTGCATTACAGATTTGGAACTTTTAAACTACCACACACTTATGGAAAAATATTGGATCTCTAGAAGCAAACATTTAAACATGTTGGGTCCTAGTAGAAGATTAGTTTTATACTAGTATGAAATATGGGATTATCTAGGAGTTTTCAAACATCTACAAACAATTTCATTCAAATTTATACAAACATTAACATTAAATACTTATGAACTCACCAGCTTAAATGCTGATCTACTCTTTCAAACTTACTTGTATTTGTCATGGAATCAGTAATACAGGTAAACTTCAGCTTTTGGAGAAGTGACGCTAAGACGTCGGTTCAAAACTCATTTTTTCATCATATTGTAATTTGTTTTGAAACAAGTATCATTCAACAATGTAACTTTTAAATTATATATATGATGGTTGTTTTACTTTCTTTACTATGTATTCAATTCTTACGATACTAAAAGAAGTCATCCGCCCTCGAACGATTCCGTTGTTCTGGTTTTGGGGTGTGACAGAAATAGTACACGAGCGTACCACTTGGTACGCTTAGCGTACTAGTTAAAAAGCCAGTACGCAGGGCATACCACTTGGTACACTTAGTGTACTGAGTTGATGGAGAGTCGGGACCCAAGTCACATACGTTGGGTGTACGTATGTGTACGTTGGGCGTACGTGAACTTTTATGAAACCCTAGTTGGGGGTTTTACACCCTATATAAACATCCTTATTAATTAGGGTTGGCCTCCTTATCAGCCTCTAAAGCCCCTAAACCCAAAAAAATTGAGTCTTAGCCTCCATTGCTGAGTGTTTGAGCCTTTGGTGAGAATTTGGTGTTCATTTTGTGCATTTTAAAGGAGTTGGAGAAGCTTGAAGTTGCTTAGCTTGGAGAGAAGCTCTTGGATCCAGAATCACCACCTTTTTTTGCAAAGCTTTTGAGGTATCAAGTTCTCATCTTGACTTCTAGATGTTTATATCTCATTTTGGGATGATTTTTCATGCTTTTGGCCATTGATGGGTGGATTGCAGAGTTAAGACGTCCTAACGACTTATCCTTTTAGATCTAGGTTTTGTTGGATTAGTGTCTAAGTCCATAACTATTTTAATATGTACTTCACCCGATGGTGCATGGTCCTTTTGGGTTGCCTTCACCAAAGCAACTTGATAGGATGAATTATGGAGAGAGAGGATTAATTATGATTTATTAATATATTATGAGAATAATATATTAAAGGAAAAATCATATTGTTTAATTAATATTAGTCAAGAATTAATTGATAATTAATTTTGTGGCTAAAAGAGATTAATTAAACTTAAGGGACTGGAATTGAAATTATAAGATAATTGCAATTGGGCTATGGATTACCTTATAATATAAGGTTGGACGAATTCTATGGGGAAATCCATTAGAAATCGTCCAAGGTTTATTAAAGAGGGGTTCATGGGTTGCTTAGGGCTTATGCATCCAAATTAGGGTTTCCTTGTTAGATAACCCAAATAGCCTCACTATTTAAAGGACCCTTAAGTCCCAAAAACAGGGTGAACTTTTTGATTAGGCTTTCCACACGTTTTGGGCAGCCTCCTCTCTCCTTATTCTTCATCCTCTTACTGTTGGTGTTTGTGAACCATTAGAGGAGTGACATTTGTGACTCTAAGCTTTCTAAAGTTATTATAAGGAGGATTTGAGATTGTTATTGCTACATAACAATCAACGTAATATATTAAACCCATTACTGTGTTAATATTGATTATCATATTCTAGATCTAGGGTTTAAAGTCATGGATAAATTGCATGTAAAATAGAGAAACCTAGATCTAAGCATTAGGGTTTGCATGAGCACATAGGATGTTCTTATGGGTAAAATCCATCAGTGGCATCAGAGCCTTGATTGGTTTCTATTGTATTGATGCCTTGTATGTTTGTTCAAGTTGCAAAAACGTTTTTTGAGCTCCCTGCCTGATGAACTCGGCGAGTACCACGGTGTACTCGGCGAGTAGGCCTCAACTCGGCGAGTCCAGTGTGGTACTCGGCGAGTTCGAGCATCAGATGGAGCCATTTTCGGGATTTCTTGCTGTTTTACTCATGGATACTTGCCTTATCTGTTTTAGATCATTAAAATCCGATTTTATACATATTTATGAGTATATCCTTGATTAAGCAAAAGATAATTACCAATTGATTGGATAATAACTTCCTTATATGATAAAGTTTGATTATTTGTATTAATTGGGTAACTTACTTTGCAAGAAATTAATTTTAGGTCAAATTAGATAATAATTAGATTAATTGTTTAATTTAAGTTATTTGCTATTTGATCCTTGTGTTTTGAATAGTTTCAAAACTTGCCATCAAGTTTTGGAATTTAAATTTTGATTAAAAGGTTTTATTTTGAGATATTTAAATTCTAAACCCTAATGTTTTGAAATGTTTCAAAAGTTGCCCTCAAGTTTTGGAATTTAAAAGTTGATTAAAAGTTTAATTTATAAATGTTAAATTCTAAAACCCTAGTATAGTTTTAAAAAGTTCAAATCGCACCCTTATGGTTTTATTAATTAATTAAGGTGTATAATTAAAAGATATTTAATAAATCCATAAATTTTGGTTTACAATTTAATTAAATTAAAAGTATAATTATTAAATTTGACCATCTAGTATTTTAAAAGTGTAAAATACACCCTATACTATATATAACATTAAAAGTCTAACATTATATATATGTATGAGTAAAAGTCAGTCTTACCGTTAGTAGGCCTCATTCACGAAGCTGGTCTATAAGGGGTGTTTAAGGAAATTGCCTATAAAATGGCGATTGAATGGGTATCCACTCTTACCCACCGCACTCTTGGCTAGTGGAGGGTTGTTAGCCGAATGGGTAGGATAGGACAGAAACCTTCCATTATAAGTATAATGAAATACAAAAGTAACTAAACGCTTTTACAAATTCCAAATCTTAGTTACTTTAGGCAAAAGTGAATTGATGCAATTCCATGAAATTACACTTTGTGCCCTTGCGAAGACGTTAGTGGAGCGTGTGCGGTTAACCGGCACGCTAAATGGTTCTAAGCAAAGGTAGCAAAGGGTGACTCAATGTTTGTCATAGTTCGGTGGAGCGTGTGTGGTTAACCGGCACATCGAATAGGTGATTGTAACATGTGGGGGCACCATGTAGATTTGCATGGTTATTCACACCCGCTTTGTGATCCTCGGCATCCCAGTCACAGACTAGAGGGGCATATCGAGATTTAAACATGGCATTGTAAAGGTTCAATGAATCTCAAAGGATCTAGGAGTTTTCAATACATTTAAAACCTAATCTATTTTTCGTTTTTCATGGTGGAAAATTAGTGAATCGGCATTCACTTACCTTCAATTGTTCTGCAATTTGGGTTACGGCATCCCTCTCCCGAGTTGTGGAATATGGTGTTGGGTCCTAGCCCTAATATCTCATTTGGGTGATTTATTAAGGAATCGATCGATCAACTAACTTGAATTTATTTTCTCCCGTTTTGTAGATGTCAAAGTACGACAACTATCGTCTTCCCAAATCCCGTGCAACAAGCATTCCACATGAAGATGATATTCCACGATTCGATCGAGGAACAAGAAATCATGCTTCACTTCCTCCACCTCCTCCCGTTATTCTCCCTAACCCACAAGATCGAAGAATTGAAAGGTTCAATGTCACTAAAGCCCTATTGGAAATGAAACATGAACAAGGTAAACCCGTGTGTGCCCATGTTCTAGGAATAAAAATCACACATCGATAGGTTGATAATGTTGGGTGTGTCATTCCCTGATAAGTTGGCTGTAGACTGGGTTCTGCGGTCACTCCCTGAATCATATAATGAGTTCAAAAGAAAGTATCATATGATGGATCATGACGCAAGCCTCATTGACTTAACTTACATGCTCATTGCTACTGAATCAGAAATGATTTGGCAAGGCAATGGAGCATATTTGTTGGGAAAGTCAACCAACCATGCTTCCGAGGATGTTCTAGAAGAACCAACCTGCGTTTGCTGCCAAAAGAAAGGGCGTTGGATACAAATCTACCCTAAGAGCCTGAAGAGTCCAGAAGATGGGAGAGTCAAAGAGTATGACTGTGCTTCAGGTAAAATCCACTATCTAACTCCATTAAGTTCCTATTCATTGATTCTTAATACATAATGTGATAAGATTGCATTTGAATGTTTTGCAGGATCAGTAAAAGAGAGGAAGCCTGATGAAAGAGCAAGATGAGTCTAATCATGAAGAAATGGATCTCGATCGCATGGATTTGAAGATTAGATTTTGAGCTTAGAAAGTTATGATAGAGTTGTTAGGAATTTTTTTTTTTACTACATAGTTTTCAGTTGATTTTGCATTGTAAGGACAAATGTTTTCTGCTGCTTTTATGAATAAAATAAATTTTGGTTTGACTCATTTATTTATTTATTTATTTCCTTGCAATGAAATCATTATGAAAATTTGATGTTTGCATATTTCTACAACAAAATGGATGTGATTCTTAATCATGTTATTTGTGGAAAGGTCAAGAAATTACCAAATAGGAAAAGTTTCTCATCGCCCAAGTTTCAATTGGATAGAGACTTGGAATCATACAACAAGTATTGCATGATGAATGAGAAGTTTCATATTTGAAAATTAGACTAATTCATTAACAAAGTGTCAACTGAAGGAATAGGAGATCGAGTACACAAAGTTGTGTGTTAATCAATTCCACCACAAGAGTAACAAAGATATTCGTCATGATTTACTAAAGGTTTAGTAAATATGATTATACGTATAAGAGTAAGTGTAATTCTGAATTGATTGAAAGAGTTTAAATCAATAGCAAAACGAATAAGAAGAATCAAGTAGGCAGAAAGATAAAAGTTTCTCTATTCTAAGAAGAAGGGATAGTACCTTTTATTATGTCTTATGATATGTCTTAATGATTAAGAACCATATCTCAATTGATCCTATAAGTGAATCTTAGTACAATTGTATGTCTGAGAAGAGGAATCAAGAATTGAGGAAATGGTTAAATCAAGAAGTCAATCATACTTCGTTCCAAAAACAAGTCTTAAAGTTAAGATTATGACATTGAGTGACAAGTCTTAAGAAGGTTTATAACATTCATCAAATGTAGAATTTGGAAAAAGGTTTTCTTGTTCTTGCACATTTGGAATTGGTAAGTTGTGATGTCTTGGATTAAACAAAGACCAACGAGGACCAATTTTGTGAAGTTTTTTGCCTTGATAAAAGCTACACTAACACTTGAATATTTGTATGTCAAGAAATGTTTATTGACAAGAGAATCTTATATGTCAAGGAGTCAGTGAGAGTCTTAATGGTCTTGAAAGGTTTCAAGAATAAATCAAAATAAAGATTATCGATCATCACTAGCACACGAGTTGAGGTTTACAACCTATCGTGTTGACATCATCTTGTTTTCTGTACCGTTCCAATTGTGTTAATTATGCATGTGAGCCCTATGAGTTCTCATTTGAATGCATAAAAGGCAAGGACCTTCATTAATGAAAAGTACATTGATAGGAAAGGGTGAGCTGCTTAACTACTTGGAAGACATGGTGGGCAGTCGTGTTACCATAAGGCAAGAAATCAAGATTAAGAAGGCTCGGTCCATATGAGTTTGAATTTGTCATAAACTTTGGTTTTAACAAATTCACATGGATAGGAACACATACACCATTAAAATTGAAGTGTCATAAGATTTCTTCCTTTAAATGACTGTGAGGAAATTCTTTCACTAAGAAAGATTTTAAGAAGATAGTGATTGTGAAATTGTATTCTCGAATTTGATTATAGTTACGGTATCCCTTTCCATGATTCGAATTGTGAGATTTGGCAATTAGTCTGAATTGTTTAAGACACACATATGAGCTATCTAAGGCAAAGGTGTATAAGTTAAGAAGCCTTGATAAAAGATTATCAAAGCATTGGGTATTAGAAATATGAACTTAAAGAAATTCAATAGGAATTGTTTTTCTGAAAGTTAAGTTGTTTCTGAATACGTGTCAAAGCTAGTGGGAGCATAAGTGTTACGTTTATAATAATCATCGTGATAGTGGGAGCATAAATGTTATGATTGCATGATTATTAAGACAAGTATTGCAAGTTAGCAATATTAATTATAGAAACCAAGAGTCATACTTTGCAAAGTTGCAAGGGTTGAATAGTTGTTCTTAGGTTATGGAATGTTAATAAACTTAGTCAAGGATACATAGTGAGTTCTTAAATTTCGATTATGATTACGGCATTCCTCTTCATAATTCGAATCATAAGAACGTGACACATAAGATATTATGGCAGAAGATTGATAAAGTATCAAATCTTTATGTAAGACATTATGCATAGCGTCCCATACGCTTCGGGTATAGGATCGATTGCAAATGCTATAATATTTGACCATTCTAAAATTTTCCAAATGTCTAGCGCATTATGAGGAAAAAAAGGAAAAGAATCGGTTTTGACTAAGATAATTAAACAACTATCAAAGGACGATCCAAAGTTTGCTGAGGATTGGTCACTTGTGAGTAGTTGGAAGTATGATATTGGATGGAGCATATCGACATTATTATGAATAGATAAGATTGTATTAAGAATGAGTTGGCATATGGTAAGTATGGAAAGGTTTCCATATTGGGAGTTGGATATTAAGAATCTATGTCTAGATTAGAAACTTTTATGCAAAAAGGATGTTCAAAGGAATGTACTTTGAGTGAGAGACATCACATCTATGGAATTGTCTTGTAACAATTTCCGATAGAGAGATTTGTAATTCATTGGCAATAGTCAATGTGATCTTAGTGCAGTGAAATTACAAAAGAATCATTGCATAAAATGTTACAATCTAACATATTCTATAAGTGGCAAGAATTTGATATTCTTGTACTTAAGATAAGGATTGGGAGTTGTGAAATGAGTATGATTGGAAATGTGTTCATTTGATCTATTTCACAAAGTAAGGACCATAGGTTAGCATTGTGTTCATGCTAAGAGCATGGGACAAGTGTAGTTATAATTCAAGTAAGAAGTTGATGACCCGAAACAACAAATAATGAGTAATTGATATGGTGATAAATAAAAGGTGTTTTATTTATACTCAAAGGCTTGAGGCCATATGGGATTAGTATTATTCTTGTGTTTCACTTTGCATGTTTTGACTTCCTAAACAATTTAATTGGTTCAGAACAGTCAAATTATTCGAACGGACCACAGTCGTTCATATGTTGGAAGTAAATATGAATGAAGACTGTCATGAATTGGTGTGTGCATTGTCTAAAGAGTGTTGGACATAAGCAAATGTTTGCTGCAACGTTCATGAGTGCTTATGAATATGATTTGAGCATTGGATTAAACCCATGCTCACTTGGATCACTTCATGAATTGTATCACGAGTGATTGGTGAGACGATAACATCTTATATTCTTGAAACCGAGATGTGTGAGTTGTATCTTGCGAGTCGGTTGCACATTGATAATATGTAAACGCACTAGTAACTTGGTGTTATAAAACATATTGTTGTGTGTAATTCGGTAAGTGAGTGCAAGCGAGCATTGAGTTAAAGTTTATCCATTCCTTTTATCCAAAGTAGGATAAAAGCGATATCTTTGGGCCCCTCAATGATTTAGTGATGGCACGTAAGCACTTGTCCAAGCCGGGACTAATTTGATGTGTTCAAATTGTAGTTTGTTGTCAGTAGTCATAAATCAGAAGTCGGGAAATAGTATAGAAAGAATGATTAAGTTCATGTCTCATATCTATACGATATCTAGAATGGAGGAATATATGATCCCTTATCTAAAGGACACGCGTATTTGATAAGATCAGAGTTGACTGCGGCTTTAGAAAGCTACGATTGCAGATCAGGATCTGAAGTCATACACAGAATAGTTGTTAGACTTATCCAAGTGGGAGACTGTTGGATTAGTGTCTAAGTCCATAACTATTTTGATATGTACTTGACCCGATGCTGCATGGTCCTTTCGGATTGCCTTCACCAAAGCAACTTTATAGGATGAATTATGGAGAGAGAGGATTAATTATGATTTATTAATATATTATGAGAATAATATATTAAAGGAAAAATCATATTGTTTAATTAATATTAGTCAAGAATTAATTGATAATTAATTTTGTGGCTAAAAGAGATTAATTAAACTTAAGGGACTGGAATTGTAATCATAAGATAATTGCAATTGGGCTATGGATTACCTTATAATATAAGGTTGGGCGAAATCTATGGGGAAATCCATTAGAAATCATCCAAGGCTTATTAAAGAGGGGTTCATGGGTTGCTTAGGGCTTAAGCATCCCAAATTAGGGTTTCCTTGTTAGATAACCCTAATAGCCTCACTATTTGAAGGACCCTTAAGTCCCAAAAACGGGGTGAATTTTTTGATTAGGGTTTCCACATGTTTTGGGCAGCCTCCTCTCTCCTTATTCTTCATCCTCTTGCTCTTGGTGTTTGTGAACCATTAGAGGAGTGACATTTGTGACTCTAAGCTTTCTAAAGTTATTACAAGGAGGATTTGAGATTGTTATTGCTACATAACAATCAAGGTACTATATTAAACACATTATTGTGTTAATATTGATTATCATATGCTAGATCTAGGGTTTAAAGTCTTGGATAAATTGCATGTACAATAGAGAAATCTAGATCCAAGCATTAGGGTTTGCATGAGCACATAGGATGTTCTTATGGCTAAAATCCATCAGTTTTATCATGACCTCCTTAAGCATAAAGGTGCCAACTTTATGGAGTATAGGCCCTCATTCATTCATTAAGTCTCTTATTAATTCCCTTTTGAGCTTAAGAGCTTCATTTAGCCATTCATGGACATAAATTTAGTAACTTTACGTGGTAATCCAGCTCAAGGAAGTCAGATTTACATTCTGGAGTGAAGTCTTAATAGGTTAAGAGCTGAAAGTAGAAGGTGGCTAAACTGGAAGAGTATATTGGACGTACAGGCCTGTACGCACAACGTATAAGCCCTTGAGCCAGTACGCTTAGCGTACAAGCTGAGTACACCCCACGTACTCAGTCAGGTGGCTTTGTGATTTTGGGCTTTAAGTTTGGGCCATGTTTTGGACTTAAAAGTTTGGGGTTTAGCTGGGCCATCAGAATTTGGGAGCTTTGGGCTAGGAACATTATTAGGCTTTGGGTTAAGGCCAATGAGAATGGATTGGGCCCAATTGGAAATTGGGCCATATTTGCGCCTTGGTGGATTATTTGACTTTTGGGTCTTTTAGATTGTGTGATTTGGTCTGAGTCTTGGAAAAATCTAGGTTAGGGATAAAAAATTCTTTTTATCCTCAATATGGATTTATGGTTATGATTGGAACTCAAATGTTAATTAGATTCTATCTGATAGTGATAGCTTAGGGGTTTGTCGGACTAGCAGCCATGGATTATCTGTTTGATTCAACAGTGGAAGGTGAGTTTCCTCATTAGGTTTAGTGGGTCGAAGGCACCAATGATGGCCCATGATTATGCTATGTTAGTATTCTAGCTGCCTGCGAGACTCTTGCATGTGTTATGTGCTTATATTCTTACCAGTCAGGGTCCGATGTCGGGTAGGGTCCGATGACCCTTTTGTATGATATTTATCTTTTTGATTATTTCATGTGTATGTGTTTACTTGATAAATCTTATATGTTGTATATATGTTGGGTGGGGGCCGATCTGTTTATCGAGCGGGGCTCGATGCCAGGCAGGGCCCGATGCCGAGCGGGGCCTGATGACGGACGGGGTCCGATGACGGGCAGGGCCTATTATATGTTATTATGTATGGTATTTGGTATTTTTGGGAACTCACTATGCTCTGTGCTTACGGTTTTCAGTTTATGTTTCAGGTACTTCTGGTTCCAAAGAGAAGTGCTTGGGTTAACTGCATCGCACACACCACATGTTTCCACTTTTGAGATATCAATCTGATTGTTTTGATGTTGAGATACTTATTTTCATTTCAGTTGTATTGTTAATATTTTTGGAGTACTGTTTTATTTAAATTAAAAATGAAATTTTTGGATCATATTGTTGGGACCTTTCATTAATAATGCAAGAAGCCCGAAACATAACCCTTCCCATTTGAGCCCTTGGCTTCCGTCGAACAATCCAAGGTTTAAATCACTTATCTAACATCATGCACCTCCAAAAGATTGTAAACTCCATTCCCTTGAAACCCAATGCCTTACATGTCTGAGTTATGGTCCACAAACCCTACATTAAGAAACGTCCTGAAATAGGATGTTACAACTCTCCCCCACTTAAATTACATTCCTCGAAATCATTCATTACTACTTCCTCTGCCACCGTAGTAGATCGTGCCCAAACTTCTTGAATTCCGCTTAAGGCTGAAGATTCATCCCATATCGACGGCTGCCTCCCAATCCTTCCATCCAAACCTCATCTTAGCAGAAATCACTTATCCTTATGAAATAATGAACCTTAACACTCTTCCCTCAGTCATTGAAAGAAATCTTACTATTCTGCTGGAGAAATAAAACAACTACCTTAATCTTCACAAAATGGAAGACCTTAAATCACAAAGAAAACCACTCAAAGCTAGAAACTTCTCGAAAACTAGAACCCATTAATATAAACCCCAGAAATTACTCCTAAGATAATTGATCATTCATTTTTCGTACCCGCCCCTAGTCCTTGACTAGGAACACCACACAACCATGTAGAAAGAATACTCAAAATATATCGATGGTAAGTTTCACCCAATCCCAATCCATAGATTGTGCCCAACAAACTTAAATACGCAATTGAATTCCTGACAAGTCATCACCAACCCGCTGATCCCACGAGCATAAGGATGTTCATTCCAAGAGTTCTCACGTTGCATATAAATCCCTTATCATCTCATGTGTACCTCCACCTGAAAAATCACTCGAGACATTCACAATGAACTTCATTTCTCGAGATTCCATATCCGATATCCAACATTGGTAACCAAACTCCTGATAAACATCCTGTAAGCGGAACAGGATCATAATGCAAACACTCCACAAGAGACTTCTGATGCACAACTATTACTCCTGACAACCTTTTGTTGTATTAGTGTCTAAGTCCATAACTATTTTGGTATGTACTTGACCCGATGGTGCATGGTCCTTTTGGGTTGCCTTCACCAAAGCAACTTGATAGGATGAATTATGGAGAGAAAGGATTAAATATGATTTATTAATATATTATGGGAATAATATATTAAAGGAGAAGTCATATTGTTTAATTAATATTAGTCAATAATTAATTGGTAATTAGTTTTGTGACTAAAAGAGATTAATTAAACTTAAGGGACTGGAATTGTAATTATAAGATAATTGCAATTTGGACCATGGATTGCCTTATATTATAAGGTGGACGAATTCTATAGGGGAAGCCCATATAAGATAATTGCAATTTGGACCATGGATTGCCTTATATTATAAGGTGGACGAATTCTATAGGGGAAGCCCATATGAAATCGTCCAAGGCCTTAAGGAAAGGGCTCCATGGGTTGCTTAGGGCTTAAGCATCCAAATTAAGGTTTCCTTGTTAGATAACCCTAATTGCCTCCTATATATATGGATCCCTTATGACCCAAAAACGTGGCTAAGACTTCTCTATGGTTTGTAGATGGTTTTGGGAAGCCTCCATCCTCTCTCCTCTACATCCTCTTGCTTATAGTGTTTGTGAACCATTAGAGGAGTGACATTTGTGACTCTATGCTTTCTAAAGTCAATACAAGGAGATTTGGGATTGTTATTACTACATAACAATCAAGGTAACATCTTAAACCTATTCTTATGTTAATATGATTACTTGTATGCTAGAATTAGGGTTTATAGTCTTGGATAACTTGCATGTACAATAGAGAAACCTAGATCCAAGAATTAGGGTTTGTATGAGCACATAGGATGTTCTTATGACCAAAACCCATCAGTGGTATCAGAGCCTAGTCTGGTTTCTATTGTATTGATGCTTGATATGTTTGAAAAATAAGTTTTTTTGGTTTCTGGAGGCTGGACTCGCCGAGTCCATAGCTGAACTCGCCGAGTCCATGCAGACTCGACGAGTCCAAGCTTGACTCGACGAGTCAACTCGTCAGCTGGAGCATACCTCGGGATTTCTTGCTGTTTTTGCTTTGGGATAGTTACCTTATCGTTTAGATCAATATAAATCCGTTTTTATGATATATTTGACTATATTCTTGATCTAATTGAAGATATTTATCAACTAATAAAATATTTGTTTCCTTATGTGATAATTGATTAATTATTTTGATTAAATTGGTAAATTGTTTTGCAAGAAATCATTAAATAAATCAAATATGGATAATTGTGATTAAATGTTAATATAGATTAATTGTTATTTGATCCTTATGTTATGAAATGTTTCATATTTTCCCCTTTAGGTTTTATAGTTTAAATTTGACCTCAAAAGTTTTGTTGTTTTGAAATTTAAATAGTTTAAACCCTAATGTTTTGAAAAAGGTTTCAAAACTTGCCCTCAAGTTTTGGAATTTAAATTTTGATTAATAGTTTAATTTTGATGTATATTTAAATTCTAAACCCTAATGTTTTGAAATGTTTCAAAACTTGCCCTCAAGTTTTGGAATTTAAAAGTTGATTAAAAGTTTAATTAGGAATGTTAAATTCTAAAACCCTAGTATTGTTTTGAAAAAGTTCAAATCACACGCTTATGGTTTTTTTAATTAATTAAGGTGTATAATTAAAGGAAGTTTAATAAATCCATAAAAGTTTTGGTTTACAATTTAATTGAATTAAAAGTATAATTGTTAAATTTAACCACCTAATATTTTAAAAGTGTAAAATACACCCTATACTATATATAACATTAAAAGTCTAACATTATATATGTATGAGTAAAAGTCAGTCTTACTGTTGTAGGCCTCATTCACGAAGCTAGTCTATAAGGGGTGTTTAAGGAAATTGCCTATAAAATGGCGATTGAATAGGTATCCACTCTTACCCACCGCACTCTTGACTAGTGGAGGGTCGTTAGCCGAACGGGTAGGATAGGACGAAACCTTCCATTATAAGTATAATGAAGTATAAAAGTAACTAAATGTTTTCATAAAATTCCCAATCTTAGTTACTTAGGCAAAATTGAATTGATGCAATTCCATGAAATTACACTTTGTGCCCTTGCGAAGACGTTAGTGGAGCATGTGTGGTTTACCGGCACACTAAATGGTTCTAAGCAAAGGTAGCAAAGGGTGACTCAATGTTTGTCATAGTTCGGTGGAGCGTGTCTGGTTTACCGACACATCGAATAGGTGACTGTAACATGTGAGGGCACCATGTAGTTTGCATGGTTATTCACACCCACTTTGTCATCCTCGGCCTCCCAGTCACAAACTAGAGGGGCATATCGAGATTTAAACATGCCATTGAAATGTTCAATGAATCCCAAAGGATCTAGGAGTTTTCATAGGTTTAAAACTTAAATTTCTTTTTTGTTTTTCGTGGTGGAAATTATTGAATCGTCATTCACTTACATTCAAATATTCTGCAATTAGGGTTACAGCATCCCTCTCCCGAGTTGTAGAATATTGTGTTGGATCCTAGCCTTAGTATTTCATTTGGGTGATTTACTAAGGACCCAATCAATCAACTAACTTGAATTTGTTTTCTCCCGTTTTGTAGATGTCAAAGTTCGACAACTATGGTCTTCCTAAATCCCGTGGAACAAGCTTTCCACATGAAGATGATATTCCACGATTCGATCGAGGAACAAGAAATCATGCTTCACTTCCCCCACCTCCTCCAATTATTCTCCCTAACCCACAAGTTCAAAGGCTTGAAAAGTTCAAGATCACTCAAGCCCTTTTGGCAAGTAAACATAAAGAAGGAAAGTCGGTGTGTGCACACGTCCTAAGGATGAAGTCACACATTGATAGGTTAAGAATGTTGGGATCCGTTGTCTCTGAGGAAATGGCTGTTGATTGGGTTCTTCAGTCACTTCCTAACTTATATAGTGAGTTCGTAAGAGAGTACTATATGATGAACCGCGACGTGACCCTTATAGATCTCACCTATATGCTTATTGCTGCTGAATCAGCAATGGTTTGGCGCAATAGAAAAGCAAAGTTGATTGGTGAATCTGCCTTCAAGACCTCTATGGATATAGACAATGGCAACGAAAGACATGCTATGATCGAAAAGTTTGATCATAAGAGAAAGGCAATGTCTGAAGTAGTTCCATGTCATGTTCCAAAAGAGTCAATTTGCTTTTATTGCCAAGAGAAAGGGCATTGGAGACGAAGCTGCCCCATTTACCTAAGAGATCTAGAGATGGGAGAGTCGAAACGTATGGCTCTAATATAGGTAAAATCCATTAACGAACTCTTTTAAGCTTCTATTCTAGATTCTTAATATATAATGTGATAAGATTGCGATTGATGTTTTGTAGGATTGAAGAAAAGAAAGGAAGCTTAAGGGAAGAAGTGAGCAGAATCTAACCATAAAGGAATGGATTTCGAAGATTAGATTCTTGAGCTGCTACTTAGAGTTAGAATTAGATTGCTAAGAAAGATGTATTAGCATACTTTTTCAATGAATTGCATTGTAAGGACAAAATTTTTCCACAATATAATAAATTTTAATTTTATATTATTTATCCTTGCAATGGCGTATATGAAAAATTGATGTTTGAATGTTTCTATTATTAGCAATAATGGATTTGGTTCTTATCATGTTATTTATGGAAAGTCGAGAGTTTACCAAATAGGGAGAGTTTCTCATCGCCCAAGTTTCGATTGAACAGAAACTTGGAATCATGCAACTTGGTTGCCGATGAATGAGAAATTTCATATTTGGAAATTAGACTAATTCATTGACAAAGTGTCAAGTGAAGGACTTGGAGATCGAATACACAAAGTTGCGTGTTGATCAAGTCCACCATAAGAGTAACAAAGATATTCGTCATGATTTGCTAAAGGTTTAGTAAATATGATTATACTTATAAGATTAAGTGTAATTCTGAATTGATTGAAAAAGTTTAAATGAATAGCAGAACGAATAAGAAGAATCAAGTAGGCAGAAAGATAAAAGTTTCTCCATTCTAAGAAGAAGGGAGAGTACCTTTTATGCTTTATGATAGGTCTTAATGATTAAGAACCACATCTCAATTGATCCTCTAAGTGAGTCTTAGTACAATTGTATGTCTAAGAAGAGGAATCAAGAATTGAAGAAATGGTTAAATCAAGAAGTCAATCATACTTTGTTCCAAAACAAGTCTTAGAGTTAAGATTGCGACATTGAATGATAAGTATTAAGAAGGTTTATAGCATTCATCAAATATGGAAAATTTGTGATGTCTTGGATAAGACAAAGACCAACTAGGACCAATTTATGAAATGTTTTGATAAAAACTACGCTAACTCTTGAATATTTGTTTGTCAAGAAATGGTTATTGACAAGAGAATCCTATATGTCAAGGAATAAGTGGGAGTCTTAATGGACTTGAAAGGTTTCAAGAACAAATCAAATAAACCTTAACGATCATCACTAGCACACGAGTTGAGGTTTACAACCTATCGTGTTGACATTATTTTGTTTTTGTGATGTTCCAATTGAGTTAATTATGCGTGTGAGTCCTATGAGTTCTCAGTTGAACGCATAAAAGGCAGGTACCTTGATCAATGAAAAGTACATTGATAGGAAAAGGTGAGATGTTTAACTACTTGGAAGACATGGTGGGCAGTTGTGCTACCATAAGGCAAGAAATCAAGATTAAGAAAGTTTCATCCATATGAGTTTGAATTTGTCGTAAACTTTGGTTTTGACAAATTCACATGGATAGGAACAAATACACCGTTTAAATCTAAGTGTCATAAGATTTCCTCCTTCATGAAAATGATTCTGAGGAAATGCTTTCACTAAGAAAGATTTTAAGAAGATAGTGATTGTAAAATTGCATACTCGAATTCGATTATGGTTACGGTATCCCTTTCCATGATTTGAATTGTGAGGTTTGGCAATTAGTCTTATTTGTTTAGACACACATATGAACTATCTAAGGCAAAGGTGTATAAGTTCAAGAAGCCTTGATAAAAGATTATCAAAGCACTAAGTATTAGAAACATGAACTTAAGAAATTCAATAAGTATTGTTTTTCTGAAAGTTAAGATGTTTATGAATACATGTCAAAGCTAGTGGGAGCATAAGTGTTGTGTTTTATAATAATCATCATGATAGTGGGAGCATAAAAGTTATGATTGTATATATGATTATTAAGGCACGTATTGCAAGTTGGCAATATTAATTATAGAAAACAAGAGTTATACCTTGCAAAGTCGTAAGGGTTGTAAAGTTGTTTTGCTATAATTAAGGGAGAGGATATTATGCTTCATTTCAAATCTAAAGGATAAGGTTGAGAAATGTTAATAAATTTAGTCAAGGGTACATAGTGTGTTCTTAAAATTTTGATTATAATTATGGCATTCCTCTTCGCATTTCGAATTTTGAGAACATAGCAAATAAAACATTATGCGTCGTGTCCCATACACTTCGGGTATAGGATCGATTGCAAATGCCTTAATGTTTGACCATTCTAAAATTTTCCAAATGTCTAGCGCATTTAGAGGGAAAAAGGACTAGAATCGGTTTTGACTAAAATAATTAAACAACTATCAAAGGAAAATCCAAAGTTCGACGAGGATTGGTTGCTTGTGAGTAGTTGGAAGCATGGTATTGGATGGACCATATCGACATTATTATGAATAGAAAAGATTCTATTAAGAATGAGTTGTCATATGGAAAATATGAAAATGTTTCCATATTGGATGGACCATATTGACATTATTATGAATAGATAAGATTCTATTAAGAATAAGTAGTCATTTGGAAAATATGGAAATGTATCCATATTAGAAATTGAATATTGAAAAATCTATGACTAGATTAGAAACCTTTAAGCAAAAGGATGTTCAAAGGAATGTACTTTGAGTGAGAGACATCATATCTAAGGAATTGTATTGTAACAATCTCTGATAGAAGACTTTGTAATATCATTGGCAATAGTCTTTGTGACTTTGGTGCAGTGACATTACGAAAGGATAAGTTGCATAGAATGTTAGAATCTAGCATATTCTATAAGTAGCAATAATTTGATATTCTTTCACTTATGGATAAAGGATTTGGAGTTGTGAAATGAGAATGATTGGAAATGTGCTCAATTTAGTCTATTTCACAAAATATGAACCATAGGTAAACATTGTGTGCATGCTAGGAGCATGGGACAAGTGTAATAATTCAAGTAAAAAGTTGATTACCCGAAACGACAAATAATGAGTAATCGATATGGTGATAAATAAAAAGTGTTTTATTTATGCTCAAGGGTTTGAGGCCATATGGGATTAGTATTATTCTTGTGTTTCACTTTACATGTTTTGACTTCCAGAATAATTTAATTGGTTAAGAACAGTCAAATTATTCAAACGGGCCACAATCGTTGATACGTTGGAAGTAGATATGAAAGAAGACTGTCGTGAATTGGTGTGTGGAATGTCTAAAAGAGTATTAGACATAAGCAAATGTTTGCTGCAACGTTCATGAGTGCTTATGAATATGATTTGAGCATTGGATTAAACCCACGCTCACTTGGATCACTCCATGAATTGTATCACGAGTGATTGGTGAGACGATAACATCTTATATTCTTGAAACTGAGATGTGTGAGTTGTATCTTGCAAATCGGTTGCACATTGATAATATGTAAACGCACTAGTAACTTGGTGTTATAAAACATATTGTTGTGTGTGATTCAGTGAGTGAGTGCAAGCAAGCATTGTATCAAAGTTTATCCGTTCTTTTTATCCAAAGCAGGATAAAAGCGATATCTTTGGGCCCCTCGATGATTTAGTGATGACAAACGTAAATGCTCGGCCGGGCTAGGGCTAATTTGATTTGTTCAATTAGTCAGTCGTCATCAATCGGAATCGAGATATAGTACAAAGAGAATGATTTGAAATCATATCTCATATGATATCTAGAATGGAGGAATATATGATCCCTTATCTAAGGACACGCGTATCTGATAGGATCAGAGTTGACAGCGGCTTTGGAAAGCTACGATTGGAGATCAGGATCTGAAGTCATACGCATAATAGTTATTAGACTTATTCAAGTGGGAGACTATTGGATTAGTGTCTAAGTCCATAACTATTTTCGTATGTACTTGACCCGATGGTGCATGGTCCTTTTGGGTTGCCTTCACCAAAGCAACTTGATAGGATGAATTA
This sequence comes from Lactuca sativa, assembly GCF_002870075.4. NCBI lineage: Eukaryota > Viridiplantae > Streptophyta > Magnoliopsida > Asterales > Asteraceae > Lactuca > Lactuca sativa. The sequence continues at coordinate 209,821,409 of NC_056630.2, forward strand.
TGGAGAGAAAATATTAAATATGATTTATTAATATATTATGGGAATAATATATTAAAGGAGAAATCATATTGTTTAATTAATATTAGTCAATGATTAATTGGTAATTAGTTTTGTGACTAAAAGAGATTAATTAAACTTAAGGGACTGGAATTGTAATTATAAGATAATTGCAATTTGGGCCATGGATTGCCTTATATTATAAGGTGGACGAATTCTATGGGGGAAGCCCATATGAAATCGTCCAAGGCTTTAAGGAAAGGGCTCCATGGGTTGCTTAGGGCTTAAGCATCCAAATTAGGGTTTCCTTGTTAGATAACCCTAATTGCCTCCTATATATATATATGGATCCCTTATGACCCAAAAACGTGGCTAAGACTTCTCTAGGGTTTGTAGATGGTTTTGGGCAGCCTCCCTCCTCTCTCTTTATCATCCTCTTGCTTATGGTGTTTGTGAATTATTAAAGGAGTGACATTTGTGACTCTATGCTTTCTGAAGTCAATACAAGGAGATTTGGGATTGTTATTACTACATAACAATCAAGGTAACATCTTAAACCTATTCTTATGTTAATATGATTACTTGTATGCTAGAATTAGGGTTTATAGTCTTGGATAACTTGCATGTACAATAGAGAAACCTAGATCCAAGCATTAGGGTTTGTATGAGCACATAGGATGTTCTTATGACCAAAACCCATCACCTTTAACTGCCCATATGATCCAAACCAACTAGTCACTAAGCCTCCCAACTCCCACACTGCACTAACATCCAAATATGCCGAGAAAACTAACGATCTGAGATCTAAGAGTCTCAATCAAAAGACTATTGGGTCCCACCCATGTTAACCATACAACCACTCATTCACGATACGTCGTGAAACCTACTAACCACCAAAAAATATGTTCTTAGTACTATGCCATCAATGTCCTGAAGACTCACGACCAGCACCACAGGGACCTAAAGATACTCGACCATTTATCCACCAACTTGTAGGAACCTAATCAGCATCTCTCTTAATGTTAAACAAACACAAATACGGTTCACACCCTTCTATCATGCGCAATTCCTTTCACAGTACAGGCAAGTACAAATACAAAATTTAGGCGAAAACATGGCTGCACATAACCAGAGAATGAGATAGGTTGTTGCACTATTGTTCCAATTTATGGGCTACAAACCAATGAAAAACCCTGCCAATTATTCGAGCCAACTATGAACAAATATTCCACAACCAGCCATTGAGGGTACCCATACCCATAAACCAAAACGTACAATGCACAGATCTTGATGGCAAGTTGACGCATCCATTGAACATCAACTGATACAATTCTGAACTTCCGAAGAACCTCTATTATTAAAAATGAATGGAAATAGAAACCATTAAGAGTGCATTGACAACTAATCCATTGATACAATACACTACTGGACAAAGAATAAGAGGAACTAAACATACTAAACTATAAAACTAACTGATCGATCAGCAACTACCCATCCTAGACTATAGATATCAATCTATACATCAAGCTGGCAAATCCCTCAACAATCGATACCCAACCTGCACGACCCAAACGCTTCTTAACTTGTTCCTCGACATTCCCAAAAGTAACCACTTTCTACAACGAGCTCCTTGTCCAACAACTTCTGGTCGCAAAAATGACTCTTGCATTCCTGAACACATACATCTTATGCCAACTTGCTCTGCACCCCCCGTCTTGACCAAATCCTAAACCCAAGTTTTGCATACCCAAACTGGAAATTACTATGACCCATTCCTATGCAACTATAACTCAAACAGATTGATGATTCTCCAAATAGAAAATCCAGATCACTCCCTCTTAGGGTTCGAACTACCACCAACTGACATTGCAACATACCAAAACTCAAACTGTCTGACCTAGATACATATGATCCCTAACCCTTGGAATGTATATAACTAACGCAAGATGATCTTCTAGATAAAGACCAAACGAACTTCAAGAGATTCTGAATCTCAGGTGGAGACCTCGTGTCACACCCCCGGCCAGCGGCGAAAACGTCGAGCGGTGCGAATGTTGGGAAATTGGACTGGGGCATATATATATATATATATATATATATATATATATATATATATATATATATATATATATATATATATATATATATATATATATATATATGTGTGTGTGTGTGTGTATATATATATATATAACACAAAGGTATATCAAAATCATTTCTTTTATTTATTATAATTTTTCTGGGATTACATTTTTTTAAAAGTCAAACACACATCCTAAACAGGACTAAAAATGACAAACAGACGGAACTAAACTCCAACAGCTTCCTAGAATATATTTTCTTACTTGACATCACTACCCTCCACACTCATCTCCCAGAGAATACATGTATGTTCGAAAACGTCAACATAATGTTTGTGAGCGCACAGGTTTTTACCGTTTTTGGCTTTTATTTGGTTGTATTAATTTAAGAACCCTTTTTCTTATAGAAATTTTTTTCCTAAATGTCTTATCAACTCTATTTTACTACTTTTCAGGATATCTAGCGATCTTATAATATTATCTTTTAGGATGTTTTTATAAATCATAATTTAATATCTTTGTAGGAAGCTTAACTAATCCTAACGTATTTTGTCTACCACTCTAAGGCATCTCTAATGGTAGTCGAATCTCTAAGGTTTTGGTAATGTATTACCATGAGACCCCATAATCGATGTTGTTTGACTAATAATTTCCCCCGCCATGACGCTTCATCGGACGTCGAACAGTGAATAATAAGAAAGTTATCATGTCGAGATCGTAGTTAGCAATCGCATGTGGGATTGTCAATCCCCATATATATTTATACATATCTTCCTAGCTCTCGCAAGATTAACGGTTATAGGTACCGAGGAATTCCGAATTTAATCCAGGCCTTTGGATGAATATTAACAGCTCACTAACGTATTAACCTTAAGTATTTATCTTTTATCTTTTATCTTTTATCTTTTATCCTTCATAGGTATTTCCAATAACTATCACAATATAAATCTTATATCTTATATTTGATAATTATAACTTTTGTTCTCATAATTATTTTGTGTGTGTGTATATATATACACACCTAATTATTGTTATTTGAAAACATGATATTTGGGCAGAGTAATAATTATGTACGGTGCATATCCCTATATTTGACCAACATAACTACTAGGTACTACGTTATCCTAGGGATTTGGCCATTATAACATTTATGTATTATCTCTTCCTAGACTATCGGGCATCATAACCCTTAGGCATAATATCCCAACTTACAGCTAGGCATACTATCTTTAGTTACATTATCCTGAGGCTTTAAGCTTTAAAATGATTTGATATTTATAAATTTAAATATATTTTGATAAGAATGTATCACCCCCCCCCCCCCCCCCCGGTAAAACATTTAAAATAGTGAAATAGGGGCCGTAAACTCACCCTAGTCACATGAAACGTTTGATGTAAGGTTAAATTGGGCTCAGTACCACTCCCAAGGGTAATTACTTCGAGAAGAGAGTGAGAGAGAACTGGAGAGAAGGGCACGTATATATATACACACCTAATTATTGTTAAAATAGTGCGACGTAAATATCTATGTGTGTCGTGCATGACAATCATGGCTCCATCCAGAGAAGGGCACGTCACTCATAATCTGTTTGAATCTGGTGTTAGTTGCACGGTGTGTAGAGAAGCGCACCTTGTTTGCTCGAAAAGAGTTTACAAAAATCATAACTTCTTTGTGCGAGCTCTTATCTAAGCCCTCTATATATATATATATATATATATATATATATATATATATATATATATATATATATATATATATATATATATATGTGTGTGTGTGTGTGTGTGATGATCTCAATGGGTACTGCAACTCTCCTTTAGGTTGTTTTGGCTAGTTTTGACTTTCATTTTTTGCCTAACGGGGGTAAAAATAAATTATTCAACAAAAATCATATCTCTCTCATACTAATCCTGTTTTCGGAAAACTTTGTCCTGAGGTTTATATCTCGAGGAATACTACAAAACTCCTTTTTGCAGTTTTAGTCAAAAATCAACCAATCTGTAAGCACTGTTTCAATGTAATTAATTTTAATTACGCATTTGATTTTTATTTCTAGATAATCCGTAACTCTTTTCTTTAGAGTCGGGTTTTTTCGAATCTTATATCCTTGAAATCACATTAACGAGTATTATCCAAGTATGTTAACCAGCTTAGAAAACGGTACAACTTTTTGGACGCTAATTTTTTAGCCTGATGGGCATTTTAACAAAATAAATGTAATGGTACATTTGAATGTTATTATCTCAAAAAACAAATATTACAATACTAAACTATTACATCTTTTTTCATACCCTGTTTAGGAAATTTCATCCCAAAATTTTATCTTGTTGTCGGGCTTCCTTCAAACAAGTGAGGGTACTTGTCCTTCATTTGGTCGTCTCATTCCCATGTGTACTCTAGTCCTCTCTTAGAGTTCCATCGCACCTTGACAATGGGAATCCAACTATGCTTGAGTCGTTTGAGCTCTTTGTCCATTATTTCGATTGGCTCTTCGATGAAGTTCAATTCAGGTTTAGTCTGAATTTCATCAAGTGGAATGACAAACGTATCGTAGGAAATGCACTTTCTAAGATTAGAACCATGGAATACTTCATGCACGTTATTAAGATCTTGGGGTAATCTAAGCAAAAAGCAACTGGACATGTCATGTTAAGGATTTCAAATGGTCCTATGTACCTTGGTTTTTGTTTACCCCACTTTCTGAACCTCATAACTCCTTTCCAAGTAGATATTTTGATCATCACCCTATCTCCAACTTGGAAATCTAAGGATTTATGCCTCACATCGGCATAGCTCTTATGACGTTCACGTGCCACTTTCATGCGCTCTCATGTCTTCACTATCTTTTCAGTCATATCGTGGATAATTGATGGGCTTGTTCGTAGGGTATCCCCTGCGAACTTCTTGGCCAGTTAGGTATCACCAACTTCTATCCTGCAAATAGGAGATCAACATTTTCAGATGTATAGTGCTTCGAACAATGCTGCTTTGATGTTTGTGTGATCGCTAATGTTGTATAAGAACTCAAACAGAGGAAGGTCAGTATCCCATGTACTCCTAAAATCTATCACACATGCTTTGAGCATGCCTTCCCACGTTTGGATGGTCCTTTTAATTTTTCCATCGGTTTGCGGATGATAGGTTGTACTCATATCCAGGCACGTACCAAAGGACTTTTGCAAACTCTGCTAGAAGTGAGAGGTTAACATGATATCTTATTCAAAGATAATAGATATGGTTACCCCGTGCAATCTGACGATCTCTATAAGCTACGTCCTGGTCAGCTTCACCATCTTATCAATCTCTTTTACAAGTATAAAGTGGGCAGACTTGGTTAGTATATTGACAATAGTAGTCTTTGGTAATTTGGTAACAAAGTCCATTGCAATCTGCTCCCACTTCCACTCGGGAATCTCTCGTTGTTTCAAGAATCCTGAGGGTTGTTGGTGTTCTGCCTTGACCTTGGAACATGTTAGGCATTTACCTACATAGGTTAAAATCTCAGTCTTCATGTTTGGCCGCCAATATAGGGCTTTTATGTCAAGACATATCTTGTCTGCTCCATGATAAATGGAATATTTAGTCCTATGCCTTTATTTAGAACTAGTTCCTTGACCTTTCCAAATTTCATAAACCATACTCGGTTCATGAAATATCTCGTTCCATCATCCTTAATTTCGAGTTGTCTTTCCATTCCTCTGAGGCCTTCTTCTTTAGCATTTTCTTCCGTTAAACCCTCGACTTAAGGAATCCTAATCTGCGAGATTAGATTTGAATGAATAGTCATTGTAAGTGCTTTGACTCTACGAGGTTTAACTCATTCTTTATGGCTCAAAGCATCAACTACGACGTTAGAGTTTCTTGGGTGATAATAAATTGCACAATCATAGTCATTTAGTAACTCTAACCATATTATATGTCCCATGTTGAGCTCTTTCTAATTGAAGATGTGTTACAAACACTTGTGATTCGTGTATACTACACACTTGGTTCCATAAAGATAATGACACAAAACTCTAGGTCGTGGGTGATGTAGTTGTTCTCATGCACCTTAAGTTATCTTGAGGCATAGGCTATGACCTTCTCCCTTTACATTAATACACATCTAAACCCCTGATGTGAAGCATCACAATACACTACGAAGTCATCGGAGCCTTCTGGAAGGGATAGTCTCGGTGCGCTACACAACATTTCTTTAAGCTTTTGGAAAGTTGTTTCCTGTAGGTCTTCCGAACGAACTTTACTTATTTTTGGGTTAATGTTGTGAGGGGTTTTTCTAAGTGAGAAATTTTTTCTATAAATCTCCGGTAATAGCCATCATGTCCTAAAAATTGACGAATCAATGTTAGCGTCTTGGGCGCTTCCCAATTCTTTACCGCTTTGATATTATAAGGGTCGATATGAATTCCTATGTTGCTTACCACATGCCCAAGTCATTGGTATGCCTCATTCATGTAGCCAATCTATAAGGGGGTATAAGGAAACTGCCTATAAAATGGTAATTAAATGGGTGTCTACTCTCACCCACTGTTTCCTTGACTGGTGGAGGGTCGTTAGTAGAATGGACTTGACAGGACATTAATAATCTCATTAGTAAGTATAATGATATAAATTAACTAATTTTTTTTAAAATCCCACTCTTAGTTAATTTAGGAAAAAAATGTGAAAAGTATGCTAATCCATGAAAACGCACAGTATGCTTTATATGTCGTTAGTGGAGCGTGTGTGGTTAACCGACACACTAATTGGGTCTATAAAGAGATATTATGGACATCTTGAAAATCATCATTGTCGATGGAGCATGTGTGGTTAACCGGCGCATCAATGTGAGATGGTAAATGACATCCATGTTGTCAATTGGGTTAGCTTGCTTATTCACATCTTGTTTGTGATCCATGGCATCCCAGTCACAAAAGTGAGAGCATAATCTGAGATTAAACATGACATTGATAAGATTCAATGAATCTCAAAAGATCTAGGAGTTTTATAAGATTGAAATTGGCAAGATCCTTACCTACCTAAAATAGGTTCGAATTTGATTACGACATCCCTCTTCAAAGTTCGAATCAAAAATATGGATCCTAGCCTTATTTTTAATTTATGGGTTAATTCTAGTGGTGTTGATTATGATGGAATGTGTGGAATTAGTAAAGATCTAGTGAATCATCATGTAAAAACAAGAACACAAGGAGTAAATAAATCGTTGTAAGCTCATATTAGATCTAGAAAGAATATACAAATGGGTTTGTACAAAGTTTCTCTCTCTAGTCTAACACTCCAAAATGGTTCCCTTACATAATGGGAGTCACTCACTTTCTATTTATAGGAAAGACTCAACCCATTTACACATACAAGAGGGTAAGCCTAAAACACTCCATCCAAGAGTGACTTTGCACCCTAACATTCTCCCCTTCAAAGTTAGGATTGGATGTCCCGGCTTCAGTCTAGCGCGATCATAACCCCCCCCCCCCCCCCCCCCGCTCGAAGTAACACCAGTCTTTAAATCCGCAAATGAATATTCAACAAACCCGAGGAGCTTCAAATACCCATCATTCTCCCCCTTTATATAATCAAAAAATGATTATAAAACCCATTAAGGGTGAGAAGTGCCCGAGGAATAATCTTCACAATACTCCCCCTTGATGTGTACCAAAAATGAATCACCAAAAATCTTGCACGGAAAAACAATCACGAAAAATCCTCAAAAAAATTCCAATTGATGAAAATTTTTGACTTTTTGGGTGAAACTTGCAAGATTTTCCAAAAACCGGGTAAAAACCGTCACTAATAAAATTCTACAGGGACCCGTTGCGCCCAAAATTGCCAAATATGCATAACTCTCCCCTTTCTGGGTAGAAAGCGTCAATTTGCATAAACTGTAGGGTCCTAAAATGGACTTTCTTCAATTTTCAGCAAAAACAATCCTTTTTCGAATTTGGGTAAGAACTGCCAAACATTCGAAACCTCAGGGACTATTTTCGACAAATCTGCCCTTTTTTTCTCCAAACATACGAAGAGGACCCCAAACATACGAAACTTCAGCTAATTTTCGAAGTTGGGTGAAAAGTGGCAATCATACGAAGTGTCAAGGGCCATATATGAAACTTTGATTTGTTCTTCTTAATTCATACGAAGCCATCTTCATAACCCGTTTGAACGAATTTCTATTCTCCAGTCAATGGCTCACTTTGTACGAAATCATCATCATGATTTGAACGAAATCTTTCTCTCTCCCCTTCTTACGAAATCAATTCTTCCAAATCATCAGCTTCGTTCAATTTTCTTGACCCAATTCTTGCCTTTTCATTACACGAACCCAGTAGAGTTTCATTTCCTTAATATGAGCCATCAATTCCAAATTCATCGATATTAACTTCTCAGTCCAAAATGAAATCATTCACCTTGAACATCGACTGGTTCCAAAATCCAACAATTCGTCAATATCGACTCAAACTCGAAAATCGATCAGTTCGCTATTCGATCATCCTATATTGACTTTCATATAAACCATCGATCAATCATAGTGAAGTCTTCAAATCCAATAACCCATTTCGTTTCCAGTGACATCAAAACATTAACACCCATGGCTTCGCTTTTCAATCAAAACCTCAACAACGAACTCAAAATCAACCATTCCATTTCAACATACTGATTTCGTTTTTCATGAAATTGAACATGACAACAAGTTCTTAAGTTCATTAGCTTTTCACAGTTCAACCTAAAACGAACACACATCGACTTCCAAACCATTGATTCCTTCGTTTTTCATTACTCAACAACAATTCTCAAAATCAACAATTCTTAACTTGACCACGATCAATTCCAAATTAACTAACATAGACCCTCATCTTTCGAAATCAACAATCAACTCTCTTCATCTGTTCTTTCCCAATCAAACAACAAAACTCAGCCTCAACATGGTATCTTTCATTATCAAGAAAAAGATCCATCCAATCTTCAAAATTAAATCCCAGTTTGAACTTGATTTTAACACACCTAACGTCGAAACATCATGTATCAATCGATTTCATCATACGATTCACTGATTTATCTCTTAAATTCCAAAAAAAATTATCAGTTTGACTTTTTAAAGTCAACGAAACATAAACACAAATTCGATGATTATGGGGTCAGATTTCAGATCAAACGCACTATTCAAACTGTTCTTCATTCCCCTCAAATGTTATTGATCGATTTTATCAAAATCAAAACAATGAGTAACAATCCCTTGTTCATCATCGGCTCATATACAACCGATTCACAAGTATTGATTAACACAAGCTTTTAATCGATTTTTCAGTAAGATTACAGCGAAATCAAACTTCAAGAACAATGGATTAAGAACAAGATATGCGAGTGACAGTGAATAGAAAAAAAATGAGACTAGCGACGAATTGAACGAATCAAGCACTTCAATTGACTTTGAGCTGATTAATTCAAAGATGAACAATAACATATCATTAGATTTTGGGCTTACGAATCAGATTACATGATTAAAGAATAAAAATGATTTTGATTATGGTTTGATCTTAGGCTTGGGCTTGGGCTTGATCTAAAAAAAATAGATTGGATCTACAATTGGGCATGAAACAAAGTCGATCCAATCAAGTCAAATCGATCAGAAATTGAAAAACGCAAAATAAGAATCAAAATCATGGACGTTTTGGAATCCATTTGAGAATTTTGTGATACCTTTTTGACGAATCGAGTTCCATTTTCAACGAACGAATCAAATTTATAAGATCTTGGTTCTTTTGTTGGAAGGAGAAAATCTCCAATTTGAACATTATACCACCCATTATGCGAGATGTACAACTCGTTCTTCATGTTCATCGTATTCTTCAAAGATCCAAGAACATCTTCAAAAGAACCACCAACACTTTTGGGTTTTGACTTCAAATTCAATGCAGCCTTTGGAGATTGTTGCTTTAGAACCCAAATTTGCTTCACAGATTTCGGTTTCACAACATTTGACGATTTTTGTGAGTAAACCCACTTGTTTTTGCGATTGATCTTCTTCTTCTTTTTCTTTCTCATCTTTTTGCATCTTGAAGACTTGATTTCATGAACAAACCCACTTTCCACAACATTAACTTTGTGAATTTGAATCAAATCTTTTGGAGTTTGATACTTGTGATTTTCTTGGATAACCGGCTTCCGATAAGGAATCATTCCTTCAAACGAATCACAAGAACACAAAATATCATCGGTTTGAACTCCAATCGAGCAAAAAACTTTTTCATCATGAACATAAACTTCAACTGCTTTTTCTTGGGACATCAAGAACATCACATTGAACTCCATTGTCAAGAACTTCAACAAACTTAAGAGCATGAAGATCATTTGAGTCTTCAATAAGAGAAACATATTTCTTTTTGACCAAATATTTTTCTTCTCCATTCTTATCACTACTACGTGTTGATATGGACCATGTAATATCAGCCAACCATTTGATCTCACAAAGTGGTTGAAAAATCAAGCTTCCATAATCATCCTTCAATCCTCTATAAGAAACCATAGTTTCCTAAAAAATCATATTGTTTAACACTAACCCATAATATTGATCTTTATTGACTTTGTATTTGATACCTTCAACAATCACAATCCAAGAATTATAAGGCAAATTCACCATGATCACAAAAACTTGAAAATTTCTAGAGAGAGAAAGTGATTTTGAATGGGTTTTCTAGAGAGAGAAAGTGAAAATCAAGAAGATCTCTAAAGAGAGAAAGTGAATATGAACCAAATTCTAGTGAGAGAAAGTGGTACAAACAAGTATTATAGAGAGAGAAAATTGAATTATGGATCAAATCAAGGAAAAATTCGATTTCTAGAACAGAAAACACTCTCAAAACACGAAGATCAATAAGAACATGAAGAATCACCAAATCAAGATTGCCATCAAGGATCAATTCTTGATCAAATCAAGAACACCCACTCTGTTACCAATTGTAGTGGTGTTGATTATGATGGCATGTGCGGAATTAGTAAAGGTCTAGTGAATCGTCATGTAAAATCAAGAACACAAGGAGTAAATAAATCTTTGTAAGCTCATATTAGATGTAGAAAGAATATACAAATGGGTTTGTACAAAGTTTCTCTCTCTAGTCTAACACTCCAAAATGGTTCCCTTACATAATGGGAGTCACTCACTTCCTATTTATAGGAAGGACTCAACCAATTTACACATACAAGAGGGTAAGCCTAAAACACTACATCCAAGAGTGACTTTGCACCCTAACATTAATCATTAATGATTAAAATCAACTAACTTGAATTCTATTATCTCCCATTATAGATGTCAAGTCATGAAAATAATGGTATTTCTTATTCCTGTGGAAATGTTTTTCCTCTTCCTTCTAAAGATGATTTTCCACTTTCTAGTTAAGGTGAAAATGTTTTCTCTTCTTCGGGAAATGGTGGAACTAGACATCTTGCTTCTTCAACTCCTCCACCTCCTCCTCCATTAACTCTCCTAACATCGCGTTTTCTGCGAGTTGAGAGATACGAAATTACTTGATCCCAATTGGCATGTCGACACCAATATGGAAATTTATGTGTGTGCATGTTCTGGAAATGAAATCATACATTGAAATTTTGGATAGAATGGGTGTTGTTTTCCTAAGGGAGAAATCCATTTATTTGGTTCTTTTTTCGCTTCTAAAGTCAAGATCAGCTCACTAAGAACTTTCATATGATGAACATCGACATGACCCTAATTGATCTGGCCAAAATGTTAATTGCTACTGAAACAAAAATGCTTAAGAGCATATTTAAAGCAGAAATGCTTATTGGGTCTAATTCTAAGGTTTCCATGGACATTAACAATGGTAACAATGGTAGTCAAGAAAAGATTTCTCTTCCTAATGTAAAGGAATCTGCCAAGGTTAAACAGTTTGATCATATGGTAAAGAGAAAAGATAATTATGAGATAGTTCTATGTGTTAACCCCAAAGAGTCGATATTTTTCTATTTCCAAGTGAAGAGACATTGGTTGTGAAGCTTCCCAAAGTAACAGAAAGATCTCAGAGATAGTGAAGTCAAGTTCAATGACTCTACTTCAGGTACATCCATTATCTAACTCAATTGTTTTAACAAGTTCCTATTCATAGACTCTTAATATATGATGTGATAATCACATCTTGATGTTATTGCAGGATCTAAGAGAAAGAATGAAGCTTAAGCAAAGTGAGCTAAATCTAATCGTGAGAAACGGACTTTAGTCACATGGTTCAAGATCAGAATTTGGAGCTACTATTAATGTCACACCCCGGACGTCGGCGGAAACACCGGGTAGTTTAACGTCATTTTTCGTATCACAGTTATATAACATACATTGAACAATACTAAAGAAAATACATACCTTTATTGATGATTGAAAGTTACATAATTGTTTTCCTAGTATTTATTACATAATATCCGACAATGGCATACTTCTTAATAAACAGAAAGGTAATAGTAAAACTTCTCCTATTCGAATACATACCAGCTTTTCAATTTCCTGAAAACACATGCATTTTAAAAATACGTCAACATAAAGTTGGTGAGTCCACAGGTTTTGACTCCATAAAATAATACATTTTCATACATTTAAAAGTATAGTTTTGAAAGTATCACTTTGACTCTCCAACACTTAGTATGTATATTAGGTATAATAGTATACTTACCACTTAAGTGTTATACCTAAACATTCTTAATCCTAAGGTATAAGTAGGGGAAAACTTATACCTAAGATTAATACTTGTATACGACAAGGTATAATGTTTCTAACAATTTGCTACCATGATCCTGTAATCGCTGCTATGACATAATACCTTTGATAGAACACACTCATGATTTACCATGAGAAACAAACACACTCATGATTTACCATGAGAAACAACACCGTACGCTTCATCGACGTCGGAACAATAACAAATAAAAGGATAGTTCATCACTTGCTTTTGGTTGACTGTAGCTAACAGTCACAAGTGGGGTGGTCACCCCATATACTAATTATACACGAATTCCTGGCTCACACGGGACTAACGGTTACAGTTCAGAGGATTTCCGCTAAGATCCCCAATCTTAGTTGATGAATACAATTACTCATGTAGACTTTGACGACTTCCTATAGCTCTAACAACAAAAGCATCTTCATGTCTAAAACCCTAAGTTACTAGACTATGTTTTTAAACATTACTTCTAACTTCATAATATTTAAGCAGTATAACAACTATATCTTGAAGTAAAACCAGATTTTATCTTAACCTAAAACCAATAATAACAACATATATCGTTTCTAGTTTTATCTTGACATAAAACTATCAATAACAATACCATGTTTTATCTTGACATAAAACTATCAATAACAACATATAACATATCCAGTTTTATCTTGACATAAAACTAACAATAACAACATATAACATATCCAGTTTTATCTTGACATAAAACTAATAATAACAACATATAACATATCCAGTTTTATCTTGACATAAAACTATTAATAGCAACATACTATATCACATAACATTTAGAACTTTCGAATATAACTTCGGTATTATATCGCACACAACATATATATATATATATATATATATATATATATATATATATATATATATATATATATATATATATAATCCTAAGTATAACTCAAGATCTACATTAGTAAATTAACATACTGATAAGTTGATAATAGTTGTATGTATTCAAAATGTTATATTTAGAACAATCGTATCCCGGTTATCATAACTATATACTATCATATAGACATAATAATAACATATATATATATATATATATATATAATATCTAGCATGCGTTTTCCCCCTAAATATTAGAAAGTGGGGCCATGAAACTCACCCTAGTAGCGTGATTTTATGTTATCTAAGCAAAACGGTCAGCGTGCTAGATCGTCGGGGCTTGGGATGCAAAATGGCCTCAGCAAAGGAGAGAAGGAGAAGAAGTTTAGGTGTAAGAATGGCTGAAGTCGGACCTGCTATTTATAGTAAGGATTTTAGAAAATCATGTTGTGAGTTTCATAAGGCTCACGTCGTGAGTCTTGCATGATCATCCCGTAGTCTTGCCATTTGCGTCCCTAGCTTCGGAAGGTGGCCATGTGACTCCTCACGGCGTGAGATATTTTTGCTCACGTCATGAGTTTGGATCTAATCCCCTCGCAACCTCGTCACACACCTTCTAGATTCCGAGATATGGATAAATGACTTCTCACGTCTTGAGTCCTATGCTCACGTCGTGAGCTCAGTCAGATTAGGGTTTTTGACAGCTGAATCTTCGGAAGGTCGTAACTTTCACATACGAACTCCATTTTTGACGTTCTTTATAGGCACGCGTAGGTATTTAAGAGTATTACAACTCTCTTTTAGACTTAAATAGCTAATTCTAAGTCTATTTTAAATTCCTTTTATTATAGATATTTATAGTGTTCGGTTTATCATAACTTCTTCATGCGAAGTCAAAATTCAGACGTTCTTTATATTTTTGGAATCGTATGCACATATACTTTGAGTTGCATCATAAAGAAAGTTCATATTTGTATTAGAATTTATCATGAAATACATAGTACATTTATCACATTACATGATTAGCATAATCACATGTGATTGTTATTGACCTATTTTGGCTAGTGTTACATTCTCCCCCCGTTAGAACAATTTCGTCCCGAAATTTGTATTGTGGATAAGGTTTTGTCAAATAGTTGGGGGTATTTTGCTTTCATCTGATCTTCATTTTCCCAAGTAAATTCAGGTCCTCGTAAAGAGTTCCACCGAACTTTCACTATGGGAATACGACTTTGCTTTAATCGTTTGACTTCTCGATCCATGATGTCAACAGGTTCTTCTACGAAGTTGAGTTTGGTATTGACTTGTATCTCGTTGAGAGGTACAACAAGAGTGTCATCGGATAGACATATTTTGAGATTTGATACGTGAAAAACGTCGTGTACATTACTTAGCTCTTGAGGCAACTTGAGCAGGTATGCGACAGAACCAATTCTTTCTAGAATTTCAAAAGGTCCTATATATCGTGGGTTTAGTTTGCCTCGCTTCCCGAATCGAATTACACCTTTCCAAGGAGAGACTTTCAACATTACTTTATCTCCAACTTGGAATTCTAAAGGCTTACGTCTTACGTCAGCATAGCTCTTTTGACGATCACGTGCAGCCTTTAATCGATCCTTAATTTGCACGATCTTTTCGTTTGTCTCGTGGATTATTTCTGGTCCAGTACGTAAGGTATCGCCTGTACGTTCTTTGTCCATCTGCATATCTCCAACTTTTACCCAACATACTGGGGAACGACATTTTCGTCCATAAAGAGCCTCAAACGGTGTAGCCTTGATGCTAGTGTGATGACTATTGTTGTAGGAAAACTCAATTAACGGTAAATGAGTATCCCACGCATTTCCAAAGTCTATTACACAGGCTCGGAGCATATCTTCTAAAGTCTGAATGGTTCTCTCACTCTGACCATCTGTCTCTGGATGGTAAGTTGTACTCATGTCTAGACGTGTTCCTAAGGATTATTGTAGAGATTACCAAAATCGTGAAGTGAATCTATTATCACGGTCAGAAATTATAGAATTTGGAACTCCATGCAATCTGATAATTTCCTTAAGATAAACTCTAGTCAGTTTCTCCATCTTGTCGTTCTCCTTAATTGGTAAGAAATTGGCGGACTTAGTCAATCTATCGATTATCACCCAAATAGTGTCGGACCCACTAGGAGTTTTAGGTAACTTAGTGATGAAGTCCATTGATATCTGCTCCCATTTCCATTCAGGTATTTCCGGTTGTTGAAGTAAACCTGAAGGCTTTTGATGTTCTGCCTTCACTCTAGAATAAGTCAAACATCTGCTCACATAAGTAGCAATTTTTGTCTTCATGTTTGGCCACCAATAATGTACTTTTAAATCTAAGTACATTTTGTCAGAACCTGGATGCACGGAATATCTAGACTTGTGGGCTTCTTCTAAAGACCAAGTCCCTGATTTTACCAAACCTAGGCGTCCAAAATCGGTTCATAAAGTATTGTATTCCGTCATCTTTTCGTATAAGTTGCTTTTCCATTCCTCGCAAAGCTTCGTTCTTGATATTTTCTTCTTTTAGAGCATCAAGCAGAGCTTTTCTAATTTGTGCGGTAAAGTTAGAATGGATAGTTATAGTTAATACTCGTACCCGTCGAGGTTTAATATATTCTTTCCGGATCCGCTACGATGTTTTCCTTTCCGGGATGATAACGAATCTCACATTTGTAATAATTCAACAATTCAACCCATCTTCTTTGTCTCATATTATGATCTTTTTGGTCGAAGATGTGTTGGAGACTCTTGTGGTCGGTAAAAATAGTACACTTAGTACCATATAAGTAATGTCTCCAAATTTTTAGTGCAAAAACTACAGCTCCCAATTCACGATCATGGGTAATGTAATTATTCTCATGCACCTTACTTTGTCGTGATGCATAGGCGATAACTTTTCCTCTTTGCATCAACACATATCCCAATCCTTAATTTGATGTGTCACAGTACACGACGAAATCTTTTGTTCCATCTGGAAGGGTTAGGATTGGTGCACTACACAATATTTGCTTCAGTTTCTGAAAAGCAACTCCTTGTTTGTCTTCCCAGTTGAACATCGTATTTTTCTGGGTTAGTGTTGTAAGTGGCTTGGCTATTTTGGAGAAATTCTCTCTGAATCTTCGGTAATAGCCAGCAAGTCCTAGGAATTGACGGACCTCTGTTGGCGTCTTTGGTGCTTCCCAATTCCTGATTGCTTCAACTTTGGATGGGTCAACATGAATCCCTTCGTTGCTAACTACATGACCTAAAAATTTTACTTCTCTAATCCAAAACTCACATTTGGAGAATTTAACGTACAACTTTTCTTTCCTTATTAGTTCCAAGATTATTTGCAGGTGTTGACCATGTTCTTCCTTGGTTCATGAATATTTCAATATATCATCGATGAATACGATCACGAATTTATCCAAGTATGGTTTGCAAACACAATTCATGAGATCCATAAACACTGTTGGGTCATTGGTTAATCCAAAAGACATAACTAAGAACTCATAATGACCATAACGAGTTCTAAATGCTGTTTTTGGAATGTCGTCTTCTTATACTCTGAGTTGATGGTATCCTGATCTAAGATCTATCTTTGAGTAGTATCTAGATCCTTGTAGTTGATCAAATAAATCATCAATTCTTGGAAGTAGATAACAATTCTTGATCGCTAGCTTGTTCAGCTCCAGATAATCAATACACATTCGAAAGGATCCATCCTTCTTCTTGACAAACAAGATTGGTGCTCCCCAAGGTGAAAAACTTGACCGGATAAAGCCTTTGTCAAGAAGTTCTTGTAGTTGGCTAGAAAATTCTTTCATTCTAGATGGAGCCAACAGATAAGGAGATTTTGCTACTGGTGTTGCTCCTGGAATTAAGTCGATTCGAAACTTGACTTGTCGGACGGGAGGTATTCCAGGTAGATCTTCAGGAAACACGTCAGGGAAATCAAATACTTGAGGTATGTCCTTGATTTCTTTTGTCTTTCTCTTCCTATCTACAATGTGAGCTAATAATACGCTACATTTCTTATGTAGATATTTCTGGGTCTTAGTACAAGAGATGACTTTGAGGTTCTTCCCAAATTTATCGCCACAGATAATCAGAGCTTCGCCGTTTGGTAAGGGTAGTTGTATGGCTTTCTCATGACATAGAATTCCGGCGTGGTGTGAAGATAACAAATCCATGCCAATTATAACATCAAAACTACCAATAGGCATTGATATGAGGTTGACATAAAAAAGGTAGTTATTAAGAGTTAACATACATTTTTCTAGGATTTCATGTGTTTTCTCAGTTTGACTGTTAGCGATTTCTACTTCATAGATTTCTTTTAATATGCTTGACTTATGACTTAACAATTTTCTAAATGTCGGAGTTATAAAACTTCAATCTGCTTCAGAGTCAAAGCGTATAGAAGCATATAAATTATCTATAAGAAACGTACCAGATACGACCGAAGGGTCTTGGATAGCCTCTCTGCTTCCAATCACAACACCCTGCCACGTCCTATGCCTCCTTGACTCCTTAATTTTGGAAATTCTTTCTTGATATGTCCAACCTCCCCACACTCGTAGCATTTTCTTCCTTCACCACAGCCTGTCCCATTATTGGTTGTTGATCGACTGTTGTAGGTGTTGTGCTCCTACAGTAACTAGCAGTATGCCCTTTTTTCTTGCACTTCATGTAGACAAAACAGTCACCTGCATGATGACGGTTGCACTGATTGCACCATGAAGATTTTGGTTGAGTAGGTACTGTTGTGGTGGCTATGTAGTTGGTTGCCACTTCTTGTCTTTTCTCAGATGACTGTTTGGGATTCTTCCTATTAAACTTGCGCTTGTTTGTTCTAGATTTTGGAGACTCAGCCTTTGAGACCATTTATGTTCCTTGGATCTCTGTGAGGGTTAGCTGATGAGCTATCCTCTTGGTGTTGTCATAAGTCGTAGGCTTTGATGCTAAATCCCAGATATATCGCTCAATCTTTTTATATTCAGGGGTTACAAGTGCTGGACACATTACAACAAGATCATTAAATCTAGCGGTATAAGCTTTTATCTCTGAACCCTTCATAGTTAGGGTCCACAATTCTTGTTCCAGTTTATGTATCTCCTCCCTAGGACAATACTCCTCTACTAGCATCATTTTTAGCTCCTCCCATTTCATGGAATTTGCAGTATCAATTCCCATTGTATTCACATGGCTATTCCACCATGTAAGTGTTGAGTCAGCGAAAGTACATGCTGCAAATCGTACTTTACAATCATCTGGACAAAAGCTTATTTGAAAGACGGATTCTGTCTTTTCTATCCACCTTGTCAAATTCACTACCCCTTCATTTCCATGAAAGATTTTTGGCCTGCAATTCATAAAATCTTTGTAGGTACATGTTCTAGCGGTCCCTACATGGCCTTCATTTCGAACTCCATCTCTTGTGACATTAGATAGAGCCGCATCAATTCTTTGAGCTATGATTTCTTCAAGTTGTACTGTACATATTGAGGGGTTTATTTCTGGTGGTGGTTGTGGTTGTTGTTGTTGTGGTGCTGATGGTCGGTTAGGCTTTAGCCGATTACTCCTTCTAGACATTTTGTTTTAGTTCCTATTATAAATAATAAGAATTTTTATGAGTTTTGTTAATCATTTAATACACGAGTACTAAATACTCTAGTTATTATTCACAGTGTAAAACATAATAGACAACATAATGATTACTGTAACGTATGCTTCATATTATTACTAGTGCTTCCATATTTTTATTTAGGTTTATAAGAGAAAAGTTTCTATAAACATTGCAAAATTTGCAAGGTTTTCAACATCCTTGCTATAAACTTTCCTCTTTTCGCCTTAACTAGTCTGATTTTCTCTATTTACATAACCACTAGTTGTAGCTTATCTACCAGAAACTTAAGTGATGACCCAGCACGTCAATGACATTAACCACTTGCTCTTAAAGTGCTTGAGTTCTCTGCTCAAGACTTCCGGTGCATTCTTCATTTCTTGAGGTTTGATTGTAGAGCTCTAACTCTGTAATCCTGGCATCGTCAGTAATCATGTCATTATAAGAAAATTTTATACGATGATGGACATCCATCATCGATTCCTGATCTTGTGTCCTTTGTCCTTCTAGCCTTCGCACTCTTCCAGAGATATGAGTAGCCCTCCCTTCGACAATTTCCATCTTATCTTCAATTTTCACACTTTTCTCAAACAATTAAGATAAAGTGTTATCTTCATAAGAATGTGGGACATGTGGTCGAGATGATTGACCAGTCTCAAACATCTTAACAGCTTTTTCTTCCGCCACCCATCTATCAACTATTTGTGCGATTCGTGCAGGTTCATCTTGAACTCTATGACTTCCTGAAGATGTTTCCTTCTAACTCTTCTTAAGCTTTTTCCATATCGGTATAGATTTACGTGCAGTGCGTTTCATTTTTACTCCTCCTGGAACTTTACGGTAAAGAGTGTTCAGTTGTGGTAGAGATGATGCCACCGACTCTATCTCCTCCATGGATTCACTTTGTTACATTGGTTCGCTCTCTTCCCATTCGTTGGAGGGTAAAGGTGCTCCATCATCAGAAGGTATTGCATGAAAGGTGGTTGGATTTACAGGGTAGTAAGGATCGCCTACCATCATAGGGAATGAAACTTCCTCTTCTTCATCCGTATCCTCAATGATTATCCATTCTCGTGAATGTGCCATGTCAGATTCCTATACATTTTGGATCTCCAAGAGTTTAGTCTATCATATATTTCTCCCAAATTAAATATTTCATATGATCTGATCATAATAAAATGTAGTTGCGCACCTACACCTAGTTGTGATAGGATCTATGCACATATAAACTTTAGTTGGAGTATTTGATGTAAATCCTTGAGATCAAAAACATTCCGGGTATAAAGGTGTATTCTCATCGCGGGTCTGAGTCTTTATATATGACTCTATGTTCTTATTTATTGTATTCACGCTTTTACTATTGTTTGTTACCTCAGTTCTATCAGATAAGGCTCCGGCCAGTCAGGACTGTCGAAAGGGCAGGATCATTTTAGCATATAGCCATTCTGAAATCCAGCAACCCAAATCGACATGTCTATCCTTGTCACCGCTCCCGTAAGTAGTCCTTCAGTAGAATAATTAATAATACTTTTTATTTATAGGCTAAGGGATATACCAAAACCTAATAGATTAAGTCCTAATACTATAGATGTGCTTTCCTAAGAAAGTACCAGTTCACTATAGTTAATAGCTCTGATACCAATATATCACACCCCGGCCGTCGGCGGAAACACCGGGTAGCGTAACGTCATTTTTCGTATCACAGTTATATAACATACATTGAACAATACTAAAGAAAATACATACCTTTATTGATGATTGAAAGTTACATTATTGTTTTCCTAGTATTTATTACATAATATCCGACAATGGCATACTTCTTAATAAACAGAAAGGTAATAGTAAAACTTCTCCTATTCGAATACATACCAGCTTTTCAATTTCCTGAAAACACATGCATTTTAAAAATACGTCAACATAAAGTTGGTGAGTCCACAGGTTTTGACTCCATAAAATAATACATTTTCACACATTTAAAAGTATAGTTTTGAAAGTATCACTTTGACTCTCCAACACTTAGTATGTATATTAGGTATAATAGTATACTTACCAGTTAAGTGTTATACCTAAACATTTCTCAATCCTAAGGTATAAGTAGGGGAAAACTTATACTTAACATTAATACTTGTATACGACAAGGTATAATGTTTCTAACAATTTGCTACCATGATCCTATAACCGCTGCTATGACATAATACTTTGATAGAACACACTCATGATTTACCATGAGAAACAAACACACTCATGATTTACCATGAGAAACAACACCGTACGCTTCATCGACGCCGGAACAATAACAAATAAAAGGATAGTTCATCACTTGCTTTTGGTTGAATGTAGCTAACAGTCACAAGTGGGTTGGTCAACCCGTTTACTAATTATACACGAATTCCTCGCTCACACGGGATTAACGGTTACAGTTCAGAGGATTTCCGCTAAGATCCCCAATCTTAGTTGATGAATACAATTACTCATGTAGACTTTGACGGCTTCCTATAGCTCTAACAACAAAAGCATCTTCATGTCTAAAACCCTATGTTACTAGACTATGGTTTTAAACATTACTTATAACTTCATAATATTTAAGCATCTTCATGTCTAAAACCCTTTGTTACTATATACTATCATATAGACATAACAATAACATATATATATATATATATATATATATATATATATATATATATATATATATATATATATATATAATATCTAGCATGCGTTTTCCCCTGAAATATTAGAAAGTGGGGCCGTGAAACTCACCCTAGTAGCAAGATTTTATGTTATCTAAGCAAAACGGTAAGCGTGCGAGATCGTCGAGGCTCGGGATGCAAAATGGCCTCAGCAAAGGAGAGAAAAAGAAGAATTTTAGGTGTAAGAATGGCTGAAGTCGAACTTGCTATTTATAGTAAGGATTTTAGAAACTCACGTCGTAAGTTTCATAAGGCTCATGTCGTGAGTCTTGCATGATCATCCCGTAGTCTTTCCATTTACATCCCTTGCTTCGGAAGGTGGCCATGTGACTCCTCACGTCGTGAGATATCTATGCTAACGTCGTGAGTTTGGATCTGATCCCCTTGTAGCCTCATCACACACCTTCTAGATTCCGAGATATGGATAAATGACTTCTCACGTCGTGAGTCCTGTGCTCACGTCGTGAGCTCATTCAGATTAGGGTTTTTGATAGCTGAATCTTCGGAAGGTCGTAACTTTCACATACGAACTCTGTTTTTGACGTTCTTTATATGCACACGTAGGTATTTAAGAGTACTACAAGTCTCTTTTAGAATTAAATAGCTAATTCTAAGTCTATTTTAAATTCCTCTTATTATAGAGATTTATAGTGTTCGGTTTATCATAACTTCTTCATGCAAAGTCAGATTCAGGCGTTCTTTATATTTTTGGAATCTTATGGACGTATACTTTGAGTTGTATCATAAAGAAAGTTCATATTTGTATTAGAATTTATCATGAAATACATAGTACATTTATCACATTACAGGATTAGCATAATCACATGTGATTGTTATTGACCTATTTTGGCTAGTGTTACAACTAAGGAGTTAGAATAATTTAATATATTGCTATTACTCGTAGGAGATCTCTAGAAACATTGTTTTTCATTTTATGCATTGTAAGGACAAGCTCCAAATTATCGTTTATTTTCAATAAAAGTGAAATTTTGGTTTATCTGGTTGCCTTATTTATATTTCCTTGCAATGACATTTATAAAAGTTTTTGTTATATTTCTAGTATTAGAAATATTAATTGTGGATTTGATTCTTATGATATTGCTTATGGTATTGTCATAATTGACCAAATGAAAAGAAATCTCATCACCAACTGGACAAATACCTAGTGTTGTACAAGTTACATTGTATAGTATATGGGAATCTTGTTCATTAGAAAATTATGAAAAATTCATTGATAATATGTTTATGTGAGTCAAGTGAAAGAATAATGGATCTAGTACATGTTGATATGAACTCTTCAGATCCACCACAAAGAACGATAACTCTATCCGTCATGATTTACTGATATTTTAGTAAATATGGTTGTGTTTATAAGATTGAGCATAATTCTGATACTTTGAAAAAATTCAAAGAGTAGTAGAATGAATAGGAAGAATCTATGAGGCAAAAAGATAAAAAGTTTCTCCAATCTGAAAGGAAAGGAGAGTACTTTAGTATTATGTTTTATGGTCGTCTTAGTAATTGTGAAATTGTATCACAATTGACTCCTCCAAGAACACCTTAGTGCAATTGTATGAATAAGAAGAGGAATGAAACAATTTTTGGAAATAGTTTGATCAAATATGAGTCGGACTTTATTCCAATCAACTTTTAGAGTAATAGTCTAGTAACTACAAATTATATCTTGAAACTCATTTCTAACTAAGAAGATTGAAAACACCTCGAAATATGTGGAGTAAAGATGTTTTCCTTACTCTGGCACATATAGAATTAATGTTGTGATGTTTTTCGTTAATCGAGAAACAAAGGATAAAATGAGACCTATTATGTGAAGTGTTTTCTTGTATGGAATCCACATAAAATTTTGAATATTTGTTTCATCTTGTCAAGGAATGTTCCTTGACAGAAAAAACATATGACAACAAGTTAGTGGAAGTCGTATTGATCTTGAGAGTTTTAATATTTAATTAACAATAAACCTTTTAGTTATCACTAGCACGAGACCTGAGGTTGATAACCTATCATGTTTGGTTGACACATTCTTATTTTGTGTGCGCTTCAAGTTGAGTTGACAATGCTTATGAATTCTATGTTTTCATTTAACTGAAAAATCAAAAGGTATGTTGGTCAGTGAATGAACATTGATCAATATGGATAAGCTGCTAACAACATGGAAGCAATGGTAGGCCCTTGAGCTACCAAAGGACAAGAAATTTAGAATTATGAAGTTCAGTCCATGAAGGAAAGCTAAATTTGAATTTGGTTTGTTATAAACCTTATCTTATGATTGTAGGTTGCAAATTATAGATTCACATGGATGGAAATGTATGCACCTTGAAATCTATGTGGTTGCAAATTATCTTATGAAGTCCAATTGATTTATGGGTACATGTCAAAGATAGTGGGATCATAACTGATTTATGGGTACAATTCAAGATTATTGCTTTCTAGAAGTCCAATTGATTTATGGGTACATGTCAAAGATAGTGGGATCATAATTGTTATGCTAGTATAGCATGTTGATAATATTATTCATAGGGAACAAGGTTCTCAATTTGCAGGCTTTAAAGTTGGGGGATTGTTTTGCTATGATAAACTTAAGGGAGAGGGCACTCATACTTCGTTTCAAATTTAAAGGTTCAAATTACATAGTTTAATCGAACTTAGTCGTAGACATGTGTGAATATCATGTTGAAATGGTTCAACATAGGAAATTCCAAATATGAAAATATTATAGCAAGAGAGTGAACATATATAAGACATAATGAATCCAGTCACATATGCTTTGGATATAAGATTGACTACATATGCTGTAATATTCACTTATACTGCCTTTCCAAATGCCTTGAGCATTGAGAGGAAAAAGGATTAGAATTTTTTGTGTGACTAGAGTTGTTAAACAATTGTCAAGAACAGTATGAGGTTCACTGAAGATTGTTTGCTTGTGGATAGTTGGAAGTATGGTATTGACTTGGATGGACCATAGTGACATGATTATGGATTGAGATGATTCTTGATCAGAATTGATGGTCACATGGGAATGTGGAAATGTTTCCATAATGGGAGTTGATTTTTAAATCTACATGTAAGTTGGAAAATTTAATGCAAGAGAAGTGTTCAAGGAGTATACCTTGAATTTGAACCTTCATTATCATGGAATTGATTCTAGTAACAAAGTTTTAATAAAACATTTTGTAATATCGTTGGCTCAGTCTCTGTGAATTTGAAGCCTCGACATCACAAAAGGTCAATGCATGTAAGGTTGGAATTTCAATACATTTTAGATGGTGACAAGAATTTGGAATTATGAAATGAGCATCATTGGAATAATGTCCAGTTGATCTGTTCACAAAGGAAGGACCATAGAGAGGCATAGTATGCATGTTCAAAACATGGCATGACCAATGCTTAATTCAAGTGGTTAGTTGATTACTCGAAACATTATACAATGAATAAAGTCTTAATTATTATGGTAATTAAATAATGAGAGTTTTATGTATATTCAATAGTTTTAAGACCATAGTTAATTAGTTTATCATTATGCTTCACTTTTCATGTTTTACTTCCCGAATAATTTAATTATTCAAATTCAACAGTCGTTCATACTTTTAGAAGTAAGTAGTGAATTAAGACTATCATGAATTGAATTGTAGATTGTCTACAGAGTTTTAGACATAGCAATGGTATTGCTACAATGTTCATGAGTACTTTGAAATGAAGATTTAAGTATTAGTTAAACCCACGCTCAAAGAATTTCTTCATGGAATTTATCATGAGTAATTATAAGATGATAATATCTTATAATCGTAAAACGGAGATATATGAGTTGTAGTTTACAAGTCGGTTGTGCATTGATAATACATAAACGCATCAATAACCTGATATTATAAAACGTATTGTCATGCATGATTTGATGAGTAAATGGTGCAAGCATATATGTCAAAGTTTATTCGTTCCTTTTGCCCTAATGGGAAAAGCGATATCTTTGGGGCCCCTCGGTGATTTAGTGTTAACTTACAGTGTAGATCTCGGCCATGACTAAATTGATGTGTTCAGTTAGAAATTCTATGTCATTACAAATTAGAAATCAGGAAATAAAGTCTTGGACAATGATATTGATTCTATTCCATGTCTCGTGTTCGAATGATATCTTGCAAAATGGAGGATTATATGATCACTTATCTCAGGACACATAACTGACTGGGTCAGAGTTCAACAAAGGCTTTTGGAAGCTACAATTTGCCGATCAATTCAGAATTTATACAAACAATTATAGTTATAAACTTATCCAAGTGGGAGACTATTGGATTAGGTTTCTAAGTGCGTAACTAAAATTGGTATATACTTGAATTGATAGTAGCACAGTCCTTTTGGGCTACCCTCAAACCTAGCAATTAGGCAGGATGACTTTGAGAGAGAGATTAATACTTTATGTGAATAATAAATTAAATAAATGGTTTATTAACGCGTTATGAAAATAATATATTAACTAGAAATCATATTATTTAATTAATAATTAATCAGAAATTAATTGGAATTGATTTTGGGATTAATTGGATTAATTAAAAGTATAGGGACTGTTTGGTTATTTATTGAGAGTTGAGGAAGGAAGGCTTTAGAACCTCATGGAATGAGGTGGAAGAAAAATCATCTAAGTTAAGGCCCAGATGATTTTGTCCAAGGCTCCTTGGATGAGGGGATTGGGCTGCTTGGTCACCAAGCAAGGGAATCTAGGGCTTATCCCTTAAACCCTAGTTTTAGCTACAGTTATCTTCAACTATATAAGGAACCCTTAACCCCTTTCTTCGTGAAATCCTTCCCTCTAGAAGCCTTGGACGAAAATTGCTTCTCCCCTTTCCTATCTCTTAAGTTATCCTATTCCTATCTTAGGCGTGATTCCATTACAGACACAACATTTATGGTGCTAGCTTCCAAGATATTTTCAAATGGAATTTCTAGTTGTTTGCTATAACAAATAAAAGGTATGTAATCCTAAAACCCTCTCCTTTATTTTTTGAAAATAACCTACGATTTCTAGGGTTCCTTTTGATGTTCTTAGTTATAGTTTCAATAGAGAAAACACAAATCCTATTTAGGTTGCATGCAAACTTAAGGGTTTTATTTTTGTTTGTTTACCTAAATCCCATCAAAATCGGGCTCGGGACTGCTCCTAAGGGGATCTACTTCGAGAACAGAGTGAGAGAGAACTTGACATGTGTACTGGAATGGTCTGCTTAGCCTCCCTATTTATAGTCATGGATTTGGGGTGCGCGGCGCAAAAATCTGCACACGTCGCGCATGACAATCATAGCTCCATCCAGAGAAGGTCATGTGTCATGTCCCAAATTGGCCACATCACTCGTAATCTATTCGAATCTGGTGTCAGGTGCGTGGCATACGGCGACGCGCACCTGGTGCTCAGGAAAAGATTTTGAAAAAATCATAACTTCTTCGTGCGAGCTCATATCTAAGCTTCTCTATATCTATTAATGATCTCAATGGCTACTACAACTCTCCTATAGGTTGTTTTGGCTAGTTTTGACTTTCATTTTTATACCTAATAGGGGTAAAAATAGATGATTTTACAAAAGTCATATCTCTCTCATACGGATCCTATTTTCGGAAAACTTTGTCCTAAAGTTTATATCTTGAGGAGTACTACGAAACTCCTTTTTGCACTTTTAGTCAAAACTCAACCAATCTCTAAGTACCATTTTGGTGTAATTAGTTTTAATTATGCGGTTGATTTCTATTTCTATAAAATGCATAATTCTTTCCTTTGGAGTCAGATTTTTACAAATCTTATATCCATGAGATCACGTTAACGAGTACTATACAAGTATGTTAACCAGCCTAGAAAACGGTACAATTTTCCGGATGCTAATTTTTGAGCCTAATGGACATTTTAACAAATTAATGTAATGGCACATTTGACTCTTAATATCTTAAAAATCATATATTACAATACTAAGATATTACATACATTATCCTAATGGTGATCAGTGATGGAAACCTCTCGGTTGTCACACCTCAGGAACTCCCCAATCATGGTTGCCTCTAACATTAAGAATTTCATGCAAATGCATAATCAAAACTATAACACTCCAAATCAGGTATTACTCTTTAGACCCTTGAAAAGGAAAAGATGGCATAAAAGGTCCCATAGTACGCGGGGCGTACTCAAGGAGTATGCTTAGCGTACTAAGGATACATGAACGTGGAGGGTGGCCGCGTACGCAGGGCGTACGTATAGGTACGTGGGGCGTACGCAACAGAGGACCAAAACCCTAATTCTCAAACTTGACACCTATTTAAACACCCTTAAGGCTCTTGGACCAAACCCTAATTGGCCTCCATAGTCTCATTTCTCCCTTCTACACCAGAGATACCTTGTGAGAGTGTTTTTGAGCTTAAGGAGTGTATTTCTGGCCATTTTAAAGTTCATTCAAGAAGAAGGAATTGCTAAGCAAGCTTGGAGTGGCATTAGGCTTCAAGAATCTGCATCTAGTTCACCTTGAAGAACTTCTGGAGGTATAAAGCTTTGATCTTGCCATCTTATTCATTAGATTTAGTTAGGGTTCTCTATATTGTCCCTTTAGTTGGATTTGGACCTGCTCTTGAGAATTAAGCAACTCTAGAGACCGAAATGGTTAGATCTGAGATTTGTGAGCATGCTAGATGCATAAAGGTGCTAGCTTGAGTAGTATCGAGACTCCATGCATGATTTTGAAGCTTTATATGAAGTCCTAATGTGAAGAATGTAGTTTTTAAGTCCCATATAGCATGTAATTCCCTAAGACGTTTTAATAAGCTCAGATCTGATATTGAACATTAGAACATCGAGTATTAAGCACTTAATGGAAAAAGGTGCTTAATCTATTTGTACGTTGGGCGTAACTTAGAGTATGCAGCGCTTACAACTGAGGGACTCAGCACGCTGTGCGTACCAGGGTGGTACGCAAGGCGTACGCACCTTAGATGGGCTCAGACTTGTTTTGGGCTTGTAAGCCGTTGGGCCTTAATTAGTTATTGGGTCTGGTCACCTTTTGAGTTAGTGGGCTAGCTTATCTGTTTTGGGCAATGGATACCATGGTTGGGCTTTATTGGACCATGAGGCCCATTAATGATTTTTAACATGGACTTTGGGCCCATTAGCAAAGGAATACTTTTTGGGCCATTGTGAAAGGACTTAGGGTTTGGGTTCTTCAACTGGATTGTGTTCATCCCTAACCTTGGGTAATGGTATTATTGTTTAGCACGGGTGGTTACAGACTGTTAGGAGAGCTGCTTTCAGATTCAGTAGACAGAGGTGAGTCTCCTCACCATACCAATGGGTCTAAGGCACCAAGTCCAACCCATTTTATGATATGTGGTACACTAGCTGAAGTTGTATTATGTGGCATGATAGTTGGTTATGTGCGAGGAAGTATGCTAGTTGTATATGTGGTATGCTTGTATGGAAGACCATGGGAGAGCCCATGGCACCTGGATGTAAGACCATGAGGAGAGCCCATGGATTTCCTATTAAAGACCATGGGAGAGTTCGGATGTAAGACCATGTGGAGAGCCCATGGTTTTCTTATTAAAGACCATGGGAGAGCCCATGGAACTTGGGTGTAAGACCATGTGGAGAGCCCATGACATCCTAGAGTAAGACCCTGGGGACGAGCCCACGGCATCCCTATATGTTGTATGCATGGCTTATGTGGTTTATGTAGCTTTTATAGCTAATATGATTATATGTTTATGTGGATTTGTGTGGGGTATGCTCTAGAAAATCACTAAGCATTAACTTACAGTTTGTGGATTGCCCCGGGTTTGTTGGTTTACAAAATAAACCAGTACAACCTCAACCCAACCATACTATGTTGATATATGTAACAAACAAACATATAACCAACAAAAAGATAATCATATAGATTTAACAGATCACTACAACATACCAACCTCCTAAACCAGGATACATAATCCATTGGGCCGACATTGGTGCCTTCGAACGCTAAGTACAATGATGAATCTCACCTCACAGCCTAAACAAATAGCAGAAAAGAAGGTTTCTCCAACTGTTGCCTATACCAATCACCTATACATATAACAATGACCTAAACTTAGTCTACCACTCAAAATACCCAGAATGCCCGTAGATCAAACTTGGTTAAACCCGAGGTCAAAGGTCAAAGTTAACAATTTAAAAGTTAAGGAATGCCAAGGTTGACTGTGTATGCCCAACGTACTCAGCCATTATGCCAAGCGTGATCAAGACTTCAGCCAACAATATGGAACACTAACCACATACGCGCAGTGTACCACTTGGTACGCCCTGTGTATGCCGACTGAACCCATTCCTTCTCATTAAGTGCTAATTCCTCAAGGACTTTCCATCCAAACTCATATCTAGTCCCAAAACATTTTATTAAGTCATAAAGTTTCCACATTTATGGCTTTCCATGGCTAGAAAGGGTCCAAAAGCTAAAACCCTAACTTAATAATCCATTAAGACATCATAACTCTTGCATGGAGGGGATAAAAGGACCAAGATCACATCTTTATAATTCCTAATAGCTCCATAATGGATAAAGTTTCCAACTTTATCCATTAGGATGGTCTAAACAACCAAGATCTAGTCTTTAAGTCTCAAAGGGACTAAAAACGCATCTTACTCAACTTAATCCATTGAGTCCAAGTCTCCAACCTTCATATCTGAATTAATATGATGTTTAGATGGATAAAGTTTCCAACTTTATCCATAACAAGGTTACAAAATTTCAAGATATAACTTTATGCACTAACGTGACCAAAAAGCTCATAACACCCAAAACTAGCTAGATCTAACAAATGCATCATCAAGATTCAAGCTTTATACCTTCTAGAGTTGAGAAAAGTAATGTAATCTTTGGATCCACAAGCTTGAGCTTCAACAATCAACAAACTTGAACTTATCTTTCATCTAAAATGCACTCAAAACACATAGAAAGGCTCAATATTTGTTTTAGGGGGCTAGGGTTTCGAGTTGGAGGCTCAAGAAGGTGGAGGCTGATGTTAGAAAGGACACCAAGGGGTTAGAGTGCTTAAATAGGGCTCAAACCCACGAAAATAAGGTTTTTACATTGCGGCGGTACGCCGAACGTACTAAAAGTTAAGCCCAACGTAACACCCTAAAATAGCAACTCCTTCAGCTAGTATGCCTAGTGAACTCCTGGTGTACGCCCAACGTACTGCCACACTCTTGTTTTTTTAGCTTAACTTCCAACATCCACAACTTCTTCGTTCCAACTCCATTTTCGATGATCTTTATATCTACGGAAAGGTATCGACGAGTTCTACAATTCTATCTTGATACTTATGACTAAAAACATCTCAAACTAAAATCCTTAATTATGTAAAAAGCCCGAAACATAACCCTTCCCATTTTACCCTTTAGCTTCCATCGAACAATCCAATGTTTAAATCACTTATCCAACATCATACACCTCCAAAAGAGTCTAAACTCTATTCCCTTGAAACCCAAGGCCTTACACAGTCGAATTACGGTCCACAAATCCTGAATTAATAAATGTCCCGAAACAGGATGTTACACATACACACACACACTCTCTCTCTCTCTCTCTGTGTCTCTCTTTCTCTCTCTCTCTCTCTCTCTCTCTCTCTCTCTCTCTCTCTCTCTCTCTCTCTCTCTCTCTCTCTCTCTCTCTCTCTCTCTCTCTCTCTCTCTCTCCAAAAATACATCGGCGATCAATTTATCGTCATATCTATCAGCCTTCTTTCCCGATGAGAAGCCCTATAAGTCGCCGGTTAGTATCTTACCTCACATTGTCGATAAGAATCTTACCTCACACAGCTTCCGTTTCCGCTCTCATTTTGTTAAAAGTTTTGAAACCATATAGAACATATGTGAGGTTTTTTGAATTTAGAGACTAAACTTGAGATTTCAGGATACATAGTGACCATTTATGAAGTTTTTTCTATAAATCTTAACCCTAACTTCAATCTCCAAAATGTATGCATAACAATTTTTTTGTTGCAAATTAGAAAAGGCACAAAAAAAAATTAAAAAAATAAAAAATAAAAAATCATAGCTTTTAAACAGAGAAATCGCATCCGAGGGACTGTAGACCACTATAGAAAAATCATCGGCAATATTTCATCAACTAAATTCATTGAAAGTAATATATATATATATATATACATGTCGAAATCAACTGAAAATCAATGGTTCCATCCTCCATGAACATTAATCATGGACAAAAAAAAAGTCATACACAAATGCAAAACAAAGCCGATTAGTTGTTGGCATACAGAATAACCAAATGATTCTTGAAGATGAGATCTGTTGCAACGGGTACAAACCCTAATTCGCTCCATGCATTTTGGAAGGAAGGAGCGAAGAATTATTAATATCAAGTGAAACAATACGAAATTACAAAATTCACCACGAAAGGATCTGGAATATTTGAGCGTCATCAAACGTGAGATCAGTGTACAATCAATGCTATGCTGTAAAAAAAGATACAATTTTGTGTAACACAGCTTTTTAATATGTTAATTTAACAAATTATCAACTTTTATTCTTTAAAATTTAAATGTAACACGTTCGTTCATTTTGCAAAATAATATCTGTCAATAGTATGAATTAAAAATTATTTTAAATAATTTAAAGTATCTTAACTACATAAAAAATGTAAATATGTCAAAATAGTATTCCATTTACATTTAGATGTTTTACTATTAGAATTATATAGCTATTTTAGATGAATATTATATTACTCATGCCGGCAAATGCTTATATGCAAAAGGAATCGAACTTGATGAATACGGCTATGCCTGGAGATAGTACATATAAACATAAACTTGATGTATCATCAAATTCTTAATGAGCTTG
This sequence comes from Lactuca sativa, assembly GCF_002870075.4. Classification (NCBI taxonomy): domain Eukaryota; kingdom Viridiplantae; phylum Streptophyta; class Magnoliopsida; order Asterales; family Asteraceae; genus Lactuca; species Lactuca sativa. The sequence continues at coordinate 209,854,252 of NC_056630.2, forward strand.
AGTGTTTGTGAAGTCAACTTACAAGAACCAATGATATTACCTCCTACGCCAGTGGCCTTCCATAGAAAAGCAAGATAGATCCATGCCATAATTTTAAATCTCGTTGCTCCAAACTCTACATGTCATTGATAATCATCCAAACTTCATCATCCTCTGTTAAGTTGGGATAATCGGTTTGAGTCAAACAAGGTTTTTTTTTTAGTTCAAAGGGCATTTTAGGAAAGTATCCATATTTAAGGAACAATCGTGTGGTATTTCTTTTATGCATTCAAAACCTTTTCTCAATTTATTATTGTTCAAGTAATTGTTTTGTTTCAATTATTCCATTCTCACGTTTTCCTTCAACATGTTGCATACTTGTTTCTTTTTGCTTGTAAGCAAGTTCCACCCCAAGTAATCTTACACTTGGTATAAGAGCCTAGGGGTCGTCAAGACCTAGGGCAGTCGGTTTCAAAAAAAGTGTAGCCCTTCGCTGCAGGCAGACACAATGAGAATCGGGTTACGTTGAAGGGGGTGTGATTCGGTTTTGATCGCAAGTAGCCCCAGTTTCTCTTGATCTGCCTTGTTCTAAGGTAGCGAGAGACTAACCGAAGGCATGGAAAAGATGAGCGGAAAGACATCAAAGCGGGTGGATTTGATTCGGTTCGTTTTGCGAGTGACGGAAGACGGTAAAGATGGCCGTGACCTTGTCTTGTTGTTCGGTGGAAGATAGCTCTTGAAACAAGCTTGATTATAGAGGTCAGGGTCGTCAAAAGAAGAATAGGATATCGTTGGTTAAAGAAGAATGTTCAATGACGTATCAGGTTTCGATTTTGACTCCAACGAATTATCTGGTGTTTTCAATCAAAGTCAAGTTTATTATTGATGCATATGACGTATGGGAGACGGTTGAATCGAGGGCGTTCGGTGGAAGAAAATCTCGGAATATGATTGATCGACAAATGTATGGTTGTCAAGACATGAGCGGAATGGACAAACAACACGCTGTGAAATTTTGACAGTGGAAGTTAAAATTGAATAGATTTGGATGTTGTCGGGAAGAGGTCATGAATCCGGAAAAAGTCTAGATAATAATGAACGTGTCCAAGGGGATGAGATGTTATATGTTACATGTCTTGTCAACAATCAATAGGATTGAGAAAAGACTTTGGATGTGATCGAGGTGAAGGCCAGGTGTTCGGGAAAGGTTGAGACTCGAGATGGTTCAAAAAGTAGGTGATTAAAGGCTGTTGTGAATGAGAGGTTGACCAAACCGATTAAGGGGGTGATTGTTGGAATAATTGGTTTGAGTCAAACAAAGGTTTTTTAGTTCAAAGGGCATTTTAGGAAAGTAGCCATATTTAAGTTTTTTTTTTATCTCCAACATAGCTTTGGAATTAATTTAGGATACTTATTTGTCTAGTATAAAGATGATCAATCGTGTGGTATTTCTTCTCAATTTGTTATTGTTTAAGTGATTGTTTTGTTTCAATTATTCCATTCTCACGTTTTCCTTCTACCTGGTGCATACTTGTTTCTTTTTGCTTGTAATTGAAGCAAGTTCCAACCCAAGTAATCTTACATGTTACATGTTGTAAAAAATAAACAAAAAAGATGATCAGGTTCCTGCTGCAAATTTAACCAAATCAACTAACTTTGTGGTAATTTATTACATTAGAAAAGAAAGATAAACCGCGACAACCGTATAGAAAATTGATTAGTGTACATACATACGAAACGTAAGAATACTTGGAATTTTATGTCCATTTTGCCGATTTAAGTCAATCTTTGCCACGATATAAATAGCTCCCATATCAAGAAAGGTCTTATGTCGCCAAAACACATGAGGTTTTTAATAAAATTCAAAAAACCAACCACAATCTTTGCCTCATAATAGTAAACATCCAAATCAAATCAAATTTATTTTCTTGTACCACGTTGTGATTTGAATAAAACCCGAATAGGTTTTTCTTGACAACATTCAAGCAACCTACCTATAGAAATCCTTGAAAGAAAATATATCATTAGTCTAATTAAATTTGGTATCACTACCAGACAAGCTCTTCAATGGCCAAATCTACATCTCATTAAGAGGAACAGGAATGAAATATGAGTAAGACGAATAGGAATGATATATGAGAGAGAATCTAAAGCAATATGTAACTATTCTACGAATGGGATTTGATCTTTTGATAAAAGTATATAAGTGTCCTTATAAAACTCTATATGGAAATAGCATAATAATTGTGCGAGACCATCACATCTCACCACTCAAATATCATAATATTATACAAGAAAACAATTATATTAAAAGAAAGAAAGCAACAATTATAGTCGTGGGAATCTTCAATGGCAAAACCATAAGGTTATGATACGATTGACCTATGTACTCAAGTTCCTATGTTCCTAGGCTTTTGTTTATAAAAATTTCAAAACCGCATTCCGAACAAGATTTCGTTTTCTTTTTCTTATTTACATTTTTCCCTAATTTTATATATGGTTCTTTGGGATAAGAATAATGGATTAAGAACAGTTGGAGCCGGTGGAGTTGGTTAGCTTCGTTTCTTTATCTACTTTTTTATAATTTGGTTTCAGTTTTTTAACATTAAAGTTAAAGTTAAATCAGGCACATCCCAAACGGTGAGCATTAGGGGGCGAGTCGACTACTAAATCAAGCAACAATTTTAAGGGCTAACTTTTTTTTGTCGCCCTAAGCCCAAAATATGTTTGGAACAACCCTGAGTTAGATAGCGAGTTGACTACTAAACCAAGCACATACCACCCATTTCGATCAAAGTTTGGTTAATTAACGGTGATTTAATATAGGCAGAATTTCATATACACCCTTCCTAAACAGCTAAATATCGTATTTACCCGGCCTAAACTCTAAATATCGTATTTGCCCTTTCTAATGTTTTTTAATATCATATATACCCAAATCTATATTTTTGTTATTTTTTTATTAATTAATAATTGTTTTTCATAATATTAAATCATTATAATTAAAATACATTCATAATGGACAAGAATACCCTTCCTTCTAATTTCCAATTCACGATTCACAGATTAGCGATCATTAGCGTTATCCCCACAATTCACAATCAAGCCTCTCTTGTCGATACCTCCAGCTTCACGATCGAGCCTTCCCAACACTTCCGATCGTTGCATCCGATTCCACTCAATTGTGCTTCCAGGCGGACCCAACCCTGTTATCGCATACATACACTTCAGGTAATAAAAAACGGATTCCACTCAATTGTTTGATTTGTTCAGCAATTCCTAGCCTTGTTGCAGCTGCAGTAATCAGGATTCTATGATTTTTTTTGTCAATTGAACATTCAATTTGGGATTACAACAGATGAATATGTCACCTACACATCTAGAATCTCGAATTGTTGAAGTCCCTGTATCAGTTTCATAATTCCTTTTCCATATAATTTGTCTAATTTGTCAATGATTCCATTATATCATGAAGAAAACTAATTGATGTCAAAACAAAAGAGACTAACTAGAAAACTAATTGATGTCAAAACATGACTTCATGGGAAGAGACTAATCAGAAAACTAATTTTGATTATGTTGTTGTTTGATTTGTTCAACAGCTGCATATAATTTGTCTAATTTGTATGATGATTCCATCATATTATGAAGAAAACTAATTGTAGTGGTGTTATTTTACCTTTTTATTTGAATCAACTACTCTTAGCTATTGTGTCAATGTTATGCAGTGTTGATATTTGTAGTCGTTTTTTTATACCTTTATATCTTTTTTTTTCTTATCACCGACTTAAAATTATATTTTATAGGCGATACAAACCAATGTTGGAAGATAATTGTCAAACATAAGATATTACCCTTCATGACACATCAAAACCCATATGGGAGAGCAGGGCTACGTCTCCAATAATCGAGTATGTTTATGCGAATATCTTAATGTTAATTCAATTAGACATTTACTAAATTGTATGATTGTTTCTCTAAATAATTTTCAATTTCAGGCCTATATCAACTTCCAAGTTCAAGTTAAAATTGAAATATGGAGATTACTTTCGGCTAACGAAGAATAGTTGTAGGCAAATATATTGCTTTGGCTCTCAAAAATGTATCCACATACACACATTTTTATACTACCTCCGTCCCAAATTGATAGTCCACTTTTGAATTTTGAAGTCTTTTTTCTTCAACTTTGACCTTAAATATTTTTATTTTTGATAGATAATACTTGATGCAAAATATATAAATGAATTGTATTTTAAATGTTTTTTCATTGTTATAAGTTTTATCAAGTAATATATAACACAAATAAAAATATTTAAGGTCAAAGTTAAAGAAAAAAGACTTAAAAAGTCAAAAGTAGACTATCAATTTGGGACGGAGGGAGTACAAGTTTAGTCAACTACATGAAGAAGTGGTTAAACGTTATTCATCAAAGAACAACCCAAAATTTTCAATTTTTTATGTTGACAAGTATGCACCAGAAAAATCCCTTATTGTGCCTTATTATGATGATAAGTTCATGGCTATGCTTGGCATGTATGGAAATGAGAAACAAGTAACCATTTATGTGACAACAGAGAATAACCTCGGCTCTAATAATCATACTAACCATTTGTGTGCCAACAGAGATGAACCACACAATTAGTATGATGCAGACCTTTGTCCTAGTGCAGAAAGTTATCACGGTCATCTCATTTCTGATAATGAAGATGATATAATGAATGATGATGATGTAGTTTACTCATCTAGTAAGAATAGGATAAGCATGAAAGTCGGATCAAAATTTGAAAACGTGGTTGATTTTAGGAGAGCTTTGAACCACTATGCAGTCATAAATGAATTGAACTACTACATTCAAAAAAGCGACCCGACGCGATTCACAGCAAGGTGTGAAAACCTAGAGTGCGAGTGGAGACTTCATGCATCTATTACACAAGATGCAGTTACCTTTGAAGTAAGTGTATACCTTAAGTTATATTTAACATGCTTCATATTAAAAATATATTTATGTTTATTTCAGTTTTTTAGGTTAAGAAAATGTTAGAAGTACATTCTTGCACTCACAGCAACAAGGGTGGCAATAAACGAGCCACTCAAGGATGGATTGCTAATGTAGTTACTGACAAGTTGAAATCTGATGGAGAGGTCTCTCCATATAAGCTTAGAAATTCGATTATGAAAACTTACAATGTTGATGTGCCATACCTAAAAGTTTTTAGAGGGAAAGAGCAAGCTTATACCGACATATATGGTAAGTGGGAAGACTCCTTCATGAAGATGGATGAATTTAAAGAAGAACTATTACTAAGGGGCGAAGGAAGTGTTGTTGAAATTGGCTTTGACATAGTTGGTGGAAAGAAACTTTTCAAAAGGTTTTTCATTTGTTTAGCAGCTTGTTCTAGAGGGTTTGCTGCTGGTTGTCGTTCGTATATTGGTCTTGATGCTTGCCATTTAAAAGGAAGGTTCAATGGTGTATTAGCCGCAGCAACTGGTATTGACGGTAACAATTCTATCTTTCCAATAGCATATTGTGTGCTTGAATCAGAAAACACACAATCATGGACATGGTTTCTTGATTCACTGAAAAAAGCATTTGGGACGCCAAATGGTCTTGTTATCTCATCAGACATGCAAAAAGGGTTAGAAGTAGCCATGATGAATGTTTATCCTAATGTTGAGCATAGGGAATGTATGAGGCACTTATATAGCAACTTCAAAAAACACTTTCGTGGGGACTTCTTTAACAAAAAACTATGGTCTGCTGCCAAAACCTACCGTTCTACCAAGCATAACAGATTATTGAAGGAAATTAGTGATAAAAATGAAGATTTCATTGCATATCTAAATACCAACTACAAAAAATATGGAGTAGAAGCAAGTTTGGTACTACTTCCAAGTGTGATTACATCACTAATAATATTTCAGTAACGATTAATTCTTGGATTGGTAAATTGCGCTATAAACCTGTGCTTGATCTCCTTGATGCAATTAGGGAAAAGATTATGAAACGGTTTGATAAGAAAAGAAATTTGGTGAATACATGGAATGGCACATTGGTTCCTATTGCTAAAAACCATCTTAATGACATCGCTAAGGTAAGCATGTTAAATAATTTAGTTAAATGATTATATTTATTTTAGTTTTTACTTCAATAATTCATATATAATTTTTCATGTAGAACTTGGGTGAGTATGAAGTTACTAGAAGTTCTGAGAATCAAGCTGAAGTGAAGTACAAGGGAACACTTTGGGAGGTCAACCTAGATGAAAGAAAATGTAGTTGTCGATTGTGGCAAGTTCAGGGTCGACCATGTGTACATGCAGCGGCTTTTATTGCGTATATAAGGGATGCTAACTGGGACAAATATGTTGATCCATATTTCACTATAGAGAACTTTAAAGCTACGTATGCTATTCAAATTGCTTCGATGCCCGGACAGGATCAATGGGCGCAAAAAAAATGCAGAGAAAATTTATCCACCTATTACCAAACGCCCACCTGGACGACTAAGAAAAAATAGAATAAAATCATCGGATGAGTCTAAAAGAAGACACAAGTGTTCGCGATGTGGAGAGTATGGACACTTGAAAAGACATGTAAAAATCCAGCATCTCAAAGTTCTGATCAAAATGAAACATCTACATCTAAAAGGTTACGTGGAAAGGATACTAAATCGCATGATGGTTCGGGAGTTTCGGGTTCTACATGAAAAAGTCTCATGAAATTAGTTGGTTTAGAAATTTTTTGTTAGCTTAAGTTGAAAATGTTCTTAGTTAGGGTTTAATTGATGGATTTTTTTTGTTAGTACGTGACATAAATAAATATTTTGTTTTAGTTTTTCTTTCATGGATTTGCATTTGTTTTCAAAATTATATATATGGTGCAAATTTAAAGTTTAGGGACCAAACTGTAAATAATTCCAAATATATGCTTTAAAGACCAAAATTGTATATATTACAATTAAAACATACAAGGATAAAAAAAATATAGCTACTGTAATTAACTATTACAAAATTTTAAAAGTTCAATGCTATATATCATGAATTTCTCAAAGTACAATGCTATTTCTTAAAAAAAAATATAGCTACTGTAATTAACTATTACAAAATTTCCATGTTCAGTTTGATAATTCGGATTTCATCTGAATCTTCAAAGTATTGTTCCTCAATGTCACTTAGTGATAGTTTCGTGACTTCTGGCTTAGGTGTTGTTGGTTCTTCAATAATTAGTTCAAATTTCTTCCCAAAACACCCTTCACTTTTATTGTCAGTTTCATCTTCAATTTGAAGCCGCTGTCTTTTTTTCCTCTAGACCTATTAGGGAAATCCTTGCACTGTACAATTACAAATGTCAGTCATGAAGTGCTTCATTATCTACCATTAAAGCCATTAAAAACAGAAAAAAAACATAGATAATAGATTCCTATACCTTGCAAAAGCATTAGCAAAGTGTTTACATTCGGCTCTCATTGGACATGCATCACAGTTTGTGTACCTGATACGAAATTTTGTTGTAGAATCATAAATTACAGGCAAAACACTAAAATGATGATAAGAACATAGAATAACTCAACTCACTTAAACAATTCATCGAATAGCTGGTGGCAAGACCTTTATCCCAAACAGTGAATCACCATATGAGTCGCTTCTTATATGGAGGCAAATGTTATTAAGAACATGACCAAATCTTCATATTCCAGAACCAAAATTAAGCTTGTGGTTTCAGTTGTAACCTAAAAGTAAAGCATACATGGAAAAGGAATTATGAAACCGATATAGGGACTTCAACAATCCGAGATTCTAGATGTGTAGGTGACATATTTATCAGTTGTAATCCCAGATTGAATGCTCAATTGACAAAAAAATCATAAAATCCTGATTACTGCAGTTGCAACAAGGCTATGAATTGCTGAACAAATCAAACAATTGAGTGGAATCCTTTTTTTATTACCTGAAGTGTATGTATGCGATAACAGGGTTGGGTCCGCCTGGAAGCACAATTGAGTGGAATCGGATGCAACGATCGGAAGTGTTAGGAAGGCTTGATCGTGAAGCTGGAGGTATCGACAAGAGAGACTTGATCGTGAATTGTGGGGATAACGCTAATGATCGCTAATCTGTGAATCGTGAATTGGAAATTAAAAGGAAGGGTATTCTTGTCCATTATGAATGTATTTTAATTATAATGATTTAATATTATGAAAAACAATTATAAATCAATAATAAATAACAAAAAAATAGATTTGAGTACATATGATATTAAAAAACATTAGGAAGGGCAAATACGATATTTAGAGTTCAGGCCAGGTAAATACGATATTTAGCGGTTTAGGAATAGCGTATATGAAATTCTGCCTTTAATATATATATATATATATATATATATATATATATATATATATATATATATATATATATATATATATATATATATATATATAGGTTCAATTGAGAAAAAAAAATTAGAATTAGGAAATCATTCACAGCCAAACATTTGTTTTGCCGCAAAACACTTAGCTACCGACGAAAATAGATAATGGATACACATGTGTTTTCCTACCAAACATGTTTTCTTAAACTATGTTAATCATTATCTTAATATACACAAAAACATATTTTTTTTTTGTCTTTTTTTTATTTTTACAAAGCTATTTTTATCAAAAAAATTATTTTAAATATATCAAAATTCATAATTTTTTATTCTCTATAAATAGAAATCAATATTCATATAGTTTTAAGATAAAATAAAAAATTTATTTTTTTAGGGTTTCAGCTCCCGTTATTCATAAGTGAATAAAAATTGATCAGATTTTTATTACAGTACATTCGTTATTCATTTTTGAATAAAATGTATGTTTAACTTTTTACGGTTTAAATAACATTCATATATAAATATAACACATAATAAAACTTTTTTTTACCTAAAATATATATTTTTTACATTATCTTTCGTCACACGTTGTATTTATATATGAATAAAATATGTATTAATAGTCGACATATGTTATATGCATTTATAAATAAAAAATTTATCAGATTTTTGTTATAGTTCATTTGATATTCGAATATGAATAAGTAGTATGTTAATAAAAGACGACGTGTTTTAAAATTTTGAACCACTTATTCATATATGAATAACTAATTAACCGTAACAAAATTATGATAAATATGTTTTTCATATATGAATATAACTTATGAGGAAGACTAATCTAATACACGTTTTATTCATATATGATTTTAACATATGACGAGAGTTGATGTAAACTATAAAGAGTTTATATATGTTATATTTATATATGAATGATATTTAAACTTTAAAAAAATCATATTTTATATTCATAAATGAATAACGAATGTGTTGTAGGAAAAATCTGATGTATTTTTATTTACTTATAAATAACAAGAACTGAAACTATAAAAAAAAATATTTTATTTTAAAACTATATCAATATGGATGTCTATTTATAGAGAATAAAAGATTATAAAATTTGATGTATTTAAAATCATTTTTCGATAAAAATAATTTTATAAAAAATAAAAAAAATATGTTTTTTGTATATATTAAGGTAATGATTAGCATAGTTTAAGGAAACATGTTTTTGTTGGAAAACATATGTGCATTCTTTTTCTATTTCCGTCGGTACGTTAGAGACTTTTGCAGCAAAAGTAATTGATTGTTTGACTAATAATGATTCTCCAATTTTTAACATTTTTTTTATTTTTTCAATTAAACTTACCTCTCTCTCTCTCTCTCTCTCTCTCTCTCTCTATATATATATATATATATATATATATATATATATATATATATATATATATATATATATATATATATATATATATATATATATATATATATATATATATATATATATATGGTGTAGACTAGACCGAGGGTTCAAACTAGAGGACCAATGAAAGATCAATGGTCTAAACAAGCTAAGTTTGGTTCAGTCCTGGGATTAATTGTGGTCGGATCCGGTCCAAATAATGAGACGGTTGCTGCCAACATATCTAGACTGAAAATTACCCATAAAACCCCGTTAATTGTGCAACTCTAAATATGGTCATTAAGATTTATATTAACTTAATAGAATTCATTATTTCGTTACATATTATATATAAATAAAAACTGCAAAATATATTTTTAATGTAATCACACAGGTTCTTCTAACTACGCTGTTGACTATAATGGATTTGACTCTTAACTTTTTCTATTATTATTGTGTTGAACTAGCACCGTATATGAGGAAAAGCTTGAATGTAACCACGATTTTAGTTAGGTGTCATAACTCATACTTTTGCATAAAATTTTAAATTATATCGTTTGTTCTTTTTAGAATTCTATTATTTCAGCATATTTACTTAATTTTCTCTATTAACTTTTTACATATATCATTTGCCGTAAATATCTAAATATAGCATTCGGACACCTTATTTTTATCGGTTTTTTTTTTTTTTTTTTTTTTTTTTTTTTTTTTTTTTTTTTTTTTTTTTTAAATTTGCGGCACAATATAATCTATATCTAAATATAGCATTCTTACACCATATTTTTATCTAACTTTTTTTATCGGGCAAATTTCATAAAAATCTTTAAGTTCGTAAATTTTCATTGGTTTTATCCAAAATAGGATTTTAAATCCATTAATGTCTCAAATATGCAACATTTTTTTTTTTCAATTTTACCTTTTTTGTAACTTTATGTGGTAAAAATGAATATATATATATATATATATATATATATATATATATATATATATATATATATATATATATATATATATATATATATATTAGTTTTAACTTTTCGCACACCGATTAATCCCCCACTGCAAACATGAAGCTTTATCTCATGTCCTGGAGTCACTGCAGACGAACCTCCATGGCTACAAGGAGTGAGTGGTAATCTGACCATGAGTCAATAAGTTATCCACCATATCTTCCACATGCCTTACCAAGTTTCCACAACCCAAGTGGTTAAGTAATCCCATAATTAATGGTTACCAAAACTGACGACCACTGCTACGGCCTCTATCCCTTTGGACTAGCAAGGGGTGACGACCCCTTTCCATTTTGATGTACCGACTTTTAATTCGATCTTATATATGTATACACTCCGCACATACCGAGCATATAAAATAGAGTACAAATTATTAACCCTTATCTCACATATTAAGATACATAAAATTACTGATAACACTAAGTGAGTGTCACCAACAAAAGACCGAAATATTATTATATGATTGACCTATATACTCAATTTGTATGTTAATTGTCTTTTGTTTACATTCATTAATTCATATTCTTTTTTTACTCATAACATCTTACTGTTTTAAGCATTAACTAACTCAAAGAAAACCCTTATTCTCATATTTGTTTGACATTTTTAATCCATATATCCACTTTAGATGTTGCCATTGAAATCCGTAAAATGGTTAACTTAAAGAAATCTCTTTACAATTCAACATGTTTTTTTTTATAAAAACACTATTGTTATCTTTAAAATAAGTTATCCAAATGTTCATTTAGTTCTTGAAATTCTACATGTATAGTCCATAAGAATGGTTCAATGCACATGAGAGTAAAATTGTCTTTTCCACATCTCTTACTCGATTGCGCTTATTAAAATATCACCAAATTGTGAATTTAGTCTTATTCCTTTTCCATATGTCTAATGTTTTTGCTTTCTCCACTTATGATGGCCTCTTTATTGATGTGGTCAATCAATTTGTACTTCACTTCAAATAACATCTCTCATTGGCATGGTTTAAGATATTACTTAAAACCTATTTTAAAGATAATAATATCTCTTAATAATGATGAAGTCCCGAATTTCCCAAACTTAATAAAAAACATTACAAGTATGTAATAATCATATGACAGACAAATGTAACAATAAAAAAGTCTCTAAACTACTTTAAGGTCAACTTAACTTTACGAAGTCTCTCATTAGTTCTTGTTCCTCATGGATGTACGAGTTAATCGGCTCACCTAAATCTCATGTCAAAGTCGTAATTTAAGTTAGGAAGCCTACTGATTCACATATAGGTTAGGGAAGAAGATGCCCAGTAGACGATTGTACTGTGGTTTCACTACTAAAAAAAGGCTTTCCTTGACAAACAAGTTATAACATACAATAGTTTTATGATAGACATAAAATGTTTGTATGTCGTATTTTGTAAAATATCAGAGACTATTTACAACAAGCGTTGTAAAGTTATGTTGCATTTTAAAGTATGAATATTGAAATAAAAAGAAACAGTATTATAATGTCTAAATTAATTTGCTTTTTTAGTTTTTTTGTAGTTAATAAGATAAGAATAGAATAAATATCAGTGAGTTATACAGTTAAGTTAATTTGTTTTTTATGTTCGTCTCTTGAAGCCCTCAAAGCCCTCATACTTGATACCAAACTACCATGTTCCTTCAAAATCAAAATCATTGACACCACGAAAAATCAAACAAAGAGAAAACCAATAAATTGACAACCTTTAGCTTATTATGTGTCGCTTTGGCTTCTTCTCAAACCTCTATGTATGATCAGCTCTCATGAATTCCATTTTCTCTCTGAAGTGCTGCATATTCTGCTTTCTGAGACCTACATAAAGCTTTCTACGAGGACCAGGAGGACTTAACGATCGAATTGAAGGCTAGAGTTTTACATTAGCATAAAACGAGTATCAGGGATAACTCAATCGATAAAGAGGATGTCGATGGTGGCAAGGTCTATGCCGCCTCGGCTAGGGTACCAGTTGCTTACGCCATTGTCACTACTCATCAACTTAAATGTTTTGTCACATAGGTTCGTATCATTCTCTTGATTAAGAAACACAAATAAAGCTATGGTTTGGGTTTTATACTTGTTCTAAAAGTAAAACAAACATAAATCATCGTTGTTATGACAGGTTGATTCATTGCAATTAGGAAACCTCTGTTTGTTGACTATCCCATGTGCGCTCACATCTCATGATCATTGGTTTCCATAAGTGAAAGTAAGTATCAAAAGTTGGGTTCTTCAATCCCGTAGACTTTCGTTTCTTATTCTTATTGCTCCAATTCTTGATTCAGTTTCTGTTAGGAGCAGGGAATGATGAGCTTCATACATCTAGCAAAGCATGTGAATTTTAACGAGTTTAATTTACATCAAGATTTAATCCTCGATGCTTAAAACATTTCTTCTAGTGATGAAATATAGGAACATGTAGACACCCAACAAAACAATCCTCGTAGCTCATGGTATATTTTATCTCTTATACCTCTTCACTATTTTTTATTGATTTTAACTCATTATTCATCAAGAATATATGTGAAATTTTGTAGATTTGAGAAGTTGTTGAATGAGATGTTAAACATTGAATTTTATTTATTGATAACATTACTTATCCATTAGTTTTGATCATGGTCTATCTTGATGTTTAAATGTGTAACACCCTAATTTCCAATTAATTTAAATAGTTATAATCAAGGGTCAAAAATAAAAGTTTGAGGTTATAAATTCAAATCTTTGAATTCCAATAGTTAATTTTATATTTCAATACTAAGTATGGGGGTTTAGCTTTCCAAGACATATATTGAAGTTTTGACCGTTGGAATTTTAATTTCAATGTCTGGAGCGTGAGTTACAAGCCATTAATCATGGCAAAAATTTTAGAGTTGTTGTCGAAATCGTTTTAGGTGCAAGGCATGTATGGAGCTTTGAATCTGAACGACTTAGGTATGATTTCTGTCTCATTCATGAAAATGTCCTATAAGTCCTAGGGCTGATGTACTATAAACCTGAAACATGTTAATGGAACTTGAGACTTAATGGGTTGATTGGATTGAATCATAACCCTAGTTTTATCTTTCTGAAAAATAGACAAATTTATCCATATATGTGAGAGACCATATCTCAATCATATACTTTTTAGTCGAAACCTCTACATTTCATTAGTTTTAACCAAAAATAAAAAATGCTTCTAACAAGGGTAAAATCTACCATTTATCCAGGCTAGTCCGTAATGAACTTGTGACAACTGGCAAATATTGGGTCAAGCAAGGTCTAAAATGTATCTATGTATAACTAAAACCACATCATAACCTTGTTGCAACAAATTGTTGAAAACCAAAAGACATCATTTGTATAAGTAAATATGTATATGCTTTAAAAATCATACTTGTAATGAGCCTTTGAAAGTCAATAAGTTAGAACAAATCGTGAATTAACCCATGCAATTAGTGTTTTCAGCCTAGGAACCCAAAACCATGCAATTTCGATTATCATGAGGACCGAAATCACCATGGGATTTCGGTTGGAACATAGACTAAAATCACATGTGATTTTGGTTGATGCATAGGCCGAAATTACACATGATTTTAGTGTTTTCTATGAGGTTTTTTGTAACGACCCGTCTCCGGTATGATAATTCCTTGGTTTTTATTTTGAGGTTTTGCAAGAGGGACTCGACGAGTTCATAGCCTGACTCGCTGAGTAGAGTCGGGATTTCGAGCACGTGATTAGATGGCGACTCGGCGAGTCCATATTCTGGACTCGGCGAGTCTATCCGTCTGGGAGAAACCCTAAATCCCCGGGTTGCCCACTATTTAAGCCACCTTATAGCCCCCAATCTCACCTCCTTCACCCTCAAAAGCTGTGAGAAAACCCTAATTCGTTCTTGAGTGATTCTAAGTGATTTTGTGTGCTATTGTGAAGGCTTGAAGAAGGAGAAGAAGAAAGGAGCAAGGAGAAGGATTTCAGAGCAAAGATTCAAGGGAAAGCAAGAGCTCTTTGAGGTATTCTTCAGTTTTCCCTCTCTTTTATGCCTTAAAACCCTTTTCTAGATCTTGTTAATGCCTTTCTCAAAGCTTTATGTTGATATGGAAGCTCTCTTATGCCGAGATAACCTTAGATCTGTTCATTTAGGAGTTGTAGAGCCCAGATCTATTGCCTTTATGGAGCTATTTTGCATATTAACCCTAGATCTACCCCTTTTAAGCATCTCTTAGCCTTTATTCCCTTGTTCATGCGTTTGTACACGTAAAGTTGGAAACTTTACGTGGTAAATCAGCTTATTGGACTCAGATCTATCATTTGTATGTATTGGATTCGAACAGAATCGAGTGTAGAATAGTTGCATGGCGGTGACTCGGCGAGTCGGAAGAACGACTCGGCGAGTCTAGTCGCGAGTCCCCGATTTCTTCCTTTTGAGCGGTGTCGAGTGGGACCAGTGAGTAATGGAGTGGACTCAGCGAGTTTGAGGGTAGACTCAGTAATGGAGGGACTCGGCGAGTTGTTCATACAACTCGGCGAGTCCAAGACAATCTTCTTAAGCTCAAGAACAACTCGTCGAGTTGTTCATAGGACTCGGCGAGTCGGATGAAGATTGTCTGAATTCTTGGATCGGGAGAGTACTCGTCGAGTCGATGCCATACTCGACGAGTAGCAGCGAGTAGAGTCGAGGAGTGAGAATAAGGACTCGGCGAGTTGGCGGCCCAACTCGGCGAGTCAGGTCAACTGTGGGTTGACTTTGACTGAGAGTTGACCTTGACCAACAGTTGACTTTGACCAAGGGTAAAAGAGTCATTTTTACCCAGTGCAGTGTTTAGTATTTGATTGAGTGTATTTATGGACTTGCAGCCGGGGAGATACCGGAGCAGCAACAGTTAGCCCTCAGAGTTATTCACTCAGCAGCCAATTCACGAGGTGAGTTTCCCTTCAGTAGGAACGGGTCTACGGCCACAATGCCGGCCCGTTTAATTATCAGTAGTCCCGGACTTTGGTCTGATGTAGTAGCTAGAGTGCTTGATGTCTTTGTGATTCAAGCATGTTTGTGTTATGTGTTCCGGACTCTGTTCCGATGCAGTATGCAGTTTATGTGTTTATAATAGTTGTTATGTTTTATGCTATGCCATGATCAGTCAGTTCCGGACTTCGGTCCGATGCAGTTAGTTCCGGACTTCGGTCCGATGTAGTTAGTTCCGGACTTCGGTCCGATGCAGTCAGTTCCGGACTCTGGTCCGATGCAGGGGACAAGGTCCCAGTCAGTTCCGGACTCTGGTCCAATGCAGGGGACAAGGTCCCAGTCAGTTCCGGACTTCGGTCCGATGCAGCTAGTTCCAGACTTCGGTCTGATGCAGTGGGCAAGGCCCAGTATGTGCTTATGTGTATTGTATGGTATGTGGTAGTTTGGGGGAGCTCACTAAGCTTCGTGCTTACAGTTTTAGTTTTAGTTTTAGGTACTTCCGCTAGCAGAGGGAAGAGCTCGGGATGATGGCATCGCACACACCACAGCTTCAGCTTTTATCCTGGGAGTTGATTTAGTTTTTGATTTTTATATGACATGGATATGATACAGTTTCCGCACAGTGTTGTTTTTATTATATTTGGGATACATCACGTATGGTTTTTATGATATGACACTCAGATTATGGTTTTTGGTTATATTGAAAAATGAAATTTTTGGGTCGTATTTTTGGGTTGTTACAAGTTGGTATCAGAGCCCTGGTTTGAGGGATTCAGATGCACTTCCGGGTGTATCTGAACTGAAACTAAGGGGAAATAAAAAGATTTTTCTAAAAAGAAAATGTTTTCTAAAAGAATTTTGAAAGCACTTAGAAAGAAAGAAATTTTTTTTAAAACAAGATAAGGGTGTGGTGCATGCGATCAGCCGAGCTCAAGTAAGTACTCCCAAATTACCCATGCAAGTTATTTGTTCAGTTTCAGTTTCAGTAGAACAGCATGCTAGTGTAGGACTAAGGATCTAGGAGGATGCTTTATGTGCCTGCTTTATGTGTTACAGTTTTATGAGTATTGCATGCTAGTATTGAGTAGACAGCAGTAGGATAGCCTGTTTAGGTTATGCCTAATAGTATGAGCTTAGCACTGTATGCTAGTACAGTTTCTCGTTATGAGAATAGTTTTGCCTGAGTATGTTCCCTTTATCCGAATGCTGCTTGCTTCGTGCTTTGTGGGAGTTCTGAGTGATGGGAGTTAGCCATTAGGTGAACACGTCACACCATATGTGATCAGGGTTGAATAATCCCAGAGTGCTGGAACTGGCCCTATTGCGCAGCTCTTGTTTGAGTCCAACCGTTATAGGGACGGGTCTTTTACTTGAAGGATTATCTGATCCTCGTCACATGTGATGGTGTTCAGGTGGTGGCTAACTAGCATTATAAGGAGACCTTCAGCAGCTGAGGACTAGTTGAGTTGAGTCTGAGGTTTCCCTAGGGAAAGCCTAGGATGAGAGTAGCAGAGATTAGCAGTAGTAGAAGTGACTTGGTGGAGTCAAGGCAGTTCTTGAGGAAAGTACGGATAGATGTGGAAGGTAGTATGGGCCCGTACTACTGAAAGCAGAGGATCCGTACTCGAATCAAGGAAGGCCGAGACAAGGCCAGGAAGCTAGTAGTAGTATCAATGATCCCTTGAGATATTTCAGTTTTCTGATATTGCTATGATGTGTTTCAGTATGGTGGTTTTGCGTCCGAGGACAGCAGCCGGTAGTGGAGGTGCCGGGGAGGGATCAGGATCAGGCTCGGGGAGCGAGCACATGGATGAGCAGACCAGAGAGTTTCTTTCTTCAGAGATTACTCGTATCATTTTAGAGCAGACTCCTGTGATCTTCGGTTCGATCAAGGAGGGGATTCTAGAGCTGATGGATGAGAGATTGGGCACCTTCCGTGCCGAGGTGGCGGCCATGATGGGGTCGCGCACCCTTACTTTCAGGGAGTTCAGGGCATGTGGAGCTCCGGACTATCATGGGGCGCGAGATCCCATAGCGAGTACCAGATGGTTGGCGGATGTGGCCAACGCTTTCCGCACTAGCAGATGTCCCGAGGGGGACAAGGTCAGACTGGCGTCCTGTCTTCTGAAGGACAGGGCACGGGATTGGTGGGAGGAGGTCGGACATGCCATTGGGGATGATGCAGCATTGGACGCGATGACCTGGGCTGATTTCTCTACCAGGTTTAGGGCAGAGTTTGCATCGGTCATTGAGGTGCAGCAGTTAGCTTAGGGAGTTTCAGGACCTCACCCAGACTACAGAGACAGTGGCGGAGATCACCGCCAAGTTCAGGGAGAGGGCTCTTCTCGTTCCTCAGTACGTAGCTGATGAGGAAATGAAGAAGGCCCGATATCATGAGATGTTGCGGAGCGATATTCGCCAGTTTGTGAGCCGGTCCAGCTGTAAAACGCTAGAAGATATGATTGCTAGGGCTCGGGAGAGGGAGATTGATCTCGAGATGGAAAAGATGAGGAAACCGGAGGCGGTTTCAGGTACAGGCGGTTCGGGCAAAAAGCCCAAGGTTTCGGATCACAGATCTAGGAGTCAGCAGAGCCACGGTTGATGTGGCAAGTGTGGGAGATTGCACGAGGGAGCGTGCAAGGCAGGGAGTTCCGGCTGCTACAAGTGCGGTCGGATTGGGCATTTGAGTAGGGATTGTACGGCTCCTGCTACTACTGTTGCAGCATCAGATCTGATTTGCTTTCAGTGCAATCAGAGGGGACATAAAAAGTCCCAGTGTCCGAGCTTAGCCGCAGCAGGGAAGGTGGTTGCACCTGCCCCTGCTACCTTGAGGATTACAGATGGCCGGCAGGGCCGAGCCGAGACGCCGGTGGCGAAGAGCAGGGCGTTTCAGATGACAGCAGAGGAGGCGCGGGCGACTCCTGATGTGGTGACGGGTATGTATCTTCCCTTTATCTCTTTATTATTATTGATTGAATATTGCTTATGATTGTGTGTTTTATTCAGGGTCGTTCTCTGTGAACGGCATTTCTGCTTTGGTATTATTCGATTCGGGGGCTACCCGATCATTCGTATCACTTGCTCTTAGCAAGAGATTTAGTAGAGCTCCAGGGGAGCTGGATTGTCCATTAGAGGTTGAGATAGCAGATGATAGGACCGTGAGGGTCGACAGAGTGCATAGAGGGTGTTCTCTTCAGTTATTTGACGAGCAGTTTTCAGTGGATCTGGTACCTATTCCTCTGCGAGGGAATAAGGTTATTGTGGGCATGGATTGGCTAAGCCCCAATGGGGCGGTGATTGATTGTGAGCTTCAGCTAGTGAGGGTTCGCACTCCCAGTGGGGGAGAGTTAGTGATTCAGGGCAAGAGGCCACAGCGAGGACCGACCTTTTGTTCCGCCACAAGGGCGAGGCGCTATGTTCAGCAGGGTTGCGCCGGTTTTGTAGCTTACGTTTTGGATGCCCGGGAGAAGGGCAAGACGACAGTTGATGATGTTCCCATTGTTCGTGACTACCCGGACGTGTTTCCCGAGGATTTGCCGGGGATACCTCCTGAGAGACAGGTCGAGTTCAGGATCGACCTAATTCCTGGTGCGGCTCCGATAGCCAAAGCACCGTATCGACTAGCTCCCCCTGAGATGCAGGAGTTGTCTACACAGCTGCAGGAGCTGTTAGACAAGGGTTTCATTCGGCCGAGCAGTTCGCCTTGGGGAGCGCCGATCCTGTTTGTGAGGAAGAAGGATGGGTCGCATCGTATGTGTATAGATTATCGGGAGTTGAATAAGGTAACGGTGAAGAACCGTTACCCACTTCCGAGGATAGATGATTTGTTTGATCAGCTTCAGGGAGCGTCTTGGTTCTCCAAGATCGATCTATGCTCCGGTTATCATCAAATGCGGGTTAGAGATGAGGATGTATAGAAGACTGCTTTTAGGACCAGGTATGGTCATTATGAGTTTGTGGTGATGCCATTTGGGCTCACCAATGCTCCAGCCGCGTTCATGGATCTCATGAACCGCGTGTGTAGGCCGATGCTGGATCGGTCAGTGATAGTGTTCATAGATGATATCTTGGTATATTCCAAGACGCAGGAGCAGCACGAGGAGCACCTGCGGGAGGTGCTGGAGGCTTTGAGGAGGGAGAGACTTTTCGCAAAGTTCTCCAAATGTGAGTTCTGGTTGCGCGAGGTGCAGTTCCTTGGTCACCTCGTCAACCAGAAGGGTATTTTGGTAGATCCGGCCAAGATAGAGGCCGTGATGCAGTGGGAGGTCTCGAAGTCTCCATCTGAGATTCGGAGCTTCCTAGGGTTGGCAGGGTATTATCGGAGATTTATTCAGGATTTCTCCAAGATAGCAGTGCCGCTCACCCGACTGACCAGGAAGTCAGTGGTATTTCGTTGGGGTCCTGAGCAGCAGTCAGCGTTCGAGATCCTCAGGCAGAGATTGTGCGAGGCTCTGATCCTTACCTTTCCAGAGGGAGTAGAGGACTTCGTAGTCTATTGTGATGCCTCGATCACAGGTATGGGAGCAGTTTTGATGCAGCGAGGCCATGTGATAGCTTATGCCTCGAGACAGTTGAAGCCTCACGAGGCTAATTATCCTACCCATGATTTGGAGCTGGGGGCAGTTGTGTTTGCCCTCAAGATTTGGAGGCATTACCTCTATGGGGTCCGTTGTACTATTTACACGGATCACAAGAGTTTGAGGTACCTTATGGATCAGCCGAGTCTGAACATGAGGCAGAGGAGGTGGTTGGATGTGCTAAAGGATTACGATTGTGAGATCCTTTACCATCCAGGGAAGGCCAACGTGGTGGCCGATGCCCTAAGCCGGAAAGTGTCGGCGGCCCCTATCAGAGATCTATGTTTGAGGATGACAGTGATCACTCCGTTGTTGGAGCGGATCAAGGAGGCTCAGGTGGAGGGCCTCAAGGAGGAGAGACAGAAGTGTGAGAGGATCGTGGGCCGAGTAGCCTCGTTTGATTATGATAGTCGTGGTTTGCTGACGCTTCACGGGAGAGTGTGGGTACCGTACTGGGGTGGAGTACGGCAAGTGTTGATGGATGAGGCTCATAAGTCTCGGTTTTCTATCCACCTAGGGGCGACGAAGATGTATCGAGATCTTCGACATGATTATTGGTGGCCCTGCATGAAGCGGGACGTCGCCTAGTACGTCGAGAGATGCCTAACCTGCCGGAAGGTCAAGGCGAAGCACCAGAGACCTCACGGCAGGATGCAGCCGTTAGACATTCTCGTGTGGAAATGGGAGGACATCACCATGGATTTTGTCACCAAGCTTCCCAGGACCGCACGAGGAGTGGATTCGATATGGCTAGTAGTGGATCGGTTGACGAAGAGTGCTCATTTTATCCCGATCCAGGAGAGTATATCGGCGGAGAAGTTAGCCGATATCTATGTGCGAGAGATCGTGGCACGTCATGGAGTGCCGGTATCGGTGGTGTCAGACCGAGATGTCCGTTTCACATCCAGATTCTGGAAGCGGTTCCACGACGAGATGGGTACTCGTCTCCATTTCAGCACCGCTTTCCACCCTCAGACAGACGGGCAGAGCGAGAGGATGATTCAGACTCTCGAGGACATGCTTAGGGCATGTGTCCTAGATTTCGGTGGCAGTTGGGATACGTATCTTCCGTTAGCGGAATTCTCGTATAACAACAGTTATCATGCGAGCATTGATCGACCTCCCTTTGAGATGCTGTATGGGAGGAAGTGTAGGACCCCGATTTGTTGGGGCGAGGTCGGTCAACGAGTCATTGGGAGCACAGAAGTGGTGCTCAAGACGACCGAGTTGATCCAGCAGGTCCGTAGTAGACTGCAGACTGCGCAGAGTCGGCAGAAGAGTTACGCCGACAGGAGGCGTTCGGACTTGGAGTTCCAGGTGGGAGATATGGTCCTTCTGAAGGTCTCACCTTGGAAGGGTGTCATCAGATTCCGGAAGAGGGGCAAGTTGGGCCCCAGATTTATTGGTCCTTTTAGGGTTTTGGCCCGGGTGGGTCGGGTTGCTTATCGGTTAGATCTTCCTGAGGAGCTTAGTCAGATCCACAACACTTTCCATGTGTCTCAGTTGAGGAAGTGTTTGGTGGATGAGTCAGCAGTCGTTCCCCTAGAGGATATTCAGGTTGATAGTAGCCTGAATTATATCGAGAGGCCGGTCGCGATTTTGGACCGGAAGACCAAGACCTTGAGGAACAAGGTAATTCAGTTAGTGAAGGTGCAATGGCAGCACCGGAAGGGATCTGAGTGGACGTGGGAGGCTGAGGAGGAGATGAGGGAGCACTACCCAGAGATATTTACAGATTCAGCCGTAGCATACTTCGAGGACGAAGTCTGAGATAAGTGGGGGAGAATTGTAACGACCCGTCTCCGGTATGATAATTCCTTGGTTTTTATTTTGAGGTTTTGCAAGAGAGACTCGGCGAGTTCATAGCCTGACTCGCCGAGTAGAGTCGGGATTTCGAGCACGTGATAAGCTGGCGACTCGGCGAGTCCATATTCTGGACTCGGCGAGTCTGTCCGTCTGGGAGAAACCCTAAATACCCGGGTTGCCCACTATTTAAACCACCTTATAGCCCCCAATCTCGCCTCCTTCACCCTCAAAAGCTGTGAGAAAACCCTAATTCGTTCTTGAGTGATTCTAAGTGATTTTGTGTGCTATTGTGAAGGCTTGAAGAAGGAGAAGAAGAAAGGAGCAAGGAGAAGGATTTCAGAGCAGAGATTCAAGGGAAAGCAAGAGCTTTTTGAGGTATTCTTCAGTTTTCCCTCTCTTTTAGGCCTTAAAACCCTTTTCTAGATCTTGTTAATGCCTTTCTCAAAGCTTTATGTTGATATGGAAGCTCTCTTATGCCGAGATAACCTTAGATCTGTTCATTTAGGAGTTGTAGAGCCCAGATCTATTGCCTTTATGGAGCTATTTTGCATATTAACCCTAGATCTACCCTTTTTAAGCATCTTTTAGCCTTTATTCCCTTGTTCATGCGTTTGTACACGTAAAGTTGGAAACTTTACGTGGTAAATCAGCTTATTGGACTCAGATCTATCATTTGTATGTATTGGATTCGAACAGAATCGAGTGTAGAATAGTTGCATGGCGGTGACTCGGCGAGTCGGAAGAACGACTCGGTGAGTCTAGTCGCGAGTCCCCGATTTCTTCCTTTTGAGCGGTGTCGAGTGGGACCAGTGAGTAATGGAGTGGACTCAGCGAGTTTGAGGGTAGACTCAGTAATGGAGGGACTCGGCGAGTTGTTCATACAACTCGGCGAGTCCAAGGCAATCTTCTTAAGCTCAAGAACAACTCGTCGAGTTGTTCATAGGACTCGGCGAGTCGGATGAAGATTGTCTGAATTCTTGGATCGGGAGAGTACTCGTCGAGTCGATTCCATACTCGACGAGTAGCAGCGAGTAGAGTCGAGGAGTGAGAATAAGGACTCGGCGAGTTGGCGGCCCAACTCGGCGAGTCAGGTCAACTGTGGGTTGACTTTGACTGAGAGTTGACCTTGACCAACAGTTGACTTTGACCAAGGGTAAAAGAGTCATTTTTACCCAGTGCAGTGTTTAGTATTTGATTGAGTGTATTTATGGACTTGCAGCCGGGGAGATACCGGAGCAGCAGCAGTTAGCCCTCAGAGTTATTCACTCAGCAGCCAGTTCACGAGGTGAGTTTCCCTTCAGTAGGAACGGGTCTACGGCCACAATGCCGGCCCGTTTAATTATCAGTAGTCCCGGACTTTGGTCTGATGCAGTAGCTAGAGTGCTTGATGTCTTTGTGATTCAAGCATGTTTGTGTTATGTGTTCCGGACTCTGTTCCGATGCATTATGCAGTTTATGTGTTTATAATAGTTGTTATGTTTTATGCTATGACATGATCAGTCAGTTCCGGACTTCGGTCCGATGCAGTTAGTTCCGGACTTCGGTCCGATGCAGTCAGTTCCGGACTCTGGTCCGATGCAGGGGACAAGGTCCCAGTCAGTTCCGGACTCTGGTCCGATGCAGGGGACAAGGTCCCAGTCAGTTCCGGACTTCGGTCTGATGCAGCTAGTTCCAGACTTCGGTCTGATGCAGTGGGCAAGGCCTAGTATGTGCTTATGTGTATTGTATGGTATGTGGTTGTTTGGGGGAGCTCACTAAGCTTCGTGCTTACAGTTTTAGTTTTGGTTTCAGGTACTTCCGCTAGCAGAGGGAAGAGCTCGGGATGATGGCATTGCACACACCACAACTTCAGCTTTTATCCTGGGAGTTGATTTAGTTTTTGATTTTGATATGACATGGATATGATACAGTTTCCGCACAGTGTTGTTTTTATTATGTTTGGGATACATCACGTATGGTTTTTATGATATGACACTCAGATTATGGTTTTTGGTTATATTGAAAAATGAAATTTTTGGGTCGTATTTTTGGGTTGTTACATTTTTGGTAAGAATAAAGAGGAAAGAAGGGGTGACTTCATGACTTAATGTTTCATCTTTTCCTATACCAAAATATTACCCAACAGTTACCCATGCAATTACCCAAAAAATATCAAAGCATTATCCATCTGGTAACTAGGCAAATATCCCATCACTCTTTCTCCTTATCTATTAGACGAGATCATCCCCAACCCCCCTCCCCACCATTTCCATATTTCCATTCTGTTTACTTTAAAATCTCTCAAGAGTCAAGTCCAAAAATCTTCCAAGAGTTAATTCTCTAAGTTTGTTCTTTAGTTTTGGTAAGTTCTTCTTAACTATCTAGTTATTTTACACACTTTTACACTAGTTTCATATTATTTACACACATCAGTATGTGTTTAAAAGTCTTAGGATAATATCATTTCCAAGGAAGTTTGTCAACCCTATTCAAGTGTTCAGGCTTGAAGATCTTCACATCATCTCTTTAAACAACCCACAAACCCACTCAAGGTGAGTTCATACCCCTATATTTTCAAGTTTTTCATGTTTTAGTAGGGGGGGATACAAGTAAAGTTTGGTTTATCACACAAATATTTGAATATTTCATCTCTATGTTAAATATAAAACCTTATTTACATGAAATATACTATCACTAGATTTTAAGCAATATTTTGTGATATATTAGTTTGAGATGCAAAACTAACCAAAACAAAACATAAACTATGTTAAATAATCATAAGAAAAGTATGATTACAAAAAATACAAAGGTTTTGAGACTTTTATCAACATATGGTTTTCTAACAAGAAGGGTTACATTTTAGTTATTTCACCATTTTGTGGGAAACAACCCAAAAACATGATGTTTTAACCATACATTTTGAAACTAGACAAGATTTTTTACCATGTATTTGTATAAATGATTATATAAGTATTTTCAACAAACAAACATAATAAACTATAATTGTTATAGTTTGGAGGTCACTAATAGTACACTATCATTTCGGAAGAAACATATAATTATTTAATGGTATATTTATTTGATTTACAAGAAAAAGGGGCTTTCAGTTCACGTAAATCGGTTTATACTGGTTGTGAGACATTCGGCTTCACCGTACCTACCAGAGTACACACAAAGTTCTGCATTATAACCAAAGTCTCTTGGAGGGAGAGCGTGATACTTATGTATAGATCTAAACGAGATTTACAACCCCAAACCTAAATTTTTAGCTACAGTTAGACCGGCAGGTTTGGGGTGACAAATGTCTAACAGTTCCGACTTCTGAAGAATGTCGTAGTAGGCCACTAGTCGCATTAGTATGGTTATAATAACTCACATGGGGTATTAACAAAACATTTAGTTTACGGGGTTAAGATACATTCAAGTAGTTTTATATAAAGATAAAACTTCATAATACAATTTTAGGAGTATTTTAGAACACTACATATTCATACACTTAAACCCTTCAAGTATTTCTCACCTCTATTCTTAAACAGACGTCATGGCAGGATTCCATATGCCCGGAGATCCCTATTTCCCGAACCAGGGAAATGGCGGATGGATCAAAGAGGATCCCGAAGAGGATCCTGAGGAGCTAATAGAGGAAGAGCCCGAGGCGGATCCCAAAGAGGATCAGGAGGAGGAGGAAGAAGAAGACGAGGAAGAGGAAGAGGAGGACTCGAACGCAGAGTTCGAAGTCGTTATCCACCCTACACCTACCGGGTTCCCGCAAATCGGATGGGCTACCAGGGACCCACGTCCCGTTGGGCAGACAACCTGGAAAGGTGGAGCAGGCAGCAACATCAACGTTCTCCATACAACATGGAGCGATGTATCTATAAGCTCAGCCACGGAGGACCGGCAGACACGGCCCTCCCTATTATGGTTCAACGAATCACACATCTTGGAGATCAGACCATGGCATCGACAAATCGGATCATGGAGATGGGATCCGCTGCTGAAGCCACTACGCATGGACTTGACTACTATAGAGGGACGACCCCTGGACATGTCACCTCATTGGCAGTCTCCATGAGGACCTTACCACTGCTCGAGCGGAAGTGAGAGAGTACCAGGAAAGGCACTCGGCTCTCGAGGAGAGGTGATTGTAGCTGAGAGCCAGATAGCGGAGATGTAAGCCTCCATGACTTCATACCATGGCCCACAGGAGACCACCCGCCACAAGTAGGACTTATAGTACTCATGGCTTGATTTTTATTTATGAGTAAGCGTTGGTGCTACTCTTTCATGTAGACCTTCTTAAAGATCAATTTTCACAAAACTATATACTAATACCATATTATTAATGAAATGTGTCTACATTTTATTTCATTCGATGTTGCTATTTGTTATGCAATTTTACTTTTTATAGTAAATTTCATTTGTGAATTGCTTGAAAATTTCAATAATAACGTGACTTGATACATATACTCTTATCAAAGATTTATCGTCATTCCACCTTTAAATTGTATGGCAGAAGAATGCCACCCCGGAAATCTAACAGGCGCTTCAACAATACATCAGCGCCACCATCACCACCACCTTCACAAATGGACTCTATTGTCTTTCAGGCTGCCGTAACAGCCGATGTGGCTGCTGCTATGGCCCAAATCAGTAGTAACATAAATGGAAGTGGAAATGGAACTAATAGATCTAATCAAGGTGAAAACCAGGGGCAACCGTGAATGTGCTCCTACAAAGAATTCATGAACTGCAAACCCATGATCTATCATGGCGACGGTGAAGTCGTTACTTTGACAAGATGGTTCGAGAAAACCAAATCCATCTTCGAAATTTGTGCCTTCCCGGATGAATTTAAAGTCAAATATGCCGCATGTACATTTGCAGACTCGGCTTTGTCGTGGTGGAACGGCCACGTTAAAACTCTGACCCTAGCTATGGCGAATGCCATGATTTGGGAGGACCTGAAAGCTATGATGCTCGAGGAATACTGTCCAAGGAGCGAGATGCAGAAGTTGGAACAAGAACTGTGGGAACACTCCATGAAGGGCTCTGATATTGTCACCGACACTGTTCCATTTAATGAGCTGGAAAACCTGTGCCCTGGAATGGTCACCCCAGAGGCCAAGAAAGTGGAGTGGTACATTTGGGGACTATCTTCTCGGATCCAGGGAATAGTCATATTTGCCAACCCGAGCACCTTCGACAGTGCCAAGCGTTTGGAAGAAACTCTTGTAGACCAGGGAGTTCGTCAAGGCATCATAACCCCCACACCCGAACAACCAAAAGGGGGTGAGAACAAGAGTAAGTTTGGAACAAAAAGAAGGGCTAACCCACTCAAGACCCGACCAAGAAACAACAAATTGTCACCGTCCATGCCGTCACCGCCCCTACACCAGCCAAGCAATATGTTAGGACTCTTCCGAAATGCGACAAGTGAAAATACTATCACCATGGAGCCTTTAGAGACATACAATGTAACAATTACAACAAGAAGGGGCATAACGCCCTCTTTTGCAAGGTGCTAGCCGAACAACCTGCTCAAGCCGCCAATGCTGGGGTGAGTCGCGTATGATACGGTTGCGGTGAGACCGAGCATTTCAAGAGAAATTGACCAAAGGCACATAATAGAAATGACGGAGGCATGGGAAGGGTTCTAGCAATGGGGTCTGAGGAGGATATGAGGGTTCCAACCATGGTTACTGGTGCGTTTCTCCTAAATAATTTAGACGTATGCATGCTATTCGTTAGTGTTGCGGAGAAAAGTTTTGTGAGCCACTAGTTCAAACACTAACTCAAACAGAAACCCCAATCGTTAAATGAAACATTCACCATAGAAATGACAAATGGTAAAACAGAAAGCAAAAAAGATATATACATAGGATGTACTCTAACTCTAAACAACCATTCCTTCCAAATCGACCTGATGCCGGACACAATAAGTAGATTTAACATTATCAATGGCATGGATTGGTTAAGTCCTCATTATGCCAATATTATGTGTTACGAAAAGGTCATTTGCCTTAACCTACCAAATAGGGAAACCATCTTCATTTATGGCGACGAACCCGAAATGAATCTACAAATCATCTCTTGCATCAAGGCTCAAAAGTATATACGCAAGGAATATCACAACTTCTTAGTCCATGTGGTGGATGAAAAACAAGAAGTGAAAGACCTCAAGGATATCCCCGGAGTCTATAACTTCCCTGATGTATTCCTAGAGGACCTTTCGAGCATACCCCCTGTACGCCAAGTCGAGTTCAGAATCGACTTGATTCCTGGAGCCACTCCCATAGCCAAATCCCCCATACCGTTTAGCACTGGTTGAGATGCAAGAATTGTTTGGCCAATTGAATGAACTGTTAACCAAGGGATTCATTCGGCCAAGCTTCTTGCCTTGGGGAGCACCAATCTTGTTCATGAAAAAAAGGACGGATCTTTCTGCATGTGCATAGACTATCGAGAACTGAACAAGCTCACTATCTAAAATCGTTATCCCCTACCTTGAATCAACGACCTATTTGATCAGCTGCAAGGATCGAGCTACTTCTCAAAGATCGATCTAAGGTTAGGATACCATCAACTGAGAATCCAAGAGGAAGATGTTCCTAAGACGGCATTTAGAACATGCTACGGTCACTACTAGTTTGTAGTGATGCCCTTTGGGTTGACTAATGCACCATCAGTGTTAATTGACCTAATGAACCGAGTACACAGACCTAGCTTGGATAAATTCGTGATAGTATTCACCGATGACATATTGATTTATTCACGACGTAAGGAAGAACATAGTCTACACTTCCGACAAGTCTTGGAAACGTTAAGGGCTAAGAAATTGTATGCGCAATTTTGAAAATGCGAGTTCTTGATTCGAAGAGTGGATTTCTTCGGACATGTGGTCAGCGAAGAAGGATACACGTAGACTCCTCCAAAGTTAAGGCGATTGAAAATTAGGCAACACCAAGAACACCGACGGAGATACGCCAGTTTCTGGGCCTTGCTGGCTACTACCAAAGGTTTATATAACTTTTTAAAAAATCACAAAGCCACTCACTAGCTTGACGCAGAAGGGAGTGACTTTCAGCTGGGAGGATAAATAAGAATCTACCTTCCAAACGCTTAAGCAAGCCCTGTGCAGTGCTCCAATCTTGTCCCTCCCAGAAGGAAGCAAAGACTTTGTGGCCTATTGTGACGCATCCAAGCAGGGCCTAGGATGCGTGCTCATGCAACAAGGAAAGGTCATCACCTATGCCTCAAGACAACGCAGGACTCATGAGGTCAATTACACCACATACGAACTCGATTTAGGAGCAGTGGTGTTCACCCTAAAAATCTGGAGACACTATCTTTATGGTACCAAATGCACCGTCTTCACATATCATAAGAGTCTTCAACACATTCTTAATCATAAAGAATTCAACATGAGACAATGACGATGGGTGGAACTGCTATATGACTACGAATGTTGAATTCATTACCATCCAGTCAAGGACAATGTGTGACATCCCCTAATTTCTCGGCCAGAAAAGACCGATTTAATTAATGCTTTTTAAAATAAAATCAGAGAAATCTTTTTAAAAGATGTTGCAGAATTACTCCCCAAAACAAAACTTTAGAAGTAAAATTGTAAAAGTCGAATATTGTGTTTGTATAGTTTCGCATCTTTATGTTATTTTACTAAGTCGATTTTGTGCGAAGTGTAATGTTTAGACTTAGTATATTTTTTGTACACTCATGTTCCCTATAAATAGGGACTGAGGATAGAAGTAGAGTATAACTTTCTGAAACGCAAATATCCTTTCTGCTTATTCTGTAATCAGTCTTCATCATTATAAGATCTGATTAATATTTACTCTTCGTGTTCTAACTTTTCAATCACTCAAATCATATTTGCTTTCGTAAATCTCGATAACAATTCTCTTCAATTGGTATCAGAGCAGGATTCAAACTGCATCGATCTAATTTTCGTGTTAGAATCATTTGCTTTTTGAGTTGCAACTTTACTCAAAATTTTCCGTGCATTTTGGTTTTGAAAATCAAATTTGATCTTCAGATTTGAATTGATTCTGTATTTGAATTGTTTAGTCGAGTAATCGATTAGTGATTTGTGATCAATTCAATTGATCAATTCTCAATCTCATCAAGTTTTTCAAGCTTTCTAAAAATTTCTGTGTTCATCAATGGCGAACTTCAACATGAATACAATGACTTCCTTCTCTCACTTGCTTGGTTCCTCAACCAAAATTCCGATGTTAATTCCAGAATACTATGATCAATGGGCTGATAGAATGGAAGATTACTTAAATGGAATTGATGAAGAACTTTGGAAGTGTATCGATGGAACAGTGCAAGCTCCTGATAATGTTCAACCAATCGGACCATCTACTACATCTGCTGAAGTTGCTGATCAACAAAAACGGTTGAAGAATAATGAAAAGAGGTGCATGAGGGAACTAAGAGGTGCTCTTCCTCCTGTGGTTTATAATTACATTCGTAGTTGTAAAACAGCAAAGGAAATCTGGAACACTCTAAAAGAGAAGTATCAAGGTAGCGAAAAGACGAAGATCAACTCTGTGAAGCAATGTCTAGTTGAACTGAAGGAATTCAGACAAAAGGATGCTGAAACTCTTGAAAATTACTATGATTGTCTGAATGAGCTTATGTTTCGCTGCAATAGGTATGGAATCACTAGGTCTCTCATGGAGTTCAATTTAACTTTCATTATGGGCCTTCGCAAGGAATGGCGAAGTGTGAGCATGATGATTAAGAATCAACAGAGTTTTGATACAACTCATTTGAATGATCTCTACAATCAGCTGAAAACACATGAAAGTGAAGTTTCAGAAATGTATGAAGAATCAAAACAGAGTGTTGGAGGTCCTTTGGCTCTTGTTTCAAAGGTATCAGAAGTTGATGTTAATGAAAAAGATGGTTCAGATGATGAAGGATTTTTGATTAACTCTGATGATGAAGCTGTGACATTCTACTCAAACAACAGAGTTAAGAAGTTTTTCAAAAAGCATTTTAATCCAAAAGGAAAGGCTAGTGATGCGAAGAGTGGAGTCATAAAAATTGGAGGAGAGGAGAGGAAGAAAATGGAGAAAGCTGATGAGAAACAAAAAGATGTGAAAAAAGTGAAAAAGCTGAAAGGTGACTCAGGAATCTATTGTCACTACTGCAATGGTGCGAATCACTTCGCAGCCGATTGCATGTTGCGAAAGAAAGAAGAAAAGAAAGAAAAAGTTAAAGATGAAGCATATTATTCTGAAAAGATTGAAGAGTTGCGTGCTAAGACAAAAGGAGTGTCTCTAGTTGCGAAGGGTGAATCTGCTGATGAAGAGAGTGGAACATATCAGATCTGGTCATCAGGATCTGATGATGAAGAAATGAGGCATCCTACACATGGAGCCATGTTCGCAAGTTTTGAAGATTGCGAAGAGGACATTTCGGGGAGATGTTTTGTATCCAAATCCACGGAAAAATCACCCATGACCACCAAGGTACGTGCAATACTTGAATCTTTTAATATTCCTTTATCTGCTTATGATGCTGAAATCATTTCATTTGATGATACAGTGGCTTATTTTGATTCTGTTATTGTGTCTGCTTGTAACAACAGAAAATTTTAAACAAATTTTTCATTCCTAAAAATGTATTTTCATCCAAAACAAGGCGTAAATATCCAACGTATCATGTCATAATACAAATCATATGAATCCCAAGATCATAAATCATCTATCAGTGTGTACAGATCACGCCGGCGCCTTCCCACGGTCCTCGCTAGTACCTGAAACACATACACAACAACTGTAAGCATAAATGCTTAGTGAGTTCCCCCAAAATACAACTTACGCACATACGCCTTTCCAGGCCCTGACCTTCCGGTCCATGTGTCTCAGGGGACTTCCGTCCCTGCTGGGTAAACCTTCCGGTCCTACCCATGCCAACCCTTCGGTCCACATTACAACGCCTTCCGGCCCATAACATATTCGCCTTCCGGCCCATAACATAACGCCTTCCGGCCCACATTAAACATATCATACATAGCACATATAACAATTAACTTATCACATATAACACATATGTCTCATATCATATCCGACCTTCCGGTCACACAATCAAACCCTTCCGGGTACAGTATAGTGAGAAGACTCACCTCGTAAATATCGATAGCTAGCAAATCCCGAAATCACTCGTGCTCGATCCCTCGAGCTATAATCTCCCTATAACATCATACATCTCTTATTAACACTTTTTATCTCTAAGGTTGACTATCCCTAAGAAGTCAACACAGGTCAACTCTGGTCAACGGTCAACTTTGACCGGACTCGGCGAGTGCACAAGGGCAACTCGGCGAGTCTAGACGTTTTCACCAACTCTCTAGGATTCCCTTCTTACACGTCGAGTACTCCCCCTGACTCGACGAGTTCCACCTGGAAGAATCGCGGGGCCACCCCGACTCAACTCGCCAAGTCTCAAGAACAACTCGGCGAGTCCCAGCTTGACTCAGACCACTTGACCACCCTTCCCTAACTCGCCCTGACTCACCGAGTCAACCCATGACTCGATTGGACCACTCACTGGTCGATCCAAGGCAATCTTCAAGCTACTCGCCGAGTCTACTCATCGGACTCGGCGAGTCCATGCCATGCAATCACTCAAACTCACTTCTAAGGTCAGATCTGTTCCATCAATTCATAGATCTGGCCTTCCTAGACTGATTCACCACGTAAAGCCCCAAACTTGGTGTACATACAACCTCTAAATGTCCATATATGAAGAATTATCAACAAATATCACAACTCAAGGTCATAACCTCCATTGTTCTTCATAAAGCTTGATGAATGAGGCTCTCTGGACCTCTATGGATCCAGATCCAAAGCCTCATCACTAGCAAGGGACTATTTGACCATCAAATCAACCCAACAAAGGCCACAAGAAGCCCTAAATCCAAATATACTTCACAAAACAGAAGATGAGCTGAAATCATACCTTTAGATCGATGATCTAAGCTTCAAATCCACAGAATAGCAACCTCCTTTGCTTCCTCTTGGCTAGGACTTCCCTCTTCTTTGCTAAACAACACACAAGGTCAAGAAATGCTTCCTTTCTCTCTCTCAAATCGCTAAAGCACTCTAGGGTTTCTCTCTATGGACTGCTGGGTACAAATGACGGCCATAAGGCCCTTTAAATAGGTCCCAAACCCGAGAAATTAGGGTTTCATTAAACAGCGCGGACTCGCCGAGTCCATATCCTAGACTCGCCGAGTCCAGGCGAATCCCGCGTCCAGAATCGCGTCCCTACTCGGCGAGTCTGAGCTCCGACTCGCCGAGTCCCCTCTTAAAACACCAAAATCATAAACAATAAAGATACCTGGAAATCCGGGCTGTTACAATTCTCCCTCACTAGAACTAGACTTCGCCCTCGAAGTCTCGCTCTGAAAATAGCTCCGGATGCTGCACCCGTATCTCGCGCTCCGGCTCCCAGGTCATCTCCGATCCCTTCCGGTGTTGCCACTGAACCAACACTAGAGGTACCTCCTTGTTCCTCAGAACCTTGATCTTCCGATCTCTGATGGCCACAAGCCTCTCGGCATAATTCAGGCTCGCATCCACCTGAATATCCTCTAATGGAACTACTGCCGACTCATCGGCTATACACTTCCTCAATTGCGACACATCAAAAGTGTCGTGGATCTGCCCCAACTCTGCTGGCAACTCCAAACGATAGGCTACCCGGCCTACCCTCGCAATCACACGAAATGGCCCAACATACCGGGGCCCCAACTTGCCCCTCTTCCTGAATCGAATCACTCCTTTCCAAGGAGAGACCTTCAGGAGAACGAAGTCGCCGACCTGAAACTCAAGCTCGGACCGGCGTTTGTCTGCATAACTCTTCTGTCGGCTCTGGGCGGCCAATAACCTCTGTCTGACCTGCTGAATCTGCTATATCGTCTGAAGCATGATCTCTGTACTGCCCATCACTCTCTGCCCAACCTCTCCCCAACAAATGGGGGTCCGACACCTCCTACCATACAATAGCTCAAAGGGTGGCATACCAATGCTCGAATGATGGTTGTTGTTGTAGGAAAACTCTGCCAAAGGTAAATACGCATCTCAGGTACCCCCGAAATCCAACACACATGCTCGAAGCATGTCCTCAAGCGTCTGAATCGTCCGCTCACTCTGACCGTCTGTCTGGGGATGATATGCGGTACTAAAATGCAATCTAGTACCCAACTCCTCATGAAATTTCTTCCAGAATCTGGAAGTGAAATGCACATCACGGTCCAAAACAATCGAGATCGGCACCCCATGCCGAGATACCACTTCTCTCACATATATCTCCGCCAACTTCTCCGCTGAAGAACTCTCACTGATGGCAAGGAAGTGAGCGCTCTTCGTCAACCTATCCACATTCACCCAAATTACATCAACTCCTCTGGCAGTCCTCGGCAATTTGGTGATGAAATCCATGGTGATCTGTTCCCACTTCCACTCGGGAACCTCCAATGGCTGCAACTTGCCATGCGGTCTCTGGTGCTCGGCCTTGACCCTGCGGCAGGTCAAGCACCTCTCAACAAACCAGGCGACGTCCCTCTTCATACAAGGCCACCAATACTCTTTCCTCAAATCCAAATACATCTTCGTGGCCCCCGGATGGATCGAAAATTTCGACCGATGAGCCTCTTCCATCAAAGTAATACGGGTACCGCCCACAAACGGTACCCAAATCCGACCCTGAAAGGTCATAAGCCCTCGCCCATCCGTAACGAACTCCGAAACCAACCCAACGACCCGCTCCTTCTTCTGCATCTCCGGTTGCACAGCCTCGGCCTGTGCCCCGCGAATGGCATCCATTACCGGAGCTATCACGGTCAATCTCAAACATACATCCCGCAGCGGAGTGCTCTCCGCCCTGCGGCTCAAAGCATCGGCTACCACATTAGCCTTGCCTGGGTGGTACAGGATCTCACAATCATAATCCTTGACCACATCCAACCACCTCCTCTGCCGCATATTTAGGTTGGGTTGATCCATCAAGTACTTCAAACTCTTATGGTCCGTGTATATCGTACACCGAACCCCATACAAGTAGTGACGCCAAATCTTGAGGGCGAACACTACTGCCCCCAACTCTAGATCATGCGTGGGATATCTCATCTCATGAGGCTTCAGCTGCCTCGATGCATATGCTATCACATGACCCCTCTGCATCAACACCGCACCCAGCCCCAAAATCGATGCATCACAATATACTACAAAATCCCCCATCCCTTCCGGGAGAGCTAATACCGTGGCTTCGCACAACCTTTGGCGAAGTGTCTCAAAGGAGGTCTGCTGCTCGGGACCCCATGAGAATGCAACATCCTTCCGGGTCAATCTGGTGAGTGGCACTGCGATCTTGGAGAAATCCTTGATAAATCTCCGATAATACCCTGCCAACCCAAGGAAGCTCCTGATCTCAGATGGTGACTTCGGCACCTCCCAACTCGTCACAGCCTCAACCTTTGCTGGATCGACCAGAATCCCTTCCTGGTTAACAAGATGTCCTAGGAACTGGACCTCCCACAACCAGAAATCACACTTGGAGAACTTTGCATAAAGTTTCTCCGATCTCAAAACCCCAAGGACCACCCTCAGATGCTCTTCATGCTACTCTCTGGATCTCGAATATACCAGAATATCATCGATAAATACAATCACCGACCGATCCAGCATCGGCTTGCATACCCCGTTCATAAGATCCATGAACACAGCCGGGGTATTGGTGAGCCCAAAAGGTATCACCACAAACTCATAATGCCCATATCGCGTCCTGAACGCTGTTTTCTGGACGTCCTCATCCCGCACTCTCACCTGATGATATCCCGACCTCAAATCGATCTTGGAAAACCAAGATGCTCCCTGCAACTGATCGAATAAATCGTCGATCCTCGGTAACGGGTAACGGTTCTTGACCGTCAGCTTGTTCAACTCCCGGTAGTCAATGCACATCCGGTGTGAACCATCCTTCTTCTTGACGAACAAGATAGGTGCTCCCCACGGCGAGCTGCTCGGCCGAATAAACCCCTTCCCCAGCAATTCCTGGAGCTGCGAGGACAACTCTTGCATCTTTGGAGGTGCAAGGCGATAAGGCACCTTAGCGATAGGCGCGGCCCCCGGAACCAAATCAATACTGAACTCCACTTGCCTCACAGGAGGCACACCCGGTAACTCCTCGGGAAAAACATCTGGAAACTCACGCACCACCGGAACCTCCTCAACTGAACTCGGTCTCTCGGAAGCCACCCGCGTATCCATCACATACGCCACAAAACCCTTACAGCCCTGCTGTAGACACTGCCTTGCCATAGCGGCCGAACAAAAAGCTGATCCTGAACGTGTACCCTCGCCGTACACTGAAAGAACTCCCCCGCTAGGGTCTAGTATGGTCACCAGCTGACGCTCACAGTCGATGACTGCACCAAATCGGCTCAACCAGTCCATGCCCACAATGACACAAACATCACCCATCGCAATAGGAATCAGATCAATCGGAAACTCAACCCCGAAAATCTCTAACACACATCTCTGGAGAACCTCCGTGGCACAAATCACTCTCTCATCAGCTATAGAAACTCTCAGAGGCTGACTCAACGGCTCACGACTAACACCGATCTGCTGACTAAAGGCCAAGGATACAAAAGACCGACTCGCACCCGAGTCAAATAACACTAAAGCAGGTATAGAGTTCACAAGGAAAGTACCTACACATATCATAACATAAGCATAATATCTCAACATCAAAATAAATACATGAACTAAAGCATACCTGCCACAACATCGGGCGCAGCGCGAACCTCCTCCGCAGTCAGTTGAAAGGCTCTCCCACGAGCCCTCAGGGCCTCGGCCTTCACTGGTCGAGTCTCAGTAGCCCTGGCAGCAGGTGCAGATCCCTGAAGAAGCTGAGGGCACTCGACCTTCCGATGGATGGTCTGGTTGCAATGAAAGCAAACCATAAACCCCTTGGGGCAATCCCTAGCAATGTGCCCTTCCTTGCCACACTTGTAGCAAGCACCTGATCGACATGTCCCCTCGTGACCCTTGCCGCACTTTCTGCAAGCGCGGCCCTTCGGACCTCCCGTCCTCGAATCGGCAGACTTAGTCCGCTTGGCTGCCGGCTGAGACTGAGCCGGCCGCCGGTCCACCCGTTGAGACTCGGCCTCCTCCCTGGCCTGGGTCTCCAACTCGATCTCGCGCTTCCTGGCATTCGCCTGAAGCTCAGCAAAAGTATGATATGTGGAGTTCGACACGAACTCCCGGATATGCTTCCTCAATACACCCAAATACCGGCTCATCCAAGCCTGCTCTGAGGACACCTGCTCTGGGCAGAACATCGCCCTCTACGGAAACTTCCATGTGATCAGGGTAACCGAATCAGTACCCTGCTTGAGGGTCAAGAACTCCTGAACCAACCGTTCCCTCTCCACCGGGGGGAACGTACTCGTCTCTGAACATAGAGGTAAACCTCTCCCACGTCACAGCTGAAATCTCTGCCAAAGTGAAGTTCGCCGTCACGAACTTCCACCAATCCTTCGCTCCCAGACGGAGCTGGTTCAAGGCGAACCGTACCCTCAGATGCTCCGGACATGAACAAGTGTAGAAGCATCCCTCGATATCAGCAATCCACCTCATCGCAGCGATTGGATCCTGCGTCCCATCAAACTCAGTTGGCTTCGTGTTGCTGAACTCCCGAAACTGGAACGAGTCACCTCCCTGTGGCCTGGCAGCGGCCACAGCTGCGGTAGCTGCAGCGGCTGCAGCCTCAGTCAACGCGGCGTACCGCTCATCAAAGGTCTCTATCAAAGTGGTCTTAATAGACTCAAACATCTCCGGAATCTCGGCCCGGATCGCCGCAACCACCTCCTCATGAATCATCTGACGAATCTCCTCGTCACTCACACTGCTCGTACTCAGTCTGTGGCGTGGTCCAACCATGATGCCTCTGAAATACAACATAAAACTTATCAGAGACTCTATCGAGCATAATCGTACTCGATAACGCAACCCTACTCAGTCTCCGATACCTAGGGATTCTTACTTGGGTTGCCCACTGACCCGGTGTCTTCGGTAGTACGGGCCCAATACTACCGACCACACCGCATCAGCATTCATCCCAAGTCCTCCTCCCCAAACCCCGGATCGTGAGTACTCTACTCTTGTTATGCACTAACTACCCGCTCGCTATCAAAGCATCTCATAGCAACAGACTTCCCTAGACTAAGACATCATAAATCAGGCCACTCTAGTCCTATCATGAATACCTAGTCTTCTAGCATGCATAACAATTCATATCCTATCATATCTCTTAACACAACATTGTAAGGGTATTTTGGGGATCTTTACCGTTCGGGCGCTGGCTGATCGTACACACTGCTTCATTCTTGTTTACCACAAATACTTTATAAAAATTTTATGCCTTTATTTTAAAAGTTTTCCTCAAATCCTCGGTTTGAGTTCAGTTACGCCCAAAGGTGTAGCCGAATCCCTCAAACCAAGGCTCTGATACCAATTTGTAACAACGGAAATTTTTAAACAAAAATGTATTTTCATCCAAAACAAGGCGTAAATATCCAACGTATCATGTCATAATACAAATCATATGAATCCCAAGATCATAAATCATCTATCAGTGTGTACAGATCACGCCGGCGCCTTCCCACGGTCCTCGCTAGTACCTGAAACACATACACAGCAACTGTAAGCATAAATGCTTAGTGAGTTCCCCCAAAATACAACTTACGCACATACGCCTTTCCAGGCCCTGACCTTCCGGTCCATGTGTCTCAGGGGACTTCCGTCCCTGCTGGGTAAACCTTCCGGTCCTACCTATGCCAACCCTTCGGTCCACATTACAACGCCTTCCGGCCCATAACATATTCGCCTTCCGGCCCATAACATAACGCCTTCCGACCCACATTAAACATATCATACATAGCACATATAACAATTAACTTATCACATATAACACATATGTCTCATATCATATTCGACCTTCCGGTCACACAATCAAACCCTTCCGGGTACAGTATAGTGAGAAGACTCACCTCGTAAATATCGATAGCTAGCAAATCCCGAAATCACTCGTGCTCAATCCCCCGAGCTATAATCTCCCTATAACATCATACATCTCTTATTAACACTTTTTATCTCTAAGGTTGACTATCCCTAAGAAGTCAACACAGGTCAACTCTGGTCAACGTTCAACGGTCAACTTTGACCGGACTCGGCGAGTGCACAAGGGCAACTCGGCGAGTCTAGACGTTTTCACCAACTCTCTAGGATTCCCTTCTTACACGTCGAGTACTCCCCCTGACTCGACGAGTTCCACCTGGAAGAATCGCGGGGCCACCCCGACTCAACTCGCCAAGTCTCAAGAACAACTCGGCGAGTCCCAGCTTGACTCAGACCACTTGACCACCCTTCCCTAACTCGCCCTGACTCATCGAGTCAACCCGTGACTCGACTGGACCACTCACTGGTCGATCCAAGGCAATCTTCAAACTACTCGCCGAGTCTGCTCATCGGACTCGGCGAGTCCATGCCATGCAATCACTCAAACTCACTTCTAAGGTCAGATCTGTTCCATCAATTCATAGATCTGGCCTTCCTAGACTGATTCACCACGTAAAGCCCCAAACTTGGTGTACATACAACCTCTAAATGTCCATATATGAAGAATTATCAACAAATATCACAACTCAAGGTCATAACCTCCATTGTTCTTCATAAAGCTTGATGAATGAGGCTCTCTGGACCTCTATGGATCCAGATCCAAAGCCTCATCACTAGCAAGGGACTATTTGACCATCAAATCAACCCAACAAAGGCCACAAGAAGCCCTAAATCCAAATATACTTCACAAAACAGAAGATGAGCCGAAATCATACCTTTAGATCGATGATCTAAGCTTCAAATCCACAGAATAGCAACCTCCTTTGCTTCCTCTTGGCTAGGACTTCCCTCTTCTTTGCTAAACAACACACAAGGTGAAGAAATGCTTCCTTTCTCTCTCTCAAATCGCTAAAGCACTCTAGGGTTTCTCTCTATGGACTGCTGGGTACAAATGACGGCCATAAGGCCCTTTAAATAGGTCCCAAACCCGAGAAATTAGGGTTTCATTAAACAGCGCGGACTCGCCGAGTCCATATCCTGGACTCGCCGAGTCTAGGCGAATCTCGCGTCCAGAATCGCGTCCCTACTCGGCGAGTCTGAGCTCCGACTCGCCGAGTCCCCACTCAAAACACCAAAATCATAAACAATAAAGATACCTGGAAATCCGGGCTGTTACACTGCTACTACTAAAGCTCAAAAATTAAATATGCAACTAGGTGAGACACGAAGAGAATTGGAAATAAAAAGGAGCAGAGTAGAAAAACTTGAAATGCAGATAAAA
This sequence comes from Lactuca sativa, assembly GCF_002870075.4. Lineage (NCBI taxonomy): Eukaryota > Viridiplantae > Streptophyta > Magnoliopsida > Asterales > Asteraceae > Lactuca > Lactuca sativa. The sequence continues at coordinate 209,894,752 of NC_056630.2, forward strand.
AATGTAGATTGTGAGAGGAATAATCTTACAAATGATGTTAGGTTGTTGCTAGCACAAAGGAACATATATTGTAATTCTGCCAAACGATTGTATGCAAAATTAACTGCTTTACATCATTCTTCTGACATTAGCAAAGAACAACATAGGAAACTTTTACCTTTTCTTGAGTATGAACGTGAAAAAGTTGATGTTGTTTCTTATGATTGCGAAAGTACAATTGCTCAATTTGACAAAATACCTAATGATAGATATCCATATGGTATTGTCAAAATTGATGAATTTCTGAATGCTGATGAGTTGGATAATATTGTCAGTGACAGTTTGACAAAGAGTGAACAAGTGAAAATCTTAAAGAAAACAGAAACTTCAACTCTTGCCTCTCAATTCAATTATGCTGATATTAATGACAATTTAGATAATATGAGTGAAATCAGTGAGATAGAAGAGGAAGAAGAGGTTGATTGTTCTCAATTGTCAATCATTAATATCACATCTAAGATCAAAGGTAAAGAAATTATTGTTGATTCGATATTAGAGGACGAAATTAATAAACCTTCAACTTCGCAACATTGTAAGTTTGATAATGTGGAAGTTGAAAGCTGGAAATCTGATGATACTGAAGAAAACAAAGAAGAAGTGAAAGATTCACATGAAATACCTCCACGAGTTGTGGTTGATCAAGTGTTTGAGAATACAAAAGAATTTGACAAAATTTTAAATGACAATGGCGCACATTATTTGGAAACCAACACTGTGGCATATCCAAATTTTGTATGCACTGATAAAACTATTTTTCCAAATCAAGTTTTTGTCACTACTGGAAATGCTGAGAAAATTCATCCTGAATTCAACAAAATGATTGAAAAAGATAATCTAAGGTCAACCACTGAAGGCTTTTTCGCAAATCAAAAAACAGAAGAAAACAATTTAACTCAAAATCCTTATGTGTTTCAAAAACAAAAGTCATTACAAAAATGGGTGTTAAAGGTTAAAAAGCAAACCAAGATTTTGAAAAAGTTGAAAAACCAAAGGCTGAAGTAAAATTAAATTCTCATGAATTCAAATTGATGGTTGGAAATTACTCAATAGAAAATAATGTTTCAAAAAGAAAAGCAATTTTCTGGCAAGTTGTGTCTAGTGAAAAACCAAGAGCTGCAAAAGAACAAATTTCAAAAACAACATCATCAAAATTTCAAAGCAAAAATAAATAAACAGATTCAAGTTTTCATAAACCAATAAATTCTGTTGACAAAATTCCATATGTTCGCAAATATGACAACAATCGAAAATTTGAGAATTCACAAAAATTTGTAAATAATCAAAAGTTTCAAAATGTTGGCAAATTCATGAATACTTCATCAAGTTTGAAAAATTGAACTCAAGCAAAAGTGAAATTTTCACCAAAACAACCAAATTTTCCAAATCCTTCAATCTCAAAACCGACCAAAGTTTCATATACAAAAGGAAAATATGATGTAAGTAAAATCAATTGTTGGTTTGAAGGGAAAGGAAGAAAATATCAAAGTGGGAAGTTTTCAGAGCAACAAATCAAGAATGCATTTGACAAGTTCGCAAATAACTCTTCCACTACTAGTTCATCATCTCATCATTCGCAAGTTCCGGTTAAAAAATGGAAACCAGTTATCAAAAATGCGAATGTTGTGAAGGATAAGATTACAATCAATGGAAATCCAAAACTATTGAACGACTATATTTCAATATCTAGATCTGATGATGTTGATATAATGGATTATGTCACAAACAAAGTGAAAACATGGTTTTTAAATTCAAAGAATTTGTTTCATTCTACTAATGATGGACCCAACAAGTCTTGGGTTCCTAAATTTTTCCAATAAATGCAGGTGATGTGTGACGAGCAATATGATACGAAATGGTATATTGATAGTGGTTTCTCTCATCATATGACTGGAAGAAAGGAAAACTTGCGAGATTATAGAAGATTGGAAAATGCAGGAGTAGTCAAATTTGGGAATAATCACAAGTGTCAAGTGAAAGGCTATGGGAAAGTCACAAATGGACAATTCACTGTGAACAGAGTTGCTTATGTTGAAGGACTTCAACATAATTTGATAAGTGTGTCACAACTTGTTGTTGGTACTGGAAACCAAGTTGTATTTAATGAAGAAGGAAGTATCATTTCAAATGCGAAGTCAAATGAAGTACTTCTCAAATCCAAAAGATATGGTGATATGTTTACACTGGGAATCAAACCAATTGTGGGAAAACCTGCTGTGTGTTTACTATCAAAAGCATCTAATGATGTCAGCTGGCTTTGGCATAGAAAATTGTCACACTTGAACTTTCGCAATATAAACAAACTTGTCACTGAAGATTTAGTTCAAGGGTTACCTGTACTAAAATTTGACAATGATTCTCTGTGTGCAGCTTGCGAACAAGGAAAACAACATAGAAAAGGTCATCCGATTGTGATCGATTCAAAAATCGTAGAACCATTGGAACTTCTTCACATTGACTTATGTGGACCGTCGACTGTTGCTACAATCAATAAAAAGCGGTACATTTTAGTTATTGTAGATGATTTTTCTCGATTCACATGGGTGTTTTTTCTCAGGCTAAAATCTAAAGTTGCTCAGACGATGATTGACTTTGTCAAAAAGATTGAGCTTAGTCTGAAAAAGAATGTTTGCAAAATTAAAAGTGATAATGGTTCTGAGTTTAAAAATCAAACTCTTGATTCTTTTCTCACAAGCAAAGGCATTTCTCATAATTTCTCATCACCATATACTCCGAAACAAAATGGTGTTGTTGAAAGAAGAAATCGATCTCTATGCGAAGCAGCCAGAACCATGTTAACATATGCGAATCTACCTCAATATCTTTGGGCTGAAGCAGTTTCCACTGCATGTTTTACTCAGAATCGATCATTCATTCATCGAAGATTCAATGTTACTCCATATGAAATAATCAATAATAGGAAACCTAATGTCAAATTCTTTCATGTTTTTGGTTGCAGGTGTTTTATCATGAACCTCAAAGATAATTTGTCAAAGTTCCAAGCTAAAGCTGATGAAGGCATATTCTTAGGCTATTCGCACAATTCAGTTGCATACAGAGTGCTCAACAAAAGAACCAGAAAAGTTGAAGAAACTTTCAATTTAACATTTGATGATTACTATCTTAAACAAATGGATAGTAAATTTGAAAATAAATCTATTCTTGTTAATTCAGATACACAAATTGATAATTCTGAAATAAATGATTTTGATTATGACTTAATTTTCGGAATTCCTGACAGGGCATTTGAAGCGGAAAATAATGCTCCTGATAATCAAACATCAGAATCCTCAAAACATATTGATGATTTGACAATTACTACAAGGTCAATATCTTGAGAAAGTATGCCTGATGCTCGTATGGAGGGGGAGCATATGATTAACAATGAAGATTGTCAGTCAACTTTCGAGGGGGAGAATGAAAATATGAATCATCAGGTTGAGGGGGAGCATTCGCAAAATCAACAGGAACATCATTTTGAGGGGGAGCATCAAGATGAATATCATGTTGAGGGGGAGCATGATGAAACAGAGACAATTAATCTTGATGAAAATGATGAGGTTCATGAACTAAATGATTCTGTTGCTGGATCTGAAAATGAAGATATGTATGAAGATGCACCATTGGAATTTGATCCTAATTTTCCACCACTTGAGAAATGGACAAGAAATCATCCAAAAGATCAGGTAATTGGTAATCCACAAGATGGTGTGTTGACAAGAGCTCAAATTCATGCGAAAAATGAGGTACTGAATGCGAACCAAGAACTATGTATGTTTAATGTCTTTATTTCGAAAATAGAGCCAAAGACAGTAAAGGATGCTATGGAACACCAATACTGGGTTGTTGCTATGCAATCTGAAATGGCTGAATTTGAACGAAACAAGGTTTGAAGATTAATTTCTAAACCTTCTGATGTTTCAATTGTCGGATTAAAATGAATTTTTAAAAATAAAACCGACAAAGATGGCAATATTATTCGCAATAAAGCTAGACTTGTGGTTAAAGGTTATTCGCAACAAGAAGGAATAGACTATGAAGAAACATTTGCTCCTATTGCAAGACTTGAAGCAGTTCGCATATTTTTAGCTTATGCAGCTCACAAAGACTTTGATGTTTATCAAATGGATGTTAAGTGTTTATTCTTAAATGGAGAACTTGAAGAAACTGTGTATGTTGAACAACCACTAGGGTTTATAAATGATGAACATCCTGGTCATGTTTACATCCTAGATAAGGCTGTATATGGATTAAAACAAGCACCAAGAGACTGGTACGCAACACTTACAAATTTCTTGAAACAATCTAAATTTAAACAAGGATCAGTAGACCCCACATTATTTCGCAAGAAAGTTGGGAATCATCTAATGCTTGTTCAAATTTATGTTGATGATATTATTTTTGGCTCGACTGACCCAGCATTGTCAATTGAATTTGAAAATCTAATGAAAAGTCAGTTTGAAATGAGCATGATGGGAAAAATTAATAATTTTCTTGGTTTGAATATAAGACAGAACAGGGATGGAATCTTAATCAATCAAGAAAAATATACGAAGAACTTGCTTGAAAAGTTTGGAATGACTAATAGCACGAAACTAAGAGTACCAATGGCAGTAGGCACAAGACTAACTCCTTCGTTAGATGCTCATGCTGTTGATTTAACACTTTATCGAAGCATGATACGGTCTTTATTGTACTTAACTGCAAGTAGACCTGATATTATGTTTTCGGTTTGCAATTGTGCTAGATATCAAGCTAATCCCAGAGAACCTCATTTGACTGCAGTGAAAAATATTTTTCCCTATCTTAAGGGAACAGTTTCGTTAGGACTTTGGTATCCTTCGAAAACGAGATTTTTCATTCAAGCTTTTTCAGATTCTGATCTAGGAGGATATACTTTGGATAGGAAAAGTACGAGCGGTGGATGTCAACTATTGGATGGGAAGTTGGTGAGTTGGAAATCGAAGAAACAAACTTGTGTGGCTATATCAACTGCTGAGGCTGAATACATTGTTGCTGCTGCTTCCACATCGCAAATTATTTGGATTCAGAGTCAACTTCGTGACTATGCAATAAACATGAAAAAGACTCCCTTGTATTGTGATTCGCAAAGTGCAATGCACATTTGTCATAATCCAGTACAACATTCAAAGCCAAAATACATTGCTCTTCGATATCATTTTATCAAAGATCATGTGGAAGATGGGAATATTGAAATTCATTTTGTTAAAACAACTGAACAACTTGCTGATATTTTTACAAAACCTCTTGATGAAAAATCATTTGTTAGAATTTTAGCAGGTTTGGGGATGATTGATGCGAATTCAATTTCAAAAACTCAAGCATGAAAGTTACGTTCAGCAGTTATGAGTCAAACTTGTTCAGATGTTACTGTTCATCCAGAGGCTTCGCATGGCTTCGCATCCACATCTTTTCGCATTTGTGATCATAACAACTAAGGTTAGGTTTACGATTCATTTTGTAGTTTTTAATTTTTGAAAAATCAAAAATCCAAAAAGATTTTATGTTTATTCTTTTTTGTTTTTGAAAAATTAAAAATCCAAAAAGATTTTATTTTGTTATGTTTTTAATTTTGAAAAATTCAAAAATCACAAAAATATTTTTGTTTTCTTTGTTCTTTAAATATTGTGTACTGTGAGTTTAGTACAGGGCTTAATGCGAAGAGGTCATGATTATGTGTTTCTACGGGAAGGTATCAATTTTTTTTTAAAAAAACTAGTTAGGATGTCCCTAGAAGCATGCTGATGTATGTAGACCAAAAGCATCAACAAGACTCTATGTGTGAGAAAAGAAAGCCTTAATGAAATTATCACATGTAAATTTCTTCCCAAAAAGTCTTATATTCGCATAAGTCAAAAGAGCTACCTTACTCTTCTCATATGAGTTAAGAGTTTTCTGTTTTGTCCATTATAACAGTGGTACACTTCGATTCTTAACCAATCTTTTTATACCAAAAAATTCTTTAAATCAAAATTTTTGAAGAGATTTGTCCTTGAGGTCTTTGATCAAAACCAATCAAAACCTAGACAAATCACAAGTCTGTGTTTATGATCTAACATCATGAGACCGTGATGGAAGTGAAACCCAAAAATCATAAACCTTAAGGAATTGACGGGGAACATCGTTCCAGATTTTAACGAAACTTTTGTTTCAGTACTAAAATTTCGAAACTCCAAATCATATTGTCACATGTGTGGTCTTGATCAAACATTCGCAACCCATGATGTTTGTTACCCAACAAGATCCAGTTCAAATTTTTTTTTTTGAATATGATTTCTGTGTGAGTTTTATTCGCAAATCCTAGTCATGATAAATATTTTCAAAGCCAACTTGTCACTGACTACACTGGTCATACAAGTAATTTCATTTCTAATTTCTTACCTTATGTTAAGGCTGATATGTAATGAAATTTGAAACCAACCCAAAATATCTTTTAAAAGAAGCCCTTCGATACTTATCTAAAAGTATTCGATTATAATTCACGAGAAACTACACAAGCTGTTGATTATCTCTTTTGATGATTAACGAAGCAACATTTGCCTGGGGTTTAATTGCATTCATGTCAAATTGAATTTTTGACATCACAGAATTCCAATTTTTTTTTTGTTTCTCATCTTATTCTGTTGACACAATGCACACACGAAATCCTTGAGGTTCTGAGTAAAACCAACTCAGGCTGATGATTTCGCAAATCTGGCATATGACTTCACTTTACATCCCAAAAGTGAAAGAGCCTTGCCTCCATGCGAAGGGTTTTAATGGTTCAGATTCTATAACGGGAAACTTGACAGGCTGTGTACTCAAGATGGTTGGTATTCTATCCGGTTTTCAAGGAGATGTGACAGTTACTTTTAGAAGCATGGTTATCTTTTGCAGTCATGATCCGATTTTCAAGGTGCCACATCGGATAACATTAACTGTATCCCACTTTAATTTCAAATCAAATTGGGGAAACTATAAAAGGGAGATCAAGATCATTGTATACGGTTACACAAACAGAACTCTCACAAACCTAAAAAGTTTCAGACTTGTTCAACTTCATCTCTTTCAAACCCTAACAATGGCTGCCACTCAATCCAACACTGATGAAGTTCTTTCTTAGTCCCTGATGAAAATCCAAAGCACCAATTATCAAGTTGATCCGAATGTCTCTTCTTATCCCGAAGGATTGAAGATGCTCATCGTTGCCCTGAAACGATCACCCCTGTCCACTGCCATATTTAGTTCCTTCTCTTTCCGATGACATGGTTATCCTTGGCAGCTTCAACGGCATCATACAACCATACTATTGATGTGATAACCTTCAACTTGATAAACAACAAACAGGTAAAACTTTCCAAGAAGATGTTTGTTGAATTCTTGCAGATTCTGAACAATCCTCCATTTTTCAAACCTGTTAACCCTCAAATCATTCACATGTTGGTTTGGATAGGGGACGAATGGAAGTATATGCCATGGTTATGGGCTTATACTATGATATCAGCGTCGATTATGCAACCCAGTTATGGAAGGAATTTGTTAAGAGTCTCGAAAACACAATTCTGAAAAAGGGATTTCGTGTGCGAGGTATTGGAGCTTAATTCTAGAGAAGGTATATGAAAAAGAATGGATTCCAGTCACGGAGGATGTTGAAGTTGCTGAATTTGATCTATATCAATTTCCGAAGGTAGTGGAAGATGATGAGGAAATTTTTACTCATGTTGCTCGCATTCCAGATGCGATGATTCACAAGGTCTCTCAAACTCACAAGGTCTTGGTGAGATATTTGAAAACAATCGATCAATCGGTGCCTACTGGAGTGTTATTAGATGTTGTTGCACCATCAAAGAAGAAGAAGCCCACAAAGAAGGATGCGAAAGGTCCATCTTCGCAACAGGCTCAGGATGAAGATGTTCATATTGAAGAGACTTCATCTAAATCGAAGAAAGAAACAATACCTTCTAAGTCTGGGGTATTGAAAAAGATTCGCAAGACTGAGGTGAGCAGTAAAGGAGTTACCGTTCGCAATATTCCAGCTTCGGTCTCTCCAGGATCTAAGAGACAACGTGCTCAAGATGTTGCGAAACAGATGCAACAAACATTGTTGAAAAAGCGAAAGCTTATTATTCGCAATGAATCCTCAGATGAAGAAGTGGTTCCTGACACCCCACTAATCTCTACACCGGTAACAGTTTCTGATCCACCTGTTTCAAATTTTCAAGTTTCGCAAGTTTCCTCACAACCACTCGAAATAGTCACTACTAAATCAGTTTCTGAGGAGGTACCTATTTCTGATACGGTTGTCAACGTATCTGATACGGGGGCACCTATCACGAGTGTTGAAACCACTTTACCAATCACCTTAACCATTTCTTTACCACTTGTTTCATTTCCATCTACAACTCTATCCACAACCTCATCAATTTTTGATCATCCACTTCAAAACCCATTTACAACCCTTTTTCCCTCACAATCACCAGAAACTCCTCAACCTTCGCAACCTGTATCTGATAATGAAACTGAAGGAGGAGCCTTTGGAGGAGTACTTGATGACATTCATTTTGATTCAGAGGAGGAGGATATTCCTGATCATATGCTTATGACAGGAAATCAATTTAAAATCTTGAATCATAAGTTGAATGCCATTATTCAGTCGCAAGCTGATTCTGGCAGGATGTCTTCTATCTCAGCAATGGAGGTTGATATAATGCTTAAGGGTGCTGAAAAGCGTATAATGGAGAAGGTTGATCAGTTTGATAAAAATAATGAGCTTCGCATTAAAGCTCAAGGGAGTAATTTTTCTTCGGTGGTCCAGGACTTAAAAACTATTGCAAAAGAACGCCATGTTCTCTTTGTACAGGATGTGAAGAAAGTTCGAGAGGATGTCAACTTTAAGCTTGAAGAGTTGAAAACCGAACTTTGGAAGGAGCTTAGGGTTATTACTTCTCAACATGTTGAAGTTTAAAAGAAGATTGATGTGGTTGCTACAGAAGTGCAAAAGGTTGCTGTTGTTCCTATCTTTAATGCTAATCACAAAGAAACCCAGGAGAAGTTTGATCAGCTGATCAAGTTGGTGACTGAGCTGAAAACTGTGGTTTCGCAATCTTCATCTCATCACATTCTCACTCCTGATTTCTTGTCTCTAAAGGTTAATACTTTAGAACAAGCAATTCAGAAAGCTCTTGCACCAATCACAAATTTTACCACTTTACTACTGAAGTGTGCCCCACCTGCTTTCACAGGGGTGCAAGGGGGAAAGAAGAATTCAAGTAAAGAGGAGGATGCAAAGACAGTGGGAAAAGTTATATCTACCCAGCTTAAATCTACTCTTCCAATAATTATTAAGCGTATTTCCTCAACTACAATAACCACAAGACCGATTGCCAAAGGAATTTCGATTGGGGAAAAAGAAGGAGGTTCGAGTTCAAAACCTCAAACAGATGTTGTGGGAAAAGGAAAAGGGATATTGTACGAAAACTCGAAGGAGGAGAAGAAAGCTGAGGCAGAGGCTGAATTGGAGAGAATGAGACAAGTACAAAGCATCATGAGGCAAAGGGCAAGTGATCCTCCCACGATGAACAAAGGAGATCCTGCGAAGCTGTACTCTTACGAAACCATAGAGTCAAAAGTTGTGGGGAGGGAAATGTATGAATTCGAGAAGAAGCCAAAGAGAAGTTATGATATTGCGAATTCAGACAATTGTCAGCTAGATTTTCCAATCAACGAAATGCTCTTCATTACTGCTCAGTACAAGATTAGCGAGAAGTTTGATAATCCTGATGATTATATACACATGAAAATTTTTCAAGTTTGATACGTGGAAGGTATAATGTACGTTACTGAGTTCGCGTGGTAAGTTAAGTTTGTAAGCTACAGGGATGATTCTTGCAAGAATCTCGAAAGGCCCAATGTACCTTGGATTTAGCTTTCCACGCTTTCCGAAGCGTATCAAGCCCTTCCATGGTGAGACCTTCAATAGAACGCGATCACCCACCTGGAATTGCAACGGTTTCCTTCGTTTATCAGCGTAGCTTTTCTGTCGGTCTTTGGAGGCTTTCAATCGTTCACGGATCTGAACGATCTTCTCCATCATTTCCCGTATGATCTCCGGACCTGTGAGAGTCCTTTTAGGAACTCGCCCTTTAGCTAACTGGGTATCACCCACCTCAGCCCAGCACAAAGGAGATCTACACTTTCGGCCATAGAGGGCCTCGAATGGAGCAACCCTTATGCTCGTGTGATAACTGTTGTTGTAGGAAAATTCGACAAGGGGTAAGTGAGTATCCCATGCTTTCCCAAAGTCGATCACACAGGCTCGCAACATATCTTCCAAGGTTTGGATAGTTCTCTCACTTTGCCCTTCGGTCTGTGGATGGTAGGCTGTACTCATGTCCAGCCTAGTTCCTAAGCAACTTTGTAATGACTGCCAGAACCTCGAAGTGAATCTACTATCTCTGTCCGAGATAATGGATAAGGGAACACCGTGCAGTCGTACAATCTCCCTAATGTAAGTTCTTGTAAGCTTCTCCATCTTGTCTATTTCTTTGATCGGTAGGAAGTGTGCAGACTTGGTCAATCTATCGACGATGACCCATATGGTATCAAGTCCACCTGTTGTCTTGGGCAACTTGGTTATGAAATCCATAGTAATCCGCTCCCACTTCCATTCTGGTATCTCTGGCTGTTGTAGTAGTCCAGATACATCTTATCTGAACCCAGGTGCACGGAATAACGAGTGCTGTGCGCCTCGTTCATGACCAAGTCTCTGAAACCACCTAGTTTCGGGGTCTAGATCCGGTCCATGAAATAATAAGCTCCGTCACCATTAACCTCCAAGTTCTTATCCATCCCTCTCAGGGATTCACTTGCCACGTTTTCAGGCTTCAAAGCGTCGACCTGAGCCGCCTTTATTTGTGTGGACAAGTGTGAATGGATAGTCATAGTCAATGATTTGATCCTACGACCAGAATATTCCTTCCGACTTAGGGCGTCAGCTACTACGTTGGCTTTACCCGGATGATAACGAATTTCGCATTTGTAATCACTGAGTAGCTCGACCCACCGTCATTGTCTCATGTTGAGCTCCTTCTGATCGAATATGTGTTGCAGGCTTTTGTGTTCTGTAAAGATAGTGCTCTTCGTACCGTGTAGGTAGTGTCTCCAGATCTTCAGAGCAAACACAACTGCTCCTAGTTCAAGATCATGGGTCGTGCAGTTGACCTCATGTGTCTTCAGCTGTCTCGAGGCATAGGCGATGACCTTACCTCGTTGCATCATAACACATCCGAGCCCTTGATTCGATGCATCGCAATAGACTACGAAGTCTTCTATCCCTTCAGGGAGGGATAGTACTGGTGCCGTGCACAAGGCTCGTTTGAGCGTTTGGAACGCTCTCTCCTGCTTCTCTTCCCAGTCAAAGGCCATGCCCTTCTGGGTCAGTGTTGTAAGAGGTTTCGCTATGCGGGAGAAGTTCTGAATGAACCTGCGATAGTAGCCAGCGAGGCCTAGAAATTGTCGAATTTCTGTAGGCGTCTTTGGTGCTGACCAATTCACAATGGCTTTGATTTTGGAAGGGTCCACATGTATTCCCTCTTCTCTAACCACGTGCCCTAAGAATTCGACTCGTCGAATCCAAAATTTGCATTTCGAGAACTTCGAGTAGAGCTTCTCCGAATGTAGTGTTTCGATGACTTGTCGTAGATGTTGATTATGCTCCTCCTTACTACGAGAGTAGATAAGTATGTCATCGATGAAGACTATGACAAACTGATCTAAGTAAGGATGACACACCCTATTCATTAAGTCCATGAATACAGCGGGTACATTTGTCAATCGGAACGGCATCACTACAAATTCGTAGTGCCCATAACGAGTTTGGAAGGCTGTCTTCGGAACATCCTCCCCTAGCACTTGTAATTGGTGATATCCGGATCTTAAGTCGATTTTTGAAAAGAAGTTCGCCCCTTGAAGTTGATCAAATAAGTCGTCGATACGAGGAAACGAATAACGATTTTTGACGGTAAGTTTGTTGAGCTCCCTGTAGTCAATGCACATACGAAACGATCCGTCTTTCTTCTTGAGAAACAAGATTGGAGCTCCCCAAGGTGAGAAGCTTGGTCTTATAAAGTGTTTGCTGAGCAGTTCGTTAAGTTGACAGGACAATTCTTGTATCTCTGCAGGTGTTAAACGATAGGGCGATTTGGCTACGGGGGTAGCCCCTGTAACTAAGTCGATTCGGAACTCGACTTCACGTTGTAGAGTTAATCCTGGGAATTCTTCTGGAAAGATGTCGGGAAAGTCGCGTACTACTGGAATGTCCTGAATATCTTTCGTTTCCTAGCTCACATCGACCACATGAGCAAGGAATGCACGGCATTCCTTCCGCAAGAATTTTTGAGCTTGGATGCTAGAGATGATACGAAGGTTCGTGTCGGGTTTGTCGCCATAAACTACTAAGGTTTCGCCAGACATCAGATTAAGGCGAACAGCCTTTTCGTAACACATGATATCGGCACGATGAAGACTCAACCAATCCATGCCGATAATGACGTCGAAACTTTTAATTGAGACCGACATGAGATCGATCGAAAATGAATGGTTATCTAAAGTTAGGGTACACCCTATGAATATGCTTCTAGTGCTCTCTGTCTTGCCATTAGCCATTTCTACAGTGAACGGTTCTTTAAGTGCTCGTGATTTTTGCTTAAGTAAATGAGCAAATTTTTGGTTCATGAAACTTCTCTCCGCTCCACTATCAAATAGAATGCATGCATAAGCGTTATCGAGGAGAAACGTACCAGTGGCCACTGTGGGGTCGGCTACCACTTCCTCATGGCCTATGGCCAGAACTCTTGCCACTCCACCGGCAAACCCTGCTTTCGGGCAGTTCCTTTTGTAGTGTACTACCTTGCCACATCCGTAGCAAGCGTGGCCCACTCCTGCGCCGGGGACTTGGTTGATTGGCTTCGCCGGAGCTTTACAAAAACAGGCAGTGTGCCCCTTCCTGTTGTAGTTCAAACAATGCATTTCCCGGCAGGCACCGACGTGATGGAAGTTGCATTTGTTGCACTTGGGCAAATTTCCAGCGTACTGCTTTACCGGAGCAGCAGCGGCAGGTGCTATCGCAGTATGTACTGTCACGACATGCTGCTTTTTGGCAGCCTTATCTTTCTTCTTGTCACCCCAAAACTTCTGCTTGGAATCAGCGGTTTTTGCGGGTTCTGAGATGGCCAGGGTAGTTGTTGCGGCCGGGGTACGAACCCCATGGTCTATGAGCCGCTGTGCCAATCGCTTGGCACTATCAAATGTAGTGGGGTGTGATGCCAAAACATTTCCCTGGTATGGTGGCACCAGCCCCCATATGTATCTCTCGATTTTCTTTCCCTCTGAAGGAATCATGTTGGGACAGAGGGCCACCAGCTCGCAGAATCTGGCGGTGTAGGCGACGACATTGGAGCCCTTCATGGTTAGGCTCCATAGTTCTTCCTCTAGTTTCTGAATCTCGCCCCTCGGGCAGTACTCCTCAATCATGAGGTATTTCAACGTTTCCCAGCCCATAGCATTAGCCCCTATAAGAGATAGTGACTTAACATGGCCGTTCCATCATGTTAGGGCTTTCGTTTCAAAGGTGTAAGCAACGAACTTCACCTTGCTCTCTTCAGGACAAGAGCAGATTTTGAAAACCGATTCGGTTTTCTCGAACCATTGCGAGAGGGAAATGACTCCGCGAGTCCCCTTGAAGGAAAATGGCTTGCAGTTGGTGAAATCCTTGTATGAGCACTCTCTCGAGCGCACCGGGATTTCACTATGAGTTGACATGACAGGGATTCCTCGTCCAGTGGAACCAAATGAATGATATTGAGCCATGGCTATAGCCACAGCTGCAGCTACAACAACATTTAAGGCTGCAGTGTCGAACTGAGGAGTAGGTGGTGTTTCGTTATTGAGGTTTCTCTTTGGGTTTCTGTGAGGCGGCATCTTTGATCTATAAGTTTATGAAGGTGAAAACATTGATAAGAATTTAATGGAAGAATTGATGAAAGTGACTGATGGACTAACTCTTCATAGCCCAACGATACGATTTGATGTAGTTCTAGAACTAATAGATGATCACATTTGGATAATAACTCCCATAAGGTTAGGTACTTGTCAATATTACTGGAATTACAGATGTAATAAGTTCGGGAAAAATGGCCAACTGAAAGAGGCCTTACATCAACCAAAATGGGAAAATTTTGACAGAATTACAACCTAACCAAGACCTACCAGGCCTATGATTTACAAAGATAGGGAATTAGACCAGAGTTTTACATAACTAGGTTACATCCAAAAGAGAGAAGTTGATGAGAATCTATCAGCGACAAGAACTGTCAGAGTGAGTTCTTGATCCCGCAAGGAGACATTCGATGTCCCTCATGCGCCTATCAGCTCTTTCTTGCTGAGCTCGAAGTTCTTTGACTTCGGCTCAGGTTTCAGTGAGTTCCCTCTGAAGAGCTGCATTGCAAACCAGAGCCCTTTCGTGAGCAGACTCTAGCTGGCGAATGCGGACAGTGTTGACACCAGAGTTGGCGTCAATCTCCAAGACTTGATTGATAGTTGATTGACCCAGTATTGTGTTCCGAGAAATCCTACGAACCATGACGGGTAGGACCCTGTCAGCAGAACCTCCCTTAGTGAGGTTGTAGAAACTTCTGTCTCCATTGTAGGGAATGGGCTGACCCTGTTCCTGACTCCATGTATTTAATTTTGTTGCCCACATAGGTGTGGTTCCTTGAAATGCGGGTTGGGGGTTGTTATTCGGGGCTTGACCTACTTGAGGTAGGTTGCTGACTTCGGGCTTGGAGTTAGATCCATCCGAGAAGCCTTCTGCTTGATGATCATCCAAAGGGATTTGAGGCTCATCATCGGACTCTACTTCAAGCCATCCAGCATTGCCGTTGGGTGGAAAATACGGGTCGTCATGATGATGGAATCCAGCCATGATATCTATGCAAGAAAATGGGTAAGGAAATATATTAATAGACGAGCTAACTAGATAATTATAAGGTGATCTTTATCAGTTACTCCAGTACTTGTCTAGAGCATACCAATAAAGGCCTTTATTCTAAGATAAGTAATTATAGCAACACAAAATACTTCTATAGTATTTTAAGTTTAATGTTATGTTCTATTGTTCTTATTGTGGTAGTGTTGGTAAGTTTTTAGACTTCTTGCAACCTCACAATCATCCTTAGGCACATGCTAGTCACTCCTCGGATAATGTAGTTGATCAGGCTACATCTTCCCAGGGTTGACCATATGTCTCTAAGTCTACTTGTGTTCTCCAACAATAGTAATACTTTTGTTCTGTCCTAGTGACACTGATTTTAGTATGAATGCAGGTATGTATACTTAGTTAAATATTTTATTATTTAAAGTATAAACTCTTAATCAGAGTATTTTAATCCCGCTTGTGTTTATAGTTCGTGTATCTTTTATGGGTTGATACACTCAATTCACTATAAACAATGCTCTGATACCAATCTGTCACACCCCAAAACCTGAACGGCGGAATCGTTCGGGGGTGGAAGACGTCTTGTATAATATCACAATAATGCAAAGTAGTAAACAAGCAACAACATCATCCATTGCATTAATAATATAATTTCATACAAGTGTGTTCTGTCAAGTTAAATAGACACCAAAAAGTACATCAAAATAAAAGAGGAGTCTTGAACAAGCTCCATCTTCTCAAAAACCTGGCACCGATACCTGTCTACTGGTGACCTGAGAATACAACTTATTATGAAAGCGAGTATCAGCTTTAAGCTGGTGAGATTATAAGTATATTAGTGTCTGAGTTTGTATGAAAGAATTTGTAAGATGTAATGTATAAGTTTTGTAAAGTTGGTATTTGTTTGAACTATCCTAGAAAACCCTTTGTTTCCTACTAAGAGTAGCCTTCTACCAAGGCATCTAGTAGCTGTGTGTGTCTCTTGTAAGAGTGTGTATTTTCCCAGATCCAACTATCATTAACCAAAAATATAGTTTTTACATTACCTTGCATCGTGTAATAGTTCACGAAGTGAATGTAATGGGACAAATATTATAGTACTATAGTGTTGTATTAAGTAACTACTGATGTACTAACTACTTAAACCCATTGTTATTTAAAGTACCATGTGATCGGCCTGTACCCTGCTACCGACTCAATAGTAAAAAGACGATGTAAGGCGCCGTAAGAAATGACATTTGGCACCCGTAGACTTGCAAGTCCCACTGTAGCGAGCAGCAAGGTGTAGGATAGTCAATCCAGTATAGATCTATACGCAAACTCATATGCTCCCCAATTAAGGAGATTCTGGATACAAAAATGGTCATGGAAGGTAGTGCCATGACCCGTTTAATGGCTCAGATAACTGAATGTAAAGTATATTTAATGTATGTGCTAGCTGAATTGTGTTTTCTTCCTCTGTCTAGCCTGTATGTTTGTTTCTCATCACTATGTATTATGTTTGTTTCTCATCACTATGTATTATGCCTGTTTCTCATCACTATAAGTTATGTTTGTTTCTCATCACTATGTATTATGTTTGTTTCTCATCACTATAAGTTATGACTCATGTATAAACTGACTCTTTGTATGATTCATTGTTCTAGTATTAGTATTAGTAAAACCCTAAACTACGCCTATTGTAGTTTACTAGTAATATAACTTGTACGTATGAACATGGGAGTATACCCCTGCTACCCAAGGTATTGAATTGACTCGAAGAACCTTTATGACTAAATATGTACACATGATATATAACTAATAGTCAAACGACCTTCGGACGGATACCCGATATCCTACCAGACCACATCCCAACGGGGAAAAGGAAAGAAGGCGGGTTAGACTTCCTAAGTCCTTCTGTCACACCCCAAAACCAAGAACAGTGGGAACATTCTGGGGCGGAGGACGTCATGTACAATATCACAACAATGTAAAGTAGTAAACAAGCAACAACATCATCCATTGCATTAATAAAATAATTATTATACAAGTGTGTTCTGTCAAATTATAATAGACACTAAAGCATATATCAAAATGAAAGATGAGTCTTGAACAAGCTCCATCTTCTCTAAACCTTGCATCGGTACCTGTCTAAAGATGACCCGAGGATACAAGAAATTTTGAAAGCGAGTATCAGCTTTGAAGCTGGTGAGATCATAAGTATTTTAGTGTCTTAATTTGTAAGTAAGTATTTGTATGTATGAATTTGTATGTAAGAATTTGTAAGTATATGATGTGTAAGTATTGAAAATGTTTGTAAAACAACTGTAAACGTTTGAAAAACCCTAGAAATCCCTATGATTCCTATTAGTAACAAAAGGAGTCTTCTACCAAGACTTAACTGTTCTCAATGTAGTCTTCTATCAAGACCTAACTATTCTGAATGTAGTCTTCTACCAAGACCTAACTGTTCTGAATGTAGTCTTCTACCAAGACCTAACTGCTCTGAATGTAGTCTTCTACCAAGACCTAACTGTATTAGTATTACCCTTTGGAACAAGGGCAACTAACAAAGTTAACTGAAGACATCCGTGGATGTACATTTACCTCTGTTGCTAACAGCTGGGTATAGGAATAGTTAGTCCCCAAAAGTATACCTGTAATGGTATCAACCATTGACATCCGTGGATGTTCTTTTACCTCTGTAGCTAACAAAGATTCTAGGAATGGTCAATCCCGCAACGTATCCTTTGGTACTAGGATATTAAATCCAATCTATCTCGTCGATTATGTGATTGAATCACAAGGTAAAGATAAGAATGAGGATTATATAATAGGATCTATACATATAACATGTACTAGTAATTGTTGTAAGTGTACTCATGTAAATGTGATCATGTGACCATATCTATGTAATAGTATGGTAATGTACTGTAATGTTCTAGTTGTAGTGTACATGCTCTCTATCTAGCAAGTATAGTAATGTACTGTAATGTTCTAGCTGTAGTGTACGTGCTCTCTATCTAGCAAGTATAGTAATGTATTGTAATGTTCTAACTGTAGTGTACGTGCTCTCTATCTAGCAAGTATAGACTGATGAATGAACTGACTCATTGTATGGTATCGCGTTCTAGTAATAGTTCTAGTATCTTCCTAAATTACCCATATGGTAGTTTACTAGTAATCTAACTGGTACGTATGAACATGGATGTATACCCTTGCTACCCAAGGGCATTGGGTGAACTGGAAGGGCCTTTATGACTATCTATGTACATATGTTATATAACTAATATTTAAACGACCTTCGGACGAGTACCCGATATCCCACCAGACCACATCTCAAGCGCGAAAAGGAAATAGGGTGGGTAGCCTTCCTAAGTCTTTTAAACATTTCTTATATAACTATACATATAGAGGCATGCAATTTATAATATAAAAGCATAAATAAGTTTTGTAAAACCTTTGAACATAATTATTATCTTAAGAGAAGATCGAATTGATGTCAATCGATAAAACAGTTTGAAGTGAAAACAGTTTGAAGTAAAACGATTTGGTAATAGCTTGGAGTAAAACGGATCGGAGTAAAATGGTTTGAAAAGGATCATACAGTGTGTAATGAATAGTTTAATAAGGATTTTTAAACATATAAAACATTTAAGAAAATCATTTGAGGAACCTGTTTGGTAAAACGGTTAATGTGTAGTAAATCGTTTGAATGTTGCATATTAATCACATGTGATTGATATAATAACTAGCATAATTCTACTTATTAATCACATGTGATTGATATAATAACTAGCATGATTCTACTTGTACCCCCCCCCCCCCCCATAAAACATTTAAAAGCAGTTTAAAACATTAATTAAGGGGTATGAACTCACCTGTTGTAAGTGACTGGAATTGAACGGACTGTTATCGTAAGGAAGGATCGGACAAGTGGTTGGTGTCAAGTGAAGACTTTAGACACACACAATGATCCTAATTTCATATGAAGACATATGTATATAAATAATTAGTGATTAAAACACTAATTATACAAGTATAAACATTTTAACGCAAGGAAAACACTTTTGGTCAAGTGCTAGGAGGCTAATGGGTTGCAACAAAGGAGTGCAAAGCCTCTAATGGGAGTTTATGGTCGAATGACCATATGCTTTGGAGTTTACGGCCCAAGGGAGTAAACTCCTGGCCGTAAACTCTCAACAAAGTCCCTAAATGAAGTCAAACAATTATACAACTCATGTGGTGAATTGCTTCAAGGCTTAAACAAGTGTTTGGGCTTCCTATTAACTCCTTTGAGGAGTTCACGGCCCTGGGACCATATTCCCTTGGAGTTTACGGCCGTAAACTTCCTTGGGAGGGTGTTTATGGTGTTTTCAAGTCTCTAAATTTACTAGGAACTAAACTAGGCTTTTGTACTTGGCTTTAGAAGAGGTTATGGCACCATTTTATGGAGTTCACGACCCTAGAACCTTTTGGGCCGTGAACACCTTACTCTTGGTGTTTTAATGGTGTTTGCTTGCTCCAAACACACTAGGGTACTTGTCCTAATTCAAGCCTAAGCCTTAGGAAGTGTTTCAAGGCATTTTGACCCCTAAACATGGAGTTCACGGCCCTAGTACCTTTTGGGCTGTGAACTCACTTTCATCATTGATTTTAAATGCTTTTGGTGTCCTATACATGCAATGGTGGGTTCTAGTTCGAGTTCTAAAGCTTTGAGGGTCATTGGGACACTTTTGGCCCTTAAAATGGAGTTTACTCCCCAAGTGTTCTTGGGCTGTAAACTACCAAATCTTGGTGTCTTGTTCCGATTTTGATGTTTTCTAGTCATATACACACTAGCATACAAGTCTAAGGTAGTTACAAATCACGGGGAAAGGACTAGGTAGCATTTAAGCCACATATTGGAGTGTACTCTCCAAGAACGTTCTTGGGCGGTAAACTCCCGAATCTAGTTGTTTTGTTATGAAATTGATGTTTCTAAATACAATCTAAGCTATATAACATAACTAGATCGAAGTACTCACAATTTGGGATAAAAACCCGAAGATCCGTGAGAGAGAATTTTGGCTTTTCTCTAATTGGAAATGTAACTAATGAACTATTTGGTTCAGTTTTCTATATATAGTCCTGGGATTTTTGGCAGAAAATATTTTTATTCCCGGAATGAACTCTAATATCCTAGAGTATTGGATTAACAGTGTTGCACAAAACCCTAGTGCATCCACTCTCCTAATATCTCCTTAAGTGTAAATCCTAAAAACTACCAAACTTATACTCGAAGTCTGAATTTTCACTGTAACTGTTCTACTTCTATTGGCTTGATATGGTTTGTTCAGAATGGAAATTTCGGTTTGTCACACCTTCAAACATTACTTATATAACTATATATATCTAGGCATGCAATTGAGAATATAAATGTATAAAAGAAGTTTCGTAAAAGGATTTGATATGTTAAAGAGTTTTTAAGACAGTTTGAAGTAAAACAGTTTAGTAAAACAGTTTGAAAGTAAGAGATTCACTTGTTGATAGTTATTAATCACATGCGATTGAGATAATAAATATTGTAACTTTACTTGTATCCCCCCCATAAAAGCATTTAAAAACATTTAAAAGGTTAATTAAGGGGTATGAACTCACTTGCAGTGAGTGGATTGGATTGAAGTGTCGGATACGATACTAGGTGACAAATGGAGACTTGTACACACACACACGAGCGTAATTATCATATAATAAACATATATATATATATATATATATATATATATATATATAACTATCTTGTCAATTTATAACTAATAAATTAAGTTGGGACACTCTAGAACATGTAAACACTTTGTTTTAAGTGTTAAAGATCACAAGGGTTGCATCCAAGTGTTGTAGGGTATAGCTAGTGGGTGTAGGGCTCAAGGAAAACTCCTTAAGGGAGTTCACGGCCCTAAGGTCCTCCATAAATGATTTTACGGTCGTAAACTCATGGGTTTACGGCCGTAAGCTCATAATTCCATGACCATTTGATGTTTTGAGGATTTACAAGACCCTAACAAGCATTTCTACTTGATGGTTAAGTCCTTGGAAGAGATTAGGGCACCATTTCTCCCATTTGAGGAGTTCATGGCCCTAAGACCATTTCCTTTTGGGTTTGCTGCCGTAAACCCTTATGGATGTGGGTATTTTGATGTTTTCTACTCCCTAAATTAACAAGGAAAGAATCTAGGCTAGTGTCCAAGGCTTAGGAAGCATTTAAAGCACACTTTGGCACCTTTCTTTGGTGTTCACGGTCCAAGAACTTCTTGGGCCGTAAACACCTTACTCTTGGTGTTCTTGGGACGTTTTCTTGGTGTATGGTAAGCTAATAAGTTGTACAACACACTAGGGTGGGAGTACTTACTAGTTAGAAGCTTGAAAAGGTGCTAAGGGCCCAAGAACACTAGTGTGTGTTCTTGGTGTTTTGGAAATCTAATCAAAACACAAAAATGGATGGATGAAAAGGTGTATAATCACTAGTTGTTATGAGATAACAACAAATCAAGCCAAGAAGTACTTACGTTCTCGGGAAATCGGGTGAAAACTAGGATGGTAGTTGAGAGTGTTTGGAGTTTGCTCTTGAGGTTGCAAGTAAGAAATGAGGTAATTTGGGGAGTAAACTCATGCTTAAGGCATGAGTTTACAGTTTTGGAAAAATTTTCGGCCCAAACATAAAAGTTTGGTCGGGAATTCCTTAACTACGTGGTACTTGCGGTTTTGGAATTTCAAGACTCGAGACGACACTTTCTTTCACTCATTCGTTTAAAGAATAATTATTAAAATAATCAAACGAACTTTAAATTTGCTAAAAACAAATAAAAATGAACTTGACTTATAATTTGGAATGATTGACTTTAGGGTTTGACCGAATGAAAATTTTGGGTTGTCACATTATCCATAGACCATTTCTCATTGGCAGCTATGAAATACGCACTCTTAGTGAAGCGATCAACGACCACCCAAATCATGTCGTGACCGTTCCTTGTTTTGGGCAGTTTAGTCACGGAATCCATGGTAATATCTTCCCATTTACCCATGGGTACAGGAAAAGTTTCTAAACTCTTATAC
The DNA here is from genome assembly GCF_002870075.4 of Lactuca sativa. NCBI lineage: Eukaryota > Viridiplantae > Streptophyta > Magnoliopsida > Asterales > Asteraceae > Lactuca > Lactuca sativa. The sequence continues at coordinate 209,916,854 of NC_056630.2, forward strand.
TATTTCTGATGCTGTGCCTTAACCCTAGCACAAGTTACACACTCGGCCACATACTTAGCCACATCGAGCTTCATCGTCGGCCACCAGTAATAGGGTTTTAGATCCCTATACATTTTCGTACTGCCGGGATGAATCGAGTACATGGTCTTGTGAGCTTCTTTCATTAGAACATCTCTTACTCCTCCCATCTTAGGTACACAAATCCTATCTTTGAATACCTTCAACCCTTGGTTGTTTGTACCGAATACTAACGTTTTGCCCAAACGTTCTTCCTTTTGGTCATTCTTCTCTAAAGGTTCCTCTTGAGCTTTCTTTATACTTTCCACAATTGTCGAGATAACTTCAATTCTCAACGCTCTTGGCCTTTTTCTTTTCAAGGTTTACCTTCCGACTGAGAGCATCAGCAACCACATTTGCTTTACCAAGGTGGTAAAGTATCTCACAGTCGTAGTCCTTGAGTAACTCTAGCCAGCGTCGTTGCCTCATGTTCAATTCCTTCTGATTAAAGAGATATTGAAGACTCTTATGATCAGTGAAAAGTTTACACTTTGTGCCATAAAGATAATGCCTCCATATCTTTAGGGCGAATACTACCGCTGCCAACTACAAATCATGAGTGGGGTATTTCTTTTCATGCTCCTTTAATTTCCTCGATGCATACGCGATCACTTTATCCCTTTGAGTCTGAATACAACCTAACCTAACTCCAGATGCATCGCTATAAACTGCAAAGACATTAACTGTTGGAATAGTGTCTAAGGCTGCAAGTATGTTATACAAATTGTTCCAAAATTGTATCTTTAAAATGATAATGGTTTACATCCAACAATATATTAAAGCTAATAATTTAAGTATAATATGTAAAAAGTTAAAAAAACATAATATTATAATTAGAAGTAAAGATATTCTTTTAATATTGAAATTTAGTTTATATATGATTACACTTTAGATTTTGATATTTATTTAGGCTTATTAACCAACTTATAATCATTAATATAAAGAAATTGAAAAGTCATGGGAGTTTCAAATGAATGTGGTGAAAGAAAAAATGTTTCCTTTATAATATAGTATAATATGATATGATATATATATATATATATATATATATATATATATATATATATATATATATATATATATATATAGATCTAAAGGTAGTCCACTAATTATCCAAAAAATGGCCTAAAACTCATTGGGCCCATCAAGGCCCATTAATGAATGGGCTCTCCCAAAGCCCAACTCTCAAGTCCAAGTGACAAGCCCAACTCAGGGGCCACCAACCCAACCCATAGTGAAGTTACGCGGGGCGTACATCTCGTGGTACGCTCAGCATACTCACACATGCATGAATCTAATCGGGGACACCAACCCAATATGCGGGGCGTACTGGAACTTACGCTAGGCGTACGCCCAATTTTGCGTAAGTCCATTTCTTGGTCTTAACTCGTTAAGACCTTAACTCATTCTTCAGATCTGGACTCCGTAATATCTCTTACTCCATAAGGTCAGGGACTTTAAGCCTTTGCATGGATGATAAAGTCACAAACACACAAAACCTTTACTTTCTTAACTCAAAACGCTCATATCTCATTATGGGCTGATTCTCACGTTCAAGACCTCATTTTTATGGATTCTCTCCACTATAAACACTTGAAACGACAGATAATAAGCTTTGGAGTGCAACAACTCATAAAGCCTCAAGCTTTGGAACTAAAAACCCTAAAATGGACCATATCATGCACAAAATAAATGGATGGGAAAGCTTTGAGCTTTATACCTTCAAATGATGCTCCAACCACAGAAAAGCTCAGATCCAAAGCCTGGACTTCTTACTCCTTCTTCTCCAAAGCTCCTTCTTTACTCCAAGAACACACAAAGATCACTTAAGGATCTCAAATGCACTCACAAGCTTCATAAACTGAGGATTAGGGTTTTAAGGTGTCACACCCCAAAACCAAGAACGGCGGAAATGTTTTGGGGCGCAGGACGTCATGTACAGTATCACAACAATGAAAAGTAGTAAACAAGCAACAACATCATCCATTGCATTAATAATATAATTATTATACAAGTGTGTTCTGTCAAATTTTGATAAACACTAAAGCATAAATCGAAATGAAAGATGCGTCTTGAACGAGCTCCATCTTCTATAAACCTTCCATCGGTACCTGTCTATGTTTGACCTGAGGATACAAGTTATTTTGAAAGAGAGTATTAGCTTTGAAGCTGGTGAGATCATAAGTATTTTAGTGTCTTAATTTGTATGTAAGAATTTTTATGTATATGAATTGTAAGCATTAAGAATGTATATGAACTGTAAGTATAACAATGTTTTACGTGTATAAGGGTGTCTTCTACCAAGACCTAACTGCTCTGAATGTAGTCTTCTACCAAGACCTATCTGCTCTGAATGTTCGTTTCTTGTTAAAATGTGTAATTTTCCATGTGTAACTATCATTAACAAAATATAGTTTTTACATTTAAAGATTAAGTGAAAAGATCACTAAATATATGTAAAGGGGAAACTTAATGTAGTACTGTAGTGTAGTGCTATAAGAACTACTGATGTACTAACTACCTTAAACCGGATTTATATTAAGGCATCACGTAATTAATTGCACCATACTATTGACTGGTAACAACGACATACGAATGGTCGTAATAACGGAATGACGTTTGGCACCTGCAGACCTGCAGGTCCGACTGTAGCTAGCAGCAAGGTGTAGGATAGTAAATCCAATATAGATCTATACGCAAACTCACGCTCTCTCTCCAAGAGACTCTGGCTACAACTCGGTCCATGACATTTAAGGCATGCTCCGATACAGTAAATCACAATTATGACAACGTATTTATGTATATGTAATGTACGGAAATGTTCTACGTGTGCTAGCTGTAATGTATGTTCTCTCTATCTAGCAAGTATTGACTCATGAATGAACTGGCTCATTGTATGATATCGTGTTCTAGTAATGGTTCAAGTATCTTCCTAAACTACCCGTATGGTAGTTTACTAGTAATCTAACTGGTACGTATGGACATGAATGTATACCCTTGCTACCCAAGGGCATTGTATGAACTCGAAGGACCTTTTATGACTATATATCTACACATGATAGATAACTAATATTTAACGACCTTCGGACGAGTACCCGATATTCTATCAGCCCACATCCAAATCGAGGAAAAGGACACAAGGTGGATAGCCTTCCTAAGTCTTTTAAACATTTCTTATATAACCATACATATAGAGGCATGCAATTTATAATATAAAAGTATAAAATAAGTTTTGTAAAAACCTTTGAACATAAATATTTTCTAAGAAAAGATCGACTTGATGTCGATCTATAAAACGGTTTGAAGGCATGGGTTTGATAAAACAGTTTAAGTATAAGGAAATATTTGTTTGAACCACAATTGTAAATAAGTTTGAAATGTAAAATACGGAGTAAAATGAACAGTTTAATAAGAAGTTTTAAACATGTAAAATGTTTATGAAAATATTTGAAGGAAACTGTTTGGTAAAATGGCCAATGAGTAGCCAATCATTTGAATGCTGCTTATTAATCACATGTGATTGATATAATAATTAGCATAATTCTACTAGTATCCCCCCCCCCCCCCCCCCCGTAAAACATTAAAAAAATAGTTAAAACATTGACTAAGGGGTATGAACTCACCTGTAGCAAGTGGATCGGAAGGAAGTGTCAGATAAGTGCTTGGTGTCAAGTGAAGACTTAGACACGCACAAAGATCCTAAATAACATATAAGGATATATTTATATAAACAATTAGTCTCTAAAAAACTAATAAACAAAGTCAAGACACTCTAAGGCATGACAAACACTTTGTATAAGTGTTATAAGTGCTAAGGAGTGCATCTAAGTGTTGTAAGGAAAGGCTAGTATGATTGGGGTTCAAGGAACACTCTTAAAATGAGTTTACTCCCTAAGGATCAACACCCCTTGAGTTTACGGTCGTAAACTCCTAACCTTTTGACCATTTGTTGGTTTGAAGTCTTCTAAGCTATTCCAAGCATTCCTACTTCATGATTTAGCCTTAGGAAGTGTTGTGTGGCATCAAAACACTCCTAAATGGAGTTTACGGTCTAAGGACCATTTCTCATGAGTTTACTACCTTAAACTCATGAGTTTACTACCTTAAACTCACAAGTTTGGTATTTGGTGGTTTTCAAGTCCTTAGCTCAAACATGGCACTAGTCTAGGTTAGATTCTAGGCATAAGGAACAACCATGGGCCATTTATGAGACATTTACACAACATTTGAGGTGTTTACGGTTTTGGGAGATCCCCAAACCGTAAAAACATAAAAATATATGATTTTGGTGCTTTTTGTGTGATACACTCATCAAGGATGGATCTAGACAAGTCCCTAAGGCATTGTGAAGCATCTAGACACCCTAAAGCACCCTAAGGCACTATATTTGGTGTTTACGGTTTTGGGAGCTTCCCAAAACTGTGAACACCTTGTTCTTGGTATTCTTGGGACTTTTCCTTGGTATAAACATGTATAGCTAGCTTTAAATGACTCTAGGATAGAAGTACTTACATTGTGGAAGCTTGAAATGAACTTTATGTCCAAGAACACTAGTGTGTGTTCTTGGTGTTCTTGGTGTTTTGGAAAAACTAGTCAAAACACATAAATGAATGGATTAAAGGATGTACAATAACTATATTAAGTGATATACTAACTTGAAAGGGTTAGAACACTTACTAGTTTGAAGATCTAGAACAAAAACTAGGATGATACTTGAGAGAGTTTGGAGTTTACTCTTTTGGAGTTTACTCTTTTAGAAAATGGGGAGTAAACACAAATGGCTAGTTTTTGTGGAGTAAACTCATACATAGGTATGTGTTCACGATTTTTGGGTGATTTTTCAGCCAAAACATAAAAGTTTGGTCGGGAATTTCTAAGACGCGAGGTGTTTGCGGTTTTTAAAATTCAAAACCCGAGACGACACTTTCTTTCACCCATTCGTTTAAAAATAATATTAAAATAATCAAACGAACTTTATATTTCTTGAAAATAAGAAATAATGACTTTACCTTATGATACGAAGTGGTCGACTTTTAGGGTTTAACCGAATGGAAATTTCGGGTTGTCACATCATCCCCCTATTAAAGGGAATTTCGTCCCGAAATTAGAATTTAGATAAGGAAGTAGGCATGAATGATCGAGTCGAGAGGAGGAAACTTCTTAACCGACTGGTTCTAGCGCTCCTAAGTGAAATCGGGTCCTCGGTTGGTATCCCAACGAACCTTCACTAACGGGCGACCGCGTTTCTTCGTCCGCTTGACCTGTCGGTCGAGGGTCACTACGGTTCTAATACGAAGGCGAGGATCTCGACGAGTGGACTTACAAGAGTCCTAACGGAAAGCTATGGTTTCATGATCGAGACGCGAAGAGTAGAATGTACGTGACTGAGTTCACGGAGTAGGTCTAGTTTGCGAGGTACAGGACCGATTCTGGTAAGAATCTCGGAGGTCCTAACTGTATTGGATTTAGCTTTCCACGCCTTACGAAGCGTATTAAGCCATTCCCAGAGTGAGATTTCCTAAAGAACTTGGTCTCTCCCTTGGAATCTCCAAGGTTTCCTTTTCTTGTTTAACTTCCCAGTCCAGGGCCACTCCTTGCTGGGTCAAGGTCGTACGGTTTTCTGTGATTTGCGAGGGGTTCTGGCTGAACTAAGACAGTAGGTCTGTAAGACCTAGAATTTGGTGAATTCTGTCGGCATCTACGGTGCCGATGAATTCCCAACGGTTTTGGATAAATTGCCAGAGTACTCAAAAATTTCCACATCACTAATAGTGTGTCATAGAAATTTGACTCTTCAATTTCAAAACCCGTGCCTATAGAAATTTGCGAAAGTTCCTCTGAAGGTAACGTTTCCCTGGGTTCCTTCTTACTACGAGGGTAGATAAGTAAGTCATTACATAGAGAAATGACGAACTGATCCAAGTAAGAAAGACGTACCCTACTCATTTAGCTCATGAATACTATGGGCGTATTGGTCCTATCCGAGGGGTATCACTACGGACTCGAAATGTCCGCATCGAGTTCGGAAGGTAGTCTTCCGGACATCCTTCCCTAACACTCGAACTGGAGATATTCGGATCTTAGATCCATTTCTGAAAGTAATTATTTCCTTGCGTTTGCTCAACCAAATCATTTATGTGAGGCAGAGATAACGATTTCTATTGGAAAATCTTGACGGAGTCCTCGATAGCCGAGGTACATACAATGCAATCCGTCGATCTCTGGAAGAATATGAACGAGGTTCTCCAGGGTGAGAAGCCTAGTCTTCTAATTCTATTTCTGTGTAGTTCGCTAAGTTGTCCGGGCTGTTCTTGTATCTCCGTAGGTGTTTAGACTGTAGGGCGATCGGTTTACAAGAGTTGTACTGGGTTCTAAGTTTGTTCACATGACGATGCGATTACTCGTAGGCTTGGGCAGTTCTCCATCCTGAAGTTCATGTTAGAATTCATACATGGTTTCACAATCACAACCTCGTGTATACGAGTCGTATATAATTAAGATTGAAAAGATAGTCGAATAACTGATTTTTCTTTAAACTCACATCCCATCGAGGAAAAAGAAGTTAAAGTGGAATCATCAATTCTAAACCTGTAGAACCTTGATTATATATCACTCTTGTGTATACATTCCTCAGTGATAGGTCAACCGCATGAATCATTGGATCAAACTTGACGTACTGCACGAGTGGTACTTCGGGGATTTCTTCGGAAAAGAAACGAACTATGAGGTACTCCATGCATGAGTACTTCAATGTTCTGATATGACGGCTTCGTTGGAAAAGTGATCTAGAAGAAAGAGATGTACGTATGAAGCTGATTGTTTCTTGATGACGACATGATTCTGATAGCACAAAAGATGAGGATTTTGTGAGCGATTCCGGTTGACCCTAGATGTACTTCGATTGCTCAAGAAAAGAGTAAGAGTATGTTCTCGAAAGTTTGACCTACATCCCTATTATGCAGTCCTAGTACGGATTGAAGGTATGATCGTGAAGGTTTGACCTACATCCCTATGATGCAGTCCTAGTACGGAATGGAAGTGAGTTTGTAGAACGGTCTCAAGACGTTTGTCGTTCAAGCCGAGGTATAGTTGGTTGGTGAATAACATGATCCAACCACTGAAAGAGACTTGGAAATGTCTCTGAAGTTAAATTACTATAGTCCAATGACTTGACTAAAGCATGTTTCAGATAGACTCCAATGAAAGAATGATGAGAGTACTTGAATAAAGGAAATGACACAGAAGTTAGTCGGTTGTCAATATCTTTGATATTCATGATGTAAAGATTCAGGAAAATGACCTTGCAAAAGGTCTTACATCATATCTAGAGAACATAGTTCTTGACAACATAAAGACCTAACCTAAAGTACTTAGAGTACAAGATAATTTCATAGAAAATGTCACATCGGGCATAGACAGAAAAATGATTACTTTCTAACAAGGAAAGTAAGGTAAAGAATCTACTACTGGCGACGGTCATCCCTCAGGTGAACTCTCAGTTCAGCTAGTTGACGTTCTACATCAAGTAGGTGTCTTTTGTACACCCTCTGGCGTACTCGGAGCTCTATGACTTCGGCTCGTGATTCAGCTAGTGCTTGAAGTAGGGTTTCATGTTTTCTCTCTGATCTCTCACGAGCATCTTCTAGACGAATGGTGCGGAGGGTATGCATTCTCGCATCGGCGACAACAATCTGATGTAGGGCTGTCATGTCTTGAATCTCATTTCGGGCCACTCTGCGGACCAATATTGGCAAGACTCTGTCTGCTGAGCCCCTATGTCTCAAGTCGTAGAAGCTTCGGTCACTATTAAAGGGCATGGGTTGATCTTGTCCTTGGCTCCATGTTTTCCAAGCATTCCACCCACTCAGGCGTCGGGCCATGAAAAGCCGGACGAGGGTTAGGAATTGGAACGGGAGCTGCCCGTGGTAGGTTCTCAATCTTGGGTTCGGAGTTAGCATCGTTCGAAAGGTTTTCATCATGGTGATCATCCTATGGTGATCATTCTCTGGTTCTTCTCCAAACCAACCAGCAATAACCTCATTAGGGAGGTACGGGTTGCCGTAAGGATGGAGTCCAGCCATGTTATCTATGCGAGAATTGGGGTAAGAAAATAATTATTAGACGAACTATCTAGATAATTATTTAGAAAATCTTCATCAGTTACATCGCTACTTGTGAAGTGCATACCAGTTATATGTAATCGAAATAGGATAGGCCTTCGAATATGTGACCTTAACTCCAAATTCACACAGAATAGGGGTAAAGTAAAATTTTCACAGATTCTAAGTCTATAACATCCTAATTACATATAGCCTTTGTTTATCCACTTAGCAACTATCAAATTAGTAATGAAGATCCCATTTTAGTTCTCAAGTATAACATACTTATAGTAACACCAAATATTCCTATAATATTTTAAGTTTAATGTTATGTTCTATTGTTCTCATTGTGGTAGGGTTGGTAAGATTTTAGACTTGTTGCAACCACAAAATTAAACTTAGGCACATGCTAGTCAACCCTCGGATAATATAGGTGATCAGGCTATATCTTCCCAGTTTTGACCATTTGTCTCTAAGCCCACTTGTGTTGTCCAACAATCGTAATTCTTTTGTACTGTCCTAGTGACACCGATTTTAGTATGAATGCAAGCACGTATACTTTATTAAATATTTTAATATTTAAAGTATAAACTCTTGGTCAGAGTATTTTTAATCCCTTATGTATTTATAGTTAGTATATCGTTTATGGGTTGATATACTTAATTCACTATAAACAATGCTCTGATACCAATCTGTCACACCCCAAAACCAAGAACGGCGAAAACGTTCTGGGGCGGAGGACGTCATGCATAGTATCACAACAATGAAAAGTAGTAAACAAGCAACAACATCATCCATTGCATTAATAATATAATTATTATACAAGTGTGTTCTGTCAAATTTTGATAAACACTAAAGCATAAATCGAAATGAAAGATGTGTCTTGAACGAGCGCCATCTTCTATAAACCTTGCATCGGTACCTGTCTATGTTTGACCTGAGGATACAAGTTATTTTGAAAGAGAGTATCAGCTTTGAAGCTGGTGAGATCATAAGTATTTTAGTGTCTTAATTTGTATGTAAGAATTTTTATGTATATGAATTGTAAGCATTAAGAATGTATATGAACTGTAAGTATAACAATGTTTTGTAAATCAACTATAAATGTTTGAAAAACCCTAGAAATCCCTATGATTCCTACTATTATATAAGGGTGTCTTCTACCAAGACCTAACTGCTCTGAATGTAGTCTTCTACCAAGACCTATCTGCTCTGAATGTTCGTTTCTTGTTAAAATGTGTAATTTTCCATGTGTAACTATCATTAACAAAATATAGTTTTTACATTTAAAGATTAAGTGAAAAGATCACTAAATATATGTAAAGGGGAAACTTAATGTAGTACTGTAGTGTAGTGCTATAAGAACTACTGATGTACTAACTACCTTAAACCGGATTTATATTAAGGCATCACGTAATTAATTGCACCATACTATTGACTGGTAACAACGACATACGAATGGTCGTAATAACAGAATGACGTTTGGCACCTACAGACCTGCAGGTCTGGCTGTAGCTAGCAGCAAGGTGTAGGATAGTCAATCCAGTATAGATCTATATGCAAACTCACGCTCTCCCTCCAAGAGACTCTGGCTACAACTCGGGCCATGACATATAAGGCATGCTCCAATATAGTGGATCACAATTATGACAACGTATTTATGTATATGTAATATACGGAAATGTTCTACGTGTGCTAGCTGTAATGTACGTTCTCTCTATCTAGCAAGTATTGACTCATTAATGAATGGCTCATTTTATGATATCGCGTTCTAGTAATGGTTCTAGTATCTTCCTAAACTACCCGTATGGTAGTTTACTAGTAATCTAACTGGTACGTATGGACATGGATGTATACCCTTGCTACCCAAGGGCATTGGATGAACTGGAAGGACCTTTTATGACTATATATGTACACATGATATATAACTAATATTTAAACGACCTTCGGACGAGTACCCGATATTCTATCAGCCCACATCCAAATCGAGGAAAAGGACACAAGGTGGATAGCCTTCCTAAGTCTTTTAAACATTTCTTATATAACCATACATATAGACGCATGCAATTTATAATATAAAAGTATAAAATAAGTTTTGTAAAAACCTTTGAACATAAATATTTTCTAAGAAAAGATCGACTTGATGTCGATCTATAAAACGGTTTGAAGGCATGGGTTTGATAAAACAGTTTAAGTATAAGGAAACATTTGTTTGAAACACAATTGTAAATAAGTTTGAAATGTAACATACGGAGTAAAATGAACAGTTTAATAAGAAGTTTTAAACATGTAAAATGTTTATGAAAACATTTGAAGGAAACTGTTTGGTAAAATGGCCAATGAGTAGCCAATCATTTGAATGCTGCTTATTAATCACATGTGATTGATATAATAATTAGCATAATTCTACTAGTATCCCCCCCCCCCCCCCCCGTAAAACATTAAAAAAATAGTTAAAACATTGACTAAGGGGTATGAACTCACCTGTAGCAAGTGGATCGGAAGGAAGTGTCAGATAAGTGCTTGGTGTCAAGTGAAGACTTAGACACGCACAAAGATCCTAAATAACATATAAGGATATATTTATATAAACAATTAGTCTCTAAAAAACTAATAAACAAAGTCAAGACACTCTAAGGCATGACAAACACTTTGTATAAGTGTTATAAGTGCTAAGGAGTGCATCTAAGTGTTGTAAGGAAAGGCTAGTATGATTGGGGTTCAAGGAACACTCTTAAAATGAGTTTACTCCCTAAGGATCAACACCCCTTGAGTTTACGGTCGTAAACTCCTAACCTTTTGACCATTTGTTGGTTTGAAGTCTTCTAAGCTATTCCAAGCATTCCTACTTCATGATTTAGCCTTAGGAAGTGTTGTGTGGCATCAAAACACTCCTAAATGGAGTTTACGGTCTAAGGACCATTTCTCATGAGTTTACTACCTTAAACTCATGAGTTTACTACCTTAAACTCACAAGTTTGGTATTTGGTGGTTTTCAAGTCCTTAGCTCAAACATGGCACTAGTCTAGGTTAGATTCTAGGCATAAGGAACAACCATGGGCCATTTATGAGACATTTACACAACATTTGAGGTGTTTACGGTTTTGGGAGATCCCCAAACCGTAAAAACATAAAAATATATGATTTTGGTGCTTTTTGTGTGATACACTCATCAAGGATGGATCTAGACAAGTCCCTAAGGCATTGTGAAGCATCTAGACACCCTAAAGCACCCTAAGGCACTATATTTGGTGTTTACGGTTTTGGGAGCTTCCCAAAACTGTGAACACCTTGTTCTTGGTATTCTTGGGACTTTTCCTTGGTATAAACATGTATAGCTAGCTTTAAATGACTCTAGGATAGAAGTACTTACATTGTGGAAGCTTGAAATGAACTTTATGTCCAAGAACACTAGTGTGTGTTCTTGGTGTTTTGGAAAAACTAGTCAAAACACATAAATGAATGGATTAAAGGATGTACAATAACTATATTAAGTGATATACTAACTTGAAAGGGTTAGAACACTTACTAGTTTGAAGATCTAGAACAAAAACTAGGATGATACTTGAGAGAGTTTGGAGTTTACTCTTTTGGAGTTTACTCTTTTAGAAAATGGGGAGTAAACACAAATGGCTAGTTTTTGTGGAGTAAACTCATACATAGGTATGTGTTCACGATTTTTGGGTGATTTTTCAGCCAAAACATAAAAGTTTGGTCGGGAATTTCTAAGACGCGAGGTGTTTGCGGTTTTTAAAATTCAAAACCCGAGACGACACTTTCTTTCACCCATTCGTTTAAAAATAATATTAAAATAATCAAACGAACTTTATATTTCTTGAAAATAAGAAATAATGACTTTACCTTATGATACGAAGTGGTCGACTTTTAGGGTTTAACCGAATGGAAATTTCGGGTTGTCACATCATCCCCCTATTAAAGGGAATTTCGTCCCGAAATTAGAATTTAGATAAGGAAGTAGGCACGAATGATCGAGTCGAGAGGAGGAAACTTCTTAACCGACTGGTTCTAGCGCTCCTAAGTGAAATCGGGTCCTCGGTTGGTATCCCAACGAACCTTCACTAACGGGCGACCGCGTTTCTTCGTCCGCTTGACCTGTCGGTCGAGGGTCACTACGGTTCTAATACGAAGGCGAGGATCTCGACGAGTGGACTTACAAGAGTCCTAACGGAAAGCTATGGTTTCATGATCGAGACGCGAAGAGTAGAATGTACGTGACTGAGTTCACGGAGTAGGTCTAGTTTGCGAGGTACAGGACCGATTCTGGTAAGAATCTCGGAGGTCCTAACTGTATTGGATTTAGCTTTCCACGCCTTACGAAGCGTATTAAGCCATTCCCAGAGTGAGATTTCCTAAAGAACTTGGTCTCTCCCTTGGAATCTCCAAGGTTTCCTTTTCTTGTTTAACTTCCCAGTCCAGGGCCACTCCTTGCTGGGTCAAGGTCGTACGGTTTTCTGTGATTTGCGAGGGGTTCTGGCTGAACTAAGACAGTAGGTCTGTAAGACCTAGAATTTGGTGAATTCTGTCGGCATCTACGGTGCCGATGAATTCCCAACGGTTTTGGATAAATTGCCAGAGTACTCAAAAATTTCCACATCACTAATAGTGTGTCATAGAAATTTGACTCTTCAATTTCAAAACCCGTGCCTATAGAAATTTGCGAAAGTTCCTCTGAAGGTAACGTTTCCCTGGGTTCCTTCTTACTACGAGGGTAGATAAGTAAGTCATTACATAGAGAAATGACGAACTGATCCAAGTAAGAAAGACGTACCCTACTCATTTAGCTCATGAATACTATGGGCGTATTGGTCCTATCCGAGGGGTATCACTACGGACTCGAAATGTCCGCATCGAGTTCGGAAGGTAGTCTTCCGGACATCCTTCCCTAACACTCGAACTGGAGATATTCGGATCTTAGATCCATTTCTGAAAGTAATTATTTCCTTGCGTTTGCTCAACCAAATCATTTATGTGAGGCAGAGATAACGATTTCTATTGGAAAATCTTGACGGAGTCCTCGATAGCCGAGGTACATACAATGCAATCCGTCGATCTCTGGAAGAATATGAACGAGGTTCTCCAGGGTGAGAAGCCTAGTCTTCTAATTCTATTTCTGTGTAGTTCGCTAAGTTGTCCGGGCTGTTCTTGTATCTCCGTAGGTGTTTAGACTGTAGGGCGATCGGTTTACAAGAGTTGTACTGGGTTCTAAGTTTGTTCACATGACGATGCGATTACTCGTAGGCTTGGGCAGTTCTCCATCCTGAAGTTCATGTTAGAATTCATACATGGTTTCACAATCACAACCTCGTGTATACGAGTCGTATATAATTAAGATTGAAAAGATAGTCGAATAACTGATTTTTCTTTAAACTCACATCCCATCGAGGAAAAAGAAGTTAAAGTGGAATCATCAATTCTAAACCTGTAGAACCTTGATTATATATCACTCTTGTGTATACATTCCTCAGTGATAGGTCAACCGCATGAATCATTGGATCAAACTTGACGTACTGCACGAGTGGTACTTCGGGGATTTCTTCGGAAAAGAAACGAACTATGAGGTACTCCATGCATGAGTACTTCGGTGTTCTGATATGACGGCTTCGTTGGAAAAGTGATCTAGAAGAAAGAGATGTACGTATGAAGCTGATTGTTTCTTGATGACGACATGATTCTGATAGCACAAAAGATGAGGATTTTGTGAGCGATTCCGGTTGACCCTAGATGTACTTCGATTGCTCAAGAAAAGAGTAAGAGTATGTTCTCGAAAGTTTGACCTACATCCCTATTATGCAGTCCTAGTACGGATTGAAGGTATGATCGTGAAGGTTTGACCTACATCCCTATGATGCAGTCCTAGTACGGAATGGAAGTGAGTTTGTAGAACGGTCTCAAGACGTTTGTCGTTCAAGCCGAGGTATAGTTGGTTGGTGAATAACATGATCCAACCACTGAAAGAGACTTGGAAATGTCTCTGAAGTTAAATTACTATAGTCCAATGACTTGACTAAAGCATGTTTCAGATAGACTCCAATGAAAGAATGATGAGAGTACTTGAATAAAGGAAATGACACAGAAGTTAGTCGGTTGTCAATATCTTTGATATTCATGATGTAAAGATTCAGGAAAATGACCTTGCAAAAGGTCTTACATCATATCTAGAGAACATAGTTCTTGACAACATAAAGACCTAACCTAAAGTACTTAGAGTACAAGATAATTTCATAGAAAATGTCACATCGGGCATAGACAGAAAAATGATTACTTTCTAACAAGGAAAGTAAGGTAAAGAATCTACTACTGGCGACGGTCATCCCTCAGGTGAACTCTCAGTTCAGCTAGTTGACGTTCTACATCAAGTAGGTGTCTTTTGTACACCCTCTGGCGTACTCGGAGCTCTATGACTTCGGCTCGTGATTCAGCTAGTGCTTGAAGTAGGGTTTCATGTTTTCTCTCTGATCTCTCACGAGCATCTTCTAGACGAATGGTGCGGAGGGTATGCATTCTCGCATCGGCGACAACAATCTGATGTAGGGCTGTCATGTCTTGAATCTCATTTCGGGCCACTCTGCGGACCAATATTGGCAAGACTCTGTCTGCTGAGCCCCTATGTCTCAAGTCGTAGAAGCTTCGGTCACTATTAAAGGGCATGGGTTGATCTTGTCCTTGGCTCCATGTTTTCCAAGCATTCCACCCACTCAGGCGTCGGGCCATGAAAAGCCGGACGAGGGTTAGGAATTGGAACGGGAGCTGCCCGTGGTAGGTTCTCAATCTCGGGTTCGGAGTTAGCATCGTTCGAAAGGTTTTCATCATGGTGATCATCCTATGGTGATCATTCTCTGGTTCTTCTCCAAACCAACCAGCAATAACCTCATTAGGGAGGTACGGGTTGCCGTAAGGATGGAGTCCAGCCATGTTATCTATGCGAGAATTGGGGTAAGAAAATAATTATTAGACGAACTATCTAGATAATTATTTAGAAAATCTTCATCAGTTACATCGCTACTTGTGAAGTGCATACCAGTTATATGTAATCGAAATAGGATAGGCCTTCGAATATGTGACCTTAACTCCAAATTCACACAGAATAGGGGTAAAGTAAAATTTTCACAGATTCTAAGTCTATAACATCCTAATTACATATAGCCTTTGTTTATCCACTTAGCAACTATCAAATTAGTAATGAAGATCCCATTTTAGTTCTCAAGTATAACGTACTTATAGTAACACCAAATATTCCTATAATATTTTAAGTTTAATGTTATGTTCTATTGTTCTCATTGTGGTAGGGTTGGTAAGATTTTAGACTTGTTGCAACCACAAAATTAAACTTAGGCACATACTAGTCAACCCTCGGATAATATAGGTGATCAGGCTATATCTTCCCAGTTTTGACCATTTGTCTCAAAGCCCACTTGTGTTGTCCAACAATCGTAATTCTTTTGTACTGTCCTAGTGACACCGATTTTAGTATGAATGCAAGCACGTATACTTTATTAAATATTTTAATATTTAAAGTATAAACTCTTGGTCAGAGTATTTTTAATCCCTTATGTATTTATAGTTAGTATATCGTTTATGGGTTGATATACTTAATTCGCTATAAACAATGCTCTGATACCAATCTGTCACACCCCAAAACCAAGAACGGCGAAAACGTTCTGGGGCGGAGGACGTCATGCACAGTATCACAACAATGAAAAGTAGTAAACAAGCAACAACATCATCCATTGCATTAATAATATAATTATTATACAAGTGTGTTCTGTCAAATTTTGATAAACACTAAAGCATAAATCGAAATGAAAGATGTGTCTTGAACGAGCGCCATCTTCTATAAACCTTGCATCGGTACCTGTCTATGTTTGACCTGAGGATACAAGTTATTTTGAAAGAGAGTATCAGCTTTGAAGCTGGTGAGATCATAAGTATTTTAGTGTCTTAATTTGTACGTAAGAATTTTTATGTATATGAATTGTAAGCATTAAGAATGTATATGAACTGTAAGTATAACAATGTTTTGTAAATCAACTATAAATGTTTGAAAAACCCTAGAAATCCCTATGATTCCTACTATTATATAAGGGTGTCTTCTACCAAGACCTAACTGCTCTGAATGTAGTCTTCTACCAAGACCTATCTGCTCTGAATGTTCGTTTCTTGTTAAAATGTGTAATTTTCCATGTGTAACTATCATTAACAAAATATAGTTTTTACATTTAAAGATTAAGTGAAAAGATCACTAAATATATGTAAAGGGGAAACTTAATGTAGTACTGTAGTGTAGTGCTATAAGAACTACTGATGTACTAACTACCTTAAACCGGATTTATATTAAGGCATCACGTAATTAATTGCACCATACTATTGACTGGTAACAACGACATACGAATGGTCGTAATAACAGAATGACGTTTGGCACCTACAGACCTGCAGGTCTGGCTGTAGCTAGCAGCAAGGTGTAGGATAGTCAATCCAGTATAGATCTATATGCAAACTCACGCTCTCCCTCCAAGAGACTCTGGCTACAACTCGGGCCATGACATATAAGGCATGCTCCAATATAGTGGATCACAATTATGACAACGTATTTATGTATATGTAATATACGATAATGTTCTACGTGTGCTAGCTGTAATGTACGTTCTCTCTATCTAGCAAGTATTGACTCATTAATGAATTGGCTCATTTTATGATATCGCGTTCTAGTAATGGTTCTAGTATCTTCCTAAACTACCCGTATGGTAGTTTACTAGTAATCTAACTGGTACGTATGGACATGGATGTATACCCTTGCTACCCAAGGGCATTGGATGAACTGGAAGGACCTTTTATGACTATATATGTACACATGATATATAACTAATATTTAAACGACCTTCGGACGAGTACCCGATATTCTATCAGCCCACATCCATATCGAGGAAAAGGACACAAGGTGGATAGCCTTCCTAAGTCTTTTAAACATTTCTTATATAACCATACATATAGACACATGCAATTTATAATATAAAAGTATAAAATAAGTTTTGTAAAAACCTTTGAACATAAATATTTTCTAAGAAAAGATCGACTTGATGTCGATCTATAAAACGGTTTGAAGGCATGGGTTTGATAAAACAGTTTAAGTATAAGGAAACATTTGTTTGAAACACAATTGTAAATAAGTTTGAAATGTAACATACGGAGTAAAATGAACAGTTTAATAAGAAGTTTTAAACATGTAAAATGTTTATGAAAACATTTGAAGGAAACTGTTTGGTAAAATGGCCAATGAGTAGCCAATCATTTGAATGCTGCTTATTAATCACATGTGATTGATATAATAATTAGCATAATTCTACTAGTATCCCCCCCCCCCCCCCCCCCCCGTAAAACATTAAAAAAATAGTTAAAACATTGACTAAGGGGTATGAACTCACCTGTAGCAAGTGGATCGGAAGGAAGTGTCAGATAAGTGCTTGGTGTCAAGTGAAGACTTAGACACGCACAAAGATCCTAAATAACATATAAGGATATATTTATATAAACAATTAGTCTTAAAAAACTAATAAACAAAGTCAAGACACTCTAAGGCATGACAAACACTTTGTATAAGTGTTATAAGTGCTAAGGAGTGCATCTAAGTGTTGTAAGGAAAGGCTAGTATGATTGGGGTTCAAGGAACACTCTTAAAATGAGTTTACTCCCTAAGGATCAACACCCCTTGAGTTTACGGTCGTAAACTCCTAACCTTTTGACCATTTGTTGGTTTGAAGTCTTCTAAGCTATTCCAAGCATTCCTACTTCATGATTTAGCCTTAGGAAGTGTTGTGTGGCATCAAAACACTCCTAAATGGAGTTTACGGTCTAAGGACCATTTCTCATGAGTTTACTACCTTAAACTCATGAGTTTACTACCTTAAACTCACAAGTTTGGTATTTGGTGGTTTTCAAGTCCTTAGCTCAAACATGGCACTAGTCTAGGTTAGATTCTAGGCATAAGGAACAACCATGGGCCATTTATGAGACATTTACACAACATTTGAGGTGTTTACGGTTTTGGGAGATCCCCAAACCGTAAAAACATAAAAATATATGATTTTGGTGCTTTTTGTGTGATACACTCATCAAGGATGGATCTAGACAAGTCCCTAAGGCATTGTGAAGCATCTAGACACCCTAAAGCACCCTAAGGCACTATATTTGGTGTTTACGGTTTTGGGAGCTTCCCAAAACTGTGAACACCTTGTTCTTGGTATTCTTGGGACTTTTCCTTGGTATAAACATGTATAGCTAGCTTTAAATGACTCTAGGATAGAAGTACTTACATTGTGGAAGCTTGAAATGAACTTTATGTCCAAGAACACTAGTGTGTGTTCTTGGTGTTTTGGAAAAACTAGTCAAAACACATAAATGAATGGATTAAAGGATGTACAATAACTATATTAAGTGATATACTAACTTGAAAGGGTTAGAACACTTACTAGTTTGAAGATCTAGAACAAAAACTAGGATGATACTTGAGAGAGTTTGGAGTTTACTCTTTTGGAGTTTACTCTTTTAGAAAATGGGGAGTAAACACAAATGGCTAGTTTTTGTGGAGTAAACTCATACATAGGTATGTGTTCACGATTTTTGGGTGATTTTTCAGCCAAAACATAAAAGTTTGGTCGGGAATTTCTAAGACGCGAGGTGTTTGCGGTTTTTAAAATTCAAAACCCGAGACGACACTTTCTTTCACCCATTCGTTTAAAAATAATATTAAAATAATCAAACGAACTTTATATTTCTTGAAAATAAGAAATAATGACTTTAACTTATGATACGAAGTGGTCGACTTTTAGGGTTTGACCGAATGGAAATTTCGGGTTGTCACATCATCCCCCTATTAAAGGGAATTTCGTCCCGAAATTAGAATTTAGATAAGGAAGTAGGCATGAATGATCGAGTCGAGAGGAGGAAACTTCTTAACCGACTGGTTCTAGCGCTCCTAAGTGAAATCGGGTCCTCGTTTGGTATCCCAACGAACCTTCACTAACGGGCGACCGCGTTTCTTCGTCCGCTTGACCTCTCGGTCGAGGGTCACTACGGTTCTAATACGAAGGCGAGGATCTCGACGAGTGGACTTACAAGAGTCCTAACGGAAAGCTATGGTTTCATGATCGAGACGCGAAGAGTAGAATGTACGTGACTGAGTTCACGGAGTAGGTCTAGTTTGCGAGGTACAGGACCGATTCTGGTAAGAATCTCGGAGGTCCTAACTGTATTGGATTTAGCTTTCCACGCCTTACGAAGCGTATTAAGCCATTCCCAGAGTGAGATTTCCTAAAGAACTTGGTCTCTCCCTTGGAATCTCCAAGGTTTCCTTTTCTTGTTTAACTTCCCAGTCCAGGGCCACTCCTTGCTGGGTCAAGGTCGTACGGTTTTCTGTGATTTGCGAGGGGTTCTGGCTGAACTAAGACAGTAGGTCTGTAAGACCTAGAATTTGGTGAATTCTGTCGGCATCTACGGTGCCGATGAATTCCCAACGGTTTTGGATAAATTGCCAGAGTACTCAAAAATTTCCACATCACTAATAGTGTGTCATAGAAATTTGACTCTTCAATTTCAAAACCCGTGCCTATAGAAATTTGCGAAAGTTCCTCTGAAGGTAACGTTTCCCTGGGTTCCTTCTTACTACGAGGGTAGATAAGTAAGTCATTACATAGAGAAATGACGAACTGATCCAAGTAAGAAAGACGTACCCTACTCATTTAGCTCATGAATACTATGGGCGTATTGGTCCTATCCGAGGGGTATCACTACGGACTCGAAATGTCCGCATCGAGTTCGGAAGGTAGTCTTCCGGACATCCTTCCCTAACACTCGAACTGGAGATATTCGGATCTTAGATCCATTTCTGAAAGTAATTATTTCCTTGCGTTTGCTCAACCAAATCATTTATGTGAGGCAGAGATAACGATTTCTATTGGAAAATCTTGACGGAGTCCTCGATAGCCGAGGTACATACAATGCAATCCGTCGATCTCTGGAAGAATATGAACGAGGTTCTCCAGGGTGAGAAGCCTAGTCTTCTAATTCTATTTCTGTGTAGTTCGCTAAGTTGTCCGGGCTGTTCTTGTATCTCCGTAGGTGTTTAGACTGTAGGGCGATCGGTTTACAAGAGTTGTACTGGGTTCTAAGTTTGTTCACATGACGATGCGATTACTCGTAGGCTTGGGCAGTTCTCCATCCTGAAGTTCATGTTAGAATTCATACATGGTTTCACAATCACAACCTCGTGTATACGAGTCGTATATAATTAAGATTGAAAAGATAGTCGAATAACTGATTTTTCTTTAAACTCACATCCCATCGAGGAAAAAGAAGTTAAAGTGGAATCATCAATTCTAAACCTGTAGAACCTTGATTATATATCACTCTTGTGTATACATTCCTCAGTGATAGGTCAACCGCATGAATCATTGGATCAAACTTGACGTACTGCAGGAGTGGTACTTCGGGGATTTCTTCGGAAAAGAAACGAACTATGAGGTACTCCATGCATGAGTACTTCGGTGTTCTGATATGACGGCTTCGTTGGAAAAGTGATCTAGAAGAAAGAGATGTACGTATGAAGCTGATTGTTTCTTGATGACGACATGATTCTGATAGCACAAAAGATGAGGATTTTGTGAGCGATTCCGGTTGACCCTAGATGTACTTCGATTGCTCAAGAAAAGAGTAAGAGTATGTTCTCGAAAGTTTGACCTACATCCCTATTATGCAGTCCTAGTACGGATTGAAGGTATGATCGTGAAGGTTTGACCTACATCCCTATGATGCAGTCCTAGTACGGAATGGAAGTGAGTTTGTAGAACGGTCTCAAGACGTTTGTCGTTCAAGCCGAGGTATAGTTGGTTGGTGAATAACATGATCCAACCACTGAAAGAGACTTGGAAATGTCTCTGAAGTTAAATTACTATAGTCCAATGACTTGACTAAAGCATGTTTCAGATAGACTCCAATGAAAGAATGATGAGAGTACTTGAATAAAGGAAATGACACAGAAGTTAGTCGGTTGTCAATATCTTTGATATTCATGATGTAAAGATTCAGGAAAATGACCTTGCAAAAGGTCTTACATCATATCTAGAGAACATAGTTCTTGACAACATAAAGACCTAACCTAAAGTACTTAGAGTACAAGATAATTTCATAGAAAATGTCACATCGGGCATAGACAGAAAAATGATTACTTTCTAACAAGGAAAGTAAGGTAAAGAATCTACTACTGGCGACGGTCATCCCTCAGGTGAACTCTCAGTTCAGCTAGTTGACGTTCTACATCAAGTAGGTGTCTTTTGTACACCCTCTGGCGTACTCGGAGCTCTATGACTTCGGCTCGTGATTCAGCTAGTGCTTGAAGTAGGGTTTCATGTTTTCTCTCTGATCTCTCACGAGCATCTTCTAGACGAATGGTGCGGAGGGTATGCATTCTCGCATCGGCGACAACAATCTGATGTAGGGCTGTCATGTCTTGAATCTCATTTCGGGCCACTCTGCGGACCAATATTGGCAAGACTCTGTCTGCTGAGCCCCTATGTCTCAAGTCGTAGAAGCTTCGGTCACTATTAAAGGGCATGGGTTGATCTTGTCCTTGGCTCCATGTTTTCCAAGCATTCCACCCACTCAGGCGTCGGGCCATGAAAAGCCGGACGAGGGTTAGGAATTGGAACGGGAGCTGCCCGTGGTAGGTTCTCAATCTCGGGTTCGGAGTTAGCATCGTTCGAAAGGTTTTCATCATGGTGATCATCCTATGGTGATCATTCTCTGGTTCTTCTCCAAACCAACCAGCAATAACCTCATTAGGGAGGTACGGGTTGCCGTAAGGATGGAGTCCAGCCATGTTATCTATGCGAGAATTGGGGTAAGAAAATAATTATTAGACGAACTATCTAGATAATTATTTAGAAAATCTTCATCAGTTACATCGCTACTTGTGAAGTGCATACCAGTTATATGTAATCGAAATAGGATAGGCCTTCGAATATGTGACCTTAACTCCAAATTCACACAGAATAGGGGTAAAGTAAAATTTTCACAGATTCTAAGTCTATAACATCCTAATTACATATAGCCTTTGTTTATCCACTTAGCAACTATCAAATTAGTAATGAAGATCCCATTTTAGTTCTCAAGTATAACGTACTTATAGTAACACCAAATATTCCTATAATATTTTAAGTTTAATGTTATGTTCTATTGTTCTCATTGTGGTAGGGTTGGTAAGATTTTAGACTTGTTGCAACCACAAAATTAAACTTAGGCACATGCTAGTCAACCCTCGGATAATATAGGTGATCAGGCTATATCTTCCCAGTTTTGACCATTTGTCTCTAAGCCCACTTGTGTTGTCCAACAATCGTAATTCTTTTGTACTGTCCTAGTGACACCGATTTTAGTATGAATGCAAGCACGTATACTTTATTAAATATTTTAATATTTAAAGTATAAACTCTTGGTCAGAGTATTTTTAATCCCTTATGTATTTATAGTTAGTATATCGTTTATGGGTTGATATACTTAATTCACTATAAACAATGCTCTGATACCAATCTGTCACACCCCAAAACCAAGAACGGCGAAAACGTTCTGGGGCGGAGGACGTCATGCATAGTATCACAACAATGAAAAGTAGTAAACAAGCAACAACATCATCCATTGCATTAATAATATAATTATTATACAAGTGTGTTCTGTCAAATTTTGATAAACACTAAAGCATAAATCGAAATGAAAGATGTGTCTTGAACGAGCGCCATCTTCTATAAACCTTGCATCGGTACCTGTCTATGTTTGACCTGAGGATACAAGTTATTTTGAAAGAGAGTATCAGCTTTGAAGCTGGTGAGATCATAAGTATTTTAGTGTCTTAATTTGTATGTAAGAATTTTTATGTATATGAATTGTAAGCATTAAGAATGTATATGAACTGTAAGTATAACAATGTTTTGTAAATCAACTATAAATGTTTGAAAAACCCTAGAAATCCCTATGATTCCTACTATTATATAAGGGTGTCTTCTACCAAGACCTAACTGCTCTGAATGTAGTCTTCTACCAAGACCTATCTGCTCTGAATGTTCGTTTCTTGTTAAAATGTGTAATTTTCCATGTGTAACTATCATTAACAAAATATAGTTTTTACATTTAAAGATTAAGTGAAAAGATCACTAAATATATGTAAAGGGGAAACTTAATGTAGTACTGTAGTGTAGTGCTATAAGAACTACTGATGTACTAACTACCTTAAACCGGATTTATATTAAGGCATCACGTAATTAATTGCACCATACTATTGACTGGTAACAACGACATACGAATGGTCGTAATAACAGAATGACGTTTGGCACCTACAGACCTGCAGGTCTGGCTGTAGCTAGCAGCAAGGTGTAGGATAGTCAATCCAGTATAGATCTATATGCAAACTCATGCTCTCCCTCCAAGAGACTCTGGCTACAACTCGGGCCATGACATATAAGGCATGCTCCAATATAGTGGATCACAATTATGACAACGTATTTATGTATATGTAATATACGGAAATGTTCTACGTGTGCTAGCTGTAATGTACGTTCTCTCTATCTAGCAAGTATTGACTCATGAATGAATTGGCTCATTTTATGATATCGCGTTCTAGTAATGGTTCTAGTATCTTCCTAAACTACCCGTATGGTAGTTTACTAGTAATCTAACTGGTACGTATGGACATGGATGTATACCCTTGCTACCCAAGGGCATTGGATGAACTGGAAGGACCTTTTATGACTATATATGTACACATGATATATAACTAATATTTAAACGACCTTCGGACGAGTACCCGATATTCTATCAGCCCACATCCAAATCGAGGAAAAGGACACAAGGTGGATAGCCTTCCTAAGTCTTTTAAACATTTCTTATATAACCATACATATAGACGCATGCAATTTATAATATGAAAGTATAAAATAAGTTTTGTAAAAACCTTTGAACATAAATATTTTCTAAGAAAAGATCGACTTGATGTCGATCTATAAAACGGTTTGAAGGCATGGGTTTGATAAAACAGTTTAAGTATAAGGAAACATTTGTTTGAAACACAATTGTAAATAAGTTTGAAATGTAACATACGGAGTAAAATGAACAGTTTAATAAGAAGTTTTAAACATGTAAAATGTTTATGAAAACATTTGAAGGAAACTGTTTGGTAAAATGGCCAATGAGTAGCCAATCATTTGAATGCTGCTTATTAATCACATGTGATTGATATAATAATTAGCATAATTCTACTTGTATCCCCCCGGTAAAACATTAAAAAAATAGTTAAAACGTTGATTAAGGGGTATGAACTCTCCTGTAGCAAGTGGATCGGAAGGAAGTGTCGGATAAGTGCTTGGTGTCAAGTGAAGACTTAGACACGCACAAAGATCCTAAATAACATATAAGGATATATGTATATAAACAATTAGTCTCTAAACAACTAATAAACAAAGTCAAGAGACTCTAAGGCATGAAAAACACTTTGTATAAGTGTTATAAGTGCTAAGGAGTGCATCTAAGTGTTGTAGGGAAAGGCTAGTATGATTGGGGTTAAAGGAACACTCTTAAAATGAGTTTACTCCCTAAGGATCAACACCCCTTGAGTTTACGGTCGTAAACTCTTGACTTTATGGTCGTAAACTCCTAACCTTTTGACCATTTGTTGGTTTGAAGTCTTCTAAGCTATTCCAAGCATTCCTACTTCATGATTTAGCCTTAGGAAGTGTTGTGTGGCATCAAAACACTCCTAAATGGAGTTTACAGTCTAAGGACCATTTCTCATGAGTTTACTACCTTAAACTCATGATTTTACTACCTTAAACTCACAAGTTTGGTTTTGGCGGTTTTCAAGTCCTTAGCTCAAACATGGCACTAGTCTAGGTTAGATTCTAGGCATAAGGAACAACCATGGGCCATTTATGGGACATTTACACAACATTTGAGGTGTTTACGGTTTTGGGAGATCCCCAAACCGTAAACACATAAAAATATATGATTTTGGTGCTTTTTGTGTGATATACTCATCAAGGATGGATCTAGACAAGTCCCTAAGGCATTGTGAAGCATCTAGACACCCTAAAGCACCCTAAGGCACTATATTTGGTGTTTACGGTTTTGGGAGCCTCCCAGAACCGTGAACACCTTGTTCTTGGTGTTCTTGGGACTTTTCCTTGGTATAAACATGTATAGCTAGCTTTAAATGACTCTAGGATATAAGTACTTACATTGTGGAAGCTTGAAAAGAACTTTAAGTCCAAGAACACTAGTGTGTGTTCTTGGTGTTTTGGAAAGACTAGTCAAAACACATAAATGAATGGATTAAAGGATGTACAATCACTAGATTAAGTGATATACTAACTTGAAAGGGTTAGAACACTTACTAGTTTGAAGATCTAGAACAAAAACTAGGATGATACTTGAGAGAGTTTGGAGTTTACTCTTTTGGAGTTTACTCTTTTAGAAAATGGGGAGTAAACACAAATGGCTAGTTTTTAGGGAGTAAACTCATACATAGGTATGATTTCACGATTTTTGGGTGATTTTTCAACCAAAACATAAAAGTTTGGTCGGGAATTTCTAAGACGCAAGGTGTTTGCGGTTTTTAAAATTCAAAACCCGAGACAGCACTTTCTTTCACCCGTTCGTTTAAAAATAATATTAAAATAATCAAACGAACTTTATATTTCTTGAAAGTAAGAAATAATGACTTTAACTTATGATACGAAGTGGTTGACTTTTTGGGTTTGACCGAATGGAAATTTCGGGTTGTCACATAAGGGGTTTATTGACTGAGGATGGTGGCCAGGAATGAGGCCATCTCATTCTTTATATAGGGACACATCCAAAATCCGGTTTTTCATTATGTGCCTAGTACGCCCAGCATACTAGGTGGTTCCTCTTAAAATCCACGCACATGAGTACGCTAAGCGTACACACACGTACGCCCAACGTACTCCACTGCCACCTTTTTCAATTAAAGGACTTAACTTGCCTAATCTTCAAACTATCATGGCTCCCTTGCTATAAGTCCATTTCCCTTGAGCCTCATATCCATGGAAAAGTGACGGGAAAAACCTGTTGGATTAGTGTCTAAGTCCATAACTATTTTGGCATGTACTTGACACGGTGGTGCATGGTCCTTTTGGGTTGCCTTCACCAAAGCAACTTGATAGGATGAATTATGGAGAGAGAGAGAGAGAGAGGTTTAATTATGATTTATTAATATATTATATGAATAATATATTAAACGAAAAATCATATTGTTTAATTACTATTAGTCAATAATTAATTAAGAACTAATTTGTGGCTAAAAGAGATTAATTAAACATAGGGGACTAGAACTATCAATTGTGTGATAACTGAATATTGGGCTAATGGAATCCATATTAGAGGAGTGGAGAAATTCTATGGGGAAACCAATTAGAAATCGTCTAAGGCCTCTAATAAGGGAGTCCATGGGCTGCTTAGGGCCTAAGCAGTCAAATTAGGGTTTCCTTGTTAGATAACCCTAATAGCCTCACATATTTAAGGACCCCTAGGGCACCAAAAACGTGGCTAACTGATTCCTTAGTGTTTCTAGACGTTTTTGGGTGCCTCTCCTCTTCTCCTTCTTCATCCTCTTGCTCTTGTTGTTTGTGAGTCATTAGTGGTGTGACATTTGTGACACTAAGCTTTCTGAAGCCAATTACAAAGAGGATTTGAGATTGTTATTGCTACATACCAATCAAGGTAAGATCTAAACCATATTCTTATATTAATATAGATTATCACATGCTAGATCTAGGGTTTAAAGTATTGGATGAATGCATGTACAATAGAGAAACCTTGATCCAAGCATTAGGGTTTGCATGAGCACATAGGATGTTCTTATGGCCAAAATCCATTAGTGGTATCAGAGCCTTAATTGGTTTCTATTGTATTGATGCTTTGTGTTTCGCTCATGCTTAGAAAATCATTTTTTTCTCCTCTAACTGACAAACTTGTCGAGTCCCAAAGTGAACTCGGCGAGTAGGATGAACTCGGCGAGTCCCTATGGGAACTCGGCGAGTCCCTATGGGAACTCGGCGAGTCATGCTGTCAGGAAGAGGGATTCTCGGTATTTCATGCCTATTTTGCTGTGGGATAATTGCCAAATCGTTTTTTATTGATAAATTACGGATTTTATTGATATTGGATGATTATCTTTACCAAAATAAAAGATAATTTAAAATTAATCAAATGATTACTTCCTTATATGATAAATGTTAATTTTTTGGATTATTTGATCATTATCTTGCATGAAATTGAATTAGGTCATAATTAGATAATCACCAATTAATTGTTTAATTGCCTTATTTGTATTTTGATCTAATAGTTTTGAAAGGTTTCAAAACTTGCCTTCAAATTTTGGAATTAAAATTTTTTGATTAAAAAGTTTAATTTTAAAATATTTAAATTCTAAACCCTAATGATTTGAAATGTTTCAAAACCTTCCCTCAAGTTTTGGAATTTAAATTTTAATTAAAAAGTTTAATTTTAAAATGTTAAATTATAAAACCCTAATTTTTGAAAAAAGGTTCAAATTGCACCTTATGGTTTTATTAAATTAATTAAGTGTATAATTAAAAGATGGTTAATAAATCCATAGTGATATGGTTTACATTTAATTAAATTAAAAGGTCTAATTTATTAAATTAGACCACCTAGTATTTTAAAAGTGTAAAATACACCCTTATACTATATATAACATTAAAAGTGTATTATTATATATGTATAACTTAAACTGCTAGTCTTACCGTTAGTAGGCCTCATTCACAAAGTCGATCTATAAGGGGGGTATAAGGTTATGGCCTATAAAATGACCGTTTAATGAGTGTCCACTCTCACCCACCGCTTCCTTGATTGGTGGAGGGTCGTTAGCCGAACGGGTAGGATAACCCTCTCCTCATTAAAAGTATAATGTTAAAGTAACTAAATATTTTACAAAAAATTCCTAATCTTAGTTACTTTAGGAAAAAGTGAATTGATGCAATTCCATGAAATTACACTTTGTATACTTGCTAAGGCGTTAGTGGAGCGTGTGTGGTTAACCGGCACACTAAATGGGTTCTAAGCAAAGGTAGCAAAGGGTGACTCGATGTTTTATCATAGTTCGATGGAGCGTGTATGGTTAACCGGCACATCGAATAAATGATTGTAACATTGGGAGCCCCATGTAAGTTTGCATGGTTATTCACACCCTGTTTTGTGATCCTCGACATCCCAATCACAAATCGAGGGGCATATTGAGATTTAAACATGCCATTGAAAGGTTCAATGAATCTCAAAGGATCTAGGAGTTTCCAATACATTTAAAACTTAATCTCTTTTTCGTTTTTCATGGTGGAAAATTAGTGAATCGTCATTCACTTACCTTCAAATGTTCTGCAATTTGGATTACGTCATCCCTCTTCCAAATTGTAGAGCATTGTGTTGGGTCCTAGCATTAATATCTCCTTTGGGTGTTTTATTAAGGACTCAATCAATCAACAAACTTGAATTTTTCTCCCGTTTTGTAGATGTCAAAGTATGACAACTATGGTCTTCCCAAATCCTGTGGAATAAGCTTTCCACATGAAGATGATATTCCTGGATTCGATCGAGGAACACGAGATCATGCTTCACTTCCTCCACCTGCTCCTATTGTTCTCTCTAACCCATAAGTTCAAAGGCTTTAAAAGCTCAAGCTTACTCAAGCCCTTTTGGCAAGTAAACATGAAGAAGGAAAGTCAGTGTGTGCACACGTCTTAGAGATGAAGTCACACATTGATAGGTTAAGAATGTTGGGAATCGTTGTCTGTGAGGAGCTGGCTGTTGACTGGGTTCTTCAGTCGCTTCCTGACTCATATAGTGGGTTCGTAAGAGAGTACTATATGATAGACCACGACGAGACCCTCATCGATCTCACCTATTTGCTTATTGCTGCTGAATCAACGATGATTTGGTGCACTAGAAAAGCAAAGTTGATTGGTGGATCTGCCTTCTGGACCTCTATGGATTTAGGCAATGGCAACGAAAGGCATGCCATGGTCGAAAAGTTTGATCATAAAAGAAAGGCAAAGTCTGAACTAGTTATGTGTGATGTTCCAAAAGAGTCAATTTGCTTTTATTGCTAAGAGAAGCGACATTGGAGACGAAGCTGCCCTGTCTACCTGAGAGATTTAAGAGATGGGAGAGTCAAGACGTATGGCTCTACTTCAGGTAAAATCCACTATCTAACTCCATTAAGTTCCTATTCATTGATTCTTAATACATAATGTGATAAGATTACATTTGATTGTTTTGCAGGATCAAAGAAAAGAGAGGAAGCTTGATGGAAGAGCAAGATGAGTCCGATCCCAGAGAAATGGACCATGATTGCATGGATTCGAAGATCAGATTTTGAGCTTAGAAAGTTATGATAGAGTTGTTAGGAATACTTGATTACATAGTTTTTCAGTTGATTTTGCATTGTAAGGACACGTTTTCCGCTGCTTTTATGAACAAAATAAATTTTTTATTTGTCTTATATATATATATATATATATATATATATATATATATATATATCCTTGCAATGAAATCATTGTGAAAAATTGATGTTTGTGTATTTCTATAAATGGATGTGATTCTTAGTTATGTTATTTATGGTAGTGTCAAAATTTTCTAAGTAAGGTAAGATTCCCATCACCCATGTTTCAATTTGACAGAAACTTGGAATCATATGATTTGAATCATGTGATGTATGGAGATCTTGGTACTTAGGAAATTAGGACTAATTCCTTGATCACACAAGTATGTGAGTCAAGTCAGGGACTAAAGGACTAGAACACACTGTTGTGCACTAGACAAGTCCACCACAAATAACGATAAGACTATTCGTCATAATTTACTAAAAGTCTAGTAAATGTGGTTATACTTACAAGATTAAGTGTAATTATGAATCATTGAAAAGTTTCAATGAATGGCAGCACGAATAAGAAGAATCATTTAGGCAGAAAGATAAAAGTTTCTCCAATCTAAGAAGAAGGGAGAGTACTTTTGTATCAGTTTTTATGATCGTCTAAATGATTAAGAACCATATCAAAATTGATCCTCTAAGGACACCTTAGTGCACTAGTTTAGCTAAGAAGAGAAATCGAGAATTGTTGTAGTGGCTAAGTCAATAAGATGTATCATACTTCGTTCCAAAATCAAGTCTGGAGTCATAATCCAAGATTGTGACTTGAGTGAGATAATCTTAAGTAGGAATGTTCTTACACTTGTACATTTTGATATGTTGTGATGTCTTCAATAAGACACATACCAACTAGTACCAAATTGTGTGTAGGTTTCGTCTTAATATAGACACATACTAACTCTTGGATATTTGTTTGTCAAGAAATGTTTTCTTGACAAGAGAATCTAATATGTCAAGAGGTCAGTGGGAGTCTAAAGATCTTGAAAAGTTTCTAGAACAAATCAAGAAGTAAACCTATTTAACACTAGCACACGACTTGAGGTTTATAACCTATCGTGTTGACAAAATTTTATGCCATTCAAGTAAAGTTACTTATCCATATGAGTTCTACGAGTTCTAAATTGACTGCATAAGGGCAAACACATTCTTCAATGAAAGTACATTGACTGGAATAGGTGAACTGCTAGATAACTTAGAAGCAATGGTGGGACCCTTGATGGCAAGAAATTAAGAATGAACAAGTTCTGTCCATAAGAGTTTGAATTTGTCACAAACATTATCTTTCGATTATGGTTATGGCAAATTCACATAGATAGGAACACATACACCATAAAATCTAAGTATCATAAGGTTTCTCTCATTCATGAAAATGATTGTGAGGAAACGCTTTCATTAAGAGAGATTTCAACACTACTAGAAAAAAGGCCTTTTACGACGCTCATTGCGCGTCGTAAAACGCTCAGACGACGCGCAAATGCGTGTCAAGGAAGGCCCTGTCATAAAGAGAGACGACGCGCTTTTGCGCGTCATCTATAGACGACGCGCATTTACGACGCGCATTTACGACGCGCGGTTACGACACGCAATGCGTATCAAGGAAGGCCCTGTCATAAAGGAAGACGACACGCATTCACGTGTCGTAACCTTACGACGCGCGTGTTAATGACACGCAATGCGTATCAAGAAAGCCCCTGTCAAGAAAGGCCATGTCATAAATGAAGATGACATACATTTTTGCGTATCGTAAATTTAACAGTTTAAAAAAAATAAATTTATATATTTATTAATTTTTAAATTAAATTTTCATTTAATTTCTTATAACAGAAATAAAATACCATATACAAAAAATACAATCCATTGCATAATATAAAATAAATTGCACAAATTATAATGTCATACAAAAAATCATTCAAATGTTAAACAAAAATAATACATTGCTAACATGTGTTATACATTCCTATAAAACTAACAAATAATCATACAACTCTGTTTCTTACTAGAAAGGAAAGCCAAACATGATTACAAGTCTCCCTTAATCTTGAACTTCGCCACCACCGACGTAAGAAAAAAACTGCGTATAAATATCAAAAAACAAGATATGAGCCAATCATTCTATGACTCAAGGAAAAATATCATTAGAGAAATGTGAAAAAAATATGAAACAAATGAATGAAAGTGCATAGCTATTTCTTTAATACTTACTGCATAGAGTAAGACTTGGACATCATCTATAGTTTTGAAGGACATTGATGTCTCCCTATGCTGCACATATTAAAAATAAAAAAGAACAAAATTAAGTAACATATGGATTCATATATCTATCAATTGTATTGTAAATTGTAAATTAAATAAATAAGCATTAAGCATACATACCACTACAGATGCAATGCTAGGAAAAAGGCCTGAGCATATAATGGCGCTAACCGATGATTGATTATGACTTAATCTGTTGCTAATCCCCGATTTAGTCTCAAGTAATTGAGCATCTTTTAAAATATGGATAAACAATTCCTTAAAGAATGTATAGCTTGAAGTGTTTGAGCATAAAGGAAATTCCTCCAACAATATTTATAAGCATATCCTTCTCTTTCAGCTTCTTTCCATCCTTCATATTCACACACAAGTGCCATATGATCATTGTAATCCTTTGCAGAAAATATTGATTTTGTTGTACTAGCTTGCTGAAATAGACATACAAAAGATATCAGGAAAAGACCAAAATGCCCTTGTGTGAAAGTAGCTGGATTACTCACGTCTTTGTTCTCTTGAGGCAAAAGAAAATGATCCCTGACACTAAGTCCAGCAACAATTGTAAGAATATGATCAAAGCAACGAAAAAAAAAGCACCCATTATTAGCATTTTCCCTAATTTCGGATCCAATGGAAGCATTACCAGATATTTACGTATATTTTGAAAAAATGAGAAAAGATAATCTTAGGAAATAAACTTTTATAAATATATTAATATAAACTAACCAAGATGTGTAAGATTTTCATTTACATCTAATGCTCCAATCATCTTTGAAAAATCCACAACATTTTGGACCTAGAACAAATTATGGTGCAAATCAATTTATTAGTTGAAACTGTTGTTTCATGTTAGCCCCATTTGCAAACACCCTACTGCAGCAAGGGAAACCTCTTTACTACCATTTGCAATGATGTTCTTCACAGAACACATCAAAGACTCCCATCCTACATAACAAATATTCAACTTCACCATTGTTCCTTTTTAAAGCACACATGTTTTTGAAGAAATTATAATCTTTTAAATGAAGACATACCTGACCAAAAATTGGTTGAACTTCTTAATAATGGAAAAAAAAGTACGCAGGATACGAGCAATTCCACCAAATAAAAGATCAAGTGTTCCAAAGACGAATATGCCCCTGGATGTTCCAAAGATGTAACTCTTCATTCACGAGACTAACAAGAAGATACTTATTGTCTTTTGATAATGTGAATGAAACTATCATCTGATCCTCCTCAATGCATACTTTGAAACAAGACGAATATGCCCCTGGATTTGATCATCATTTGGGCTCCCTGAAACGCAAGAGATAGATTTTTGGTGACTGAATCTTGATTTTCTGCCCTGAATCCTAAGATTTCCATTACAGCTTTGTGAACCCTGACAACTGCAACCAAAACCAACACGAGTATCAGAAAACCAATGTCGTGGAGTCAATTTTTTTTAAATTCACAATCCTGCCAAGTTTCAGTTCACATTATACTCAGAATCCCTTCAAGAATATTCATGTTCTTGAAGAAGATTCCCAGAATGCTTACTGGAATCTGAAAGCTCTGTTTATTTATGAACCAAACCAACTAACTAGGTGTGATGTCACTTTGCAGTACATCAATCAATTAGGATTAAATATAGCAAGCATCCTACTTTCATTTCTTCCTTTCCTAAATTGCTACTATTTCTTTCTGAAAGGGAAACGGTTTCTTAGTACCTGTTTGCGTAATCTGGATCTGCGAGCAGATTCCCTATTGGATTGCTTCCTTCTCTGCCTCTTTAGCTCCCTTTCATCCTGAAATAACAATTTTACTAATGATCCAAAATTATACTAATAACAGGATAAAACGAAGTTATAAAACAAAACAAGACCTGTAGCCAGATCTGTGGCTGAATGGTTTCCCTTGAGCCAGCAGCAGCAAGCATTCCCCCTGAAACTGGAGCACAAGTTACCTTTCCACGAATTGCAGGAATATGAATATGAGAGAGTAGGATGAATTTTAATTTGAATTTGCTCCATACCAATATTTAAATTTGTGCCTGTGCTGGGACCACCTACAACACTTCCTGGACCTGATATTGGCACAATCGCCATTGAATGATTTGGCCCTCCATTTTGACAACCATGCATATTGTTTCCATTCTGAGATTCTTCACCTGCCAATATTAACATATAAGTCACACAAAACAAAACACTTCCAACTGTAAAACGCCCAAGTTGGACCCGTAGGGATTGCAAAGGCTTGCACTTTCTGGTTCTCCATCACCATCATCATCATCCATGTTGTTAATAAACAAGAAAAATTTCCTGTGTTAACAATTATTTTCCTCTATTAACAGTACGCCCTGGTGTATTTGTAACAGTACGCCCTGGTGTATTGCATCAACCAAGACTGGAACATCTTCTTCTTGATTACATTGTTGTGTGTTTCTCCTTGGTTCATTACTCACATCGCCCTAACAAAAACGAAGGAATCCCATTACTAAACCCTAATCCTAAAGTGTATTAGTTCGTTCACAGAGATTAGATTTCATGAAGATAAACCCTAAGATTAAAAGGTCAAAGAATTGCACAAAAGGTCATATCAGAAATAGAATTTCAAATCGATGATCAGGAATTGAACTAAACTTGATCGAACTATTTTATTATTGATGGTGGCAGCTTAGGGCTTAGAGAGAGAGAGAGTGAGTGAGTGAGAGTACAAAGGTAAAGGAAGACAAACCGATTCAAAAGGATGTGTTGATCCCAATTTCATAAATCGGCGTTCCAAAACCAAAATTCCCGATCCCAATCGCGTTTCTGTGCAATCCAATTTGCCAATTTCACGTTTCAGGTATGCTTACTTTGGCAAATTACAGTCTTTAGGCTTCCACCTCCACTTTTGATATGAAGTCGTCGCTTGCTTTACAGAGAGATATGAAGTCGAGACAAAAAGATGAGATTGACCCATCTGGTAATAAACGGACTCGGGAAGCTGAACAAAATGACCCGAGATTGACCCATCTAGTAACAACGCTATTGATGCCATTCCTTCCATTTTCGACTGTTCATCCTCCACTTCCTCTACTGCTACTTCTTCACCATCTTCTATTTTTTCTGTATTTAGACTTGAGAGTATAATTAGGGCTTTTTCTAACAATTTCAACATCGAGTGGGAGATATGGTGGTTCTAGTAGGTAGAAGTGAGGGAAGAAGCTAAGTAAGCAGCAGTCAATGTCGGGAGGGGGAAGGAAGGAGCGTCCAAGGCAAGAGGGAAAGGAGAAAAAAAGGAAGGCGGGATTTTTAATTTTTTCAGAATTTCATTTCCCCCTACTGTTAAAGGATGGAACGCGCGTTCCATTAAAAATTATAAAGCGACATCCTTAGACGACGCGCATTTTATTATAGGTGCCCTCCGTGTTTTTTTTAGACACTAATTTAAGGGCGCGCAATAATGCGTGTCTTCTATCCTTAAATTTTTTGAAGAGATGACATTTTTCTAATGTCACTCTCCTTTGCGTAACATAGATCAATGAGCGTCGTATTTTGCGCGTCGTAAAAGGCCTTTTTTCTAGTAGTGCAAGGAGATAGTGATTATGTAAATTGCATTCTCAAATTCAATTATGATTACGGCATCCTTCTTCATAGTTCGAATTGTGAGATTTGGCAATTAGTCTGAACATTTGGGACTTAGTAAAATAAGTTCTAAATTAGTTTAGACACACATGTGACTTGTCTAAGGAAAGGTGTGTGATTTTGAGAAGCTTAGATAAAGGCTTATCGAAGCATATCGTATTAGAAACAATGAACTTTGGAAGTCAATCAGTATTGTTTTCTAGAAGTTTAGCTGGTCTCTAAATACGTGTAAAAGCTAGTGGGAGCATAAATGTTATGCTGGAATGGATATAATCATCATGTTAGTGGGAGCACGATTATTATTTAAGTATTGCAAGTTGGCAATATTAATTATAGAAAAACAAAATTTTCACTTTGCAAAGTTGCAGGGGTAGAAAAGTTGTTTTTGCTATAATTAAGGGAGAGAATGTTATACTTCGTTTCCAATCTAAAAGCTTAGATTGAGAAATTTAATTGTATTTAGTCAAGGGTATATTTATTATTTGCATTCTCAAAATACGATTTTGATTACGACATCCCTCTTCATAGTTCGAATTTTGAGAACACGGCAAATAGAAATATTATGACGATATTATAGTAAGAAACTGGTAAAGTATCACGTTTTTCATTACGCCATTGTATCCCATACGCTTCGGGTATAGGATCGATTGTATATGTTTTAATATTCGACCGTTCTAAAATTTTCCAAATGCCTAAGGCATTTAGAGGGAAAAAGGAAATAGAACCGGTTTCGACTAAAATAATTAAACAACTGTCAAGGACAATCTAAGGTTCGCGAACGATTGGTCGTTTGTGGACAGTTGGAAGTATAGTTATGGATGGACCATATTAACATTATTATGAATAGATAAGATTATATTTAGAATGAGTTGTCATATGGAAAATATGGAAATGTTTCCATATTGGGAGTTGCATATCGAGAATCAATCTCTAGATTAGAAACTTTTATG
This sequence comes from Lactuca sativa, assembly GCF_002870075.4. NCBI lineage: Eukaryota > Viridiplantae > Streptophyta > Magnoliopsida > Asterales > Asteraceae > Lactuca > Lactuca sativa. The sequence goes on from NC_056630.2 coordinate 209,953,341, forward strand.
CAAGAAGGATGTTCAAAGGAATGTACTTTGAATATGAGACTTCATGACTATGGAATTGTCTTGTAACAATTTCCAATAGAGTACTTTGTAATTTCATTGGCAAAGTCTTGGTGACTTTGGCGCTGTGATATTACGAAAGGACCGTTGTATAAAATGTTAGAATCTAACATATTTTAGTAGTGGCGAGAATTTTGTATTCTTGCACTAATGGGTTAGGAATTGTGAAATGAGCATCACTAGAAATGTGTTCATTTGATCTATTTCACAAAGTAAAGACCATAGGCAAGCATAGTGTGCATGCTAAGAGCATGGGACAATTGTTGTTATAATTCAAGTAAGAAGTTGATTACCCGAAACAACAAATAATGAGTAATCAATATGGTGATTAAATAAAATGTTTTATTTAAACTCAAAAGTTTAGGGCCATTTAAGATTAGTATTATCCTTGTGTTTCACTTTGCATGTTTTGACTTCTCGAATAATAAGATTATTCAAACCCTCCACAGTCGCTCATTCTTTGGGAGTAGGAATGAAAGAAGACTGTCATGAATCTGACTATAGATTGCCTAAAGTGTTTTAGACATAGCAAAAGTTTGCTGTAGGGTTCATGAGTGCTGCTATAAGATTAGAGTATTGGATTAAACCTACACTCACTTGGATCGATTCATGGATTTTATCACGAGTTATTAGTGAGACGATAATATCTTATATTCTTGAAACCGAGATGTGTAAGTTGTATCTTGGTAGTCAATTACACATTGATAATATGTAAACGCACCAGTAACTTGGTGTTATAAAACATATTGTTGTGTGTAATTCGGTGAGTGAGTACAAGCGAACATTGAGTGGAAGTTTATCCTTTCCTTTTACCCAAAGTGGGATAAAAACGATAGATGTGGGCCCCTCGATGATTTAGTGATGACACCCTAAGCGCTTGACCAAGCCGGGATTAAGTTGATGTGTTCACTTTTAGTCTGTTGTCAGTCTTCATAAATCGGAAATCAGGAAACAACACATAGACTGAGAGAATGATTATAATCCATGTCTCATGTCTATACAATATCTAGAATGGAGGAATATATGATCTCTTATCAAAAGGATGCGTATCTGATAAAATCAGAGTTGACAACGACTTTTGAAAGCTACGATTATGGATCAGGATCTGAAGTCATACACAGAATAGTTATTAGACTTATCCAAGTGGGAGACTGTTGGATTAGTGTCTAAGTCCATAACTATTTTGGTATGTACTTGACCCGATGGTGCATGGTCCTTTTGGGTTGCCTTCACCAAAGCAACTTGATAGGATGAATTATGGAGAGAGAGAGGTTTAATTATGATTTATTAATATATTATATGAATAATATATTAAAGGAGAAATCATATTGTTTAATTACTATTAGTCAATAATTAATTAAGAACTAATTTTGTGGCTAAAAGAGATTAATTAAACTTAGGGGACTAGAACTATCAATTGTGTGATAATTGAATATTGGGCTAATGGACTCCATATTAGAGGAGTGGACGAATTCTATGGGGTAACCCATTAGAAATCGTCCAAGGCTTCTAATGAGGGAGTCCATGGGCTGCTTAGGGCCTAAGCAGTCAAATTAGGGTTTCCTTGTTAGATAACCCTAATAGCCTCACATATTTAAGGACCCCTAGGGCACCAAAAACGTGGCTAACTGATTCCTTAGGGTTTCTAGACGTTTTTGGGTGCCTCTCCTCTTCTCCTTCTTCATCCTCTTGCTCTTGGTGTTTGTGAGCCATTAGAGGTGTGATATTTGTGACACTAAGCTTTCTGAAGCCAATTACAAGGAGGATTTGAGATTGGTATTGCTACATAACAATCAAGGTAAGATCTAAACCATATTCTAATGTTAATATCAATTATCACATGCTAGATCTAGGGTTTAAAGTCTTGGATGAATGCATGTACAATAGAGAAACCCAGATCCAAGCATTAGGGTTTGCATGAGCACATAGGATGTTCTTATGGCCAAAATCCATTAAACCCTACTCTTCAAGCAACTCATCGTAGCCCCGAGACTTCCTCATGCTCGAGTTGCAACCCTCAAACCCTAATCTCATACAATCTGAAACAGAATGTTACAGTTAAAGGGGCATTTGTATATGAAGAATAATATGGTTGTTTTGGCATCAAATTTAAATGTAGGGGAAAACGAAATTTTACAGCAATTAACAACAATGCACTTCCATCAAATGACCATTTAAATATGAAATTAAAATGTTGGTTTTGGCTTTCATATTTCATTTACTATAATAATAGCAATACAAATAAAATGACCTTTTTTTATTAGTTTCTATCCATTTTATTTAAAGTTGAAATTAATTTCTTTTCTTTTCAAGAAGAAATTAATTAGTTTGAATTAAAAATAATTATAAATTAGTGTATTTACCTCTGACGCCGATTTTTTGTTCACGAACGTGAATGAAATCATTCGAAAGACATTTATACGTCTGTTTAAAAACATGAGCATGCATCAACAAACTATCTGATGTAATCAACATAACAAAGAGAGACCTGCAGAAAGAAGCAGTGGCCCAATGACGTATTTCGTTTATTGATGAAATGTACTCTCTATCAATATTTAATAGACCAAGAGCATAGAAAGCATCCTTGTAAGACTCACGCACAATTCTATTAATTATCCTAATATCTTCTTAACATGTAGGACCCTTGATTTTGTTCAGCAAAATCCATAGGTAATAAATGTCACCAAACTTGGGAGACATATGGTTTAATCGACCAAGTGCCTTGGACTTGGTTTTTCTTCTTGTCCATATCTTAACTGGTTTATTCCAAAAATATTTAGTTGGGAATTCAACATATGACAGCTTCTGTGTATTTTCTTCATGCTTGTTACATTCCATCCAAGCCAAAAATTAAGAAGCAATGATAGTCGGTTTGGAAACAACCTGATTAACATGTTGGTTTGGTTTAAACACAACAGGCTGTTTATGTTCGAGGTGAAATGACAACCTTTCGACAGACGATGTTCTATAATATATGTCATACCCAAAAAGCCTCTAACATGACCCACATGCACAAATATAACGGCAATTATAGAACTCACCAATTTCATCATGGTCGTTATTTTGTATCTGTTGTTTCTTCTTTTGTGTTGGATGAACAATAGATGTCGTTATCCTATCTGGCCCTTTGTTAATGTACTTAAAAAGATACTTTATCGATCCAACCTGGTTACACCAATCTAGATTCATGTGAGCTTGGTATTGTGTCAGAAGGATTTAACTATATGGAACAACATATCTGAAAAATCAAGAAACGTGTCATAAATAACATTAAATGATAATGTGAGGTTAACATAGGAACAACACAAGAAAACATATATAATAAGTATATGTTTTTATACATTACATTGCCTGTATAAAAATAAAATATTAGTACAATTTTAATTTAATATGTTTATTGATATTTATGTATTTAAACAAATAATAATATATTTCATAAAAAAACAGATTTAAGGAATTAAAATTTAGTAAATCATTGAAAAGGATTTTTGTATACCTGTTGTCTAAAGAAAGATCCTTTTAATGACATTATTTCCATTGTTGACCATCTTCATAGATATATGTATGATCGATAAATTCCCGTGGAAATCGTTTTGAACATTTTCCTTTTTTCATACACGGCATAAATGGTTGATCGTTGTCACAAGGTCCATGTATCATGTTATCATAAACAGTTTGATACAAATCAGGTTCACTATCCTTGTTAGGCAATTCAACACAAATAACGTGGTATATGTCTTCAGGATTTGGAAGTTTAGATTTTTTTCCCAAAAACAGGCATACATGATAATGTGGAAGTCCCCTCTTTTGAAATTAAATCTAAAATGTCCAAAAATATGGTCCCAAAAATTTTCAATTTAATTAATAGATAAAATAGTAATTTCCCAAATCATCCAAACATCTAAAATAAACTAGTGTATCAATTTGTCATAATTCAGAATAAAACATCATAACAAAATCCCAATGGTGTGTGCGATGCAGTCATCCCGAGCTCTTCCCCTTGGAACCAGAAATACATGAAACATAAACTAAAAACCATAAGCACAAAGCTTAGTAAGTTCCCCCAAAATACCACATACCAATCATACAATAACATATATTGGGCCCAGTCTGGCTTTGGACCCTGTCCGACATCAACCGAGCTCCACCCAACATACAATAACATATATCAAAATAAACACATACACATGCAACAATCACAAAGATACATAACATACATATATCCATCAGGTCGCGCCCGACATCGGGCCTTAACCCGGAAAACATACAGACACAACACATGCAAGAGTCACGGAGACAACTAGCATACCAACGGCATAATATAAACATGGGCTGGCCTTGGTGCCTTCGACCCGCTAAACCCGGTAAGGAAAATCACCTCGAATATTGAATGATAATTGGATAAATTCCGGCCCTAGAAATCAGATCTACTCAACCCCTAAACAAAAACAATTCCTTAGATACTGATTGATATTTCAAAACCCCAAAAAGGTCAGGTTTGGTCAAAGTCAACGTTCTGAGTTGACTCAACTCACCGAGTTATTCTTCAACTTGCTGAGTTTCCTCATTAATAAACAGAATCGAGCAAGGTCGGTCCAACTCGTCGAGTTCACCCATGAACTCACTGAGTTTCCCCTTTAGCCAGCAGAATCGGGAAAAGTCGATCCAACTTGCCGAGCTCACCTATGAACTCGCCGAGTTCTTTAGGAAACACACCTCTTAATCCATTAAGTCACCATTCTTGAAACTAAAAGGTCCACGACTCAGATCTGGACTAAAATATCGACTAGAAGGGTAAAGTTTCCAACTTTACCCTTATGAACCATCCTAATGGGTGTAGAACCCAAAACCTAAGCTTAAAAAGGTTAAGGCTTAAAAATGGACTTTTTTATAGTATAAAAAATGCAAACTTGATGTCTTCTGTTGCTCCATGCATGAGTTAAGACCTTTGGAAAGGCCTTAATGAAGTAGATTGAGTTATTGGGATCTTATATAGCATACAGAGGCATAAAGTTGCCAACTTTATGCCTTAGGACCATTAAATCGACCAAGATCTAGAATTTGAGTGAAGAGCATGCATGCATTAAACACTTAATGGATTTTGTGCATGAGCGGTTTATACGTTGGGTGTACTATGTTGTACGCTGCGCATTCATCCCCTTAGCCCAGTACGTTAAGCATACAGAAGAGGTACGTTGGGCATACACTCTCAGGAAGCTTTGGGCCTGAGCGGACTTCGGACCTTTGGGCCCTAATGGTTTTGGTCCTAGATTTGTTGGTGTTTGGGCCTGAATTTATCTTTGGGCAAATGTTGGTATGTTTAGGCCTATTGGGCCTTGTGGCCAATTATAGAATTGGACTTTGCCGCTAGACATATTAGTGAAGGAATGACCTTTGAATTCTGGGCTCTTTGATTAGGTTGAGTTATAATCTTAATTAGGGTATTTGTATATTTTGGCTGGTAGTTGAACAGTGATTGTTTTCAGCAGACTGAGGTGAGTCTTTTCACTATACCAATGGGTTGAAGGCACCAATGCTAGCCCATTACTTGAGAGGAGATTTTAATAGTTGTATATGCAATGGTTTTGTGATTTGATATGTATTGACTTATGTGAAGACCATGGGGGGAGCCTATGGCACTCGGTAAGACCATGAGGGGGAGCCTCTGGTCCTTGGATGTAAGACCATGGGGGTAGTCCATGTCATTCTGAATGAAGACCATGGAGGGAGTCCATGGAATATCTATGTATATATGTACATGACATTACGTGGTTATGTGTTTTGCGTATTTTGGGAAACTCACTAAGTGTGTGCTTACAATTTTGTTGGGTGTTTCTGGTACTTCTGGTTCTAAGGGCAAGGGCCCGACTTGACAGCACATCGACTTATCGCGATGCCCGCGGACCAATTTACGATGTCTCCGTCGCTGACGTTCGTCAAGCAGGCCACGTGGGCACTCTCCAGTATTTCCGCATTTATTGTTTGGATACTTTAATATTTTTGAACAATGTGTTTATGTAATGGAATTTTGGAAAAACAAATGTGATTGGGATTTTCTAATTATTAAATGAAAAATTTTATCTGAATTTTTGGGCTGTTACATGAAAGGTTCAATTTGTGATGCCGGAACATCCAAATGTGCAACTTTAATCACAATCGAACCCCAAACTCAATACAAACAACAATTTATATATGAGTGGTATGATTTTCACAAGTAAGAACATCCATTTGGAAGTAATAGGAACAAACAATGTACTTTTTATGAGCACCTAGACATATATTACAATATTTTTTTATGTGAACCTGGATACCATTTGGAAGAAAATAATCAAAATATTAACACACTTCTAAACATTAAGCAAGAAATAGCAACAATGTTTTAATCCAATTTTACACATTTTATAATACTTTGTTACACTTCTTAGTAGCTTTATGGGAAATAAGTAGCATGTATGCGATAAAAGGTTAGTTAGGGGGCAATGTGGTAACTCTCCTAGTTAGGTTAAGCTTAAACAGAAGTTTGGGGTGAGTCGGTCATTAGCTTGGAATGTATTCAATTAGAGAGACAATCTATGGGAGAGCATTCAGCTTCTCGAAAGCCAAAAACATCTTTGTTATTTTTATGATTTCCAATCACTCCTTTGATTCAAATCCTTTTCTATATGTTCTTAATTGTAGGGTACAAAATAGTTTTAGGAGCACGTGCACACCATTTGGATATATTTTAAAATAAGTTTTACGAGCATCTAGGCACCATTTGGAAGAAATAGCAACGTATTTTTTAAACATTAATCCATTAACAATTTTATGTAATTTCTTTGGAAAAACATAAGAACATACTTGTTTTTTAAAATATATCATATTTTAGAAATGTGTTATCATACAAATGATTAATGGAGGAAAGGATGCAAAAGCACATATAACCAAACATGTGTCATATTTCATCCTCTAATCATTGGTCCATACTCCTTAGGTTAGGGAAGTATTGTTATTGAGGATTAAGAACTTTATACAATAAGTATGTCAGCTTATAGCTGATCCTATTTGTGGATGCTTTTTGTTTATGAACATTCATAGTCTGATAAAAAAATTAATATAAAGGATAATATGTTTGCTTATCACCAAAAATACTACCACCATATGTAGCACTCATCAACTCTATGACAAGAGGGAACTGCAGGGTCACAAAAGAAGTAATTGGTAGGCATGTCAGCACAGCTATAGGAATAAGAATCCTTGAGTTGCTTTGGCCAAATACAAGGTATAACGTTGCAGCAAAAGCTACTATCATGGCTGTGGTTGAGATGAACAAGGTGGCCAAACCAATTATCAACTTTGTAGGCAACTTAAAGAGAAAGTCTTGTTCAGCGAAACGTGCAGTGAGAATCGACAAAAACATTAACAATGAAGTAACAGCTGAGAATAATGATATGGCGTCTGATATTGCAAATATTGTGAAGGCAGTGTGGTTGGTAAACACTGGTAGCCCACCTTCTTGCTTATTTCCTCCTGGCACTGTTATAGCTGCTGCAAACACAATGGTGATGATTAATGCAGCTGTAATCGTGTAGGACTCTGCAGTGGACTTCATCCATTTTTGTCCCTCAATCACCAACTCCTTGTGTTCTCTAGTAAATATTGTTTGTGGTGTTTCGTTGAAAGAGTTCTTTTGTATGATGCTTAGAGGACAAATGAATCTTTCCACTTCCTACAAGATTACAATATGTTACGTATACTTGATAAATACTTATGACGTTTCAATATCAGGTATGTCAATTTTGAACGATTGAGATTTATACCTTAAACCATTGTAGTTCACGTTGTATTTGTAAAGCTTCCCCCGATATAAGATTCAGTTTGTTGTTAGGTGCCAATCTTGTAGCTAGATGCAATAGGTTATTCCCTGAAGAGTCTTTAATTGTTCGACATATATTCCTATGTTGGCTCATCCAATATAGTAGGTTGTAAATCTTTTCTGAGCGATTTACCACAGCATACTGAATAATGTTGTGGCCATCTTCATTGGCACTCCAAATTGCATTAGGGAAGTGATGCATAATTTTATCTACAAACTCGTATGCATTTTGTCTACTGGCTTCAAGAATCGGATTTGTGTAATAGTGATGGTAAGAGCTGAAGTGGTTTTTTTCCCTTATCAACATAGATACCTCTGCCAACAGGCCTATAGCATCTTCAAAATTTTGATGTCCCTCTTTAAAGAATAGATACACTGCAACATAGACACAAATTTTGAGCATCTGAAATAAAGAGATAAACCTTTTTTTTCCTCCCTTTTGTTTTTAGTAATGTAATGATGGTACTTGTTGATCATCTTACCTAACATCCCAAGGATATACAGGAAAGACATAATGATGCAGGAAATCACTGCATTACGGATAGAATGTTTGTTAGAATGATGATCATGGGGTTAATAATAGAATGTGCAACCAACAAGTTAAGAGTTCAAGAAAAGATAAGCTCATGACCTACCAAATAAGATTGGGATGCATATCAACGTCAAATCCCATCTGTGATAAATAATTTCATTGCAAGGGTTTATGAAATGGTCGTCTACCCACATAAGTATATCAGTCGCTTCAATATAATGAAGTGGTGTTCAGGAAGATTGTCAGGGAAGTTTTATAAATAATTTTGACAATGTAGAATGAAGATAAAAAAAAAAAAAACAAAAAACCTTTATGTCTAGCAGGGAAATTTTGAGCTATAGCCATCAGCACAGCATCAGTATGCAATGTTTTATAATGCATTAACAGTTCTCTTGCAAAGTCTACGTATTTTCCAAAGTCAGTCGTATCAATTATATAAGTGGGTATAGTAGCTAGGTTTTTTACTAAAAGTCGACACTTACCAAAATCTTTAGAGGAAATAACAGTAACTAGAAGGTCATCACCAGTTGTGCCAGAAAACAGAGCATCCTTCTGTATATCATCAGTAAGAGTATTGATGTGCCGCAAAAGATGTCGGGCTGTGTGGGTATGCATATTAGAAAGAGCCAAGGCTAGTGGTGTCTGACCTTCCTTGTCCTTGGCCAACAACATATGTGGGTCCCTTGCCACCAAGATATCAGCAGTTTCATTGTTGCCACTAATGGCAGCGACATGAAGCAGTGTGCTTCCATCTGAATTTCTTATATTCGTTAGTTGTGTGTTTTCAGGTATCTTTTCCAACAATTTCTCTAAGAATTCTCGGCCCCTGAAACTACCGACTGCTGCATGGAGCGCGGTGTTGCCATTATTGGTGATTTTGTCCGTCACTGCAACCTTTTCCTGCCTCAGTATGTCTTCGACCCCATTCCAGTAACCAGCTTCAGTATAATTGTATAATCTGTCGAGATTCTTTGCTCTGTCTTTATCTTGTGGTGTATCTATATTTGCATATTTGTTATGAACGTAAAAACTACAAGATAGAAAAATATGTGCTCTGATGTGATCTAATCTAATCTAATCTAATCTAATCTAATCTAATAAAACAAGAGAAAATGACTTACAAGCTCAACGAAGTTTTCAAACCGTTCAAGAAAACCTCAATCATGTTTTGTTTGTTCAAGAAAACCCAACGAACTTAACATTTTGTTTAAAAAATGCCAACCAAGTTTCCAAACCATTTAAAAAACCTCAATCATATTTTGTCTGTTCAAAAAACTTAATTTTTTGAACAGACAAAACTTGATTGAGGTTTTTTGAACGGTTTGAAAACTTCATTGATCTTACAAATCATTTTCCTGATATGGTAACAAGCCACGTCGTCTATTCTTTAACTTCCATAAAATTGAACAAAAATATAACTTCTATGGGTTTTTTTTAGACAATAAGTTAAGTTCGTAGGTTTTCTAGAAAAGACAAAACATAATTGGTCTAAGTCATTTTCCCAATAAAACAATTAAAGTTTTTAAATGAGAATGAAAATAAAAACCTTGTTTGTATGGACAGTGTTTGGTGACTCAAATCTTTTTAGTGATTATACAATATATATCAAAAGCTATACATGTCTTATCATATTATAATTACGACTTCTATATGCTTTGGATATTATAATTACGAGTGCTATATGCTTTGGTCTATCTGAATGACCAACTCGAATTAAAGATAGATCAATAAAAAAAGTTTTTTCTACCTTCAACTACTAGCAGTTCAGGTGGAATACCAACAGGAGCATACATAGTGTGGAGTTCATCCCATGCATCTTTTCCACTAAAATCATTTGCATTTCTCTGTTGATGGAGACGATCCAAAACATACCCTAATGTTGGTTTAGAGAGAGAACCAAAAATCCAACCCTTCACAAGTGCATCTGATCTTCTCCACAGCCTGTAGTGAGTTTGATGGTCACCCACTTTTTCCTTCCCTGAAATACTAATGGGTTGAGGGCACATGAGTGTACCATCGATGAAACCAAGCATACCATGACTCTCCAATAGACATAGCATCTGTGTTTTCCACATACCATACTCATCCCTACCACTCAGCTTCACAGTGGTAAAGCCTGTTGCAGATAGATTTGATGGGTATGGGTATGTGTATGTGTGTTCTTCTCCAACTTCGAGAGTGACATGTGAATTGGAGCTTGAGCTTGCCATCTTTCTACCTTTTTATTTTGATTTCTGTGAATACTACTTCCATCTTCTTACATGTTTATATAGAAACATAGAGTTGATTTGTGGTGCTCACATGCAAAAGCAACTTTAAGATTGCTTCCTCCTTAAGTGATTCCCATAATATAATAATGTTTTTAGAAAAGAATAGTAATTTGAAAAGTTAATTGCGATATGATTTATTACTTTGAAATTTATTTATCGTTGTATAGTAAAGTCTTAAGGAAAGAATATTTGGAGTGCGGTTACCCGTGCAGCTTCACCTCCCATCACTGATCGTCTTCTCCGTCTTTCAAATTCATGTGATTATGTGAAGAGAAAGAGGGGCTTGACAAACAGATTTTTTTTCTATAAACAAAGAAAATATGGCCACAAAGATTTAAATGCAATAAAAAAAAAACAAAGTAATCTGATGTTACTTTGTGTACTGATGCAGACGTGAACCCACAGATCAAAAAACAGGGACAAAAAAGGAAAACGTGAAAACAAGGGATAACAAGATTGCTTGGAGAATGGAGCATATGCTTTATTAGCTGGAAAAAACTTGTTCTGAAATGGAATTAAAAGCAACGCAGGTCCTAATTTATACTAAACACAAACCAATTTTTGTCACAGCCATCTGATATGTTTTACATGCCTGTGTAAACAGGGACGGACCCAGGATTTTATAGTAGGTGTTGCCGGTTTGTAACAGGTGTTGCCGATCCATAGTAGGTGTTACCGCTGGCACATTTTATAGTAGAAAAAAGAAAAAAATCGAAACTTTTGCACTACGTCGAGAAAAACGAGGTGTTGCTGGTGCTACCGTGGGCACCATACTAGATCTGTCCCTGTGTGTAAAAGGCTAGCAACCCCTGCGTCTTATTTTCTAAATTAGACCAACATTCTGCTCCTTTATTCAGAAATGGTCACCACCTTTAATTCTTTATCTTCACCTTAAGAATGCTCAGACTTCTTCTCACAATCAGACTTCTCTGGGCCACCATTCTCTTATCACTTTTTTTGAAACGACATATCTATTCTACTTCTAAACTACTCTTTAACTCCGCTTATGTCCATGACAGGACTTGAACCTCAACCTTTAGGAGGGAGGGCAACACCAGATACCGCTAGGCTAGAAGCCCTATCGTACCATTCGATTTATCATGTTTGTTGTTTTTTTACCCTCCTCTTCTTTTCTAAGCCTTTTGGGCCTAAACTGTCAAAAGATCATCATCGTCATCATTGTTCCTATTAGTCGTCTTTCTTTCTTTCTTCGTCATCATTGTTACTTCTAAATTCTCAGATATCAGATCTGTGTATTTAGTATCATCAACATGTTCATCATTTTAGGTATGCATATTTGCATTGTTTTGAACATCCTTTTTAGATGTTAACTCATACATCCCACACCTAGCTTTCTTCGTTAAAACCCTCCAATGAGTGCTTCGACTAACAGCAGGGAGCCAATCACATGCATCAAACGCATCTGCCACATTTATGAGTTTATTATCATCATACACTTCAATACTCTTATTAACTTGTTCAGTTGTTCTTATTTCCATGTGTTTTTGCCAAGATGACCATTAACATCCGCAACAGTGTCATTACTCTTCATCAGCACAAGAGGTGTAACATCACGTATATTAAATAAATAAAGGGATAAGAGTTAATATGAATAAAACCCTAACAATCATTAATAATTTAGCAAGGTGTTGATTTTGAGGAGTTAACCGTAATAATTTTAGAAGTCAGGGGTTAAAAGTGTAAGTTCCGGTTTGGTTTGTAAATATTTATGAAGGCAGGGGCTGCTTGGTAAATTATTGGGACTTAATTTGAATAGATTTTGGGAAACAAGGGCTAAATGGTAAATTTTAGGATTCAATTTGTAAAGAATTCTGAGGGCAGGGGCTATTTGGTAAGTTTTGGACTTAGATTGAAAACAAAATTGTGAGGAGGGACTGAAGTTGGATATTTGGATGGAAGTTTGAATGAACACGAGATTGGCACCCAATGACCTATCTTTCCCGTCTTAAGGTCGTTTCCCCCAAAAACCCTAACCCTAAAATGTGTTAGCCGCCACCTTGTGTTCTCCTCTCAGCCACCGCTTGGTTACGACCGATCGGCTGCCACCTAGCCATTGTCGGAGTCACGAGCCACCTGCCACGCTACCTCAGTTGCCGCCATCGGGTGAAGAATCGTCGGGACAGGTGTGGACGTCGGGTAAAAGAGGCCAAGGGAAACAAATCACGATTTCGCCGCCATTGTTCCTCGCCGGAGAATGTACGCCTCCTTGTCTTCGTCCTTGTTGTCACCGACTATCGCCGCCATTGCTATATTGAGCAGCGGTTGCGGTTGATGCCTCCCCTTCGACTGTCATGTGTCACCACGTGGGTGGCTATGATTGGGTGTGTTTCTTGTGTCCCGCTGGTGTACTTGCGTGCATGCGAGTTTCTGTTGGCCGAAAAAGCGTGGGAAGCGACCATAGTGGCCATTATCTTGCCGCCACCCATTCCTGTTTTTCTGCCACCCTCCACCGCCACCAGCCACCATGGGAGGTGGTTTTGGTTGTGTGTATAGGTGTGTGTTCGAGTTTATTTGTTGCTCTCGGTGTTTTTGAGGTTGTATGTGTGTTTATGTAGCCGGAAAACCCACCACCACCCCATGAGGTGGTGGCCACTACCGTGAGCCGCCACTGACCACCACTACCTGAGGTGGTAGTGGGTGGTTCTTGACATAGTGAAACCCTAATCGGCCAAAATGCTTGATCTAGACTAGTTGGATGGTGATTGGGCTAGAAACCCTAATTTTGGGTTTGTTAGTTTGGATTTTATCGGGACCCGCGGTTGGACTGTTAGAGTGATATTGTGAATTATACCTAACTTCATTGTGTGAATGGCCTAGTAGAGTGATGGATTTATGGGTTAAGTCCTTAAGGGGTTAAGTGAGAAACACTTAACCTTAATTGAAATTTTATGTAAAAACCCTAATTTTGCTCAAGTAAGTCTTCCCCAAGATACCCATACATGTTATGTTATGATCTGATATGATTATGAAAACTGCATGCTAGATTAGGGCTGAGGATCTAGGAGGATACCTTATATGTCTATTGTATGTGCTTGTAGAATTGGATGCTAGTACTGATCAGTCAGTGATAGGATAGCTTGTTTAGGTTATGCCTGATTGTATGAGCCTTTGAATTGCATGTACAGATTCCTGATTAGAGGATAGAATGATCTGATTGGAATATGATGGTTAGATTTTCCATTGTCTGAATACTGCTTGCTCTGTGCTTTGTGGGACTCTTAGTAATGTGAGCTAACTATTAAGTGAATATGCTAGGTCACATGAGATACAGGCCGGATAATCTCAGAGTGAGAGACTTGACCCTATTGCGCAGCTCTTGTCTGAGTCCAATCGTTCTAGGGATGGATCTTTTACTCGAAGGATTATCTGATCTCTGTTGCTTGTGGCTATATTCATGAGGTGGATAGTTGACATTACTGGGAATCTTTCAGCAGCTGAGGACTGGGTGAGTTCGGGAGCCTAGCGCAGCCTAGGATATATTTTAGTGAGTTGGTAGTGAGGTTCAATGAGACTTGGGTGTACCAGTTTGAGGAAGTGACTTGGAGAATCCAGGAGGATTGCTGAGGAAAGTATGGATAGGTGTGGAAGGTAGTATTGGGACCGTACTACTGAAAGCACAGGATCCATACTCGAATCAGTGAGAGTCTTAGAGAATCTAAGAAGCTTCAGGGAAGAGTTTGTGACCCAGTTTGGGGACAGAGGATGTTCCAGTTGTTGCAGCTTAGCCATTGGCAAGCGAGCTAGTAAGTGTGACAGGGTGTCAGACCCTGAAGGATATGATTTCCAAGAGTTGCAAATGCGGGATCGATTTGGGAGCACCCTGGAAAGAGAGGTGCGTGCCAGTTGCGTATAGTAGAGGGTCCGGGGAAGAGACCCATGACTTCTGATCATCGGGTGAAAGGCCAGCAGGGCCTGAGTCAGTGCAACGCGTATGAGAAAGTACATGAGGGAGTTTGTCACTCCAAGGGTTTAGGCTGCTACAGGGTAGCAGGATTGGTCATATCAGCAGAAGGGGGTCAGTATTCTTCCAGATGTTGCCTGTATGTCATCTTCTATGATATTATGTGGATGTTTGGAATGCGTACCGCTTTGGAATTGTGAGTAAGTTTGGATAAGTCAGACCTCAGGTCGGTTTTTCTGCTAGTGTTTGGGTTACCAAGGATCATATATGCCATCCTGCATGCCGAAAGGTCTTTGATGAGCCGCAAAAAGGGACGCATCTTGCGGAGTGGGTTCCGTGCAAACCGTTATCATTTCGGATCTTAGTCAGGGATCTATGCAGGAGTATTATTTAGAGGATACTCGATCAGGGTTGGAGTGATTGTTCTCTAGTGAAGTCAGCGTTCAGAGGTTCTATCATTGTTCAGGTATGGTCGGTAATTATTTATGGATGAACTTTGGAGTTCAAGGCACTATCGTTACTAGGACAGAACTGGTGACAGGAAGAGGGTGGTGTCAGTCGCGGGTGTTAGATGCATAAGTGGTTGGTCATTGGATGTTCAAGGGAATTGTGTTTTTGCATTGGCTGTGTTCGGTTAGAGTTTAGTGGTACTACAAGATTGGGAGTGGGGACGTGTAGCACCTGATTCCTAGTATGTGGAAATTTGTATAAGTGTTTGAATTCTTAGCCTTGTGCTCAGCGAGTTGTATGCCCGACTCGCCGAGTAGAGTCGGGACCCGGGACACGTTTTAAGTTGGCGACTCAGCAAGTCCGTATTCTGGACTCGGCGAGTCACCGCTGTTGGATGAAACCCTAAGTTTCAGGGGTTTGCACCCTATTTAAACCCTCATTCCGCCCCAATCTCGCCCCCATTCACCCTCAGAGCCCTATATCTCGTTCAAGCTTTGTTTCCTTGTGAATTTGAAGCTTTTGGTGTGTCCTCTTGAAGTTTTGGAGTGGGAAGAAGAGTAGATCAAGAAGAAGAAGAGGAGGTCAGGCATCTTTGAGCTATCTCAGTGTGTTTCCTAAGGTATAACTCATTTTCCCCCTTGTTTTCATGGTTATTGTCCCTTATAGCTCCATTAAAGTCCTCTTTGAACCATTTCCTAGCTTGTGTGTGTTTGAGGGTTTGTAATAAGCTGATCGACCTTTAGATCTAAGCATGGTTGAGCTCCAGGAGCTCATATCTACTGTCTTTTTGGAACCATATTGCATGAAAGCCCTAGATCTACCCCCTTTGGTGCATTTTGGACCTTAAAACCCTCATGGTTGTCTTTGCATTTCTCTGTTGATGAAGACGATCCAAAACATACCCTAATGTTGGTTTAGAGAGAGAACCAAAAATCCAACCCTTCACAAGTGCATCTGATCTTCTCCACATCCTGTAGTGAGTTTGATGGTCACCCACTTTTTCCTTCCCTGAAATACTAATGGGTTGAGGGCACATGAATGTACCATTGATGAAACCAAGCATACCATGACTCTCCAATAGACATAGCATCTGTGTTTTCCACATACCATACTCATCCCTACGACTGAGCTTCACAGTGGTAAAGACTGTTGCAGATGGATTTGATGGGTATGGGTATGGGTATGTGTATGTGTGTTGTTCTCCAACTTCGAGAGTGACATGTGAATTGGAGCTTGAGCTTGCCATCTTTCTACCTTTTTATTTTGATTTCTGTGAATACTACTTCCATCTTCTTACATGTTTATATAGAAACATAGAGTTGATTTGTGGTGCTCACATGCAAAAGCAACTTTAAGATTGCTTCCTCCTTAAGTGATTCCCATAATATAATAATGTTTTCAGAAAAGAATATTAATTTAAAATGTTAATTGCGATATGATTTTTTTTACTTTGAAATTTATTTGTCACTGTATTTGTATAGTCAAGTCTTAAGGAAAGAATATTTGGAGTGTGGTTACCCCTGCTGCTTCACCTCCCATCACTGGTCGTCTTCTCAGTTTTTCAAATTCATGTGATTATGTGAAGAGAAAGTGCGGCTTGACAAACAGATTTTTTTTCTATAAAGGAAGAAAATATGGCCCACAACGATTTAAATGCAATAAAAAAAAACAAAGTAATTAATCTGATGTTACTTTGTGTACTGATGCAGACGTGAACCGACAGATCAAAAAACAGGGACAAAAAAGGAAAACGTGAAAACAAGGGATAACAAGATTGCTTGGAGCATATGCTTTATTAGCTGGAAAAAACTTGTTCTGAAATGGAATTAAAAGTAACGCAGGTCCTAATTTATACTAAACACAAACCAATTTTTGTCACTGCCATCTGATATGTTTTACATGCCTGTGTAAAAGGCTAGCAACCCCTGCGTCTTATTTTCTAAATTAGGCCAACATTCTGCTCCTTTATTCAGAAATGGTCACCACCTTTAATTCCTTATCTTCACCTTAAGAATGCTCAGACTTCTTCTCACTTCTTATCATTTGTTTTAAACGACAGATCTCTTCTACTTCTAAACTACTCCTTATTTCCACATATATCCATGACATGACTTGAACCCTGAACCTTTAGGAGGGAGGACAACACCAAATACCACTAGGTAGAAGCCCTATCGTACCATTCAATTTATCATGTTTGTTGTTTTTTCCCTCCTCTTCTTTTCTAAGCCTTTTGGGCCTAAACTGTCAAAAGATCATGTAACAACGTGAATTTTCAAAACAATTTTTTTCATTTTTTAAAACATAATTTCATTCATAAGAAATATCAAAATCCAATGCAACACATGTCCACCAAATAAGCAATCCCAAGATCTCAAATACATAAAACTCCATCAATGTGTACAGATCATGCCGACGCCTTCTCGCGATCCTCGTTGGTACCTGAAACACATATCACATAAACGGTAAGCATAAATGCTTAGTGAGTTCCGAAAAATACCACATACGCCACTCAAGGCTAATACTCTACAAGACCTTCCGGTTAATGTGTCTCAGGGGACTTCCGTCCCATAATCCTGGTAGACCTTCCGATCCCACTTCTCTGACCTTCCGGTCCGTATCATCTTGACCTTCCAGCCTATACACTGTTGACTTTCCGGTCCATATCATAATACTCGTAACATAACATAGCACATACATATCATATAACAGCATACATCATATACTCATCATAGCACATAAGACCTTCCGGTCACACATAATTACCACTCTAGGTAAAGTATAATGAGAAAACTCACCTAGTACGATGTCGGATAACCTCTCGTGCTCGATAACCCGACCTAGCCTCCTCCTATCAACATAATAACATCTCTAATAAATACTTTTCTCTTGTCCTCATTTCTAAAGAAAGGGTAGAACACCATTCTACCCCTCCCTGACCTCTCTTGAACCAGCTTGACCAAAACCCTAAGGTCAACTGAAGTCAACCCTAGTCAACGGTCAAACTTTGACCAAACTCGTCGAGTGCACTCGTGTGACTCGGCAAGTCCATGCATGTCCTCTTAATCCTCCTAAATACTCACTCGACTCGTCGAGTTAACCTTTTACTTGATGGGTTACCACTGGTCACGAATCGCGGGGCAACCCGACTCGACTCGTCGAGTCCCCTTATGGACTCGGCGAGTTCCCTCCATGGCAACACTCAAAAGACCTTCTGAGGTCAAATTTGCTTCTCTAACCTATAGATCTGACCTTCCAATACTCAATAATCATGTAAAGGTCCAACCTTTACGCTCATGCAACACTCATAGGACTTCTTTTGGTGAAATAGCTTCTAAAATGGCAACCTAGGTTCATATATCCAAAGAAATAGCATAAAGCATGATAGATGGGACTCTCTAGACCTCTTAAGGTCCAGATCTAAGAAGAATTCCACCTTGGGACCTCATATGCTTCGAATCCAAGCTAAAGAAGGCATAAGAAAAACCCTAGATTCAAGTAGATCACCATATACACGAGAATGAGCATAGATTTATACCTCTAGCAGTCTCTTCTGATCAAATGGTAGTAGATCTGAGCTCCTCAATCTGCCAAGCTTGCCCTCAATTCTTCTTTCTTGCAGAATCACCCTAGAAATGAAGGAAATCGCTTCTTTTCTCACTCACAATGCTCTCAGGTTCTATGGTGCTCTCAAGGGTGAAGGTGACCGCAAATGAGGGCCATAAGATCCCTTAAATAGGGCACAGGCCCGAGGATTTAGGGTTTCTATCCACAGCGCGGACTCATCGGGTCCACCCGTCGACTCGTCGAGTCTATTCATTAATCCAGTCAGCAATCATGATCCTACTCGACGAGTCTAGGCGTCAACTCGTCGAGTCCCTCTTCATAACTCAAAATAAATAATTAAAATATGGTACCTGGGAATCCGGATGTTACAGATCATCATCGTCATCATTGTTCCTATTAGTCATATTTCTTTCTTTCTTCGTCATCATTGTTCCTTCTAAATTCTCAGATATCAGATCTTTGTATTTAGTATCATCAACATGTTCATCATTTTAGGTATCCAAATTTGCATTGTTTTGAACATCCTTTTCAAATGTTAATTCATACATCCCACACCTAGCTTTCTTCCTTAAAACCCTCCAATGAGTGCTTCGACTAACAGCAGGGAGCCAATCACATGCATCAAACGCATCTGCCACATTTATGAGTTTATTAGAATCCTACACTTCAGTGCTCTTATTAACTTGTTCAGCTGTTCTTATTTCCATGTGTTTTTGCCCTACATAACCATTAACATCCTCAACAATGTCATTACTCTTCATCAACACAAGAGGTGTAACATCCCGTATACTAAATAGATAAAGGGATAAGAGTTAATATGAATAAAAACCCTAAAATCCATTAATAATTTAGCAAGGTGTTGATTTTGAGGAGTTAACCGTAATAATTTTAGAAGTCATGGGTTAGAAGTGTAAGTTCTGGTATGGTTTGTAAATATTTATGAAGGCAGGAGCTGTTTGGTAAATTATTAGGACTTAATTTGAATAGATTTTGGGAAACAAGGGCTAAATTGTAAATTTCGGATTCAATTTGTAAAGAATTCTGAGGGCAGGGGCATTTTGGTAAGTTTTGGACTTAGATTGAAAACAAAATTGTTAGGAGGGACTGAAGTTGGATATTTGGATGGAAGTTTGAATGAACACGAGATTGGCACCTATTGACCTATCTTTCCCGTCTTAAGGTCGTTTCCCCCCAAAACCCTAACCCTAAAATGTGTTAGCTGCCACCTTGTGTTCTCCTCTCAGCCGCCGCCTGGTTATGACCGATCGACTGCCTCCTAGCCATTGTCAGAGTCACGAGCCACCTGTCACGCTACCTCAGTTGCCGCGATCAGGTGAAGAATCGTCAGGACGGGTGTGGACGTTGGGCAGAAGAGGCTGAGGGAAACCAATCGCGATTTCGCTGCCATTGTTCCTCATTGGAGAATGTACGCCTCTTTTTTTCTGTCCTTGCTATCGCCCCCATCGCTATATCGAGCAGCGGTTACGGTTGATGCCTCCCCTCTGACTGTCATGCGTCACCGCGTGGATGGCTATTGTGACAACCCAAATTTATCGCCGTTACAAATCTCGTCTGCCCTAACGGAATTCGTCATTATATTTATTGTTCTCCGTGATGTTTGGAGTAGTCAGTAAATAAATATCGAGTTATTTATGCTTTTGATACTATCGTAAGTAATTATAACTTGTAGGTGTTAACCCCATTTAACTAAATAGAGTTATATTACTTTTCAACCACTTCACCCGGGTAAAAAGTTTTGACCCCGTTAAACTTTAGCATCAGGTAGCCGTGTACCGGGTGCAATACCCGAGACATATATAAACAAATGAGCACCACTTTTAAGCCTTTTACCACTCATTCACTCTCTCTCACTACTTTCTCTCTCTAGACCCGAACCCGACTCCAAAACCACGAATTCCGGCTTCCAAACGTAAAGGTTTCTTCCTTATCTTGTTCTAATCATAGTCCATAGCATTTTGAGGCCAAAAATCAAAGGATTTAGTAGATTAAAGGGAGTTTACGGCCTAGGAAGCCCCTTAGGCCGTAAACACCCAAAAACTTGGCCAATGTCCCATTTTTCTTCCCATATGCTTGTACAATAATTAGGGAAATAGCCTAAATGAATTGGGACATGAAAACATGAATTTTTATGACCTAAAAAGGAGTTTACGGCCCAAGCTTGTGCTTAGGCCGTAAACACCAAATTTTTCATGCCATTTTGCTCCAAAAACTCATCTAAGGTATGTGGGAATTTAGCTATGACCTAGGGAAATGTTTAAGACCATTAAGCAACTCATTTAGAAGCCAAAAGAAGAGTTTACGGCCAAGGCTATACTTGGGCCGTAAACTCCCCAATTTTTATGCCAAAATGTCCCAAAAACCCACCAAAGGCCTTCTAGAATTTAACTAAGACTTAAGGAAGTGATTTGGACCATTTAAACATTCATTTTGAGGGACTAAATGGAGTTTACAGCCCAAGCACAAGTTTGTACCGTAAACTCCCCAAAATGCCACAAAATGAGGGTTTAAACCCTCCAAATTAGTCCAAGACACTTGCTAGAAATTTAGGGATGTGAAATAAGGCCTTAACTTACAATTTTGGAGGAATACATGAGTTTACGGCCAAGCCTAGGGGGCTTACGGCCGTAAACTCCCAAGGAGTGGCCTTTGGGCCATAAACTCCAAGGGAGTGAACTCATGGACTCCCCCGTAAACCTCTCCTGTCCTTGTACCACTCCCGGGAACCCCTTCTAAGCCCTAAAACCCCGAATCGATGCTAGAATGCCTAAATACTTTAATGAAAAGCATAAAATGATTAATTACTTGTAAAATACATGTTTCATATGACATTAGGGTCCTAGAAGGTGCACAAGTCGTTAGTTGGTACAAAACGCTCAACCGACACTTTCACCCGATTTACCCGATTCACCCGATTTACGCGATTTCAGGTGAGTTCATACCCCTTTAATAAACTTTTCAATTGTTTTTACATGTTTTAGGGGGGGGATACAAGTCAATTATATATGTTTATAGAAATTAATCACATGTGATTCACTATTGTTGACTTCAGGCATAACCTACCGTATTGCATTACTTATTGGAGATTCACTATCATACTTTTACAATAAATAGTTTTCAAAGATGAAAATTACATGTTTCTTAAAGTTTTTCACTTACAATGTATTTCTGGAAAATATAGGATTTTCTAGGTTTTTCTACTACTTATGACTATAAATTGCAGCTTTTCATACTATCAGTTCTAATGCTTTTTACACAAAAACTCACACTAAACTCTTATGAACTCACCAGCTTTATGCTGATATTCGTTTTCAAAATAACTTGTATCCTCAGGTCAAAGATAGACAGGTACGAGTGCAGCATTTTGGAGAAGGTGGAGCATACAAGATCCATCTCTTATTTTTGTGTTATTTTTGGTGTTTGTTAAACCTTACAAAACATACTTGTTCTTAAACTTACTATGTAATGCAATGGTCGTATGTTTCTTGTTTTTACTATTATGCAATTGTGATGATACTGTACATGACGTCCTCCACCCCGAAACGTATTCTGCCGTTATCGGTTTTGGGGTGTGACAGATTGGTATCAGAGCATTGTTTATAGTGAATCAAGTATATCAACCTATAAAAGATATAGGAACTACAAACACTTCGGGACTAAAACACTCTGACCAAGAATATATACTATTAAGTATCTAAGAGATTTAATTAAGTATATATATACACACATCACTATAAAACATAGAAGTTAGTATCACCCTAGAACAGAACAAAAGTATTAAGATTGTTGGATAGCACAATTGGGCTTAGAGACATATAGTCACATTTGGTTGTGGTGTTGCAACAAGTCTAAAACTTACCAACACTACCACAGTAACGTTACCATAAGAATACTATAGGAGTATTCTGTACCTCTAAAACATACATATGTGATAACAAAAAGGGTCGTTACTGGTAGGACAATAGTTGCTAAGTGGATACACCACGGTTACATGTGATTAGGGCGCTATAGACTCAGAATCTGTAGCCTTTGCTTCATTCCCTGTTCTTGTTTGATTGGGGGTCTGAAGTTAGGGTTGCTTATTCGAAGGACTATCTTGCTTCGGTTACATGTAATCGGTATGCACTACGCAAGTATTGGGTCAACTAATAACGATTCATCTTATAAGGATCTTAGAGTAGTACGTCTATTAACCTTTCCCTTCCCCTTTCTCGCGTAGATAGCATGGCTGGCTTCCACCATCCCGGTGATCCGTACTATCCACACCAGGGCAATGGAGGATGGCTCGATGAGGAGTCAGACGATGATCACCCAATCCCATTGGATGATCATCATGCTGAAGGCTTCTTGGATAGCTCGAGCTCTGAACCAGAAGTTAACAACAAACCTCCTGAAGCCCCGAACCCTAACCCCCGTATGGCATTTCAGGGTCCCACTCCTATGTGGGCCATATCCTTGCACCGATGGAGCGAGGAGCAGGGTCAGCCCTTGCCTTACAATGGAGACCGAAGCTTCTACAACATAAGCGAAGGAGGATCAGCGGATCGGATTCTGCCCATCATGATCCGAAGGATTGCCAGGAATGTCGAGCAGGGTCAAGCTGCTATTGGTCGAGTTCTAGAAGTGGATGCCAACTCAAATCTCAATACAGTTCGCATCCGCCAACAAGAAGAAGCCATGGACAGAACAAGGAGGACCAACGAGGCTCTGCAGCATCAGTTGGCTGCATCCCGAGCCGAAGTTAGGGAACTCCGAGCACGCCAAAGGACTCATGATCGACACCTTCAAGAAGTTATGCGTCAGCTAGCGGATCTGAGAATTCGCCCAACAAGTAACTGTCGCCAGTAGAAGACGTCTAGTTATCTCACTCTTTTGTTTAAAGGACTAGCCTTTTTCTCTATGTTCCGTAGGTCTCTTGTCTGTAAACATTCCTAGCTTAAAAGTACTCTAGTTAAACCTCTAAACTGCCAACATTTTCTCTATGGTTTGATGTAAGACCTACTGTTAGGTCAATTTTCATGAACTTGTGTTACATCATTAATACCAATATATTGGCAGCCAACTACTCTATTGCCATGACTCTCATTCTGAACTTGGGTTATGTTGATTTAAATCCATGAGACACTCTATTCATATTCACAATAA
Source organism: Lactuca sativa (assembly GCF_002870075.4). Lineage (NCBI taxonomy): Eukaryota > Viridiplantae > Streptophyta > Magnoliopsida > Asterales > Asteraceae > Lactuca > Lactuca sativa. Next base: position 209,977,154 of record NC_056630.2, read on the forward strand.
GCTCTTACTATTGCTACCATTTCTATGATCTTCCAGTGAAGGATGCCTCCACGAAAGCGTCCAAGCAGAGGAAGACCAGCTACTCCAACCCCTCCTCCACCACCTCCTCCTCCACAGTTCGATCCAGTGCTGTTTCAAACGGCTATGAATGCAGCTGTGACAGCAGCCATGGCTCAAGTGAACTCCGGTGATGCGAGCGGTGGCAACTCGAGATTTGGCGAAGTCCATCAAAGAGTACAGGGATGCACTTATGAGGACTTCATGAACTGTAAACCTACCTTCTTCGATGGTATTAGAGGAATCCTGGCGTTGTCCCAATGGTTCGAAAGAACCAAAGCTGTCTTTGAAATGTGCTCTTGCCCCGAAGAGAGCAAAATCAAGTTCGCAACTGCCACCCTCACCAACAGGGCCTTGACATGGTGGAACGGCCATGTCAGTGCACTCTCCTTGGTCACAGCCAATGCCATGGGCTGGGACACTCTAAAAGATCTCATGAGAGGGGAGTACTGCCCTAGGGGCGAAGTTCAGAAACTCGAGGAAGAACTCTGGAACCTCAAGATGAAAGGGACTGACATAACAGCTTACACGGCCAGGTTTTGCGACTTGGCGGCTATGTGTCCCAACATGATTTCGTCCGAAATCAAGAAGATTGAACGGTACATCTAGGGTTTAGTGCCCCCGTATCGGGGAAATGTTTTAGCCTCACGCCCTACCACCTTCGACAGCGCCAAGGAATTGGCCCAGAGTCTGATCAACCACGAAATCTCCTCCACTCCAGCAACAACAACCACAACAACCACTGCACCGCCTGATGCATCTGACAGGAAGAGGAAACGTTGGGATAAGAAGAAAGGCAAGAAAACTCAAACCTCCTCCAAGGACCAGCAAATCGTGGCGGTCCATGCTGCTACTACCCCATCCACCCCTGCACCACCAAAAGCTTATAGCGGGAATCTGCCAAAATTTCCCAAATGTCCTTTCCACCACCACGGCCCCTGCCGTGAATTGCAGTGCTCCAACTGTGGCCGGAAAGGTCATACTATACGATTTTGCAAGGCCCCTCCCAAACCTATCTCACAAGTTCCCGGTTCTAGAGTGACCCCGACGTGTTATGGCTGCGGTGAAGCTGGTCATTTCAAGAAGAACTGTCCGAAGGCTGCGAATGCTGGGGGAACTGGAAGGTTACTCGCTATCGGTCACAATGAAGCAGTAGCGGATCCCACGGTGGTCACGGGTACGTTTCTTCTCAATAACTCTTATGCATGTGTCTTATTCGATAGTGGTGCAGAAAGAAGCTTCATAAATCAAAACTTTAAACACTTACTCAAACAATCCCCTCAACCACTAAAAGAAACATTCGTCGTAGAAATGGCTAACGGGAAGATAGAAAGCTCTAACGAAATCTACATAGGTTGTACCCTCACGTTAGATGATCACCCATTTTCAATCGATCTTATACCAGTCTCAATCAAAAATTTCGATGTCATTGTTGGCATGGACTGGTTGAGTTTTCATCGCGCCGATACCCTATGCTCCGACAAAGCATTCGCCTGAACTTCCCAAATCACGAAACCCTACTGATCTATGGAGATAAACCGGGTACGAGTCTTCGTATCATCTCTAGTATTCAGGCTCAGAAATACTTACGTAAGGAATACCGCGCCTTCCTTGCTCATGGCGTCGACCCAAGCCAGAAATCGAAAGATCCAATAGACATTCCTATAGTATGCGATTTCCCTGATATTTTCCCGGAGGATCTTCCAGGCCTACCTCCCAAACGTCAGGTTGAGTTCAGAATCGACCTAGTCCCAGGAGCTACCCCCGTAGCAAAGTCGCCCTATCGTCTAGCACCCGCTGAAATGCAAGAACTATCCGGTCAACTCAACGAACTGCTCAGCAAGGGTTTTATAAGACCGAGCTTCTCACCTTGGGGAGCTCCGGTCTTGTTTGTGAAGAAGAAGGATGGATCGTTTCGGATGTGCATCGATTATAGGGAACTCAATAAACTCATGGTCAAAAATCGCTACCCTCTCCCTCGTATCGACGATCTATTCGACCAACTACAAGGGGAAAGTTACTTCTCCAAGATTGATCTTAGACCCGGGTATCATCAGTTACGGGTGCTTGACGAAGATGTTCCAAAGACAGCCTTCCGAACCCGCTACGGGCATTTTGAGTTCGTAGTGATGCCCTTTGGACTGACTAACACCCCCGCAATATTCATGGACTTGATGAATAGGGTGTGTCGTCCATACCTGGATCAATTCGTCATCGTCTTCATTGACGATATCCTCGTCTACTCTCGGAGCGAGGAGGAACACAGAGATCATTTACGACGAGTCCTGGAAACGTTGCGATCTGAAAAGTTATATGCGAAGTTCTCAAAGTGCGAGTTTTGGATCCGAATAGTTGAATTCTTAGGTCACGTGGTTAGTGAAGAAGGAATCCACGTGGATCCCTCCAAAATTAAAGCTATTGAGAACTGGTCAGCACCGAAGACGCCTACAGAAATTCGTCAATTTCTAGAAATTGACGAATGACTACTACCGCAGATTCATCCAAAACTTCTCTCGGATTGCGAAGCCTTTCACTATGCTGACACGGAAGGGTGTATCATTCGACTGGGAAGAGAAACAGGAGAAGGCATTCCAGACCCTGAAGCGAGCCCTATGCACCGCACCAGTATTATACCTTCCCGAAGGGACAGAAGATTTTGTTCTATACTGTGATGCATCCAATCAGGGGCTTGGTTGTGTCTTGATGCAACGAGGAAAGGTTATCGTCTATGCCTCGAGGCAGCTAAAGACCCATGAAGTGAACTACACTACTCACGACCTCGAGTTAGGAGCGGTCGTCTTCGCACTAAAAATCTGGAGACACTACTTGTATGGGACGAAGAGCGTGGTGTACACTGATCATAAAAGCCTTCAACACATACTGAACCAAAAAGAACTCAACATGAGGCAGCGTCGATGGGTCGAGCTACTTAACGATTACGACTGTGAAATTAGATATCACCCGGGGAAAGCCAACGTAGTAGCAGATGCCCTGAGTAGGAAGGAGTATTATGGTTGAAAGGCCAAGTCATTGACGATGACTATCCATTCACATCTATCCACACAGATCAAAGAGGCTCAGCAGGAAGCCTTAAAGCCTGAGAACGTGACGGGAGAATCCTTGCGACGAATGGATAAAAATTTGGAGGTTAAGGGTGAAGGAGCCTACTACTTCATGGACCGAATCTGGACTCCACGCCATGGAGGTTTCAGAGACCTGGTCATGAGGGAAGCACACAACACTCGCTACTCCGTCCACCCGGGTTCAGATAAGATGTATCTGGATCTCAAAAAGCTATACTGGTGGCCGAACATGAAAGCGGAGATCGCTACCTTTATGAGTAAGTGCCTTACTTGCGCGAAGGCCAAGGTCGAATATCAAAAGCCATCAGGACTCCTCCAACAACCATAGATACCGAAATGGAAGTGGGAGCGGACATGAGTACAGCCTACCATCCGCAGACCGACGGACAAAGTGAGAGGACGATCCAAACCCTAGAAGATATGCTTCGAGCTTGTGTGATTGACTTCGGCAAATCGTGGGACACACACTTACCTCTCGTGGAGTTTTCCTACAACAATAGTTATCACACGAGCATCAAGGCAGCTCCTTTCGAAGCCCTCTACGGCCGGAAGTTCAGATCCCCTCTGTGCTGGGCTGAGGTGGGTGACGCTCAGTTAGCTAAAGGACGAGTTCCTGACAGCGCTCTCACTGGTCCGGAGATCATTCGAGAAACAACCGATAAGATTGTACAGATTCGTGAACGATTAAAAGCCGCTAGGGATCGACAGAAAAGCTACGCCGACAAACGAAGGAAACCCTTGGAATTCCAGGGGGAGACCGAGTCCTTTTGAATGTCTCGCCCTAGAAGGGCACGGTACGCTTCGGAAAGCGTGGAAAGCTGAACCCAAGGTACATAGGGCCTTTCGAGATTCTCGCTAGAATCGACCCCGTAGCTTATAAACTCAACCTACCTCACGAGCTAAGCAACATACACCCTACCTTCCACGTCTCAAACTTGAAGAAATGTCTGTCTGACCAGACTCTCGTGATTCCCTTCAACGAGATCGAGGTCAATGAGAGCCTCAACTTCATGGAAGAGCCTGCGGAGATTATGGATCGGGAAGTAAAACGAACGAAACAAATCCGCATCTCAATTGTGAAAGTTCGGTGGAACGCCAAGCGGGGCCCGGAATTCACTTGGGAGGACGAAGACCAAATGAAACTCAAATATCCCCATCTCTTCGCTTAGTAGTATTGTAATTCTCATGTGTATGAATCCTAAATTTCGGGACGAAATTCCTCTAACGGGGGGATGATGTGACAACCCAAATTTATCGCCGTTACAAATCCCGTCTGCCCTAACGGAATTCGTCATTATATTTATTGTTCTCCATGATGTTTGGAGTTGTCAGTAAATAAATATCGAGTTATTTATGCTTTTGATACTATCGTAAGTAATTATAACTTGTAGGTGTTAACCTCATTTAACTAAATAGAGTTATATTACTTTTCAACCACTTCACCCGGGTAAAAAGTTTTGACCCCGTTAAACTTTAGCATCGGGTAGCCGTGTACCGGGTGCAATACCCAAGACATATATAAACAAATGAACACCACTTTTAAGCCTTTTACCACTCATTCACTCTCTCTCACTACTTTCTCTCTCTAGACCCGAACCCGACTCCAAAACCGCGAATTCCGGCTTCCAAACGTAAAGGTTTCTTCCCTATCTTGTTCTAATCATAGTCCATAGCATTTTGAGGCCAAAAATCAAAGGATTTAGTATATTAAAGGGAGTTTACGGCCTAGGAAGCCCCTTAGGTCGTAAACAACCAAAAACTTGGCCAAATGTCCCATTTTTCTTCCCATAAGCTTGTACAATAATTAGGGAAATAGCCTAAATGAGTTGGGACATGAAAACATGAATTTTTATGACCTAAAAAGAAGTTTACGGCCCAAGCTTGTGCTTAGGCCGTAAACACCAAATTTTTCATGCCATTTTGCTCCAAAAACTCATCTAAGGCATGTGGGAATTTAGCTATGACCTAGGGAAATGTTTAAGACCATTAAGCAACTCATTTAGAAGCCAAAAGAAGAGTTTACGGCCAAGGCTATACTTGGGCCGTAAACTCCCCAAATTTTATGCCAAAATGTCCCAAAAACCCACCAAAGGCCTTCTAGAATTTAACTAAGACTTAAGGAAGTGATTTGGACCATTTAAACATCCATTTTGAGGGACTAAATGGAGTTTACAGCCCAAGCACAAGTTTGGACCGTAAACTCCCAAAATGCCACAAAATGAGGGTTTAAACCCTCCAAATTAGTGCAAGACACTTGCTAGAAATTTAGGGATGTGAAATAAGGCCTTAACTTACAATTTTGGAGGAATACATGAGTTTACGGCCAAGCCTAGGGGGCTTACGGCCGTAAACTCCCAAGGAGTGGCCTTTAGGCCGTAAACTCCAAGGGAGTGAACTCATGGACTCCCCCGTAAACCTCTCTTGGCCTTGTACCACTCCCGGGAACCCCTTTTAAGCCCTAAAACCCCGAATCGATGCTAGAATGCCTAAATACTTTAATGAAAAGCATAAAAAGATTAATTACTTGTAAAATACATGTTTCATATGACATTAGGGTCCTAGAAGGTGCACAAGTCGTTAGTTGGTACAAAACGCTCAACCGACACTTTCACCCGATTCACCCGATTTACGCGATTTCAGGTGAGTTCATACCCCTTAATGAACTTTTCAATTGTTTTTACATGTTTTAGGGGGGATACAAGTCAATTATACATGTTTATAGTGTTGGGTTTTGAGCATTCTAACACTCCTAAGTGTACATGCAACCCTAAATACCTTGGATCTATGTTTTCTCTATTATACATGCAAATAAGAACTTCCAAGGTATTATCCTAATCTAGCATACAAAACAATGACTATAGCAAGATAGAATACATACCTGTTTGGTGTAGAAAGCCTTCATGAAGCTTGAGTGCCAAGTGCCCCAAGTGTGACACCTCAAATGGTTCACACAACACCAAATACACATGGATTAACTTGAGAGAATTCTACACTTCATGAAAATCGGCTAGCCCTTTCTCACTCTCTCTAGTGGCCGATTTTTCCCAAGAATGTGATCTTTATATAGTGTTACAATTAGGGTAAACTCTTAATTGTCATGGCTTTCCATTTCCTTGGATCCATGGGTTCAAATATGTGACATCCCCAATTTCACGGCCAGAAAAGACCGATTTGTTTATGCTTTGTTTTCAAAATCAGAGTGATCGTTTAAAGAAAACGGTTGCGGAATTTGTTCCCAAAATAAAATATGATAACCATTTTATCAAAACATTTCTCGAAAAGAATGTATTTTTATTAAATAATAAAACCTCGGGATGTCATGTTCGTTACAGACCAAAAGCATAAACAACATAATATAGACCTTACAATAGTTATTCAACTACTGATCTATAATCCAAAATCTCTCGTCAAGTCCGCCGACTTATACTCTTGTGTCATTACCTGTAATGAAAAGAAAACTGAGTGGGTCAGGCTTGGGAGCCTGGTGAGCATATAGGGTTTTCATCCCACAATGTTACATCATATATTTATAAATATAGAACATTCAAACCTGCACAATTTCACCACATAAAGACAACTCTTAACCCACCCCATTGATCCTCACAATGACACGATCTAAACTCTCACATCTAATATTTTTCCTCTTTACCTGATCCCTACTCATGGATCTAAAACTACCCGATCCATACCCACGGATCTAAAACTACCTGATCCATACTCACGGATCTAAAACTACCTCCTGATCTGATCCATACTCCCGGATCAATAATTGTACCCAATCCATACTCCCGGAATAGGGACAATTAACTATACCTTAATCCTGATCTGATCCATACTCCCGGATCTATAACTGTGCCCAATCCATACTCCCGGACTAGGGACAATTATCTTAATCTTAATCCATATCTGATCCATACTCCCGGATCTATAACTGTGCCCAATCCATACTCCCGGACTAGGGACAATTATCTTAATCTTAATCCATATCTGATCCATACTCCCGGATCTATAACTGTGCCCAATCCATACTCCCGGACTAGGGACAATTAACTTAGTCTTAATCCATACTCCCGGACTAATAGCAAGTTTATCTCTTTACCTGATCCATACTCACGGATCTAAAACTAACCTCTAAATCTGATCCCTACTCACGGATCTAAACTGACCTCTTGATTTGATCCCTACTCACGGATCTAAACTAACCTCTTGATCTAATCCATACTCGCTGATTAACTAGATCAACAACAACAACATCGGGGCCTCTCATCTGTTTATCACACATCAACTGTCTCCCCATGTTCTACCCAACATATTAGTAGATAAAAATATATATTTTTATCCATAGTTTGAACCCTGTATAACATTCTCATTCAATACCTATTCCACATAACAGATGAGGCACACCCACATAACACGTATTTCATAGAGAATAAATCAGATCTATGAGATAGAAGAAAGTGAATATACATTCACACACATAACAACAAAACTATACACATAACACGTATTTCGTATAAAATACTTCATATTGATGTGTTAGAAGAAAGCAACTACACACCCACACATATAAACAACAATATACTTAATACACTCAAACCATACTTGTATTATTATCGTGTTTATGAAAGGTAGTATACACTCACTTGATCAGAAGATGATCGGACAGCACTACGACTTGCAGAAGTAGTATTCCTCAGCAGATCTGGAAGATCTCTTCAAAAATCGAACTTCTCGCGGGCAGAGCTTCGGCTCGGGAACCGCACTTCTCGGGATCTTCGGGATCTCGGGACTCGCCTCGGGGCTAGAGAATAATACCGGGGCTTCGGGGTATTTCTGGCACGCAAACCGATGCAAAATGGGAGAAAGAAGAGGAGAAATTGGCAAAACTATCGGCTGCCTTCGGATTCCTTTTATAGAGGCTGAGCCTCGCACGTACGCGGGGCGTACGCCAGTACGCGGGGCGTACTGGTCCGAAAAACGTCACTGCGTGCGTCATCCGAAGCCACTTGCTGCGAATGTCGACACTTCGGAGTACGCGGGGCGTACTCGAGTACGCGGCGCGTACCTCGGATCAGACCGGTGACTCCTTCGGATAATGCTTCCGAATTAAAGATTAAAAATAAATACAAATTATTTAATAATCTTCGGAAATTCATATCTTCTTCATACGAACTCCGTTTTCGACGTTCTTTATATCCACGCGAAGGTGAGACTACGCTCTACAACTTTCGTTTAGACTCCGTCGGCTAATTTTGACTTTATTTTTATTAATTATTTTTAATAGGCCGCGACATAAACTTTCGTTATAAATTCATAACTTCTTCGTTTGACATCCGTTCTCGCCTAACTTTTTATCGCTTCGATACCAACAATGAGATCTTCGATTCTCATTTAGATTGCTTCGGCTAAATACCGCTCTAACGTAAATTCACTTTTTACGTTGCATTGCGTCGTGCCGGTTCTGTCGCGAAACTTCGACGGGCCATAACTTCTTCGTTATAACTCGGATTTTGGCGTTCTTTATATGCACGGAAACCTTGTGACATATACTACAACTTGGTTAAGATTAATCCTTCTAGATAACCTTCCATCAAAAAGTCATTTTTGACGCTTATTGTTTCTAAATTGACTAGCCCTGATCTACGGGCGTTACAAAATACACCATGGAGCATCCATGAACCATCCTATGGGTTTTAGCCCAACTTGATTATCCATGGAGCATTACCCCACTATACAAGTATGGATGATTTACACAATCAACCCATATATTTAATTAGTCTTCTTTTGATCACTTAATTAATCCTAGATTAATTATTGATCAATACTAATTAAATAATCTCATTATTCTTATTATTAATATACTAGAACTTATAATATATTAATAACCATAAGTGTCTTATTTCTCTCATTTAGTCTATCCAAGTGCATGATGCCATGCAACCCAAATGGACCATGCCGGGTCAAGTCAAGTCTTATCAATTATAGTTATGGACTTAGACATTAATCCAACAGTCTCCCACTTGGATAAGTCTAAAACTATTATTGCGTATGACTTCAGGAACCAATTGGCAATCGTAGCTCTCAAAAGCTTCTGTCGAACTCTGACCTTGTCGATGAACTCTGACCTTTGTCAGTGACTTGTGCATTAGATAAGGGATCATATATTCCTCCATTCTAGATATCATATGGACTGAGACATGGATTATAATCATTCTCTCTGTCCATTTGTTGTTTCCCGATTTTCGATTTATAAAGACTGACTAATTGAACAAATCAAATCAGTCCTGGCCCGGCCGAGCACTTCCATTTGTCATCATCAAATCATCGAGGGGCCCACATATATCGCTTTTATCCCGAAGGTAAAAGGAACGGATAAACTTCGACTCATATGGCTTGTTCTACTACTTGTTGAATCATACACAAAGGCATGTTTTATAGCACCGAGTTACCAAATGCGTTTTCGTGCAATCAATGTACTATCAACTCATAGTAACAACTCATATCTCTAGGTTTGAAGAATATAAGATATTATCGTCTCATGATCACTCGTGATAAAATCCATGAAGTGATTCCAATGAGCGCGGGTTGAATCCAATACTCAGAACTTATGAGGACTCATGAGTGTTGTAGCCCTTTGTCCAACACCATAGACCTCTACAAGCCAACTCATGACAGTCTTAATTCATATCTACTTCCAACATATGACTGACTGTGGATGGTTTGAATAACTTAGTCATGCCGGAAGAATAACCCAGTTTATTCGGGAAGTCAAAACATGCAAAATGAAACACAATAATAATTGAATCCAATATGGTATCAACCCTTTGAACATAAATAAGACACCTTTTATTTATCAACATATGATTACACATTATTCATTGTATACTGTTTCAGCTATTAACTTTATTCTTGAATTTAAAACAATAGTTGTCCCATGCTCCAATCATGTACACTATGTTTTCTTAAACACTAGTCATGCCACACACCAAGTATGCATACTATGTTTGTCTATGATCTTTACTTTGTGAACTAGATCAATTGAACATAACTTCAATGATTCTCTTTTCACACTCCCAAATCCTTACTGCAAATGCAAGAATTCCAAATTCATGCCATTTACTGAAATCTGTTAGATTCTAAACTTATATGCATTGATGCTTTTGTAACGATTATGCACAAACTCACAAAGACTTGGCAACAATCATTATAGAGTATTCCAAAGGAGATCAACTCCTTGGAAATATCCTTCTTGCATTAAGTTTCCTTAATCTTACACAGATTGAAAATTCTAACTTTGAAACATTTCCAGATTCCATTTTGACTATCACTTCTGAACAAGAGTTGCCTCCTTACAGATTATGTCAATATGGTCCTTCCAGAATTATCACTATACTTCCAATTGTCCTTGAGTAACCAATCTTTGGTAAACCTTAGATTGTCCTCGAACTTTGTTTAATCCTTTTAGTCATATCCAGTTCTAAACCTTTTCCCTTCTTAATGCCCCAGGCATTTGGAAAATTTTAGAACGGATGATTATAGCACATGTAATCGATCCTATATCCGAAGCATATGGGACACGATTCATGATGTCTCACATAAAGACTAAACCAGTCTTTTGCTATAACATTTCCATTTTTATTTGCCAAGTTCTCATAATTCAGATTATGAAAAGGGATGCCGTAATCATAATCGAATTTTAGAACGCAAATAATGGACCCATATACAGAATTTCCTTATGTTGAGCCATTCCAACATGAAATTCATATATATATCCTTGACTAAATGATTAAAACCTCACGATCTAAGCTTATAGATTTGAGATGAAGTATAATTTCCTCTCCCTTAATTATAGCAAAACAACTTTTTCCCAATTGAAACTTTTGTTTTCTATAATTAACATTGCTAACTTGCAATACTTATCATAATTATCATGCTCCCACTAACATGATGATTATTAGCATAACACTTATGCTCCCACTAGCTTTGACATGGACCCAGAAATCAGCTGGACTTCTAGAAATCAATACATCATTGACTTTCTTACCAAAGTTCAGATTTCTGATACTAGATTGTTTTGATAAAACTTTATCAAAATCATACACCTTCCCTTAGATAGCACACTTGTGTGTCTAAACAATTATGAAGAGGTATGCCGTAATCATAATGGTTTGACCTTTTTTCCACTTCTCACAAGTCCAGGTTAGTGTGCTGGTAAACCACACACGCTCCACTAACGACTTTGAGAATGCAAAGATCACAATTGCTATCTAGATAAAATCTACTTAGTGAAAGTATTTCCTCACCATCATTTTCATGAATCGGAGAGAAACCTTATGACACTTAGATTTTTATGGTGTATGAGTTCCTACCCATATGAAATTGTCAAAATCATAATCACAAGACAAGGATAATGACAAATCCAAACTCATATGGATTGGACTCAATCTTAATTTCTTGCCACCTGGCAGCCTAAGGGCCTGCCATTGCTTCCAAGTTGTTGTGCAACAAATTGAGAACTCTAAGAACTCATTTGCAAAGCCAACTTTAACTGGAATGGGCACATAATATGTCAACACGATAGGTTATAAACCTCAAGTCGTGTGCTAGTGAAGAACTTCAGATTCTATTCTTGATTAGTTCTTGAGACTTTCAAGACCTGTAAGACTCCCACTGTCCTTTTGACCTATAAGACTCCCTTGTCAAACATCCAAGAGATAGTGTGGATTCTAACCAAGACAAACACTTCACACAATTGGCCTAAGTTGGTATTTGTTTTATCCAAAACATCACAACTTACCAATTTCAAATGTACAAAAGTAGAAAACTTTTACTCTTACATTTGACAAGTGTTTTAAACCTTCTTTGAGACATGTCACACAAATTACAATCTTGGAGTATGACTCTAAGACTTGTATTGGAATGAAGTATGACTCATCTTCTTGATTTAACCATTTCAACAATTCAAGTTCCTCTTCTTAGTCATAAGAATGCACTAAGATTTCCTTTGAGAAATAATTTTGATATGGTTTCTTAATCATTAAGATGATCACAAAACTGATACTAAAGTGCTCTCCCATCTTTTCAGATTTGAGAAACTTTTATCCTTCTGCCTAAGTTGATTCTTCTTATTCGCTCTGCCATACATTGGAACCTTTTTCCAATGTCTCAGAATTACACTTAAGCATGTAAGTATAATCATATTTACTGAGCTTTAGTAAACTATGACGAATAGTCTTTTCAAACTTTTATGGTGGACTTAATCAGTGCACAAGAATGTGTACTCGATCCTTTAGTCCTTTACTTGACTCACACATCCATGTGAACAAGTAATTAGTCTTAATTTTTCCAAAACTTGAAAGTTCTCATTCATCATGCTATACAACTTGCATGATTCCAAGTTTTGGTCCAATTGAAACTTGGGTGATGAAAATCTTTCCTTATTTGGTAAATCTAGACATTACCACAAATGAAAGAATCAATTTCATATTTCCACTCTTGCTCTTAATGGAATCATATAAGCAACAATTTTTCCTCAAAAGCCATTGTAAGGATATTTTAAAATAAATAAAATCAAAAAACTTTGGGGAAAAACTTATCGTTACAATCCATATGAAAACTTGTTGTTATCTATTCCTTAAGCAATATCTCATAACTCCTAAGAAGTAGCTCAAGAATCCGATTTTTCAAACTATGCGATAGAAATCCATCTATGCGATCAGATTCAGCATATTCTTTCTTTAAGTTTATTCACTTTTTCTTTGATTCTTAAAACATCACCATGTGACCCAGTCACATCATGTATCAAGAATCTCAGAATAGAAACTTAGTAGAGTTAGATAGTGGACTTTACCTGAAGTAGAGTCAAACTTATTGACTTTAACACCCTTAGGTAAATTTGGCAGCTTCGCAACCAATGCCCCTTCCTTTGGCGATATAAACATATGGACCCTTTGATAATGGTACATGAGACTATCACAGACTTAGCTTTTCTCTTTACCATTTGGTCAACCGAGTTGACTATGACCGATCCTTTTCCATTGGGAAGAGAATGCTTTTCTGGATTTCCTGTGTCACTATTGTCAATGTCCATAAAGTTTTAGGAAGTTGGTCTTAGCAAATAGATAAGATCATTAAGGGTCTTGTCATAGTCTGTTTCATAGGTGTTCCAAAAGAACTCACTATGTGACTTAGAAAGTAGTTGAACCACCAACTTTCTCAAGACTTTGACAGCCAACTCTCCCGGCTTGTCAATATGTGACTACATCTCCAAGACGTGACCACACCTAGACCTTGCCTTGCCAATAGGGCTTGAGTGACCTTAAACTTTTCAAGAACTTGTGGGTTAGGGAGAATAATTGGAGGAGGAGAAAGAAGTATGATATCCATGGGACATCATCTTCATTAGGAAACCTTGTTTCAAGAGATTTGGGAAGATCATAGGTGTCTAAACCAGACATCTTTTGGGAGATATTCAAGATAGTTGATTTTAAGTCCTTAATATGACACCCAATATGAAATATTAAGTCTAGGACCCAACAAACTATTTTATAACTTAGAAGACGTATGCCGTAATCCAAGCTATAAAATATTTGAAAGTAGGTGAATGACGATTCACCAATTTCCACCAAGATAAACGAAATGTATTATTAGGTTTTAATTGGTTTTGAAACTCCTAGATCTTTGAGATTCATTGAACTGTTCAAAGGCATGTTTCAATCTCGAGTGTGCCCTTCAGGTTTTGTGACTGGGATGCCGAGGATCACAAAACAAGGTGTGAAGTAACCATGCAAATTACTTGGTACCCTTAAGTGTTTACCCCTTAATCGATGTGCCGGTTAACCACACACGCTCCATCGATACTATGATAAACATTAAGTTACCTTTTTCTTACCTTGTTGAATATGCGTTAGTGTGCCGGTTAACCACACACGCTCCACTAACCGACTTAAACAAAGTGCAAAGTGTAATTTCATGGATTAGCACCTTATTCACATTTTTCCTAAGTAACTAAGATTGGGTATTATTAAGAGTTTAGTTACTTAGTATTTATCATTAATACTTTTAATGAAGGGAGAATTATAGTCCTGTCAAACCCGTTCGGCTAACGACCCTCCACCGGTCAAGCAAGCGGTGGGTGAGAGTGGACACCCATTAAGTTGCCATTTTATAGGCAACAACCTTATACCCGCCTTATAGACCGGCTTCGTGAATGAGACGTACTAGCGGTAAGACTGACTTTACTCTTATACATATATATATTATTAACTTATAATATTATAAAGTATAAGGGTTGAATTTTAACTTTTAAAATTCTAAGGGCTAACTTGGAATTAAAGTATTCATAAGGAAAACTTTTCAAATTCCAAAACTTGAGGGCAAGTTTTGAAACTATTCAAAACTAATTAATTCCATAACTTATGTGTTTAAAGTAGTTTTAATCCAAAAACTCTTCAAGTTCCATAACTTGAGGACAAGTTATGGAAGACTTTAAACTAATAAAAGAATTAACTTTTCTTTATTTTATAACTTATGGATTTAATTATGGTTACATATTTTTCTTTAATGAAGTGACTCTTGAACTTCCATAACTTGAGGACAAGTTATGGAGTCATAAAAAATTATTCAATGACACAAGACTCTTCATTTTGTAACCATTGCCAACTTTTATGAGTTTTATGAAACTTAAATGTGACTTTTCATATAACTTGAGGACAAGTTACACAAACACATTTTAGAATCAACTCTTAGATTAATTTGGATTGAAAACAATAATTTCACATAACTTTCCTATTAATCTAAGCAACTCATAAGAACAAGATAACTCAAATCAAACTTTTTCATGTAATTAGTCTAAACCTTAGACTAATACAAAACATGAATCTATTGACAATTATCTTTGAAAATGGATTAGCAAGAACATTACCACATCAAAAATAAGTTTATAAGTTCAAAAACAACTCAGGGTAATGTTCCTAGTCCATTTCTAGCCAAAAACCTCGAAAATATGCTGTCTGGGGCTCCTACTCGGCGAGTGCATGAACCTACTCGGCGAGTAGGATGATTTTACTCATGGACTCGGCGAGTTCATCAGTGGACTCGGCGAGTCCAGTGCCCAGAAAGCCAGAAAATCGAGTTTTTCAGCATTTTTCAGCAATTTGCATCAAGTATAATAGAAAACAAGCCTAGGCTCTGATACCACTGTTGGGTTTTGAGCATTCTAACACTCCTAAGTGTACATGCAACCCTAAATACCTTGGATCTATGTTTTCTCTATTATACATGCAAATAAGAACTTCCAAGGTATTATCCTAATCTAGCATACAAAACAATGACTATAGCAAGATAGAATACATACCTGTTTGGTGTAGAAAGCCTTCATGAAGCTTGGGTGCCAAGTGCCCCAAGTGTAACACCTCAAATGGTTCACACAACACCAAATACACATGGATTAACTTGAGAGAATTCTACACTTCATGAAAATCGGCTAGCCCTTTCTCACTCTCTCTAGTGGCCGATTTTTCCCAAGAATGTGATCTTTATATAGTGTTACAATTAGGGTAAACTCTTAATTGTCATGGCTTTCCATTTCCTTGGATCCATGGGTTCAAATACACCATGGAGCATCCATGAACCATCCTATGGGTTTTAGCCCAACTTGATTATCCATGGAGCATTAGCCCACTATACAAGTATGGATGATTTACACAATCAACCCATATATTTAATTAGTCTTCTTTTGATCACTTAATTAATCCTAGATTAATTATTGATCAATACTAATTAAATAATCTCATTATTCTTATTATTAATATACTAGAACTTATAATATATTAATAACCATAAGTGTCTTATTTCTCTCATTTAGTCTATCCAAGTGCATGATGCCATGCAACCCAAATGGACCATGCCGGGTCGAGTTAAGTCTTACCAATTATAGTTATGGACTTAGACATTAATCCAACATATAGAAATTAATCACATGTGATTCACTATCCGTAGTTCAAATCACATGCGATTTACCACTATGTTTTATAAAAGGATTTTCGTTTTCAAAACTGTTTTGGATAAATAAACTATTTTCTAAACGTTCCTTTTTGACAAGATTTTTATTAAATAAATTCCTTATAAAATGTAACCACACTAATATATTTATATAAGTAAGACTTGAAAGACTTAGGACCGATAGCTCGCCTTATTTCCTGTTCTTGTTTGATTGTGGGCTTAGGGTAGTTGTTATCCGTCTGACTGTCGTTGATTTCTTAGTTATATATCATATATATTAGTGTTGGATACGAGTATCTTCAAGTCATTAAATGTTTCAACCACTAAATTGAGAAGAACCATACACAGTAAGTTAACTATAATAGGTATAGTTAAGGCCACTATTGCTTACTATAACTTCCATTCTACACTCTATATTGCACCCTAATACGATGCTACGCACTATTAAGATAACACACTACGAGTTATACAAAAGATTACTACACTATAATACAAGAGAAAGCGCTAATCAAGAAATAACACACTAACTCACTACGAGATACTCTATTCGCTACGCACTACGCCCAGAGTTTTCCGACAGGAAGACGACGCTATATGTATAGATCTATATGGGGCAGACGCTATTACATCCCGACTGTTAACTTCAGTCCGAGCCGTACAGGTCCAGGGATGCCACTACTTCACTACACTGTGCATGACTGGGAAGGTCATGGGGTCCTCTATTATTCACACTATTGGTATCATACAAGAAATACACTACAACCGCACTAAAATACTAAACTAAAGGTTAAGTTAATATCCCGAAGTAATCAAGTATCTAATACTAAAGGAAGTTTGTACCACTATTGTTGACTTCAGGCATAACCTACCGTATTGCATTACTTATTGGAGATTCACTATCATACTTTTACAATAAATAGTTTTCAAAGATGAAAATTACATGTTTCTTAAAGTTTTTCACTTACAATGTATTTTTGGAAAATATAGGATTTTCTAGGTTTTTCTACTACTTATGACTATAAATTGCAGCTTTTCATACTATCGGTTCTAATGCTTTTTATACAAAAACTCACACTAAACTCTTATGAACTCACCAGCTTTATGCTGATATTCGTTTTCAAAATAACTTGTATCCTCAAGTCAAAGATAGACAGGTACGGGTGCAGCATTTTGGAGAAGGTGGAGCATACAAGATCCATCTCTTATTTTTGTGTTATTTTTGGTGTTTGTTAAACCTTACAAAACATACTTGTACTTAAACTTACTATGTAATGCAATGGTCGTATGTTTCTTGTTTTTACTATTATGCAATTGTGATGATACTGTACATGACGTCCTCCACCCCGAAACCTATTCCGCCGTTATCGGTTTTGGGGTGTGACAGCTATGATTGGGTGTGTTTCTTGTGTCCCGCTGGTGTACTTGCGTGTGTGCGATTTTCTATTGGCCGTAAAAGCATGGGAAGCGACCATGGTGGCCATTATCTTGCTGCCACCCGTTGTTGTTTTTCTGCCACCATCCAGCGTGGTAGGGGTTATGGTTATTTGTATAGGTGTGTGTGTTCTAGTGTATTTGCTGCTCTCGGTGTTTTTGAGGTTGTATCTGTGTTTATGTGGCTGGAAAACCCACCACCACCCCGTGAGGTAGTGGCCACCGTTGTGAGCTGCCAGTGACCACCACTACCTGAGGTGGTAGTGGGTGGTGCTTGACATAGTGAAACCCTAATCGGCCCAAATTCTTGATTTGGACTAGTTGGATGGTGATTGGGCTGTAAACCCTAATTAGGGTTTGGAAAACCCTAATTTTAGGTTTGTTAGTTTGGATTTTATCGGGACCCGCGGTTGGACTGTTAGAGTAATATTGTGAATTATACCCAACTTCATTGTGTGAATGGCGTAGTGGAGTGATGGACTTAATGGGTTAAGTCCTTAAGGGGTTAAGTGAAAAACACTTAACCCTAATCGTCATTTTATGTAAAAACCCTAATTTTGCTTGGGCCTTAAGTTAGGCCTTTCTATTGGGCTTTGATGATTGGGCTATTGATGGGCCATCCAAGAATAATCATATGAACTGGAATATTGAGATGGGCTTTAGGGTAAGGCCCATATGAGGGTTTGGTCCCAATTTTGAAAATTAGGCCATATTAGGCCATTAATGCACCTTTGTGGACCTATTTGGTATTGGGCCTTGGTGGGCCCAATGGGCTTGGGTTATTTATGGGTTGGGTTGGTGGACCATATTAAGACCTATATGTGAAGGTTTGGTCTTAGATCCTAATGAGGTTAATTGTGGGTTTGGCTCAGTGTTAGAGGCTGAAGTACAACAACAACATTTATAGGATTTGTCCGCCATCCGAGGTGAGTCTTCTCACTATACTTACCTGTGTGGTAATTTATGTGTGACCGGAGGGTGTTATTTGTGTTATTGACCAGAGGGTCTTAGCACCTTACTGACCGGAGGGTCTTGGTACATTATTGACCGGAGGGTCTTATTACATTGGTGACCGAAGGGTCTTAGTACATCATTGACCGGAGGGTCTTAATTGTTTATACTATGAAATGTGTTATCGTTCATACTGTCTTTGTGACTTATGTTGTTATATTATTCTCTATATATGTTGATCCTATGTTTTTATATTGAGTTATGTGATATTATGCATTTTGTCTTTATGAGGAATGCTATATTATTTTGAGCCTTATTGAGTTGTGACCGGAAGGTCCAACCTGAGTTGTGAGACTGGAGGGTCTTCACTAAGATACCGAACTGGAGGGTCTGACCTGAGCTGTAAGAACCAGAGGGTTCTCACTAAGACACACGACCAGAGGGTCCTTATCGAGATATAGCCATGAGAGTCAAATTATGTGTGCGTGGTATTTTGGGGGACTCACTAAGCTTCATGATTACCGTGTTATGTGATATGTGTTTTAAGTACTTCTCAGGGCGCCTGCTTGATTGTACACACGAGATGGAGTTGTGTTTCGAGGATCCTGGATTTTATTCAAATGATTATGAACATGTGTTTTGATAATTGATATATTGAGATTTTGTGAGATGTGTTGATGACATTTATGTGGTTTTAAAAATGAAAATTTTATATGAAAATCTACAGTGTTACAAGAGGATCCATAGTGGAGCCATTCTCAAGATTCACTTCATCCTTATTAGCTTTAACATCAAGATTCTGACTATTGCAAAACCTTTAACGCTGCCATTTATTATGGGTACCAACAATAATAATAAAAGATACTTCAGATTAAACGCTAATGGTCAATGGTCAATAGTCAATAGTCAAGGCATTCAATGTATAGTTATTTGATTACATAGTTTATCCCTTTAATTGTCTCATTCCCATTCAAAGAGATCGGTATATATCATCTTGCAACTCTCATGTATATTTAATCAATATATTCAATAATTTGATATGGTAGAGCGGTTTTAGCTCCCCTGAGCATGCACCAATCCCACCTTCTATGTTCATCTTCACCGTGCCTCAAACCCTAATTTTTGTATCATTCCCATGGAAATCATCCACCTAACAGCCACCACTCATTTCCCTATTCGACTAAACGTTGTCAACTTATCTGTGTGGCGCAGACAAGTCGAATCAACAGTAATCGGCCTCGAACTTGAACACTTCATTTATGGCAGCCACAAAACCCCTAAGAAACCCATTATCCATAAAGACAGTTCAAAGGAAAAACCTAATTAACTGCCCTAGTTTCGCCAAGATCAGGTTCTAATTAGTGCCATACTAGGAAGATGTACTGATTATGTTCAACCTCTCAAATCGTCAGCTAGCGTAGCCCGAGAGGCGTTGTTGCGAATCAATTCTGATCATGCGAGTGCCTTACTGAAACAACAACACCTAGCTTAGGCTATTATCCAACGGATATATGCATGTGTTATGCATGCTTTTATTAGTTCCAATTTTTTATTTTATCTTTTTGTAGTATTTTTTCTTATTTAGTGGTAGAAAAGTTAGAAGGCGGTTTTTTTTTTCCTGTAGTTTCCTTTTTGATGTAAGCCTTTTGGAATCTAATTTTTCTCATCCTAGTAATTCAAACAAACACTTTAAGCTTAGATTGTGTTTGTTCTCTCCCTAAAGTGATTATCCTTGTTGTATACAAGTTACAGGGACCCATTTCAAGTTGACAAACTGGTATCAGAGCCAAACTACGGGTGATCTTCAAGTAGTAAGCGACATTAAGAACCTCAGCAATGGTAACTACAACACTTGGTGAAACATCCAACATCTAGAACCCAATTTTTTTTAATTATTAAATAAAACCATTGTTATCAAAATCATCTCATCGAAACATAAATCATAATATCCTAAATATCACAATCAGTGTATCATATCAAATATTAGAGTAAAAACATCCTAGACTACTATCACGGTGTGTGCGGTGCAGTCACCTCGAACTCTTCCCTTGCTACCAGAAGTACCAGAAACCAAAACTGAAAACTGTAAGCACGAAGATTAATGAGTGTCCCCAAACTACCACATATTGCACATATCATACAAATAGGAGATTTGGGCCTCGCCCACACTTGAGGTGATACGGGCATCGCCCACACTTAGATGATGAGCCCCACCCTATGAGATACAGGCCCTGCCCACACTCAACTACTAAGAGATACGGTCCCCGCCGACACTCAGCTATTCGGGAGATACGGCCCCCGCCCACAGTCGTGTTCCTTTCAAAGCACATATATGTATCACATAGACAACAAGTATAACAATCTAGCAATCCAACCAATATCTAACATCAAGTAGTAATACTGGCCCCACCCACACTCCACGTTCCTAATCAATAACACACAATCTACACGGGCCAACAATGTTGCCTTAGACCCATTCAATACAGGAGGTAACTTACCTCGAATGTCGGATGAAACATTGAACATCTTCAACCGGCTCTACTCAAACCCCTAAATACAATAACCATTCCATAATCGGTTCCCTTTAAAGGTCAACATTGATTAAAGTCAAAGTCAACGCTAAGGTCAAAGTCAACGCTCCAAGTTGACTCAACTCGGCGAGTTTCTATAAATCACAAAATCGTGATTTCGCGATTCAACTCGTCGAGTTTTCCCCCAACTCGTCGAGTTCCTCCTTTTCAACAGAATCAGGACATTTTGAACCAACTCGTAGAATTCCTTTATGAACTCGTCGAGTTCTTCAGTCTGATAACCCTTCTTGATGCATTAAGCCCTTTATTCTTCAAATCTACACCCTATACTCCATATCTAAACTGAAAATGCCTCTAGGAGGGTAAAGTTTCCAACTTTACCCATTTATACCCTTCCTAAAGTGATTGAGCTTAAACCTAACCCTAAAAAAGCCAAAGTCTTGATCCAAGGACGATTAAAACTACAAAATAGACCATGAAACCATAGATCTGGACTCTAAGTACTACATGAGCACGGGACTTCCATGACCATAAAGTTAGCACCTTTATGCCACGGAACCCCTCAAGGCCTCAGATATGAAGTATTAACCCATTCTGTACGTCCAACTCCCAATGACCATGATATTGAATCGAAACCAAACAAAACAACCCGAAAAGAAGATCTAAGCAACAAAAAGACAAGGTTCAAGGTTTATACCAGCAAGATGTCATGGATGAGGCAAGGATTCTGGATCTATAAACTCCTTCTTATGTCTTCAAGCTTTTCCTTCTTCCAATAGCTTCAAATTCTCACTAAAAACACTTAGAATATCTCATAATTACTCACAATAGCTTTAGGGTTTCAAGATCTAGGGCTAGGGCAACGGAGGTTGCAAATGAGACTAACACGAAAGGTTTAAGGCGTATAAATAGGGTACAAAACCATGAGATTAGGGTTTCGTCTCTGCTAGTCTACTCGTCGAGTTGAGGCTACCAACTCGTCGAGTAGGTTTCCCAAAACCCGCGTTCCAAACAATCTCTACTCGACGAGTTTGGGGCTACCAACTTGTCGAGTTGCTCTATGATATTTAATATATTAGGGTTTTAAATACATACCAGGATCTAGGCGTTACAATACTCCCCTACTTATCTTAGACTTCATCCTCGAAGTCCGTTGACTCAAAAAAAATCCTGGATAATGCTCTCTCATCTCTTCCTCTGGCTCCCATGTCCATTCTGACCCCTTGCGGTGCAACCACTACACCTTTACTAACTGCACAAACTTGTTCCTCAAGGTTTTCGTCTAGCGATCCAGAATCACCACTGGCTCGTCAACGTCATTCAGGTGATCGTCCACCTGAATATCCTCCAGAGGCACCACTACGGAATCGTCTTCTAAGTACTTCCACAACTGGGAGACATGAAAAGTGTTGTGAATTTGACTAAGCTCGGCTGGCAGATCCAGTCGATACACAACCCGGCCCACCCGGGCCAAAACCCTACATGGACTGATGTACCTGGGACCCAGCTTGGCTCGCTTCCCGAACTAAATGACACCTTTCCATGGTGACACCTTCAGGAGAACTATATCTCCTACCTGAAACTCAAGGATGACACTAGGATTTTCCGCATGATTAGATCTTTGGGAGTTGTATTCTGATATTACCCTTTTTGACATGATTGGATGTTCTACATACTGATTTGTTTATGACATGATATAGCACTATTGATGTTTTCATAATAATGGTTTTCACAATTACTTATCTAAAAATGAAATTTTTGGTCTTAAATTTTAGGATGCTACAAAACCATTTTAGTATCCCCCAGTTTAAAAAGACAACCGATTTATGCCATCTGGGGATACTACTACGCCAGACATAATTGATGAAAAACATTTTATGAAACATCAACTCGTCCCCTTATAATTGAGGGACGTCTAACAAGTAACCAAACATAGTGTTTCTAAAACTTTCCCATCGCACACCATGCAATACTTCAAATATTTTGGGATGTTACAAAACTATTGTGTTTCTAAATGCACCAATCAGAAATTAACAAATAATTAAATAATTAATTAAATCAAAATGAGTATTTCCAGTTTGTTGCACATGCAATTAATGGGATCATTTAATTAAATCCTTGTAATTAAGGAAACCAAATAAATATGTTAACCTAATATATTAATATCAATTATACATCCACATCATTCATATGCATTCATCTTGTTCTGCTCGTTAGTTTCTTGTCATTCTAAGATCGATGGATATGCATGATGATAAACTGAATCAGGTAATATATATATATATATATATATATATATATATATATATATATATATATATATATATATATATATATATATATATTCTAATCATGTCTAATGATTTATATTTGTTCATATGTTACGAATACATTTTATGATTTGCAGAAGGATATTAGAGATGGCAATATTGACACATATCAGGATAATAGGAAGGATTCCAAGGTTGTCGTGAATGATGTTGTGAAGAAAAAAAATGTCGGATTTTCTTTAGAATTTAATTTCACGTCCTTCATTCTTTTAGAATTTAGTTGTCCTGATAAAGAACATAATACATATTATAATATATTTTGACAGAATAAAATATTTAACAAACAATCAAATAATTAATTAAGTAATACCATTCTATTAGAATCACATCCTTCATTTTACTTACCCTTCATTTATCATAAAAAAAACACAGAATACCAAATCATATTATGATTATGTTAGAATCTCATTAAGATATATACTACACGAAATTACATAATCTATAAGAATTACATATATTATTGTAACGATCATAAAATTTAAGCCAAATTAAAACATGTTAATTCATTCAAAAACCATTAAGTTCATACATCTTGTTTTCAAAATAGTTTAAACATCAGAGTATCCCCCAGAACCATATCACACAAATCATAAAACATGAGGAGCGGTACGATCACGCCTTCGCCTTGCCACGATCTACTGAAGTACCTGAAACAAAACAATAAAATGTAAGCCCGAAAGCTTAGTGAGTTACCCCAAAATACCAACCACACATAAACATACTCATAACATAGCACAAATAGAACAGTCATGCACATCGGGTCTACTATGGGACTGGTCCGCCGCACCGGGCCTTCAGTCCACCTGGTCCACCAACCGAGTCTAGCTATGTATATCGAGTCTACAGTGTGATTGGTCCGCCCGCACCAGCCCTTCAATCTACCTGGTCCACTCTCTGAGTCTATAGTATGATTGGTCCGCCTGCACCGGGCCTTCAGTCGGCCTGGTCCACTGGTCCGCCCTCTTGGGGCCTTCAGCCTATCCAGACCGCTCGCCGTCCTTGGGAATATCCGGTCCTCCCTGGGTATGTTGGCCTACAGCACAAAGCAGGACCCGCCGCAACTCAAACCCCTGTCAAACAACCATGTGCACATAAAACAATTAATCACATAACAAATCCTTAACCAGACAACAGTCTATCAAATCTCATAGCATATCAACATCCTAACCAGGATTCCGACCTAACCGGTCACTAGCATAATAGTACCCTATATACCGGGTACCGACCTTAACCAAGTCACTAACGTAACACCATCCTAAATACCACGATGCAGATCTAACAAAGCAATAACATAACAAACAATACCCGGATTTCCATGTAACGATGAGATTTTAAAAACAATTTATTTCATTTTTCAACCACTAAATTTATATAAAAATATTCTCAAAAATTATTCCACAATAGTTATCAATTAAAACATATCCCAAGATCACAAATCAAATCTCCTCTCTGTGTGTATGGGTCACGCCGGCGCCTTTCCACGGCCCTCGCTAGTACCTGAAACACATAACACAACAATTGTAAGCATAAATGATTAGTGGGTTCCCCAATATACCACATACAACACATACGCCACTCGAGGCTACTGTACGACCCTCCGGACGATGTGTCTCAGTGCGACCCTCCGGTCCCGTAGCTCGTTGGACCCTTTGGTCCGGTCATAGCTCGTTGGGCCCTCCGGCCCGGTCTCAATCGTTGGACCCTCTGGTCCGGTCTATACAATTATATATCATACTTACATCACATAGCACATAATCTCATACATGGCACACAATCTCATACAAAGCACATAAGACCTTCCAGTCAACTCATAATACCACTCTAGGTAACGTATAGTGAGAAGACTCACCTCGTGTAACTCGGTAACTCGGAAATCTCAGACTCCGTGAAATAGGATCTAGCCTCCGCCTAATCATACGAAATAAACACTCGGCATCATATTTCCCAAGTCTAGACCATTCCCTCTCTTAGCACTCTAAGGAGGGTAAAAGTCCATTTTACCCCTCTCAAGGCTCAAATACTCTAAAGTTGACCAAACCCTAAAAGTCAACAAAAGTCAACAGTCAACCCTTTGACCAGACTCGCCGAGTGCACAATTGTGACTCGGCGAGTTGTCATGAACTCACGTCCTCAAAATCCCCAATGACTCACTGAGTCACTTCCCCAACTCAGCGAGTTACCATCTGCGTGATTTATGGGGAAAAACCATCCTACTCGCCGAGTCTGTTCTTGGACTCAGCGAGTTCAAGCCATGCTGAAACTCAAATGACCTCCTGAGGTCAGATTCGTTCCTCTAACCCATAGATCTGGCCTCCTTAAGCAAAATAAACACGTAAAGTTTCGATCTTGATGCCCATGCAAAGACCTGATGGCTCTATTTGAAGAAATGGTCCCAAAATGCCATCCCAAACTCTTATCTCCCAATGACACTCATAAAGATCGAGGAGTTAAGGTCTCTGGACCACTTTGGATCCAGATCCAAAGTCTCAACACAAGAAGGGACCAATTGCACCACTATCCATACTCTAAAGGGGCTAGAAACCCTAACTCTCAAAGATTAACACCGAACTAAAGAAGGATCAAAATATATACCCCAGAACAAAGTCCCTAGCCTCTGAAATCCACAGAATATCTCCCTCTTTAGTTCCCTCTTGCCTTGGCCACCTTCTTCTTGCAACAACACCCACACAAAGATCAAAAATGACCTCTTCTTCCTCACAAATGCTCTGGATCTCTTAGGGTTCCTCTCAGGGGGTCTTGTAGCTGCAAATGGTGGCTATAAGCCCCTTTAAATAGGTCACAAACCCCGGGGATTAGGGTTTCATTAAACAGCATGGACTCGTCGAGTCCACGAATGGACTTGCCGAGTCTGCCATTAAATTAGTCCGACCATCCGCGATCCTACTCGGCGAGTCTGAGCGCCTACTCGCCGAGTCTCTCTCCAAAAACTCAATATAAATTCATAAAATAAGATACATGGGAGTCTAGATGTTATAATTCTCCCCCACTAGAATCAAACTTCGTCCTCAAAGTCTCATTCCGCAAACAACTCTGGATGCTGCTCACACATCTCTCGCTCCGGCTCCCAAGTCAGCTCGGACACCCTCCGATGTTGCCACTGGACCTACACCAGGGGCACTTCCTTGTTCCTCAAAACCTTGATCTTCCGATCCATAATCGCAACTGGTCTCTCAACGTAGTTCAGGCTCGCATCCACCTGGATATCCTCTAACGGTACCACCGCCTACTCATCGGCCACACACTTCCTCAACTGCGATATGTGGAAGGTGTCATGAATCTGACCTAACTCCGCAGGTAGCTCCAAACTGTAAGCTACTCTGCCCACTCTTGCAATTACCCTAAACGGCCAAATACACCGGGGCCCCAGCTTGCCCCTCTTCTTGAAATGAATCACTCCTTTTCAAGGAGACACCTTCAGGAGCACAAGATCCCTGACCTGAAACTCGAGCTCCGATCAACACCTATCCGCGTAGCTCTTCTGGCGACTTTAAGCGGTCGATAACCTCTGTCTAACCTGTTGTATCTGCTTTGTCGTTTGAAGCACTATCTCTATACTATCCATCACACGTTGCCCTACCTCACCTTAACAAATGGGGGTCCGTCACCTCCTTCCATACAACAGCTCAAAGGGTGGCATACCAATACTCGAATGATGGTTGTTGTTATAAGAAAACTAGGCCAAGGGTAAGTACGCATCCCAACTCCCTCCGAAATCCAAAACACGTGCCCGAAGCATGTCCTCGAGCGTCTGAATCGTCCGTTCGCTCTGTCCGTTAGTCTGTGGGTGGTAGGCGGTGCTAAAATGAAACCTCGTGCCCAACTCCTCATGGAATTTCTTCCAGAATATGGAAGTGAAACGCACATCTCGATCTGAGATGATCGAGATCGGTACTCCGGTCTCACGGCCTCCGCCTGAGCCCCTCGAATGGTGTCCCACACCGGAGTCATCACTGTCAATCTCATGCAAACATCTCATGTCGGGGCGCCCTCCGCTCTACGGCTCAAGGCATCGGCCACAACATTAGCCTTGCCCGGGTGGTATAGGATCTCGCAGTCGTAATCCTTTACCACATCCAACCATATCCTCTGGCGCATATTCAGGTTGGGCTGATCCATCAGGTACTTCAAGCTTTTGTGGTCTATGTATATGGTACACCGAACCCCATATAGATAGTGACGCCAGATCTTGAGGGCGAACACCACTGCCCCCAACTCCAGATCGTTGGTGGGATACCTCGACTCATGAGGTTTCATCTGCCTCGATGCATATGCTATCACATGCCCCCTTTGCATAAGCACCGCTCCCAACCCTGATATCGATGCATCACATTACACCACAAAATCCTCCATCCCTTCTGGGAGTGCGAGCATCAGAGCTTCGCATAATCTCTAGCGAAGTGTCTCAAATGAGGTCTGCTGCTCCGTACTCCATGAAAAATCAACACCCTTCTGGGTCAACTTGGTGAGTGGCATGGAGATCTTATAGAAATCCCTGATAAATCTCCGATAATAACCAGCCAACCCAAGCAAACCCCTGATCTCAGTAGGTGGCCTCGGCACCTCCCAACTCATCACCGCCTCGATATTTGCCGGATCGACCAATATCCCCTTCTAGTTAACGAGGTGCCCTAGGAACTGGACCTCCCATAACCAAAAATCACACTTGGAGAATTTGGCGTAAAGCCTCTCCGATCTCAGATGTTCGAGGATCTCCTTCAAATGCTCCTCATTCTGCTCTCTGGATCTCGAATACACCAAGATATCATCGATCAATACGATCACCGAACGATTCAACATCGGCCTGCACACCCTGTTCATCAGATCCATGAACGCTGCTGGTGCATTGGTGAGCCTGAAAGGCATCACCACGAACTCGTAATGCCTGTAACGAGTCCTGAAAGCTGTCTTCTGGATATCTTCATCCCGAACCCTCATCTGGTGATATCCTGACCTCAAGTCTATCTTGGAGAACCAGGACGCTCCCTGCAACTGATCGAACAGATCGTCGATCCTCGGTAACGGATAACGGTTCTGGACCGTCAACTTTTTCAACACCTGGTAATCAATACACATCCGGTGTGAACCATCCTTCTTCTTGACAAAAAGGATCGGCGCTCCCCAAGGGAGCTACTCGGTCTGATAAACCCCTTTCCCAGCAGCTCCTGAAGCTGCGAGGATAACTCCTGCATCTCGGGCGGTGCAAGGCAATAGGGTGCCTTGGCAATAGGTGCCGCCCCCAGTACCAAGTCGATACGAAACTCCACTTGCCTCTCGGGAGGCACACCCGGCAACTCCTCGGGAAAACATCAGGGAACTCCCGCACAATCGGGACCTCATTAATCGAACTTGGCCTCCCAGCGGCCACTCGCATGTCCATCACATAGGCTACAAATCCCCTACAGCCCTGCTGTAAACTCTGTCTCGCTATAGCAGCTGAACAAAATTTTGACTCAGGACGGGTACCCTCACCGTACACCATACGTACTCCCCCACTAGGGTCTCGAATCGCCACCAACTGACGCTCACAGTCTATAATAGCTCCAAATTGGTTCAACCAATCCATGCCCACTATGACACATACGTCCCCCATCGCAATCGGGACTAGATCAATTGGAAACCCCACACCAAAATCTCAAGTCTACATCCTCGAATCACCTTTGTGGCATACACTGCTCGCTCGTTAGCTATAGAAACTCGCAGAGGTCGACTCAAAGCCTCTGGAAAAATACTGATATGACGACTAAAAGCTAACGACACAAAAGATCGACTTGCTCCCGAGTCAAATAGCACTAAGGCAGGTACAAAATTCACAAGAAAGGTACCTATGCACAACATAATATAAGCATAATATCTCAGACTTAAATAAATAGAGAGAAGAATACATACCGGCCACAACATCGGGTGTTGCGCGGACCTCCTCCGCTGTCAACTGGAAGGCTCTCCCACGAGCCTTCGACGCCTCTACCTTTGCTGGCCGAACCTCGGTAGCCCTAGCAGCAGGTGCAGATCCCTACGCTGATCCCTGATGTAGCTTAGGGCACTCGGCCTTCCGATGGCCGGTCTGGTTGCAATGGAAGCAAACAGAAAATCCCTTGGGGCAATCCCTCGCGATATGCCCCTCCTTCTCGCACTTGTAGCATACTCCCGCTCTGCACATCCCCTCGTGACTCTTGCCGCACTTCCCACAAGTGCGGCGCTTCGCACTCCCAGATCTCGAATCAGCGGGCCTGTCCCGCTTGGCTGTCGACTGAGACTAAGCCGGCCGCCGATCCATCCTCTATGACTCGGCCTCCTCCCTGGCCTGAGTCTCCAACTCAATCTCCCTCTTCCAGGCATTTTCCCGGAGCTCATCAAATTTCTGGTTAGTCGAGTTCGCCATGAACTCCCGAATATCTCTCCTCAGAACACCCAGATATCGGCTCATGCGAGCCTGCTCGGTAGACAACTGCTCAGGGAAAAACATCACCCTCTCATGAAACTTCCTGGTAACAACTGTAACAGAATCAGTACCCTGCTTCAGGGTCAAGAACTCCTGAATCAACCGTTCCCTCTCCACCAGGGGAACATACTCGTCTCTGAACATGGCGGTGAGCCTCTCCCAGGTCACCTCAGAAATCTCTGCTAGAGTGAAGCTCACTGTCACGAACTTCCACCAATCCTTTGCTCCCAAGCAGATCTGGTTCAGAGCGAACCGTACCCTCAAGTGCTCTTGGTGCAAATCTTATCGAAGAAATGAGTGGGTGAAGTACAAATGTTGACTGTCGACTTTTCTTTGTATTATGACACAAGCAACCACCATACCCACTCCATGACTAACCCACTCTCCTCCCCACCATACCTTGTCACTTCATTGTACTTTTCCTCTCTCTCACAAGTTAATCCCACGTTCTTAGAGCTGGGCACTCATCCCCTCTCCTCATTCTCACTCACTTGCTCTCATTTCACTAAAGATCAAACACCTCTTTTCTCTCTAACTCCCTCTCACAAAAACGAGATTTCCAAGGCATTTCTAGCTTTTCACCTTCACTTGGTAAGTATAATTTATCCTCCTTGTGATAATTACACTTCATTCTACTCAAATCATTGATGGCTTACACAAACTCCATCATTATTGTGTTAGATTCTTGAATCTTCAAAGCAATCCTTCAAGTGTTCTTGAGTTGAACACTTCTCTTCTTCAACATCCAACCACTGAAATCACTCAAGGTGAGTTCATACCCCTCTATTTTCATGTTTTCTTAAGTTTTAAGGGGGAGGATACAAGT
Organism: Lactuca sativa; assembly: GCF_002870075.4. Lineage (NCBI taxonomy): Eukaryota > Viridiplantae > Streptophyta > Magnoliopsida > Asterales > Asteraceae > Lactuca > Lactuca sativa. Next base: position 210,007,825 of record NC_056630.2, read on the forward strand.
TAAAACACCAAGAACATAACTAAACATTTCTAACAGCTTTCATCAGAAAAGTTGGACTCCATTCACGGACTGTTTTGCTCAATTTAAACATTTTAGTTTTAAAAATTGTTTTAGGTGCAAGTATTTCCAGTTCTTAGCTTTAAAATGACTACTTTCACATCTGCATACCATTTTTTTTTCTACAATTTATGGTGATTTTTACAAAACTGCCTATCACTGTAGCTACGAATCCGGACCAGTTTGTGAATATGAGCATTTTTACACAAGTTAGAGGCATCCGAAAATTGTAATAAAATTTATGAACAAACTAGACACATTTTGTGAACTCTCAGAATTTACGGATTTAGTTGTTGACTTCATATGATTTTTCTATGACTTTTCTAAATCAGTGCTAAAAGGCTAAAACTAAATAACAGGCTATAACTTTTATAACACTTTGTATTATGCGGAGCAAAGTGTATAACGATAAGTTCTAAATATTGAATGCATTTCCTTGTTAATTTATCATTGTAAACTGAAAATTTTTCATTCATGATAAGGTTTCATCATTTATTTCGAATACATATAATAAACTACAATAAGCATAGTTTATGGGATTTTTACCGCATGACAAAGGCTTTACTCTCGAAACAAATGGGTTTTCATACATGGCCTAATAAACTATAAAAGTAATAGTTCAAGGAATTCATATCACTAATTCATTCATAAAAGGTTATTTTACTCCCTCTACGGGAAAAGGGTTTAATAACAAATCATTTGTAAACTAGTTAACTTAGGTTGTGAGACAATCTCTACCCATACATTCGAGTATGGAATTCAAATTCCTATAAGTTATAACCAGAGTCTCTTGTAGGGAGAGCGTGATAATTGTGTATAGATCTAAATTGGGCTTGACATCCCACACCTCGCTGCTAGCTATAGCCGGACCGTCAGGTCTGCGGGTGACAAGAGTCATAGGATCAGGGCGTCTGAAAGACATTGTGCAAGTTACCTCTAGTCATAGTATGGTTATAACGGCTCACATAATAGTTAATAATCTCTCAAGTTTACATGGAAAATTTCTACTTTAAAAAGGGGGTTTTACTTCTAAATTAACGAGTTTATGTCGATTTAAACTTACATGATTCACTGTAAGTATGATGAATTACTTGTACACTTCGGTCTTTGGGTTTTAAGACTACAATTACATAATAAAGAAAATATTGGATTTTCTGGAAACATACTCTATCGCTTTTACAAGAAAAACGGTTATTTCTCAAACAAAAACTCTTATGAACTCACCAACCTTTGTGTTGACACTTTTTCAAACAACTTGTATTCTCAGGAAATCACTAAACAGGAAATCAAGTGCATTTTGAGGATGGGACGTTAAGGTGTCAAACATTTCATATTTTGTCAACATATTGTAATTGATTATGAAACATGTAATTTATACAATGATGTAACTCTTTTAATTATATATATGTTGGTTGTGTTTACTTTCATCACTATTGCCATTGTTGTTATGATACTATACATGAAGTCCTCCACCCCCGGACATTTCTGCCATCCCTTGTTTGGGGGTGTGACAGTTTGGGCCTTAATAAGACCATGTATAGGCTTGGGCCCAATTTGGAAAATTAAGCCAAGTTTTGGTCTTTGATTCCTAATTAACCTTGGGCCTTGGGTTTGAATAAGCCAAGATAGGGGTAATATAGTAATTACCCAAAGAATATACTTATGGTCATGTAGTGGGACCCAATTATTAATTGGGTGATGTTTTGATATTGACAGATCGGGAATCTGTCATCCAACAGCTGGGGTTGAGTCTGCGGGACTTCAGCAGTGTGAGGTGAGTTATCTTCTAGTAGAAGTGGGCCTAAGGCCACAATGTCGGCCCACTAGTAGGAGTTGTATGATAGATGATTGTCTTTGTGATAATCATCTGGGTTTGCTACTGCCTGATATGTTTATGTGATAGCATGATATGATATGATGTTATGTTATAGCATGATATGATATGATGTTATGTTATAGCATGATATGATATGATGTTATGTGATAATAGGTAGTAGCTGTTGGATTAATGTCTAAGTCTATAACTATAATTGGTATATACTTGACCCGACTCGGCGTGGTCCATTTGGGTTGCACTTTACCCAAACAATTTTTATGCATAATCTTGTGAGAATATTATAAGTTATGATTTATTAATATATTATAAGTTCTAATATATTAATATGAAATCGTATTATTTAATTAGTATTGATCTTAAATTAATTTGGACTTAATTTAGTGATCATAAGTATGACTAATTAAATATGGGCTCAATTATTTATATAGTGTGGGCTAATGCTTATTTGGAATGGGCTAGGCTTGAATGGTAATACCGTGGATAGTCCATGGAGCTTAACCCTTGGATCTCATGGAAATAAAATGACATGGGTATTAGGGTTTACATGGATGTAACCCTAATCCACCACACTATATAAAGGAGTATTTGGCACAAGAAATGGCACTAATGTGTGAGGACATAAGAGTGGGCTAATTTTAGTGTGCATACATATTCTCTCATGTTCGTCCAAGGTGTTTTAGTGATTTGTGATTCCACTTGAGGCTTCCACACTATTGGGGCTAAGCTCTTGAAGCTTGAAGACATCAAGCTACATCAAAAGGTATGTCATCTAACTAGAACTTTGTATTATAGGTGCATCATAATACGCTAGTTAGGATGAAACCTTGGAATATTTAATATTTGCATGTATAATAGAGAAAACATAGATCCAAGGTTTATAGGGTTGAATGTACGCTATAGGAGTGTTAGAATGCTCAAAACCCAACAGTGGTATCAAAGTCATGGGTTGTTTTCTATTATATTGATGCAAATGTTTTATTTTCAAAGTAGAAAAAAAGGGAAAAAAAATATGACGTTTGTCAAATTTTAAGATAATTAATTGTTTTTGTGAAAAACTAATTATTTGTAAAATTTGAATCATTTACTATATGAGTTGAATTAGGTCAAATTTAGTAAAATATAAAATGATATGATTATTTTAGTAGTTTTAAAAGTTTGATCTAAAGGGTTCTTTTTTTGAAACCTCCATAAGTTATGGATATGAAAAGGTTTTAAAAAAATTGACTCAAAGTTTTTATGGAGTTACAAAAATTTGGTGTTAATGTTTTATAGAATTCCATAACTTATTCTTAAGTTATGGAACACGAAAAGTTTCATCATAAAACAAGCATTTAACTCCATAAGTTATGGATTACCAAAAGTTTTATGTTTCCTTGATTTATGAGTTAGTTTAGTTAATGGAAAAAAAATTGTGTTTTAGTTGTTTTCAATCCTAATTAATCTAGAGGTAGTTCATAAAATGTGTTTTTGTAACTTGTCCTCAAGTTACATAAAAGGTCACATTTATGAATCTTAAAACTCATAAAATAAAAAAATGAAGAGTCTTTTTCATTAAATAGTATTATGACTCCATAACTTGTCCTCAAGTTATGGATGTTTAAGAGTCACTTCTTTAAAACTGTTATTAAAGAATAAGAGGTTACATAAAAAAAATGAAGAGTCTTGATTTTAATGAACCATTAAACTCATATGTTATGAAATGAAAAGTTTTGAATAGTTTCAAAAACTTGCCCTCAAGTTTTGGAATTTGTAAAGTTATCCCATGAATACTTTAATTCCATGTTAAGCCCTTAGAATTTTAAAAGTTAAAATTCAACCCTTATACTTTATAATATTAAAAGTTAATATATATATATATATATATATATATATATATATATATATATATATATATATATATATATATATATGTATAAGAGCAAGTCATCTTACCATTAGTAGGCCTCATTCACGAAGCCGGTCTATAAGGGGAGTATAAGATTACTGCCTATAAAATGATAGTTTAATGGGTGTACACTCTCACCCACCACTTCCTTGACTGGTGGAGGGTCGTTAGCCGAACGGGTAGGACAAGGACTATAATTCTCCTTTCATTAAAAGTATTAATGAAAATATAAAGTAAATAAATGTTTTTTATAATTCCCAATCTTAGTTAGTTTAGGAAAATGTGAATAAGGTGCTAATCCATGAAATTACACTTTGCACTTTGTTTAAGTCGGTTAGTGGAGTGTGTGTGGTTAACCGGCACACTACCTCGTATTTAACAAGGTATGCAAAGTGTAACTTAATATTTATCATAGTATCGATGGAGCGTGTGTGGTTAACCGGCACATCGATTGAGGGGTAAATATTAAGGGTACCAAGTAATTTGAATGGTTACTTCACACCTTGTTTTGTGATCCTCGGCATCACAGTCACAAAACCTGAAGGGCACACTCGAGATTGAAACATGTCATTGAACAGTTCAATGAATCTTAAAAGATCTAGGAGTTTCAAATAAAAACCTAATAAATTATTTCATTTTTCATGGTGGAAATTGGTGGATCGTCATTCCCCTGCCTTCAAATATTTTATAGCTTGGATTACGGCATCCCTTTTCCTAGTTATAAAATGTTGTGTTGGGTCCTAGCCTTAATATTTCATACTGGGTGTTATATTAAGGACTTTAAATCAACTATCTTGAATATCTCCCAAAAGATGTTTAATTCAGACATCTATGATCTTCCCAAATCTCTTGGAACTTCACTTCCTCCATCTCCTCCAATTATTCTCCCTAACCTACAAGTTCAAGGTCACTCAAGCCCTATTGCCAATCAAAGTCTATGTGTGCTCACATCTTGGAGATAAAGTCACATATTGACAAGCCGGGAGAGTTGGGTGTCAAAGTCTTGAGAAAGTTTGATGTTCAATCACTTTCTATGTAACATAGTGAGTTCCTTTGGGACTAATATGGAACAGACTATGACATGACCCTTAATGATCTTATCTATTTGTTTGGTGCTTCTAAATCATAAATGATTAGGAGGAATATTAAAGCAAATTTTATTAGAAGATCAACTTCCCAAACTTTCATGGACATTAACAATGGTACATGCTAAGGGGCATTGGTTACAAAGCTGTCAAATTTACCTGAAAGATCTTCAGGTAAAGTCTACTATCAAACTCTATTAAGTTTCTATTTTGAGATTCTTATTACATGATGTGACTGGGTCACATATTGATGTTTTAAGAATCAAAGAAAAAGTGAAGAAGGAAGTATATGTTGATTCTGATCGCGAAGATAGATTTCGATCGCATGGTTCGGTGATCAGAATTTTGAGTTGTTACTTAGGAGTTATGTAATATTGCTTAGGAATAGATAACAACAAGTTTTTCATATGCTTTTGCATTGTAAGGATAAGTTTTCCGCGGAGTTTTAAAAAAATGGTTTTATTTATTCTAAGTATCCTTACAATGGCATTTGTGAAAAAATGTTGTTTATATGATTCCACTGATAGCAATATTGGAAATATGAATTTGATTCTATCATTTGTGGTAGTGTCTAAATCTACCAAATAAGGAAAGATTCTCATCACCCAAGTTTCAATTGGACCGAAACTCGGAATCATACAAGGTTTTTAGTGTGATGTATGATAATTTTCGACTTTGGAAAATTAAGACTAGTTTCGTGTTCACATGTATATGTGACTCAAGAGAAGGACTAAGGGATCAAGTACGCATTCTTGTACACTAGCCAAAGTTTACCACAAAATATGGATATGACTATTCATCATGATTTACTAAGGTTTAGTAAATATGATTATACTTACAAGCTTAAGTATAATTCTAAGACATTGGAAAAGTTTCAATGTATGACAGAACGAATAAGAAGAATCAAATTAGGCAGAAGGATAAAATCTTCTCAAATCTGAAAAGATGGGAGAGTACTTTATTATCATGTTTTAAGATCATCTTAATGATTTTGAGACCTTATCACAATTCATCCTCTAAGTGCATTCTGATAGTTAAGAAGAGGAATTATGAATTGTTGAAGTGGTTAAATCAAGAAGATGATTCATACTTCGTTCCAAAAAAAAATCTTAGAGTTATACTCTAAGATTGTAACTTGAGTGATATGTCTTAAAGAAGGTTTAAAACACTTTTCAAATGTAAGAGTAAAAGTTTTCTCCTCTTTTACATTTGAAATTGGTAATTTGTGATGTTTTGGATAAAACAAAGACCAACTAAGGCCACTTGTTTTAAGTGTTTGTCTTGATTAGAATCCACACTATCTCTTGAATATTTGGCAAGAAAATCTTATAGGTCAAGGAGACAGTGGGATTCTAAAAGATCCTAAAAGGGTTTCAAGAAGTAATCAAGAATAAAACTTCTTTTTCATCACTAACACATAACTAGAGGTTTATAACCTATCATGCTGACATTTCTGTGCCCATTCCAGTTAAGTTGGCTATACATTTGAATTCTACATGTTCTCAATTGTTTGCATAGCTACTTGGAAGCAATGGCAGGCCCTTGAGCTGCCAGGTGGCAAGAAGTTAAGATGGCACAATTTCAATCCATATGAGTTAGGATTTGTCACTAACCTAGTCTTGTGATTATGGTTTGACAAATTCACATGGATAAGAATACATACACCATAAAATCTAAGTGTCATAAGGTTTCTCTCCAATTTATGAAAATGATGGTGAGGAAATTCTTTCACTAAGTAGATTTTAAGTAGATAGCAATTGTGATATTTGCAGTTCTCAAAGTCGTTAGTGGAGCGTGCGTGGTTGTCCGACACACTAACATTGACTTATGAGAAATGGAAAAAAAGTCTAAACAATTGAGACTATGATTATGGCATCCCTTTTCATAGTTCTGAAATTGTTTAGACACACCTGTGATATATCTAAGATAAGGTGTATGATTTTGATAAAGTCTTATCAAACCAATCTAGTATCAGAAATCTGAACTTTGGTAAGAATGTAAATAAAGTATTGACTTCTAGAGGTCTAACTGTTTTCTGAATACATGTCAAAGCTAGTGGGGCATAAGTGTTATGCTAATACTCATCATGTTAGTGGGAGCATGATAATTATAATAAGTATTGCAAGTTAGCAATGTTAATTATAGAAAACAAACGTTTCAATTCGTGAGGTTGCAGGGGTTGAAAAAGTTGTTTTGCTATAATTAAGGGAGAGGAAATTATACTTCATTTCAATTCTAAAAAGCTTAGATTGAGTTTATAATCATTCTAAAGAGCTTATATTGAGATTTTAATCATCTTTAGTCAAGAATATATATATGAATTTCATGTTGGATTGGTTCACCTTAAGAAAATTCTATATATTGCATTCTCAAAATTCGATTATGATTACGACATACCTTTTCATAGTCAAATTTTGAGAATATGGCAAACAAAAATTATTATGGAAAAAGACTGGTCTAGAACCATATCTTTATGTGAAATATCATGAATCGTGTCCCATTTACTTTGGGTACAAGATCGTTTACATGTGCTATAATATTTATCCTTTCTGAATTTTCCAAATGCATTGGGGCATTAAGGAGGAAAATGTCGAGAATTGGATATGACTAAAGTGATTAATCAATTGTCGAGGACAATTTAAGGTTTACCAAAGATTGGTTGCTCAAGGACAGTTGGAAGTATACTGTTAATATTGGAAGGACCATATTGACATAGTCTGAAAAGAGGCAATTCTTATTCGGAAGTGGTAGTCAAAATGGGAATATAGAGTTGTCTTCATAGGTGGAAGCAATCTGTGTAAGGTTAAAGAAACTTAATGCAAGAAGCATGTTCAAAGCAATGCGCTTTCAATTTGAGACATCGTTTCCATGGAATTCCTCTCCATTGGAATACTCTATAAGGACTGTTGCCAAGTCTTTCTAGCTTTGTGCATAATCATTACAAGAGGAACAGTGCATATAAGTTTAAAATCTAAATAGATTTCGATAAATGTTAGGAATTCTTACATTTACGACAAGGATTTGGAAGTGTGAAAAGAGAATCATTGAAATTATGTTCAATTGATCTAGTTCACAAAGAAAAGGATCATAGACAAACATAGAGTTCATACTTGGTATATGGAAAAGCTATTGTTTAGAAAACATAGTGTACATGCTTGGAGCATGGGACACCTAGTGTTTTAATTCAAGTATAAAGTTGATAAAACCGAAAAAATGAATAATGAGTAATTAGTATGGTGATAAATAGAAAGTGTTTTATTTATATTCATATGTTTTGATACCATATTAGATTCATTTATTCTTGTGTTTCACTTTGCATGTTTTGACTTCCATAATAACTAGGTTATTCTTCCGAAATGACTAAGTTATTCAAACCATCCACAGTCGGTCATATGTTGGAAGTAGATATGAATCAAGACTGACATAGGTTGGCTTGTAGAGGTCCAAGTTGGTGGACAAAGTTGTGCTATAACACTCATGAGTGCTCATAAGTTCTAAGTATTGGATTCAACCCGCGCTCATTTGAATCACTTCATGGATTTTATCACGAGTGATCATGAGACGATAATATTTTATATTCTTCAAACCTAGAGATATGAGTTGTTACTATGAGTTGGTTGTACATTGATTGCACGAAAACGCATTCGATAACTCGATGTTATAAAACGTGCCTTTGTCTATGATTCAACAAGTAGTAGAACAAGCCATATGAGTCGAAGTTTATCCATTCCTTTTACCTTCGGGATAAAAGCGATATCTATGGGCCCCTCAATGATTTAATGATGACACATGTGAGTGCTTGGCCAAGCCAGGACTGATTTGATTTGTTCAATCAGTCAGTCGTCATGAATCGGAAATCGGGAAACAACAAATGGACAGAGAGAATGATTTATAATCCATGTCTCGATCCATATGATATCTAGAATGGAGGAATATATGATCCCTTATCCAATGGACAAGTCATTGACAAAGGTCAGAGTTCGATAGCGGCTTTAAGAGCTACGATTGCCAGTTAGGTTTTGAAGTCATACTCAATAATAGTTTTAGACTTATCCAAGTGGGAGACTATTGGATTAATATATAAGTTCATAACTATAATTAGTATGTACTTGACCCGACCCGGCATGGTCCATTTGGGTTACACTTCACCCGAACAATTTATATGGATAATCTTATGAGAATAGTATAAGTTATGATTTATTAATATATTATAAGTTCTAATATATTAATATGAAATCGTATTATTTAATTAGTATTGATCTTAAATTAATTTGGAATTAATTTAGTGATCATAAGTATGACTAATTAAATATGGGCTCAAGTATTTATATTGAAACGACCCAAAAATACGACCCAAAAATTTTTGTTTTTAATATAATCAAAACTGTAATCAGAGTATCATATAATAAAACCATGCGTGATGTATTCCAAAACATAATAAAATACTGTGCGGAAAACTGTATCATACTACATCAAATCAAACAACTAAATCAATCCCAGGCTAAAGCTGAGGCGGTGGTGTGTGCGATGCCGTCATCCCGAGCTCTTCCCTTTGCTTGCGGAAGTACCTGAAACCAAAACTGAAACTATAAGCACGAAGCTTAGTGAGCTCCCCCAAAATACCACATACCATACAATAGCAATATCATATAAACACATATCGGGCCTTGCCCACTGCATCGGGACGAAGCCCGGAAACTGCATCGGACCGAAGTCCGGAACTGACTGGGACCTTGTCCCCTGCATCGGACCAAGGTCCGGAACTAACTGCATCGGACCGAAGTCCGGAACTGACTGGGACCTTGTCCCCTGCATCGGACCAAAGTCCGGAACTAACTGCATCGGACCGAAGTCCGGAACTGGCTGCATCGGACCGAAGTCCGGAACTGAACCTAGCATAGCATACCATAACAACTAGCATGAACACATATACTGCATACTACATCGGGCCGTAGCCCGGAACACATAATACATAACACATAAAACATAGCTCACAAATCCTGTCTGAGCCACGAAGGCATCAAACATACTAACTTCTGCATCGGATCAAGTCCGGAAACTACTGCTAACTGGACGGGCCGGCATTGTGGCCTTAGACCCGTCCCTACTGGAAGGAAACTCACCTCATAAACTGGCGTCTGAGTGTGTGTCTCTGAAAGCTACCGGTTGCTGCTCCTGAATCTCCTCGGCTACAAGCCCATGAACACACTCAATCAAATACTAAACACTGCACTTGGGGTAAAATAACTCTTTTACCCTTGGTCAAAGTCAACTTACTTTTGGGGCTGACTCGCCGAGTTGGGCCACCCAACTCGCCGAGTCCTACTCTCACTTCTCAGTTCTACACGCTGCTACTCGTCGAGTGTGGCATCGACTCGACGAGTACCCTCTTGATCCAAGAACTCAAACAATCTTCATCCGACTCGCCGAGCCGTATGAACAAACTCGACGAGTTGTTCATGATCCTAAGAAGATTGCCTTGGACTCGCCGAGTTGTATGAATAACTCGCCGAGTCCCTCCATCACTGAGTCTATCCTCAACTCGCTGAGTCCACTCTCTAACTCACTGGATTCACTCGACACTGATCAAAATGAAGGACTCGGGAACTCGCGACCCAACTCGCCGAGTCGTTCTTCCCGACTCGCCGAGTTGCCGCCATGCAACTGATTTTTACTCGATTTTGTTTGAATCCAACACATACAATTGATAGATCTGAGTCCAATAAGCTGATTTACCACGTAAAGTTTCCAACTTTACGTGCACAACCTCATGAATAAGGGAAATAAGGCTAAAAGATGCATAAAATGGGTAGATCTATGATTAATATGCAAAGTAACTCCAAAAAGACAGTAGATCTGGGCTCTACAACACCCCAACATTCAGATCCAAAGGTATTTCGACTTATTAAGACATTCATGCAAACATAAGGCTTGGAACAAACATCAAATAGCTCTTAGAAGAGCTCTAATGGAAGTTTAAAGCATATAACAAGAAGGGAACTCCGAAAATACCTCAATAAACTCAGATTTGCCCTTGGATCTTTGCACTACAACTCGTTTCCTTGCTTCTTTCTTCTTCTCCTTCTTCACACCTTCACAAAATGGCACCAAATCACTTATAAGCTCTCAAGGGAGGATTAGGGTTTTCTCACTGTGTTCTCAGGGTGAGGGAGGCGAGAATGGGGCAATAAGGTGGTTTAAATAGTGGGCAACCCGGGGATTTAGGGTTTCACCCAGACGCATGGACTCGCCGAGTCCAGGATATGGACTCGCCGAGTCCCCGGCTCACGCGTGCTCGCAGTCGCGACCCTACTCGGCGAGTCAGGCTATGAACTCGCCGAGTTCCTCTTGCAAAACTTACAACAATTACCAAGGAATTAACATACCGGAAACGGGTCGTTACAATTCTCCCCCACTTGTCTCAGACTTCGTCCTCGAAGTCTGCTACGGCTGGATCTGCAAATAACTCTGGGTAGTGCTCTCTCATCTCCTCCTCAGCCTTCCACGTCCACTCAGACCCCTTCCGGTGCTGCCACTGCACCTTTACTAACTGAATTTCCTTGTTCCTCAAGGCCTTGGTCTTCCGGTCCAGAATTGCGACCGGTCTCTCAATATAATTCAGGCTGCTATCAACCTGAATATCCTCTAGGGGAACGACTGCTGACTCATCCACCAGACACTTTCTCAGCTGAGACACATGGAACGTGCTGTGGATCTGACTAAGCTCCTCAGGAAGATCTAACCGATAAGCAACCCGACCCACCCGGGCCAAAACCCTGAAAGGACCAATAAATCTGGGGCCCAACTTGCCCCTCTTCCGGAACCTGATGACACCCTTCCAAGGTGAGACTTTCAGAAGGACCATATCTCCCACCTGGAACTCCAAGTCTGAACGCCTTCTATCGGCGTAGCTCTTCTGCCGACTCTGAGCAGTTTGCAGTCTACTACGGACCTGCTGGATCAACTCAGTCGTCTTGAGCACCACCTATGTGCTCCCAATGACTCGCTGACCGACCTCGCCCCAACAAATCGGGGTCCTACACTTCCTCCCATACAACATCTCAAAGGGAGGTCGATCAATGCTCGCATGATAACTGTTGTTATACGAGAATTCCGCTAACGGAAGATACGTATCCCAACTGCCACCGAAATCTAGGACACATGCCCTAAGCATGTCCTCGAGAGTCTGAATCGTCCTCTCGCTCTGCCCATCTGTCTTAGGGTGGAAAGCGGTGCTGAAATGGAGACGAGTACCCATCTCGTCGTGGAACCGCTTCCAAAATCTGGATGTGAAACGGACATCTCGGTCAGACACCACTGATACCGGCACTCCATGACGTGCCACGATCTCACGCACATAGATATCGGCTAACTTCTACGCCGATATACTCTCCTGGATCGGGATAAAATGGGCACTCTTCGTCAACCGATCCACTACTACCCATATCGAGTCCACTCCACGTGCGGTCCGGGGAAGCTTGGTGACAAAATCCATGGTAATGTCCTCCCATTTCCACACGGGAACGTCTAACGGCTGCATCCTGCCGTGAGGTCTCTGGTGCTCCGCCTTGACCTTCCGGCAGGTCAGGCATCTCTCGACGTACCAGGCGACGTCCCGCTTCATGCAGGGCCACCAATAATCGGGTCGAAGATCTCGGTACATCTTTGTCGCTCCTGGGTGGATAGAAAATCGAGACTTATGAGCCTCGTCCATCAATACCTGCCGTACCCCACCCCAGTACGGTACCCATACCCTACCATGAAGTGTCAACAAACCCCGACTGTCGTAATCAAATGAAGCTACTCGGCCTACTATCCTCTCACACTTCTGCCTCTCCTCCTTGAGGCCCTCCATCTGAGCCTCCTTGATCCGCTCCAACAGTGGAGTGATCACTATCATCCTCATACACAGATCCCTGATAGGGGCCGCCGACACCTTGCGGCTTAGGGCATCGGCCACCACGTTGGCCTTCCCTGGATGATAAAGGATCTCACAGTCATAGTCCTTCAGCACGTCCAACCACCTCCTCTGCCTCATGTTCAAACTCGGCTGATCCATAAGATATCTCAAACTCTTGTGATCCGTGTATATAGTACAACGGACCCCATAAAGGTAATGCCTCCAAATCTTGAGGGAAAACACAACTGCCCCCAGCTCCAAATCATGGGTAGGATAATTAGCCTCGTGAGGCTTCAACTGTCTCGAGGCATAAGCTATCACATGGCCTCGTTGCATCAGAACTGCTCCCAAACCTGTGATCGAGGCATCACAATAGACTACAAGGTCCTCTACTCCCTCTGGCAAGGTAAGGATCGGAGCCTCGCACAATCTCTGCCTGAGGGTCTCGAATGCTGTCTGCTGCTCCGGACCCCAACGAAATACCACCGACTTCTTGGTCAGTCGGGTGAGCGGCACTGCTATCTTGGAGAAATCCTGAATAAATCTCCGATAATACCCTGCCAACCCTAGGAAGCTCCGAATCTCAGATGGAGACTTCGGGACCTCCCACTGCATCACGGCCTCTATCTTGGCCGGATCTACCAGAATACCCTTCTGGTTGACGAGGTGACCAAGGAACTGCACCTCGCGCAACCAAAACTCACATTTGGAGAACTTTGCGAAAAGTCTCTCCCTCCTCAAAACCTCCAGCACCTCCCGCAGGTGCTCCTCGTGCTGCTCCTGCGTCTTGGAATATACCAAGATGTCATCTATGAACACTATCACTGACCGATCCAGCATCGGTCTACACACGCGGTTCATGAGATCCATGAACGCGGCTGGAGCATTGGTGAGCCCAAATGGCATCACCACAAACTCGTAATGACCATACCTGGTCCTGAAAGCAGTCTTCTGTACATCCTCATCTCTAACCCGCATCTGATGATATCCGGAGCGTAGATCAATCTTGGAGAACCAAGACGCTCCCTGAAGCTGATCAAACAAATCATCTATCCTTGGGAGTGGGTAACGGTTCTTCACCGTTACCTTATTCAACTCCCGATAATCAATACACATACGATGCGACCCATCCTTCTTTCTTACAAACAGGATCGGCGCTCCCCAAGGCGAACTGCTCGGCCGAATGAAACCCTTGTCTAACAGCTCCTGCAGCTGTGTAGACAACTCCTGCATCTTAGGGGGAGCTAGTCGATACGGTGCCTTGGCTATCGGAGCCGCACCAGGGACGAGGTCGATCCTGAACTCAACCTGTCTCTCAGGAGGTATCCCCGGCAAATCCTCAGGAAACACGTCCGGGTAGTCTCGAACAATAGGAACATCATCCACTGTCGACTTGCCCTTCCCCCGAGCATCCAAAACGTAGGCTACAAAACCGGCGCAACCCTGCTGAACATAGCGTCTCGCCCTTGCGGCAGAACAAAAGGTCGGTCCTCGCTGTGGCCTCTCGCCCTGAATCACCAACTCTCCCCCACTGGGAGTGCGAACCCTCACTAGCTGAAGCTCGCAATCAATCACCGCCCCATTGGGGCTTAGCCAATCCATACCTACAATAACCTTATTCCCTCGCAGGGGAATAGGTACCAGATCCACTGAAAACTGCTCATCAAATAACTGAAGAGAACACCCTCTGTGCACTCTGCCGACCCTCACGGTCCTATCATCCGCTATCTCAACCTCTAATGGACAATCCATCTCCCCTGGAGCTCTACTGAACCTCTTGCTAAGCGCAAGAGATACGAATGATCGGGTAGCCCCCGAATCGAATAATACCAAAGCAGAAATGCCGTTCACAGAGAACGACCCTGAATAAAACATACAATCATAAGCAACATTTAATCAATAATAATACAGAGATAAAAGGGAAGATACATACCCGTCACCACATCAGGAGTCGCTCGCGCCTCCTCTGCTGTCATCTGAAACGCCCTACTCTTCGCCACTGGCGCATCAGCTCGGCCCTGCCGGCCATCTGTAATCCTCAAGGTAGCAGGGGCAGGTGCAGCCACCTTCCCTGCTGAAGCTAAACTCGGACACTGGGACTTTTTATGTCCCCTCTGATTGCACTGAAAGCAAATCAGATCTGATGCTGCGACGGCAGTAGCAGGGGCCGTACAATCCCTACTCAAATGCCCAATCCGACCGCACTTGTAGCAGCCGGAACTCCCTGCCTTGCACGCTCCCTCGTGCAATCTCCCACACTTGCCACATCGACCGTGGCTCTGCTGACTCCTAGATCTGTGATCCGAAACCTTGGGCTTGTTGCCCGAACCGCCTGAACCCGAAACCGCCTCCGGTTTCCTCTTCTTCTCCATCTCAAGATCAATCTCCCTCTCCCGAGCTCTAGCAATCATATCTTCCAGCGTTTTACAGCTGGACCGGCTCACAAACTGGCGGATATCGCTCCGCAACATCTCATGATAACGGGCCTTCTTCATTTCCTCATCAGCTACATACTAAGGAACGAGAAGAGCCCTCTCCCTGAACTTGGCGGTGATCTCCGCCACTGTCTCTGTAGTCTGGGTGAGGTCCTGAAACTCCCTAGCTAGCTGTTGCACCTCAATGACCGGTGCAAACTCCGCCCTGAACCTGGTAGAGAAATCAGCCCAGGTCATGGCGTCCAATGCTGCATCATCCCCAATGGCATGCCCGACCTCCTTCCACCAATCTCGTGCCCTGTCCTTCAAAAGACAGGACGCCAATCTGACCTTGTCCCCCTCGGGACATCTGCTAGTGCGGAAGGCGTTGGCCACATCTGCCAACCATCTGCTGCTCGCTATGGGGTCTCGCGCCCCATGATAGTCCGGAGCTCCACATGCCCTGAACTCCCTAAAAGTAAGGGTGCGCGACCCCATCATGGCCGCCACCTCGGCACGGAAGGTGCCCAATCTCTCATCCATCAGCTCTAGAATCCCCTCCTTGATCGAACTGAAGATCACAGGAGTCTGCTCTATAATGATGCGCGTAATCTCCGAAGAAAGGAACTCTCGGGTCTGCTCATCCATGCGCTCATCCCCCGAACCTGAACCTGATCCCTCCCCGGCACCTCCGCTGCCGGCTGCTGGTCTCGAACGCAGAACCACCATTCTGAAACACATCACAACTACATTAGAAAACAAAAATATCTTGAGGGATCATTGATACTACAACTAGCTTCCTGGTCTTGTCTCAGCCTTTCTTGATTCGAGTACGGATCCTCTGCTTCCAGTAGTACGGGCCCATACTACCTTCCATATCTATCCGTACTTTCTTCAAGAACTGCCCTGACTCCACCAAGTCACTTCTACTACTACTGATCTCTGCTACTCTCATCCTAGGCTTGCCCCAGGGAAACCTCAGACTCAACTCAACTAGTCCTCAGCTGCTGCAGGTCTCCTTATAATGCTAATTAACCATCACCTGAACACCATCACATGTGACGAAGATCAGATAATCCTTCAAGTAAAAGACCCGTCCCTATAACGGTTCTGGGATTATTTAACCCTGATCACATATGGTGTAACGTGTTCACTTAATGGTTAACTTCCATCACTCAGAACTCCCACAAAGCACGAAGCAAGCAGCATTCGGAATAAGGGAACATACTTAGACAAAACTATTCTCAAAACGAGAAACTGATCTAGCATAAGATGCTAAGCTCCTGCTATCAGGCATAACCTAATCAGGCTATCCTACTGCTGTCTACTCAGTACTAGCATGCAATACTCATAAAGCTGTAACACATAAGCAGGCACATAAGGCATTCTCCTAAATCCTTAGTCCTATACTAGCATGCTGTTCTACTAAAACTGAAATTGAACAAATAACTTGTATGGGTAATTTGGGAGTACTTACTTGAGCTCGGCTGACCGCATGCACACACCTCTATCTTGTTTTAAAAAAATTCTTCCTTTCTAAGTACTTTCAAAATTCTTTTTATAAAACGTTTTTATTTTGATAAAATCTTTCATTTCCCTTAGTTTGAGTTCAGATACACCCGGAAGTGTATCCGAATCCCTCAAACCAGGGCTCTGATACCAACTTGAAACGACCCAAAAATTTTTGTTTTTAATATAATCAAAACTGTAATCAGAGCATCATATAATAAAACCATGCGTGATGTATTCCAAAACATAATAAAATACTGTGCGGAAAACTGTATCATACTACATCAAATCAAACAACTAAATCAATCCCAGGCTAAAGCTGAGGCGGTGGTGTGTGCGATGCCGTCATCCCGAGCTCTTCCCTTTGCTTGCGGAAGTACCTGAAACCAAAACTGAAACTGTAAGCACGAAGCTTAGTGAGCTCCCCCAAAATACCACATACCATACAATAGCAATATCATATAAACACATATCGGGCCTTGCCCACCGCATCGGGACGAAGCCTGGAAACTGCATCGGACCGAAGTCCGGAACTGACTGGGACCTTGTCCCCTGCATCGGACCAAGGTCCGGAACTAACTGCATCGGACCGAAGTCCGGAACTGACTGGGACCTTGTCCCCTGCATCGGACCAAAGTCCGGAACTAACTGCATCGGACCGAAGTCCGGAACTGGCTGCATCGGACCGAAGTCCGGAACTGAACCTAGCATAGCATACCATAACAACTAGCATGAACACATATACTGCATACTACATCGGGCCGTAGCCCGGAACACATAATACATAACACATAAAACATAGCTCACAAATCCTGTCTGAGCCACGAAGGCATCAAACATACTAACTTCTGCATCGGATCAAGTCCGGAAACTACTGCTAACTGGACGGGCCGGCATTGTGGCCTTAGACCCGTCCCTACTGGAAGGAAACTCACCTCATAAACTGGCGTCTGAGTGTGTGTCTCTGAAAGCTACCGGTTGCTGCTCCTGAATCTCCTCGGCTACAAGCCCATGAACACACTCAATCAAATACTAAACACTGCACTTGGGGTAAAATGACTCTTTTACCCTTGGTCAAAGTCAACTTACTTTTGGGGCTGACTCGCCGAGTTGGGCCACCCAACTCGCCGAGTCCTACTCTCACTTCTCAGTTCTACACGCTGCTACTCGTCGAGTGTGGCATCGACTCGACGAGTACCCTCTTGATACAAGAACTCAGACAATCTTCATCCGACTCGCCGAGCCGTATGAACAAACTCGACGAGTTGTTCATGATCCTAAGAAGATTGCCTTGGACTCGCCGAGTTGTATGAACAACTCGCCGAGTCCCTCCATCACTGAGTCTATCCTCAACTCGCTGAGTCCACTCTCTAACTCACTGGATTCACTCGACACTGATCATAATGAAGGACTCGGGAACTCGCGACCCAACTCGCCGAGTCGTTCTTCCCGACTCGCCGAGTTGCCGCCATGCAACTGATTTTTACTCGATTTTGTTTGAATCCAACACATACAATTGATAGACCTGAGTCCAATAAGCTGATTTACCACGCAAAGTTTCCAACTTTACGTGCACAACCTCATGAATAAGGGAAATAAGGCTAAAAGATGCATAAAATGGGTAGATCTATGATTAATATGCAAAGTAACTCCAAAAAGACAGTAGATCTGGGCTCTACAACACCCCAACATTCAGATCCAAAGGTATTTCGACTTATTAAGACATTCATGCAAACATAAGGCTTGGAACAAACATCAAATAGCTCTTAGAAGAGCTCTAATGGAAGTTTAAAGCATATAACAAGAAGGGAACTCCGAAAATACCTCAATAAACTCAGATTTGCCCTTGGATCTTTGCACTACAACTCGTTTCCTTGCTTCTTTCTTCTTCTCCTTCTTCACACCTTCACAAAATGGCACCAAATCACTTATAAGCTCTCAAGGGAGGATTAGGGTTTTCTCACTGTGTTCTCAGGGTGAGGGAGGCGAGAATGGGGCTATAAGGTGGTTTAAATAGTGGGCAACCCGGGGATTTAGGGTTTCACCCAGACGGATGGACTCGCCGAGTCCAGGATATGGACTCGCCGAGTCCCCGGCTCACGCGTGCTCGCAGCCGCGACCCTACTCGGCGAGTCAGGCTATGAACTCGCCGAGTTCCTCTTGCAAAACTTACAACAATTACCAAGGAATTAACATACCGTAAACGGGTCGTTACATATATAGTGTGGGCTAATTCTTATTTGGAATGGGCTAGGCTTGAATGGTAATACCATGGATAGTCCATGGAGCTTAACCCATGGATCTCATGGAAATGAAAAGACATGGGTATTAGGGTTTACATGGATGTAACCCTAATCCACCACACTATATAAAGGGGTATTTGGCACAAGAAATGGCACTAGTGTGTGAGGACATAAGAGTGGGCCAATTTTAGTGTGCATACATATTCTCTCAAGTTCTTCCAAGGTGTTTTGGTGATTTGTGACTCCAATTGAGGCTTCCACACTATTGGGGCTAAGCTATTGAAGCTTGAAGACATCAAGCTACATCAAAAGGTATGTCATCTAACTAGTATAGGTGCATCATAATAGGATGAAAACCTTGTAATATTTAATATTTGCATGTATAATAGAGAAAACATAGATACAAGGTTTATAGGGTTGCATGTACACCATAGGAGTGTTAGAATGCTCAAAACCCAACAGTAGGGGGAATAGTCCCCGTATCAGGTCGAAAGGACCAATGGGGTAGGTCGGGCACCCCGGTATGCCTGACAGTATGCTTATGTTATGATATGTGATTATGTATTAGTGGTAAGGGTGAAATAGTCCCTGTAACCAGTTGAGATACATCAGAGGGTAGATCGGGCACCCAGATATACCTGACATGGGGTAGGTCAAGCACCCCGGTATGCCTGACAGTGGGGTAGGTTGAGCACTCCGATATGCTCAGCAGGGTAGGTCGAGCTCCAAAATATACTTGACAAGGAAGGTCGGGCACCTAGATATGCCATGCAGTATGCATTTGTATGGTATGTGGTATGATGGGTGAACTCACTAAGCTTCGTGCTTACGGTTTACAGTTTTGGTTTCAGGTACTCTGTTTTAAAGGAAAGGAGTCAGCTTGGTCGTAGCGCATCACACTATGTTTTCCGCACACGAGATCCTTGGGATTACACTCTGATATGGTTTTGATGATATTATATTTTGATTATTAACAATTTGGTTTTGACATGAGACATTATTATGAATGTTTTTATACTAATGGTTTATCCAATAACTTATTTAAAAATGAAATTTTTAGTTTTTATTTTTGGGATGTTACAGTTAAGTATAAACTTTTAATAAAAGATTTTAATCGCATATGATTTTCTAATATCTATGTTGTTTTTATACATAATCACGTGTGATTTTCGTAATCACATTTGATTTTATAATATCATATTTTTTTATACATAATCACATGTGGTTTTGTAGTGTGAATGTGAACATATTAAATTTAATATTGAATGTGAACATATTGAATGTGAATGTGATTTTTCTTTTTGTGAATGATAATCGCATGTGATTATTTACAATATTTTATTTGATAATCAATTTTTTTTGTTGGTTTTTTTATAATTATATGTGATTCTGAAAATTTTACACATGTTATTTGTTTCTATAATATTTTTATGATGTGAACATATTTAATCATATTTGATTTTTCTTTTTGTATTCATATATTACAAATGATAATCATATGTGATTGATACACTTTAGATAACATGTTCAAATTCATATGTTTTATTCTATTATATATGATTTGTCATATGTGATTTGTTTTTTAATATGTTTAGATTTAAATCATATTTTATTTTATTTGAATATTGTAATCACATGTGATTGTTGAAATCTTATGTTATTGCTAGCATAAATTATTATGAATATAATAATGATTTTTCAAATCATGTTTCATTTGTTTTCTAACATGAACACATTTAAATCATGTGTGATTCTGTTTCATATGTTAGTTCTAGCATAAATTATTATGAATTTAATCACATATGATTTTAAAAACTCATATGTGATTATACCCACATATCATAAAAAATATACATTTATTGAAATCTTATGTTATTTCTAGCATAAATTATTATGAATATAATCACACATGATTTTTCAAATCATGTTTCATTTGTTTTCTATCGTGAATAGATTTAAATCATGTGTGATTCTATTTCATATGTTAATTCTAGCATAAATTATTATGAACTTAATCACATATGATTTTAAAAACTCATATGTGATTATACCCACATATCATAAAAATATACATTTGTTGAAATCTTATATAATTTCTAGCATAAATTATTATGAATATAATCACACATAATTTTTTGATTCATGTTTCATTCGTTTTCTAACGTTAACAGATTTAAATCATGTATGATTTTGTTTCATATGTTAATTCTAGCATAAATTATTATGAATTTAATCACATATGATTTTAAAAACTCATATGTGATTATACCCACATATCATAAAAATATACATTTGTTTTGTAGAGTAATAAAAGACCCACATATCTATCATATCATATATATTTTCGAAGATTCACATCCACTATCTCTGCATATCCACATATCTAATTAAAAACTAATATTTTCTTGATAAATCAACAAAGAAATTATCCATCTTCACCTTCAACACTTGCATCTTCATTTTCCCATTCACCATTTTGCCTTCAATCAATCAACCATATTGGCAATCATTCAACCTTTTATGGATTTCTGCACAAGCTTTTCTTTGATCACTTTCTCTCTTCTCTTTATTTTGTTTGTTGTACTTATGAGCAAGTTCCATGATATCATCCTTCATGAAATTAATTTAAGAACTTATCAATGCATAAGCATATTTGGTTCTCACCCAATCCAACAACGCATCCTGAGTTCCTTCTTTTGGGAATCCGGTTTTGTAATCTGTTTCACCCATATACGTTTCCATGTATCTCATCACAAATACTCCACAATTTGTTTTGTTATCTTTAGTTTTACATAGCAGATGTGGTATTTGTGGTTTGATATATAGGTCTTCAAGGGCATGACATCATGGATGATTTATCTCATTGAGATATCTCAAGAAGTATTTTTTCTGAAAATTATTAAAATATATATAAAGTTAGTCAGATACAACTAAACATATAAAAAATGTTATTTACATTTATACAATCAGATGTGAATAAAAATAATTTACATAATCACATGTGATTAGAATCATGAAATAATGTTTTAGATAATCACATGTGATTACTTACCAGGTTTATAAGTCCAGGCATGTACTTATCTTTGATTGTTGCTGTTGAGATGTTGTTGTCCAGTATTACAATGCTTGCATTTTTTATGTTAAAAACAAATACAAACAAGTGTTCCTGCCGGCAAGTAAGCAAAAATATTTGCATTTAAATATGTATTGTCATATTTAGGAAGGATATACACTATAATAAGAATAATAAGATTTTTTTTTAAAACTTACCATATCAACATCTTTCAATTTTATTTTTTCTTCATCTCTATTCAACCAATCTACAAAGTATTTTTTGAATAGATTGTATCTATTCTCATCTTTCTCCTTTATCTCCTTTTCCATTTGTTCTTTTACTTTTTTGTCAATCCTTTTCTTTTTGTCATCCTTTTTTGGTTTAGGAAGTTGCTCATCCTCAATATAGTTTGTCTAAATGTTAAATCATTTGTGATTTTAGTGTATAATCATATGTGAATTTAAATATATGATATAGATGATATTAATTTAGTGTTAGAATCATATATGTTTTACTTACAGTCATTTGGACAGACAAGAAAACTTTTTATGGAGAATTATTAATGTCTCGGTCCTTCTCGTTGTAGTTGAGTAGTTCATACCATGAGTCTATGACATCCGAAAATAGATATTCTCCAGGAAACAAACTTTCAAATACATATCGGAATACCACTCTTTTGTTTAATGTGAATAACACTTGATCACTGTAAATATTAAAAAAAAAATGTTATTTCATATTATTATATACATGAATATAATCACATATGATTTAATAAAATATGTTAATATAATTATTATATTCATATCTTTAATCACATGTGATTTACTAATTATTAAACAAGTATATTTATATTTATTTTTGTAAATGTTAACTTACTATACACTTCCTTGCAAATTGAAAAGTCGAATAACCAAGAATTTCTTCTTCTTCTGTTAATTTTGTTTTCAAGCAAATGGCTCTCTCTTTATATGGAGATCTCTTATCTTCAGTTGGCTTCTTCTTTCGTTGTTGCCGAGGTTCCTGAGTTAGATTTTGGTGTTCTGTAAGCTCAGGTAAAGACTCTTTGTTTTGATTTGTTGTCGAGGTTCCTTAGTTACTTATCTTTGGGTGGCTCTTTCTTTTTGGATCTAGCATATCTTTCACCAGATCTTCTTTTTTACCTTCATCTTTTGCAATATTCTGCAATTCATATATGATTATAACCGTTAGAAAAATATTAGAATCATAATTTTAAAATATTTATAATTACTGTTAATCACATATGGTTGTAAGTTTAAGTAAAGTGATAATTAGTTTCAATCACATGTGATTGTACCTTTAAGAAATAATAAAATCATATGTGATTACCTTTATAAAGATATGATATTGTACAAATAGACAAAATAATATTTACCTCTGTCATGTCTAGGTGGTGGCTCTTTGTTTTTGTATCTAGCACATCTTTCACATCTTCTTTTTTACCTTCATATTTTTCTTCATCAACGGTATTCTGCAATTTATGTATGGTTATAACAGTTAGAAAAATATTAAAATCATAATTTTAAAATTTTTATAATTACTGTTAATCACATATGATTGTAAGTTTAAGTAAAGTGATAATTAGTTTTAATCACATGTGATTGTATGTTTTAGAAATAATGAAATCATATGTTATTGAATTCATAAAGATATGATATTGTACGAACAGACAAAATAATATTTACCTCTATCATCTCTAGAGGTGTCTAGTGACTTATGTTGAGATCATATAAGGGCATCATACTCTCTTCTTTTTTATCTTGGTATTCTTTCATGGTCTTTTCATAAAGAGAATTGAATTCATCATCATTTAACATTTGGGTACTGTAAAACTCTAATTTGTTTTCAAAAATACTTTCAATAACGTTTGTTATTGTTTTGTTCACATCTTCAAAAATCAGATAAACAAAATAAGTTAGTAGAATAATAACTTGTGATTATATAGGAACAAATGTTATTCAATGAAGAGTTTTTGTAGATATTTATTTAATGATCAGTTATATTGTTGTTTACCTTCTCCTTCTGCATTTTGCTCTTCCTCATTATCATCACCTTTTTCATTTTCAACACCTTCATCATGCAAATTCATGTCATCCAAACCTTGATCATTATTGACTGTCTTTTTAAGTATTGTAATCAATTGTGTTAAAAGCTATGGTTATAGTAAAACAAAATACTTTTTGTTGATTACGATCACATGTGATTAGTTATATAGGTACAATAATCACTTGTGATTATATAGGAATAAATGTTCTTCAATGAAGAATTTTTGTATATATTTAATTAGGGATTTTAATCATTTAATTATTTGTGGTTATAATCATATAATCAGATGTGATTATAGATGAATATTGATATGATTGAACACAGTCATATGATTTATCACCTTCATGCATGTTTTTTGAAAAAAAAATCTTTTTGTTTCAATCATAAATGAGTATAAAAAGGAATACATGAATAACAAAACGTTAAATCAAGAAATTAAACGTTAATATTAGTAAAATTGAGTTTTATTTTAACAAGTAAACTTAGGTAAATTGTTCGACATCGAAACTAGGGTTTGATTTAAAAAAAACTTTTGAATAATATCGATTTCTATATATTGATGAAACTAACAGTAGGAAAACTCGAAACTCGAGTGATATTCATAAAAAAAAACTCGAAAATAATGATAATCAAGTGATATTTACCTTTCAATGAAACCTTCGACATCGTTTTTTTTTCTGTTTTTGACGACATATGTATCGTTTTCGTTGAAAATGGTTGAAATGTTAGAGAGAAGCAAGGGTTTTTGTTGAGAAAAATAAGGGTTTTTGATTGCTTCGAGGATTCCGACCATGTATGTTTGGAACCAGCTTATATTTTTTTTATGATTATACCCCTTTATTTTTTAAATGCGATGTGTTTTGGAAGCAATTAACTTATTTACATTTATGCCACCGTATTGGATACAACTTTCATAGAGATGGACAGCCCCAACAATATAACTGGACAGGCCCTACAATATAACTTTTGTTCTCAAATGTTCTCACGGGATTGAACGCTCCCTATATATATATATATATATATATATATATATATATATATATATATATATATATATATATATATATATATATATATATATATATATATATAGAGAGAGAGAGAGAGAGAGAGGTTCATTTGAGACCACCTATATTTTGTGAGACATAGGGACCAAATTTGAGCCTTTGATCAAAACTGATCTTGTGGCTCATAAGAAACGTGATTAACACTAATTAATATAAAAAAAATAGTTAATTAGGGGTAGATTAGTCACTAGGTTAAATTTTAGATCATCAGATCTGTTATCTTCACATTATCACAAAACTCAGCTGCTTAGATTCTTTCTACCAATTCACACTAATCGATCAACATTCCATAATCTTCAATTCATGCTAATCAATCTTCTATTTGCTTTGATTTGAGTGATTGAGGTTTATGTTCATCTATCGACATCAACAATTCATTACAAGATTTTTATCGATTTTAGCTCTGTGATCATCGATTTCATCCAAGGTAGAAGTTCAAGCGTTCAGTCGATTTCTGCTAATCTTCATCTTCAACAATTGCTAACGATCTTTCAAGCTGTGCTTTTTACTCTACATCATGATTTTATCAATTGATCAAGGTTTGAGTTTTCTTCCCCTGAGTTTTCATCACTTTCAGATAAGCGATTTTTAGCTATTCATCAACATTGGTAATCAATCATCAATTGATATCGATTTCCATCACATTGATGCTTCAAGTTTACTCTCAAATTAGGTGTTTTATCAATTTAACTTCATCTTAAATCTATTATCATTTCAAGTATTTGATTTCAGCCATCGATTATCAATTTCAAGCTTTTGGTTTTTTCTGTGCATTCGAGCACATATTAAATGAAGATAAGAAAGCAAAAACAACGTATTTTTGTGTTATTTTGTGCTCATTCTATAAAATCAATGATGTATGTATATAACTATTATTGTTCTTGAGCCAATTCTCTTACATTATACGTGCACTCCACTTGTTTGATGAAAGTCCTAAATGAATAAAGAGTCTGATGTAGAGTCTAATATATCACTCCTTCCATCCCACCCTTAAACTTTGTTACTATTTAATGATATTAACCCTAAATTCCAAGCTGATTTTTCTTAAATTAGTGATGATTGGTGTACTTCTTTTTTCAGTGGTTGAAGGACATACAACTATCATCTATGCAAATGTTCAGTGTATATGTTGGAAAAAGCATATCTTCCCTATCTTGCCACCATTAATTAATGATGAGAACTTCAAGATTCAAGAAGCATATTGACATGTTGGTTTCAATGGTTCTTGGTCCATGCTAAGAAGTTGATGGATGATGAGGATTTAGTTCATCTTTAGATTCGAAATCTGCAATGAAGATGTTGGTTTAATTTACTCCCTGCACTCTCTTTAGTTATTTCTTGATGAAATTGCTCTACATTTGTGCAACTTTAAACATTGTTATTGCAGTAGATATATATATATATATATATATATATATATATATATATATATATATATATATATATATATATATCCTAATACCCATAAAACCCCTTTCATCCCTCGTATAGTGTAAAGTGGTACATACAATTATTAAATTAGCTAAATCTTTCATGTCTTCTATCATTACAACTTTTTAGGTAAGTCTTGAATGGAGCTGTAAAGAATGTGGCTCGATAATAATTCTTGTAGTGTCTCATTCAATGTAATGGGATGTTGTAAATTTGCTTATATATATATATATATATATATATATATATATATATATATATATATATATATATATATATATATATATATATATATATATATATATATATATAGTTTCAAGTGATGTAGTTGAGGTAATTGAATAAAACGATAACACTATCTTCTAAGTTTTTTACTTTTACATTGGTATTTACAAATAAATTGTGCATTATTTTAATTTTCTTACATATATATTGCTATATTCTAGTTTGATATTTGATATTCATATAATCATTTAGTGTTACATTCTATTTAGAATGTTCTACATGTACAAACATCCTATAGCATTATTCTATAAGAATATTAAGTTGTAACTTGAATATAGACAAACCTAATTAAATTATTCTGTTAGAATGGTATGTATATTCAGAATATTAAATATAACATTAGAATCTTATGTAATATAAGTTCATTTTATATGTTATAACACAATTTAGAATATTACACTTTAATATTATAATATTCCATACAATTTCATAATATTACATATCAATTAACAACATATATAAATACTGTAACCTTGTGATATATTTTTTATAATACAAACTTGAAATTTGGTTTTTAATCTATGAGGTTTTTAGAATACGTTTCAACTTCCAGAGAAAAGTTTGATATTTATCCTAAGAGTATTCATTTCATTTTATAAACTTATATGTTTCTCACTCGTTTAAAAAGTTTATTAGTCTAGGTTCCTACATATTATTTGGTTTCCTACACACTTGAAGGGAATGATGGTATGAATTAGAATATTTCATATTATAATATAATATTACATCACATTACAATCTTTCAGATTATTACACATTAACATTATAAACATTTCTTTTCTATAAATCAAATTTTTTCTATGGACTATTCTATATATTCATATAACACTATAAGTTGTAAATTCATAATATTATATAATATTTCATATACTATTAGAATCTTACATAATGTAAGTTAATTGTACACATTACAACATAATTTTAAAGGGCAAACATCTTTTGTATGATGATTGCAATATAATATTATATAATCTTACATAATTTCTGCATTATAAATAGCCTTATGTATGATAATTAGAGTATAATGTTTTGTTACCAAATTATTATAATACAATATTATACATGTAAGAATATTATATTGGTATATATATGCAACATCTTTTATTATTCTAATAGAATAATGATGCCTTTAACATTATTCTATTAGAATATTCTAAATTTTTTTTGTTTACTATTGAATATTCTACCATGACCATTAAGAAGTGATCATATTACCAACTATTCATTAAGCATTAATCACCTAATAAACCATATCAAATTTCTTACATAATACTAGACAACATTTTTTTGTATAATTTGTTCAAAATAAGATAGATATTACAAAAGGAACTGTTGTTTAGTCACCATAACTACGTTTAAGTAATTCCAAACTTCTATCAAATCCTATTTATTACCCTTTTCTCGACTAGAAAAAAATGTAGCTGAAAATATGTCTCTAAACTTCCTTATCATCTCCTTCGTTCTATTGTCTTCAGAGAATTTCGATAGACAATGCAAGATAATATCTTCCATATTATCCTTTTCAGTTGAGACATTGTTGAAAATTGTTCATACTTTTCTTCATACTCCTGGGAAAAAAAGACATTAGAATATTTTTCTTATATTAAGTTAGGACATAATTAAAATATATTCTAAAACATAATTAAATAATATATTCTACTTAGAATATACCTCAATACGTGTGTCCTGATTCTCATTCTTCTAATTCTCATTCTTCTCACGTTCTAAATTTGAACTTTGTTCAATTAGATTTCCAACCCCAAATCTACCAGCTTTAATCTCAAAAGATTGTCTTTCCTTCAACTTATCTGTTGTTCACATCGTAACTAATGGTGTTTTACGTTCTATTTTTTGGAGCTTGCATTCAATTTCATCACAGTAAATTAGCTGCATTATTTCAACATCATATTAGATATCCATTTTTAAGAAAAAAAATAAGTATATGAAAAAACATACCAACAGCAACAAAAGCGAGCCTCTGTAATAACACTTGGGGTTGTCTGGACGCCATCTCCCTTTTGAATTTTTTACACAGTACAATAAATACGCACACCAATCGATTTTAGAAATGTCATCTACTTCAACAAGTACTCTAACTGGAACTAAGTTGTTTGTCCCCATAGGAATGGATTCTGCAAACGTATTAACAAATAAAGCGATGAAACCCAGCTTGAAATTCATATCTACCTGTTCGGATTTTTGAATAATCTTCTTGTAGTTTGTTGCATTTGCCTTTCCACCTTCAAGTTCCTTCATCCATCCATCAAACACTTGATGATCTTCACTAACCATGTCCAAGTCAAATAAGCCTTTTCTAGTTTTGGGTAAACCAAACACTTTATGAATTTTTTTCCTTTCTGATCTTTATTCTTTTTCCTTTAATCAGAATACTGTTTGTGCCTTCATCATAATGCTCAAGCATAAAATGGCAAAGTTTTAAGGGAATACTCTTAATGTTGATCTTCAAAAATGCTTTAAATCTCATCCGTTTTACCCACTCTTTTTGTTCTAATGTCAAAGAACTTACAGCATCTGTCATCAATCCAGGTGTCGATCTAGTGTTTATTGAAGGCAACTCCTTGACGGTTTTTCTCTTTGACAGCATCTTTCACAGTCTTTTTCTCTTTGATGGTTTTTTGCTTCTTTATTGCTGTACGATTGTCCTCACTATTCTTCTTCCTTTTTGCTTCTTTAATCTTTGTCACTCCTTTAACATATTTTCCATCACCGATTCTCTTTTTTACATAGATTCCTTCATTAGATTCATCATATAATTCATTACATCAGTCATAAATGTTAGTAACACCAAAAAAATCCAAAAATCCTATATCATTTAATTACAAAGTAATATTCCAAAAGAATATTATACATATACACTTATTATATCAGAATATTTATATGGATCAAATTGGTGTTTTTGTGTGCTGAACGAAAAAGAATGAAAATTTCCGTTTTTACCCCTCTGTGTCTTGATCTAATACCAAAGTCCCATTCAGTTATTCTATTAGAATAAGATTAATAGAATGTAGAAAAACACTAATAGAATATAAAATATTTTATTATAATACATAGAATAACAGAAACAAATAAGATAAATATTTTATTAGAATAGAATAACTAATAATGTACCTTTTTTTTCTTTTTCTTGTGAAGTTGTAGTTGTTGATTCATCGATAGACTTCGATGATTTTCTTTTTTGAACCAACCATTTGTCTGTTGAAGTTTCCACTTCATTACTTCTACCCGCTGTCATCATTTTTATTTTTTATTTTGTCATTCTTGTTATAATATTAACTGCATGAAAATAATTAATGTTAGTATAAACAGTTGCATAATATTAGAATTATAAACTATAAAGTTAAAGATTGAGCTTAAAAGTGTAGCAGTTTAAAAGTATTTTCTTCCTTCTTTAATTGATCATCATTTTTACTTCATATGTTATATGTTCTGTTTAGAAAAATAAAAAATCTAATCATTATATTTATACCCGGGAATTGTCACCTAATTTCATCTTTCAACAAAGTACCAGTCAAACGATTCTAAAAATCTCTCAAACCAGCCATTTTTGAAACAGGGGTAAAATTTTCAATACTTTGCAATGCATTTGCACAAGGTCCTTACTCCTGCTAGTTTGATTACTACCGATTTTGTAGATTAATTTAATGTTATTTTTTACATTTTCGCTTGCTTCTTGAAAGTATGGTATATCTTGCATCTTATTTCATTTCGTTTCACCTATTTTACTTTATGATCCTAATAATGGGTATTTGCCTAACCCTAATCACTAACAGTATGTAGATTTGGAGAATGGAGCAACAATAGAAGATCAATTCTCGAAGCAACATCCTTGTTATCAAACGAGAACAATGATATATAATGATAATTAACAGAACTATTGAAATTACCTGGAATTTCTTGAGAAGTTTTGGTAATAATGTCATTTAGATGATCTGATGGTGTAGATTCTGAAGCACGTGTTGATGTATCCATTTTCTTTGATAGAAATATTCGATAAGAATCAAAGTAAGTAAGTTTAGGGTTTTATCGAGGGATTAAAGTGCAGAACTCCGCAAATGAAATCGATCCAAAGAGAAATCAAAGATGACGAGTTCAAAATCACAAGAAGTTAGTGTTCTAGTTGATTATCGAGGGTTTTCGTGTAACAATCGGAAGATGAATTTCAGGAAGCAGAACGATGATTGAGATTTGGATCAAATGGGTTTTAGTGTTCGTATCTAGGGTTTTTAAGAAGAATACCGAGTGTTTTTGTGTGCTAAACGAAAAAGAATGCAAAATTCCATTTTTGCCCCTCCGTGTCTTGATCTAATCCCAAAGTTTCATTAATTTACAAAAATGTCACCGCCTATTTTATGGTTTAATCTAAATTAATATCAGCCTTTGATTATTCAAGATGAGTGGTCAAGATTTGGTCTCCCCGTCTCACAAAATCTAGTGGTCTCACATGAACCTAATCCAATATATATATATATATATATATATATATATATATATATATATATATATATATATATATATATATATATATATATATATAAGTTAGGTTCAAATGTTTTCACTATGTATTGTGTGCATGTATGATTAATTATGGACCAATCATTTTAGTTATTTTAAAAAAGAAATTAATGCATATTAAATGTTGAAGATGTAATTAATATCCATTATATCTTCAACATTTAATATGCATTAATTATTTTTTTTAAAATAACTAAAATGATTGGTCAAGAATCAATCATACATGCACAGTGAAAACAAAATAACCTAACTTTTATATATATATATATATATATATATATATATATATATATATATATATATATATATATATAATTTTCATTGATATTTTAGCAACTTTTGAAAGAGATTATACTGTATTTATGAACAGTAATTACAAAAGATATACGGCATGTTTTAAATTTTATTTTAATTGCACCAATATGAATAGTTTTCCAGGTTCTTGTTAATCATCTAGTTAGTTGGCTACTAACTTTGTTCTAGAAACAAAACAGATTCTCAGCCTAACATATACCTACATATAAAAATAAGAATTGTCTATTTTTTTGCTTAATTAAATTTATGACTCAACAACGTTATTGAATTTGTATATAGATTATAAACCCTAGCTTCAAACATAATCATTACTTTGTAAATATTAGAAAATGCACACAAAATCATACCTTTTAAACAGGGAAATCACGGCCGCAGTACTCTGGATCGAGTCGGAAAATCCATTGACAATAGTTCGTGAACTAAATTCATCGAAAATACCATATAAATATCGAAATTAACAGAAAAATTAACGATTCCATCCACCATGAACATTAGGATAACCAAATGATTCTTGAAACTCATATCCATAGCAGCTAGGGTACAAGCCCTAATCCCGTACACTATTTTGGAAGCATAAGAAGAGAGGGTTTAGTAGTACCAGGTTAAACAATTTGAAAATTACCAAATTGACCCTGGAAGGATCTAGAATATTTTAGCGGCGTCAAATTCGAAATCAATGTAAAATCCATATTTTATGCCTCAAAAAGTAATCCTAATAAAATATTATCTGTAAAATTTAAATATAACAGATTGGTTTCATTTTACAAAATACTTTTTGTCAATAATACGATTTTCAAAAAAAAAATTAAAAAAAAATTATTGAAGATTAACTATATTTGTAAAAAAAAAATGTAAATATGTCAAAATAGTATTGTGTTTGCTATTTGATTTTTTTCTACTAGAACTATATATATATATATATATATATATATATATATATATATATATATATATATATATATATATATATATATATATTACCATGTTACCAAATGCTTAGATTTGAAGTGAATCGAACTTGATGCATATGCTTGACTCGCATGCTAGACATGTATCATTAAATTTGTAATAAGCTTGTGTTCAAGTCAACATACAAGAACAAATAATATTTACCTGTTACATTAGAGAGCCTTCCATAGAGAAACAAGAGAGATCCATGCCACAATTTAAATCTCGTTTTAAACTTCCCAATAAAGATGAGGTTACTGCAAATTTAAGCAAACAAACTAACTTTGTGGTACCTGATTTCATTGGAAAATAATGATAAAGCCGGCAACCATAAAGAAATTGAATTAGTGTACATATGAGAGTACCCAAATCAAGAAAGGTTTATGTTGTCAAAACACAAAGGTTTCTTGTTCGGAACACCAACCACAATCTTTGCCAAAAAAAATAGTAAATATCCAAATCAAACAAGATTTCTTTTCTTGTACATCGTCATGATTGGATAAAGCCGAAATATTTTTTTTATAGAATTTAAGAAACATACATACATAAACCCTTGAAAGAAAATATAGCAATAGTCTATTTAAATTCAATATCATTGTTGTACAAGCTCTTCAATGGCTAAAACTTTATAAAACTTTATGTCGATATAGCATAATAATTGTGCTTCAACATTATATCTCACCACTCAAATAGCATAGTATTATACAAGAAAACAAATGTATTAGAAGAAAGAAAACAACACTACAACTATAGCTTCAGGAATCTCTAATGACAAAGACCACAATGTTATGATACAATTGATTATGTACTTCAAGTTTGTATGTTCTCAATGTTATGATACAATTGACTTATGTACTTCGAGTTTGTATGTTCCTTGGGTATTGTTATCAAAATTTCAAAACCATACTCTAAAAGAGATTAAGTTTTCTTTTTCTTATTTACATTTTCCATAATTCATATATGGCTGTTTGGGATGAGAATATGGTAACAAAAGCATTTTGAGTTGGTTATTTTCATTTCTTTATCTAATGGGTGTTATATTTTGGTTTCAATTTATGAGCATCAAGGGATGAGAGATATATGGGAATTGAATCGTCAGAAAGAGAAAATTTTGCCTTAAATAAATTAAGACCATTTTTATTCTAATTAAATATTCCAAGCTTTCTTTAATACCCTTTCTTTCTTTATCAAGTCAAATAAGAAGCACTTGTATGTAACTTATTAGTTCATTCAGAGTCCTTAAACATCATTCTTTGTGCATACAACACTTTTTGCAAACCAAACAATCACTTAATGGAGAGACAAGAAAAGAAACAGACTCGTTAGTCGTATGTCCTGTTCCCATTGAGTAAATAAGACTAAACTGCACAAATGGTCCATGTGGTTTGTTGAAAATTGTCACTTTGGTTCAAAAAAATTTGGACTAGCACCAGAAGTCCAAACTTTTCATTTTGTTGCTTGTTTGGTCCAATTTGTTATGATTTTTTTCAAAATGACGGATTTGCCCTTATTAATATGATTTTCTCTTTTTCTTAATTGTTTTCCTGATTTTAAAAAAAATAAAAAATTAAATTAAATTTCTCTCTCTCTCTCTCTCTCTCTCTCTCTCTCTCTCTCTCTCTCTCTCTCTCTCTCTCTCTCTCTCTCTCTCTCATCACCTAGAACATTACCCAAGAACATTACAATGGGAAATACCCTAAAAATCTGAATTATCAAAAAATAATAATACAGAAATTTTATTTGGATTCTTGAATCGATCTAGATGGATAAACACCCATAAAGCAATAAGAAAAAAAATCCATGAAATCAATCTAGATGCAGATTCAGAAACCAAACCAAACAACAACAAACTCGAATCAGGAGCAGTTCCAACGAGCACCCGCTGTCAAAAACCCTCGGAATTGTTGTTCTACTGTCCCGATACCCCTTCACAGTCCTCTCAGCAACTATCATCACATTCGTCTCCTTCCCCTGTCGAAGAACTAGAATCACCAGTGATGTTTTCCCGGTTCCCCATTGTCGCCACCTCCATATCCCCTTCCCTTCCTCCTTCTGCCAAGAAACACCACCACAAGCACCCTCTTCGGCTGTTACTACCCTTCTCAACCCCCACAACCCTGATTTAAGGATTGAACCGTCGGAAAAATCGACTCCTCCTTCGTGCTTCATAGCGAATCAGGAAAAGAAGAAAGAAAGAAGATTGTTGTTGCTTTCGGTCCCTTTTCGTCTCCGATTAGATGAGACTCGAAGACCCATTCCTTTTCGTTTGACTGACAGACCAAACACAAACACCCCCGGTCTCTTCTTCCTTGTCTCTTTTCATTTAATCTGCAACTTAAACAATAAACATAATCCTCCCGATACACACTTCAATTAGAAAAGCATAGAGTGATCTAGATCAAGATTAGATCAAGACCTAGAAAGATCCCCAAATTAGGAATGATGTTTCAATAAAAACCAGAAGAAAACGAGAGGGAGAGGGAGGCGGCAATGACAGCCGATGGTGATTGAACTCACGACGACAACATCGATCGGTGGCAGCTTTGCCTCTTTCTTCCTCTTCTTCGGTTGTGAACAACGAATGAAGAGAGTAAGAGGTGACACCGGTGATGGAGGGGTTATGGTATTCGGAGGAGGAGGTGGGTTAAGATGGTGGTGGCAGGCAGCGTTCCCAACTGCCTGTTGTGTTGTGTGTCGTTCTGATGCTCGTCGACGAGAAATGAGGTGAAGGGAGATGGGGACGGTGGAGGGAGGAAGCAGCAAATTTGATCGATGATGGGGTGTTTGGATTGTTGAGTATTAAGTGTGTATGTGTAGAGAGAGAGAAAGAGATTCCTTTTTATTTTGAAAAAGTTTATAGAAAATTGGACCAAACTCGCAACAAAATGAAAAGTTTGGACCTCTGGTGCTAGTCCAAACCTTTTTGGACCAAAGTGACAATTTTCAGCTAACCACAGGGACCATTTGTGCAGTTTTGTCAGTAAATAATAATAATAATAATAATAATAATAATAATAATAATAATAATAATAATAATAATAATAATAATAATAATAATAATACCTCAATTAGATGAATAAAAAAGAAATCCACATGTTGATATCTTTCCATATTTCAAAATTTTGACACAAAATCCACTCTATAACCCCGAAAACTTATGGATTGTACAACACTCGATCCCTAATCATTTGATGGGTTAACCCATTCGACATACAAAAAAATTTTGGTAGTTTTTTAGAACACTTGTTAGTTACACTTTTCCTTCATATTGGAAATTCAATTTGTAATCATGTTGTAGATTTGCCAAGGTGTTCCTGCATGGACCCTCTGGAACATACAAAGGTAAAACAAGTGAATTAGTGTTGGTGTTTATAATAATCATTTTTTTTTAAAAATAGTTTAATGGTTTGAATATATTGAGAGGGATTAAAATAAGAAAGGGAATGGGATTAATAATTACCTCCTAAAACAGTATGAATATATTGGAGATCATCTGAAGAGCAAGCATCTATTAAAGCATAAACACCTGGTCTCAAAGCTTCATCTATCTCCCTGCAATCAAAAAATTTCCATCAGATGTTGTAAATACAGAATGAAACGAAAGTAAAATTACAAAACTGACCTTCTGATGCCGGCTTTCAGAGGACCATATCCTGAAAACACCACTATGTAACTGGATAAAAACAGGCGACAATCCTGCCCAATCACATCTTTCTGTTGTCGTATCTGCCAACAAAAAAAAATTTAAAAAGATCATATGGATTAATAAAGAATGAAACTTAACAAAGTGATTGAATGAATAAACAAACCTCTTCATAAATTCTTCGAAGGAAAGCACCACATTTTACCCCCTCTTGTAACCCCCATACAACACCTTCGAGGATAGTTTGGTCATTGTTTACCATCTCCAAACAATGAAGAAGAACAGAAACAGAAGCTTCAAGCAAAGCAATGTGCTGTAAACTTTCCCTGCAATGTACTTAGTTTTTTTACCTATAATTCAATCGAATATTATCCACATTAAAAAAAAAAAAAAAAAAGTAAAGATTTCAAACCTTTTATGATGCCTAAGTAAAGTATGCAGCATCCTGCAACATGCTGCATATAATTCAATCGAATATTCTCTATCTAAAACCTTAGTTTTCACACCCTTATTCAGAATATTTTGGAAAAGTGTAGCAGGAATACTAAGAGCTTGTGCCACATGGCATGAATCCATTTGATAAAGCGCGTGTTTTCCCGACACTTTTGTAAGTACTTCAATACACATAAGAACAACACATCCAGAATCTGGATCAGCAGAATAATGTGTAACTGAAGTGGGGTCTCTGTAGAAGATTTGTGGGCCCTCTAAATGAAGAACAATGTTGAAGAGACAACAAAGTGAACCCAAGATATCAGTTTTCACTGTGTTCAGACTCTTCCTTCCTGTTTAAAGAATTGAAATTTTCAGTATACATTATAATTCTTCACTCTGATATCATATTATCAAAACTAGAAGAAAAAAAAAACATGCTACGCAATGGGGTTGGGTTTTTTCTTCTTTTTATGTATTATCAGCAGTTTAGCAAAAGCCAACGGGGACAATTTTTGTAATTAGTTTTGTACACAGGGGCCAAACCTGCCAAAATACAAAAATCTTACACATACGGACTGTTTTCGAAAAAAAAAATTACAGGGAACTTTTCAATAAGTTAAAAAACTGCAGGGACTAAATCTGCCAAAATGTAAAGCCTCTGTTGCAGGGACTAAATCTGTCAAAATGTATAACCTTTGTTGCAGGAACTAAATCTGTCAAAATGTACAAACTTTTTGCCAAAAGGTTTTGCAGGGACTAAATCTGTCAAAATGTATAACCTTTGTTGCAGGGACTAAATTTGCCAAAAGGTTTTGCAGGGAGTAAATCTGCCAAAATGTAAGACCTTTGCTGCAGGGACTAAATCTGCCAAAATATAAAATCTTTGTTTGCAGGGACTAAATCTGTCAAAATGGAAAACATTTGTTGCTGGGACTAAATCTGCCAAAATGTAAAACATTTGTGGCAAAAGTCCAAAAGTGAAACAGCACTATTTATAAGCACGATGAGAATTAATAGGTGCAGGGACTAAATCTGCTAAAAGTATAAAATCTTTGTTTACAGGGACTAAATCTGTCCAAATGGAAAACCTTTGTTGCAGGGACTAAATCTGCCAAAATGTAAAACATTTGTGACAAAAGTCCAAAAGTGAAAAACATCATTATTTATAAGCACGATGAGAATTAATAGCATATATAATGTTTTCAGAAAAATAACTTTACCTGTAATGGCCTCAAGGACTAAATCAAGACAATCAATTCCAGCTGCAACAAGTGAAGAAACATTTCCTCCACCTGAACTCCTCCCAATGCCGCCTTCCTGCCGCCCAACCAGGGCTCTTTTAATAGACTGCATAGCAGAAGATATATACACCTCTGAAGGTTTCCCAACAAAAACTTTGAATGACATTCTTAATCTGTTTTTGAGTTCATCTAAACAAGAAAGTCCACTAGAAGAATCATCATTCATTGTTTTTGTACTTGATTCAGTCTCATGAGACTCTAAAGCAGCTTCTTTTCCTTGTAAAGAAATGCATTTTCCAATTGCCTTTAAGTGCAAATCAATCAATCTTTCATAAACTTTTGGAGGCAAAGTAGGGTTAGATGAAGAATTTCCCAATTCTTCTAGAAACTTCCCAATCGCATCCAACAACACGAAAGTTAACTCTGATGGTGGTGTTGTTCTATTTCCAGTGTTCTTTGAGAATCCCAACAACAAAACTTCTGAGATTTCTAGGAATATAACAACCACCTTTGACAACAATGGAGTTTTCATCTGTGAATTTAGCCTTAGAATAGCGGAATAGGAAATGAATAGCTGTCTAAGAAACAAACTTTCTCCTTCTAGAAGACTCTGCAAAAAGGACTTGTTTATATCTGTGTTTCCCATTTCTAAAGTTTCCAAATTTAGGCGTTTTTCATACCCATTAGAGGAAATTTCGGAAAAAGAAGCTTTCAGAAAGAGCTCACACAAAGATTTGTTTATAGAAGCTGTGTAAGTGTCTATGCAGAGTTTCAATTTGTCAATAGGTTCAAATTTTTTTCTAGAAAAAATGGCTTTGAGATTAATATTCTTTGTGTCCATATGAGATAAAGCAGATGAAAGTCCCCACAAAAATCCCTGAAAGCAAGAAAGAACAGAAGTCGCCTTTCCATAACAACTGGTTTCCCTTTCCCCTAACATAATTTCCGCATAATCTTTTAATTCCTCAGATACATGAATCAGAAAGTCTGTTGCATTAATTCCATCTTCTTGATCAGATGCAGATACAGATTCAGTATTCTTGTGAAAAGGGTCCCTAGAGGATATAAGGGAATGGCTTGCATTGACAAGAGTACCCTTGATGAGAGTGAAAAACACATATGATGTGTAATCAGTTAGTGAAAACATCAGATTCTTCAATTCAGTGTTTTGATTTGTTGAAAATGTGTTTTGTAGTGAGAGTAATGACTTTAAGAGCCATAAAGCTGGAAACTTGCCTTTAAAATGTAGGGCATTAAGAGAGTTTTGATTGGTGGAAATATTCTCTTCACAGAATGTCATCATTAGATGCTTTAGGGTTTTTCTACAACAAAGAAAGAGCCTCAAAAGCTCAAGATGATCATGCAATTTTTCACCCAATAAAGTGTTGAGTATAACCCTGAAAAAAAAAGCATTTTTAGTTGTTAATCAATAAGAGGAAAGAGGAAAGAGTATTTTGTAATTGTTACCTTTCAAGATTTAATATACAAGTTGCATAGAGAGAAAAAGATTTAGAATTTATCCATCTTTTGGGCATCCAACAGAGAAAACTGAGTGAACTTTGACAAATTTTATATATCTGACTTGATTCATCAACTTCTTGCTTCTTGATAGAGAGAGAAGATGATTGATCAATTGAAGAACAATCATTCACCTCACTGATATTATTTGCAACTACTGAAGGAATTTTAAGGGAGCTTAAAACCTCAGGCCAATTGGGTTCCTCTTGCAATTCAATATCTACTCCATTGTTAAATAATGGTGACACTAACTCTTGAAGAAAGCTGCAAAATCTTGATGCCATATGTCTTCGAATAAACTGATTTAAAGAACAATGTGAATAATATTAGATGCAATTATTCTTCAACAAAGAATATACATACACAAACACTTATCAAGTAGAAGGATTAATTTTATAATACCATCTTACTTTTTCTTCATATAGCATTGTATTGCTGAGAAGCTCCAATGAGATTTCATGTATCATGACCTTCTTCAAGTTTCCACCTCCAACAACACTCTTCTCTCCAAATTGCTTCAAATTACTCTTCATGAATGGAAGAGAATTTTGAAGAAGAATTGAAAGAAACATCTTCACTTTCTTCTTAGCTGAATGAGCACTCCAAACATCGATATTCTGACATATCATGCACCAAAATGCAGAAGGGAATGACTTTTTATCTATGGAAGCAACCGAAAAATCCCATCCATTTTCATAATTTGGCTCAGATTTATTCAATAAAGACAGGTGTCCCATTATATAACTTGTAAGACCTTTCGCCTCTTCTGATAACTTCATAAGTCGCTTTCCCAATCGTTTATTTTGTTTACCATTAATACCCTCTGCTTCTTTCCCCTCACTAATTATCATTTCATTCCTCTTGATCACAAACTCAAGGGAGTTGACCAATCTATTCAAGTCAACAAGCCTCTGAAGTGCCATAGCACTCAAAACATATGTTAGAGGAGAAAGATCGGTTTTGCTTTCTTTACTACATGCATCTGAAATTGCTTCTAGAATGAGAAGAAGAGAGACTGAAGGTTGGAGAATCCAAGAAAAATACCCTTTGTCCTTTTCTGTCTTTTCCAACCAATCATTTCCAGAATAAGCTGTAAAGGGGTCCCGCATTATTTCTGACATCTTTTTGGATGTAGTAGGAGGTGCAAGAGTGATGGCTTGTCGATATAAGCTTCTAGAAGACATATATAAACGAAAAAAGAAAAGAAAAATCCAATGAGATTTCACTTTATTGGAGAATTTTCTTCTGGAAACAACAGAAAGAAACTCATCAACTCCTTTTGGTTGTGAGATCAAAAGACTCATAGTAGGAGAAATTAGTTTCATCAAATCATTTAGAGAAACTCCAACAAGACTACTGTTACCTGTAGTGACAACCAATGAGTCCACAATTAAAGTGTACACTTCGGATAAACCACTACCAAGAACCTCTGCTTTCAACTGGACATTATGATGTGAATTGTCTAAAGTACCCTTCATCCATTCAAGGGATTCGGAGACATCAGTAGCTAATTCTTTAATAGATAAACCCACTTGCCCTTCAGGTATGGACTTTACAGCATTATGAATGGAAAGTTTTAACTCTGGTGAGCATAATATCAATCTCAATGAATTTGCCCATGATTTTGAATGATTAGATTCTTTTTTGTTTGCAGATGATATGAAACGCCTGATTGCTTTACAAAGTGCAAAAACAGATGTTCCCACCTATCAAAAATAGATGGTTTATGTTAATAAGTCTAACTTCAATTTGAGATAACAATTTACATAAACAAGTTAAGCTTATTAATATGTCAAACAAGTATTAGTTCAAATCAAAGAATGTTCCACTAACCTGACGAAGCTCACTGTAAAGGTTAACCATGTGGCATCCAAGATGAAGAATTTCTGGAATTATCGAGGGCTTATCCTGCAAATTGGTCAAACTGTGTCCAAGTGTCCCATATGAGAACATCAAAAGCCATAAACTTTCAAGATCATTCCCAAGAACCTCATAATCAATTTCCAATAAATAATCCAGGCATGAAATAACATCTTTGGCTACCAACTCCACCAAATCCTTACATGTTCCATTGTTTGCATCAAAAGTTGATGAAACTAAATGATCTATTTTGGAAGAAAGTAGTGTTATTTTATCACAGACCAATTTCAAGAAATTAGCACAAGCCCCTTCAGATGCATCATCTACCCTTGTGTAGACTTTTTCTTGCATTAAGTTGATAAGAATTGAGTTGAATGATGTGAGTGTGCAATGAACATCTTCTAACATTGTTCCTATTTCCACTTCATCTTGAAGGTAAATATCAATATCAGACAACAAAGGCTCTAGAATTTGTACAAAGAAATCAAACAATGACTTCCGAGTTTCAGCATTTAAAGCAGATAGACTATCTTGCCTTTTGATACAATGGACATACATACGAAAAAGCTCCCCTTCACCAGATAATGCCAAGGCTTTCTTCTCCACCACTATTCTTCCCAGTTTATCAAACAAGTGTCTGTGATAACTTCTGATAACTGTTTTTGAGTCTTTTGGCTTTCCTTCATCGGATAGTTTATACTTAGATAAGCTCTGTAAGCTCAAAAATCCATCAATGTGTGAAGGATGAAACAGTCCCTGAGAGAAGACTTCTTCAATTAGCTTCAATAATTTACTTGTGGCAAGTTCAGAAGAGTGTATCACATGCAGTAAGCACAGCAAAGGTTCCAAAAGCTTATCCACAAAATCTTGAAAACCATTTTTCCGATTTGGATGAAGCCTTAAGAACTTGATGAATGGATCAAGTAATATGCATGTCAAATTCATGACAATTGTTCCTGATATGGTATCATTGAGATTACTGGTGATAACTTTCAGAACAAGATCAAGTAAAGTACCAACTAACAAAATCCACAAATCTAGATTTTCATTTGAAACACCACCATGTGATGTGAAAATGAGTGAAATGCAATCAAGAATTGTGTTGTATAATGTTAACTCATCTTCATTCAAATCTTTGATTTCCATGTTTCTGGTGATGCAGTGAATAACTTTTAAGATATCCTTAGAAAAGCTGAGTGAAACGTGTAATTTCATACCCTCCTCCAGGCAGAACTTGAAAATCTTCCAGCATCTATAATCTAAACAAGAACCACTTACACCAAACTGAGGAGTAAGCCCTGAAACCCTAATTTCTTTCTCTGAAGAGATTAATGTTGATTGGACCCAATTGTTGAGAAATGTAATTACTCTATCAAAGCTAACAGCCTCTGATGGATGAGTTGTGTCATCTGCTACTCGACTAAAACTCAAATTCACAAACTTATATGCGAGTTCTACCTTTCTGCACAAAAAGTATTCGAGTATCAGAAATGTATAACCCAATATTACAGTCAATATAGCCATGTTCTAGTTACAAACCATTTGACCTCAAATTCATTCCGTTTCTATGATTTTTCCCTAACGTTTTTCATGTAAACAAGCATAAAACCTACAACATACGCACACACGGAAATGGAAACAAATACCAGGAGAGTAGAACAAACACTGTTGTACGAAAAGAGGCTTACTTCTCAATATTGAGATTCTTCTTCTGTAGTGACAAAATTAACTGCAAATTTCTCCACGGAGTTGCATCTTCAAGCAATTCTGTTGGT
This sequence comes from Lactuca sativa, assembly GCF_002870075.4. Taxonomy (NCBI): domain Eukaryota; kingdom Viridiplantae; phylum Streptophyta; class Magnoliopsida; order Asterales; family Asteraceae; genus Lactuca; species Lactuca sativa. Next base: position 210,050,925 of record NC_056630.2, read on the forward strand.
GTTTCCTTATCTTCTTCTATTGGTTCGTTTACCAAATCAGCCGATTGATTGATACGAGATGATTTCGAAGCCTTGTCCTCGTATTTATTCTCCGAATCTGGAAGCTTTCTCTTCTTCTTCCTCTTCATTGCGCTGCTACTGCTGCTCTTTTCTGCTCGCGGCGACTGATAATCCGCCATTGTTGAAGTTCAAGCTTCCAAGGGTTTTGTGGTTTCAAGGGTTTAAGACTTTAACCAAAGTAATGTTACACAAATCATCCTTTAATGCTCTTAAGAATTACATTTAAGCCCACTACTCATATGTTGATACACAAAAGTTCCTTCTATTAAAAGGAAATACATCAAAAGTTCAAAACTCTTTGTTAGATGAAGGGTGTGTTCAGCACAGATCGTTTGGAAGCATTTGAGAGCTTCTAACTTTTAGCGCTTGACAAAACGCTTCGTTTTGAACAGAAAGTCTTGTTTGGCACTACAAACTTCTAGCGTTTAGTTTAAACAAAATGTTTCAAATTCAAATGTTACTTCATGTAGCGTTTAACTAAACGCTACAAGCTACAATCTACCTGCTACGCGCTACAAGCTACCTGCTACCAGCTAAGTTTACCGAACACGCCCGAAATACGTATACAAACCATCCTTTGTTAATTCTAATGATGCCTATACAAATTCCAAACAAAGCCAAAGTATGTTACATGTGTATTAAGAGATATAAGTTATAAATACAAAAACTTGGAAACATTTTATGAAGAAGTGAGGTGTTGGTTATTAATACTAAACACTTATGAAGATGTGAACAAATGTGTTGGTTTCAAATGATAGGAGAATACAAACACAAATAATAATGTAATATAGAATAATAAACCTAAAAAAATAAACAATCGCAAAAACACAAAGATTTAAAGTGGATCATATCTACAATAAGAGACTATTGTATTTTGTCAAAATAATTTTGTCTATGAGGTAGATTTAATCTCGAAAAAATATTCATTAAAGAAGATGAATCACATAAAGGTGGTAAATCAATCTATCTAACTTTCCATCAAACCTTAGTTTCATCAAATAAATTCATATAAAATCTAGGTTATGTTTCCTTAACTTCCATCTATGTTTTTATTCAAATCTTTCCATATGGTGAAATATTTTTCACATTGTTAACTTAAGGGATAATGACTTAAAAGGGTAATGTATTTTTCGATTTGTATACATTTAGTTACTGAATTTTTTTCCATCCACATTTACCCCTTCAACTTGTTAAACTGTACACATTCAGTCCTTATGACCGGCTACTCCAGGTTAGCCGGTAAAAATGACTTAATAGGGTAATATATTTATCACTTTGTACACATTTAGTCTTTAATATTTTTGTACACATTTAGTCCTTAATATATTTTTTTGCAAAAGAAGTCATTTTTGTTTTTATATTCATTAAATACTTATGACTGATTTTTTTAGTTTTTTTCTCACGAAATCTTACGTGGGAAATTCATTAATGAAGTGTTTGGGCCTTTTGATGCTTATGTCCATCATGATCTCAACTACTTGGTTGCTTAGGTCATGTGTTCTGAACGTTATAACTTCTTCATACGATCTCGGATTTTAATGATTTTTATATCCATGTAAACGATCTTTATATCAATGTGAATGATCTTTATATCCATACGAACTCGTATTTTCGATTTTTTTTCGTTTATAGCTATTTTTCATATACCAACAACACATGTTTCATCTTGGTAACACCAACCATGTATTCCTGCGTCTGCCCCTGTCCATATTTTTTTTTATGAATGCATGTATGGATTTTTTACTATAAAATCGTAAGTAAAGATATATTACATTTTAACGGGAGTAATCTTAATGAAAAAATGAACACGTGGATATAAAGATCGTTAAAATCTGATATCGTATGAAGAAGTTACGACATACAGAATACAATACCTGAGCCAAACCACAAGACCTACACAACCAAGCAGTCGAGATCATGTTGGACATAAACATCAACAACCTCAAACAACTCATCAATAATTCTCTCACGTAAGATGTCATGAGAAAAACCTAAAAAAATCATTCATAAGTACTGAATGAGTACAAAAAAATGACTTATTTGAAACAAAACAAATATTAAGGACTAAATATGTACAAAAATATTAAGGACTAAATGTGTACAAAATGAAAAATATATTACCTTATTAAGTCGTTTTTTTTCGGTTGACCTGAAGTAACCGGTCATAAGGACTAAATATGTACAGTTTAACAAGTTAAAAGGGTAAATGTGGCCGAAAAAAAACTAAGTGACCAAATTTATACAAATCGAAAAATAAATTACTCTTTTAAGTCATTATCCATTAACTTAATTTTACATTTTTACTAATGCTCGTCATTGGTGACATGTTTTGAAACACCACTTTTTGTATAGGTGGTTTAAAATAGCATTTAAAAATATTTTTTAAAACTATTTAAGGAAAAATTGTAAAATAAAAAAGCACAGAACAACCTCTTCCTTTGACAATAAAAATAATTTGTCAAAAAAGTATACTATGCATTGCAATCAATATAAGAGATATGGCATCATAATAATGTATAGGTATTTCAAAATTCAAACATATAAAAAGATTTTCAAAAATCAGTGTAAGCTTCTCGATCTTCGAGATGTCACTACAAGACTATTGATAACCTAAACACATGTCAAAATAATGTGTTATATATATATATATATATATATATATATATATATATATATATATATATATATATAGGGTTAGGTTCATTTGAGACCACTTATATTTTGTGAGACCGTGAGACGCATTTGTTTATTTTTTTTAATTTTTTTTTTAATTTTTTTTTTAATTTTTTTTAGTTAATTCATGTTCCGAAAATAATATTTAAAAAAAGAATTTTTTGATTTTTCCATTTATTTTGCATTTTAAAATTATTTTTAGAATATGTACAGTGTAATATTCTATTTAGAATATTTCACGTATTTTTCAAAAAAAATAGAATTTTTTTTTAATTTTTTTTAATTTTTTTTTTTATTTTTTTTAGTTAATTCAAGTTCCGAAAATAATATTTAAAAAAAGAATTTTTAGATTTTTCCATTTATTTTGCATTTTAAAATTATTTTTTAGAATATGTCAGTGAAATATTCTATTTAGAATATTTCACGTATTTTTAAAAAAAAAACGGATTTTTTTTTATTTTTTTTTATTTTTTTTATATTTTTTTAATATTTTTTTTAGTTAATTCAAGTTCCGAAAATAACATTTAAAAAAAGAATTTTTGGATTTTTCCATTTATTTTGCATTTTAAAATTATTTTTAGATTTGGTCTCACGGTCTCACGAAATTAGAATGGTCTCAAATGAACCTGAACCTATATATATATATATATATATATATATATATATATATATATATATATATATATATATATATATATAATATCATAACCCCTTATATCTTCAAAAACTTCGACAAAAATTCAATGTGGGGAAAACATTACAAAAAGATTATTACCTTGTTATTAATACAAAAACTTTAATAACATCATAGAAAAAAAATAAAGTAGTGCTTAAAATGTAATGATATGGAACAAGTATCCAAAACACAAAATATTGTTCTACACCTCACAAAGTGAGTATACATTGCTCTTCAAGGACTCTCATTGTAAGTATATATAAAAGGTATGATGGTTAAACGAGGCATACAATGAAATTAGCATATAACATTGTAACATGTGTATTTTGCGCATAATAATTTTGATATTTCTAGTGGAAAAAATATTTGGGAAATAAAATAAACTAAAAAAATAAATTAAATCCAAATACATAAACAAAAAAGGAAAATAAATAAAATAATTTATTATAAAAAGTTTAAAGTCACCAAGATGTTTTAAATCGCAAAAGTAAGGTTAGAAAAAAATCTTATGATAGAAGTACTAAAAGTGTCAAATTTGAGGAATTTACATAATTGTATTGATTTTTGAGACTAAAATACTGTGAAATCAAATTTTGTGTGTTAAAAATGAAATATTAAAGGTAAAAATGTGGATATATGTTCTTTTGGGAAAAATATTGTAAGAAAGACTAAAATTATACATTTGTAGAATTTAAGAGTTGACCTATATGACTTGAATAGGACTTAAGATGTTTATGGATGTTGTGAAGAAGGGTCAAGATTGTAAATTCATAAAAACTAGCTAAATAACTATATTAGGTGGTAATAAATTTTCAGAACGTAAGCGTATGAGGATAAACATGTAAATATTGGTTATAAGACCTGCAAACACATTTCCTTCTCATTTTATTCTATTCAATTGATCTTTGGAGTATATGTATTGAGAGAATCTTGATTCCAAGCAATCGATAGATTGTGGTGTGAGATTTGAATGAGATTTTGAAGATTGTATCTCTATTAAACCATTAGAGGTTCATATATATATATATATATATATATATATATATATATATATATATATATATATATATATATATATATATATATATATATATATATATATATATATATAAGAATAATTTTGTCACATGTCCTTCTCTCATTTAATTGGCCACATGTCATTTTGTCATAATTTTGAGATATATATTTATTTTCCACTTGTCAATTACTTCATTATTCATTTCCATTATATTATTAATTTAGTTTCCATAAATTAAACCTACTATAATAACTATTAATTTCAAATTTGAAATTTAAATTTAAATTTCAAATAAATTTACACTTTAAACATTTGTATTTAACATTTTATTATAATAACTCGTTTAGTACACGGGTCTAACAATTAAACACATAATTTTAATTAATTTATTTTTTGCACGTTTTTTTAATAATTTTCACTTATTTCATATTTCAAATTCAAAATAAACTTTTCATTTAATCGCTCATGTTTAACATTATGTTTTAATTAACCCGTATAATATACGGGTTTCACAACTAGTATATATATAGATTCTAGATCAAATAAGAAGTGAATTATTTGTAGGAAGGTAGGAAGATATATATATATATATATATATATATATATATATATATATATATATATATATGGAAGTTATCTTACAGTTAAATAATGAAATATATAAATACGTTACAACTGTTGTAACAGCAAATAACAACTTTCATTTAAATGATGAATTAAAATAAGATAAATTCGCTTAAAACTTATCTCTTTGTTATCCCAAATATTATCACATGTCTTTATGTCTTCCTTGCCCTAATTTCCGCCCAAAAACGAAGTCGGCATCAATGATTGATAAAGAAAAACCAATAGTTTAAATGAAAACTATCAAATTGAAGATCATGCTCTACGATATTGAATTTCTACTCGAAGGGTTTATACCAAACTTCAATATTCCTCTACGAATCCGGTTATACAGAACAATAATTTTCGCCCAAAAAAATCATTCGTATTTGCAAATTGAAAAAGAAGAATCGATGGTTTATTATTGGAGATTGGATACCATTAAATTGGAGATATTGTATTACGGATTTTTCTGTTATCATGGTTTTACAAAGATTAAATGGCCGGTAAAGCAATATAAAGATGGTCGAAGGCTTCATATCGAAATTCAGCAATCAGATACAATTTCTTGTGGGTTTTGCACTGGTGTTTGAATTTTTTTGACTAATGGAGTATCCTGGTGAAGCACAACCTCATACAGACTCGATGGGTAAGTACTTTTTGATAAGCTTATTAGTATTCACTTGTTGTGAACAAGACATCAGTGCTTGACATTATTTATGCAAGTTATATACATTTGTTCTTAATGATAATAGTTGTCAAGTGTTTAAGTGAATCTAAGTGTTTTTTTATTACTATATATGATGTGAATTTAGAGTCCTGGTAATAAAACCTAGGTAGTAAAGTGATTATGTTAGTAGAAATGATTTTGGTTACCAATGTTTATCTGTCAAATGAATCCGGTTAAACAGGTTTTTGGTATTAGGGCTGTATAAGTTATATTGATAGATCTTTAACTGATTCAAAATACTGTAACATATATTCAGTTAGGTATTCACGTCAAATTTATTATATTTTCTCTTTAATTTTACATTAATAATTGTTTAAGTAATTTATTTTTACATATTTGGTTCTAAAGTGATTACATCAGATACTTATTCTCGAAAGCGTCCAAGTGACGATGACGACGATTTTGTAAACCCGCCACCTGTCACAATGTCGATACAAAAGATTGTGAAAAAGCAAACCAGAATAGAAAAGCCAAGAAATTTGGAAGATTCATTAAGATGTTTGAATACCAGGTTCCCTCCGGAACACATAACCAAAACCATGACCTTGCTGAACAAAGATCAACAAAGATGTGTACAATCTATTGGATTTGGATCAGCTCTAAATATGCATTTAGAAAAGCTACCTCGTAGGATATGTTACTGGGTCGTTGAAAACTACAACCCAACTAGCAATTCCATTCATGTACAAGACCAAAGACTTTTAGTGACAAGGGAAAGAGTACACGAGGTATATGGGATTCCAATGGGTGACATACCAATGTCTAACCCTTCCAAAGCAAATTATGAAAATAAGGTTGTCAAACTTTGGAAATCCCAATTTCCAAAAACAATAAAAAGAATACGGCTAACACATGTTATTGACATGATAGTAAAGGATACAAATGTTGGTCCATTTTTTATCATTGAATTTTCTTGTGTTGTTTGTATCAGTGATGATTGAGTATTCAATGATGGGGACTGTCAATCAAGGGTTTTTGGAAAATATTCCGGGTGATATGGATATCAAACAACTAGATTGGTGCGGATTTGTTGTGTCATGCTTGGAATCAAGCCGAAAGATGTGGAAACCCTTGGACGATAAGTGCGTTTACACCGGTCCCATTGTATTTCTTCTGATAAACAAATTTCCTTAAATTTATCAAAACATTATTGAAGATGCTTATATATATCTTATATATTCTTCATCAACATATTCTTTGCAGTTGTTTTACCTTAATTTTACAAAAGTTGAGGATGGCACAATTCAAAGTCCAATTGCTGGAATGATTCACTGGACCACAGACATGTTGAAAAGGAGGGAATTAGAAGAGCTATCTAAAGGAGGTTTCGGAAATGTAACCATATCATTACAACACATGAACATGAACCGCACTGAACAAGGTATATTCGAGCATTTTCAAACTATTTTTGTGGCATCAAACAAATAAAACGTACAAAATATTAATTCACAGAAGATAATTACAAAACAGAAGATGGTGAGGATGATGATGTTGTTGGATCTGAAAGAGATTGCATATCTCCTGATGGGTTTATTGGAAATGTAGTTCAAGAAACATCAGAAAATGATGTAGACAACAACTTCAAGGTAAAAAAACATTCTTTTTTTAATTACTGATTCGCGTGCTTCATGTATAAACTGATTCAAGTTATGATGACATTTTGTTTATCAATAGCATTAAACATGGTAAACATTGCGGTTTTAGTGCGTCATTTATAAACTCATTCACATAATTTTTATTTTACGTTCTTTAATTTTTAACATGATTCACCTAATTATTGATTCAAGTACTTCACTTTTTGTGACACTTGTGAAAATTATGCTTTTTAGTGATTCATTATAAAACTAAAATGAATCAATTGCTTCATCACATTTTGTTTTATTGATGCAAGTGCTTTTTAGTGAAACTTATGCCATTTGTTTTACGGATTCAAGTGTTTCACTTTTTGTGACACTTATAGGATACTTGTGAAAATTATGCTTTGCAGTGATTCATTATAAAACCAAAATGAATCAAGTGTTTCATCACATATGTTTTACTGATTCCAGTTCATATATTGTCACAATATTACTTTTATAGCATTCTACTTATGTTATGCTTCTTCCCAGGAAATTATGAGGGAAATAAACTTCAATTTCAATGCATATCACAATGCAAAGAGAGCTATAGATAATTTGTTGATGCGAGGTATAAAGAAGTTTCCCGATTCTGTCGAACTACGCATGCTAGTAACAAAAAGAAATCACGAATTCAATCTGGCATGGCCAGATTTTTCAACTTCCGATGATTCTGATGATGGGACAACTTCCAATGGCACCACCACACCTGTTATGCATTATCAACAAAATACAACCGCAATTATAAATGATCAATTTCAGGAATCAACAATGGTGGGTGATGATGATGCAGTTGCTGATGTTGTGTGTACACCTTTTACTCAAATTCTAAACGAAGATACTTTTGACATGCTGTTGGAATCAGCATTAGCTACCTCCATTAGACATTCAAGTCATCACCGTCTCACTCATTCGGATCAGCGTGAACCAAATATCAAAAATGATGATGTAAACACTGTTCCTGTTACTATTGTGGCACCAAGACGGTCGAGAAGATTGGTTCAACTAACCGACAAACTTAGATCACCTCATTATAGGAGGGTCGTTGATCCAAACCAACCAATTAGATCAATTGAGGAGAGAGTGTCAGGTTGGATTTTCGCAGGGCTGGAAGATGAATGGTACATTTTCTAAATTAATATATCCCTTCTACATTAAACAAATAATCACACTAACTATATAGAAATTGATGCGAGCTTATTTTGATTTAGGGATCCTGTATTTGAAACAATGTTTGGAGATAGTGGACCTCGGGAATTTTTTGAGAGTATGATTCCTGGATCCAAAATCCATGCAACAATAATTGACATTTGGGCTACTATTCTAAACCATCTAGAACTGCGCAGAAATAAAAAGTCACCAGCAAGGATGTTTTTATCATGCACACTCCTGGTAAAATTACACTTAGGGTGTATACTTACTTTAAATGATTCAATAATATATACATTTTAATTGTAGAGCAACTTCATACTGGATGAGGCGATTTGTATAGAACAACGATACAAAATGTTCATTGATCGCATGAATGAACATATCGAAAAGTTCAAGCAATGCACAAGCTTTAATGACGTGGACCTTGTAAGTCATTTTCATTACACTAATTCACTTGTTTTAGACAAACTGCATTCAACCAATTTTGTTATGGACATCAGGTATTCTTCCCGATGCTTGAAAATGATCATTACTACCTTATTGTCTTTGATTTCAAAAAATCAGAATGCGTAATAATAGACAACATTTACTCTCAAGAGTCGATTGAAGTAATTTATGGAAATGTGCCTAACGATCTGGTAAGGAAATTTCATTTTAATTTAACTTACCCATGATCATATAATATATTCTAATCACCTATCATATTTATTCCAGAAAATATTGTTTACTCTGTACATCGACGCTTTGAATCATCCAAAAAGAAATTCAATTAAGCGTGCAGTCACAGTTCGATTTTCCATGGCATGGATGACAAAAATGAACTACATAGATTGTGGAGTATTCGTTTTGAGGCACATGGAAACATATAAAGGTGAGGATTTGGATAAATGGAATGTTGGTTTGGAGCCTGAGTTCCCAGACAACGATGGCCAACAGATGCAGTTAAATGAATTGAGAAAAAAGTATGTTACGAAAATTTTGACATCCGATTTAAACCTTATCAAACCATCTCTGCACAAAAAGTTGGCATCATACAATAAGTTATCTGATTTGGAAAAGGAAAACTTCAACACCGAAGAACATCTCCAACGGATTGAGCGCAGAATCAGTTTGTTTTATTAGATTTTCATTAAGCTTTCAAGCATGTTTTATGCTCTTTTTTATTTGGCTTTGTTTTTTATGTGACAATGATTCAGTGTTTTGTTATCTGTTTCAAGTGAAAATGATTCAGGTGTTATGTTATCTGTTTTAAGTGACCAATCTTTCCTTATTATTCATTAATTTATTATGCGTTTTTGATGATTATTGTAATTTCCCCTATCAAAATCGTTTATGATATTTCTGATATCAAATTCGAAACGAAGTTACAGTCTTTGATATTTACTGCACTTACCTGTTCAATAACATTTTTATGATGTATGTATTAATCACATGGATTATTAAAATAAAACTAAACCTTAAGCCTCAAGTTGATTCCTTTGATTACTTAGGTTGTCAAATCACTTTCATCAGTTTCTAATTCATGCCATTAAACTACATATGCCACATAAAGTAATTCTCAAGTTTGTTAAGGCATCACTTATCATATAAGCATTAGAGCTACTATAACATGTGGTTTAGACATATGCACTGACTGTCTTAATACATTAGAGCTACTATAGCATGTGAATACATTAAGTAAACTTATCATGTAAGAATTAGAGCTAGTATAGCATGTGATCTACACAAATGCACTTACTGTCTCAATACATTAAGTAAACAAAATTAGCTTCATGTCTTGCTACTTAGTGTGTTATATGGACAGAATGAAATATTGGATTCATCCAAAAAAGTTGGCTTAATTTATTAATACTCTTACCATTTACAAATACTGCTACCATGTCAGATTGAGTCTACTTATTTTTTGACCAATCCTTTTAAGCAATAATTAATATATTTAAATCATTTTTTAATTCATGCCATTTAACTAACGTATGCCACATAAACCGATGCTCCATGTAGTTATGACATCACGTATCATCTAAGCATTAACAATACCATAACGTGGATTCAGGCATAGATAGTAATTTATTAAAAATAACACTTCAACTATCTGCATTTATTCTTGCAAGTACATTGCATAAATGTAGAACTCAAACATTCATTTTTATTTGTAAAATAACATTTTTTTCTTGAAAACTTAATATATAAGAAGGAAAAACCAAACTATTTAGAAGTAGAAACATTAGCTTTTTGTTGGCAAGTGCGAGTATTATGATCAACATACTTTCCGCATCGTCCACATTTTCTCGAACCCTTTTTAGCATTCACAATCACAGTCTCTTTTTGTCCTATCATCCTTTTCTTAATCGGGCCACTACCTTTGTTTCTGATTCCTTCTGGAATTTTAACTGTTACTTTATCTCTCTTCTCAACACCAAGTACCGATCCGATGAAGGCTGTGTTCGTCATGGGTCGTGCATTTCGTGTTTCTTCTTCAACATTTTTCGTCAACTCCTTTACTTTCTGTCTATATAACTTTAGGTTTTCCATATTAGAAACTAGCCGATCAACACAATAATCAACTGAAAAGTATATGTCCCAGATCATTGCTTTAAAATCTTCATTTGCATCATTTGTAGGAAACTGGCACGTATTATATCCGCTTGCTGATCTCGGCACCACATCCTTTGTCCATCTTCTTGAAACATATTTTTTAGGGAAATGTTCCACACCCGACATCCTTAATACATAAAAGCAGTGTCTACATAGACACCCAGTTAATTCGAATCATAAACACGAGAAACTAACAGTGCAATCGGATTTCATGAATGAAACCTGTCAATATTACAAAATAATAATATCAGTTTTTTGTCATCCAATACTAGATACAACGGACTAGATTATACATACCTCAAAATCACCAAAATGTTTTACATCTTTGTCGGTATCCTTGATACTGAATTTAGTTATTCCATCATATTCTACTACTTTAATTGAGTACCATGTAAGCATCGATGCCATTATCTCTGTTTGAACTTCAAAGAACACAGTTTGTGTGAATGTTTGAGCTGCCTCCTCTTCAATCAGCAATTTAGTTATAATTTCAGGATTCGTGTAACGCGATTCATGATTGTTTTTACGTTGAACAAAACGTTGTGCTTCCATTGCCGTTTCAAAATGACTGACAAACTCAATTAAGTGCAAATCTGCATTTGTCATCAACTCGTAGAAGTAATTCTCACCTTCCGGTCTTGATGTTGTTTGCATTAACCCTGATAAGTGGCAATCCTGAAAATAAGCAGGAATCCATTTATCTCGTATTGCAAACATTTTGTTAAACCAATTGTTATTATTTAAATCGTATTCATCCATTATTGATTGCCATTCTATATCAAACTCGCTTGCACTGATTCGTTCATTCCATATCAGATTGTTTAAACGTTTCAACAACCCCGTCTTCGACATATGTGAACCCAACTGAAAAATCAACTAGTAATCATCATTACATAAAAATTTGTCAATTCAAGTAATGCATACAATGTATTATATGGGTATATTCTTTACCTTATCGGTGAACTTCTGTGATATGTGCCACATACACAATCGATGCCTACATGATGGTAAGAAAACAGTTGGAACCGCTTGCTTGATAGTCGGGTATTGATCGGTCATCAACACTGTTGGTTCCTGTCCAAAAGTACTTTTAAAAGCCATTAACAACCATTTATATGATTCTATTGACTCACTAGCAAGTAAGCCAACAGCAAAAGTGACACATTTTTTGTGATTGTCGATACCGGAAAATGGCACGAAAATCATGAAGTACCTGTAAAACAAGTAATACGATATGAATTAAACTTGTTAATACTCACTATAAGTTCATATGATACACCCAAACCGAAACAAGATAATTTTTTAAGAAGTAAAGCTATTGCATACTTATTTGTTCAGTAAGTAACATTGAATCCAACAACATCTCCAAATACAGAATAATTACGTTTTGCTTCTTCATCTGCCCAAAATAACCCACATAGCTTCCCCTCACTATCCACACAATATTCAAAAGTAAAGTCGTGTAAATACTCCTTTTTTTAGTAAGCTTCTCAATTACCATGTCCGCATCACTCTCACCAATATATGTTATCATATCCCTTTTCAAATTCTTACATTCAATTTCCGTTGCCCCTACATTGACAAATCCACCTTGTGTTTGCTTCAATATCTTGAATGCTCTAACCGGACCAATATTTATATCTGAAACATCATTTACAAGTTGTTTCTGATGATATGTAAGCCTCTTGTTACTTTTCAAAAAAACAAAATCTTCTGGATTAACTAGTTCATGTGTGTGTTTCTCCTCAAAATATTTGACTACCCAAAGATTTTCATCATTAACCTTCAATCGGATACAAGCTTTACATCAGGTTCGGTGACTTGGCCGATTACGACTTTGTTTGCTCCGGTCTTTCAAACTATCAAATGAAGGTTTTTTTTTCTCTCCCTCCCTATTACATACTATGTACCTATGGGAATAACCATCTCCCTTTTTTGACTGCTCTGTAGTTGCCTTTCGTATTTCAAACCCACTATTGCGTGCATATTCTCTGTAAAATGCCAGTGCTTCATTATATGAAGGAAACACTTGCCCTACATATGGTTTCAACTCCACTTCTGTGTCCAACCTTTTTCCACAAGTTCTAGACATTGAACCTCATCAGACTGAATACTTGTTGGTTGCGATTCAGACATATCTGTAACACATAAAAAGATTTATGTCAGATTCAGTTAATACACAATTAATAAAGATCACCAACTTTAAGCTATTTCCTGTTGGGTTTATTGGAAATGTAGTCTAGGAAACATCATAAAATGATGCAGACATCATCTTTAATCTAAAAAATGATTCATCTATAAACTGATTCACATACTTTAAATCTTACATTATTTAATTTTTATACATATTATACGCGCTGTAAAATCATTGTTTTTATACTTACTGATTCAAGTTATTCAAGTGATTCAATTCAAGTGCTTCACTTTTTGTTATACTTGTTTTTTTTAACTGCTTCATTAAAAACACCGTAACGAATCCATTTCATCATATATGTATTACCGATTCCAGTGATTCAATTCAAGTGCTTCAGTTTTTTTGACACTTGTGTTTTTTTTAAACTGCTTCATTAAAAACACCTAAACGAATCCAGTGTTTCATCAACTAACCGAAAAATACGAGGCACAACTCATATTTAATTAAAACCTTTGTTTAGCATTTTTTACAAGACAAGAAACAACTTGCATCAGTTATCAACTTCTTTTATAACACGATTGAATAACATAAGTAACATCACAAAATGTAATGAATCACAAAAATTGTTCATCAGACAGATTTAATCACTAGTTCCCTAGTGTATAAAAACATACATCATATTGAATCAATATATTCACATTAACATAGAGTTAAAAACTGCATTCTTTAGATTCAAATACAAAATAAAAATAAAAAAATAAAAAAAAACGTGAATCAGTAAACTTCTTTCTTCGAATTATGTTTAACGAATCTGCAAATTCATTGATTAATAAGTTGAAGCTTCTAACCTTTGATGCGTCTTCTTTTCTTGGTTGTGAATTGTGAATCCGTATACCTCTGCCTTTTGAATCTGGAAATCAGTGGATATATATATATGAGCTTCTTCACAGAGGTTGGTTGCTCTTTATATCATGCTTAGTCGTTCCAAAAAAAGCCCAGGCAAGAAAATAGGCAAAAAAACAGTTTTTACTTTGTAACTGATGCAAGTCTTTAATATATCTGTCTCTTCCCATTTTCTTTTCTTATTGACGAATGAAGAAGAAGCGGTGGATCTGCAAGTCTGTTTCCCCATTTCGTTGACAAGATGAAGATGTTATTCTCAGCGACTCCATCTCCAATCGAAGCTAGTTTCTATCTCCAATAGTTGGTCAAAGAGATTTCTACAATTTAATTTACCAGAATTGCAATTCCATTCCATAGAAAACATGTTTTTTTCTTCGTTCTTCCAACTAGCCAATTTCTACAATTTCAACTTTTAGTTTTAGATTTATATAATGGTGTTGAAATATCTTGTTGTTCATATGAATTTGATGTTGATGGTTCTGAATTGGATTTTTTCATTCATGATTCCTAGAAAATGTGGTGATTTAGGAAGCGCCCTTAAAGTGTTTGATGAAATGCCAAAGAGAAATATGGCAGTCTTAGATTGTATTCATGGTTAGTGATGGAATGTTTATTGTTGTTCATCTCATCTCCAAAGGTAAACAAAATCAAAATAGAGAATTATGTTATTCTATTATACTTTAAATTTAGAATCACTCTCATTTTCTTTCAATATTGAAAGAGAGGAAATCATTTTTCAATTATGAAAAATATCAGGTGCTGGAAATCACATAAGAATATTCTGTAGAATAATTATTGGGTGTTTATTCTTATCTTAAATTTTTTCATTCTTTAAGAATATTTATTTCATTCTTTAAGAAGATTTTGTAGAGAGTATTATCATCTTAGAAATAACATATGAATGATTCTTCCATAATTGTATTTCTGGTATAATCACATAAGAATGATTCTGCAAGGGTTGTATTGCAATTGGCTGATGTTTTAACATGATTTTTGTTTCTTATGTTTTTCAGATGTTTCAAGTTTTACCTAGGGATCACTTACCATCCTCGAGTTTATATCCTTTTGCAGCTCCTTGTATAAAACCATTCTCATGCAATACAATTCTGACAGAATGTCAATCTCACAAAATGTGAATCTCATAGAATATTAGATATTTTGAAGTAGCTTAGAGGTCAAACATACACAAGACATCTAGGAACGAAACAAGAAAGTGAATGAGGATTCTTTCAAGAATGCCGATATTTTTTTTTTGCAAGAAATTTCAAGAATGAATGTAATTTATGTTCATAGCATAGTTGTATTCTTTAAGAATGAACGTAATTACTTATTCTAAAGTATTAAACTTCGTCTTATATAAAATTTGTATTCATTAAAAATTATTGGTCTTGATAATATGTGTTTATAATATTATGTTCATAGTTGTATACCATTCTGACAGAATTACAGAATATCATTCAAACAAAATGACATTCTGATAGAATAAAATCAATTTATACTTACAAATTACGTTTGGAATTGAATTAATTTGAAAAAAAATCAGATTTTTTAAACCAAAATCATTAATTATCCCATAAATCTCGATTTTTCCTTTTTTAAATTTGTCTCAAATGACTAAAATGCCCTTATGCTGAAATTTGTGTGATTATATGGTACATGTTACCCTATTGTAATATCATAGACCCTCAGATCATGACCTTTGATTCTATTCCATCCGGTGGTCTAGATCTGTGCATTCTGGCACACAATAGTTAGTAAAAACAAAATAACTTAAGCATATATATATATATATATATATATATATTGTTGATTTCAGCTTGTATTATGGTTCTAACATCAAAATATGCATCTAAGAGCTTGAATCATCACATGGTTGAGTTTTGGGTTTCCAAACCCTACATAAAGAGGAATCTGAATTCCAATAACCATTTATGCTTTATGTATGTTTTAATATGAACTTGTAATAGATAACGTATGTATCATCATTTCACCATTAAAGTAGTTGATTTCATCTTCAAATGTGAAATTAGGGATTTGGAACCCAAGTTCGTTGAGAAGTTGTACTTTAGCCATTATAATGTGTATATAATCTAAGTTTTATGATTTTGAAACCAATTCTAAAATCCTTGGGTTAAGGATAGATTAATTATGGTGTTTATGATTAGAATCGTGAGCTTAATTGTTAAATCCAAGAGAATCCACTAATTGAAATGGAGTACAAATATAATTATAAGATAATTTATGTCACAAATGTATTTTGATCCAATCAAATGATGTACGAGAATAAATTATAAAATGTCTTGATGATTTGAAAATGAACTAAATAATTACTTGAGCTCACAATCACCACAATATGATCTCAAGAATAAGGATGGTTCACACTGGATGTGTCTTGATTACCGGGAGTTGAACAAGCTAACAGTGAAGAACCGTTATCCCATTCAGCGGATTGATGGTCTCTTTGATTAGTTGCAGGGTGCATCTTGGTTCTCCAAGATAGATATGAGGTATGGGTACCATCAGGTCAAGGTGAGAGAGGAGGACGTGGAGAAGACCACGTTTCGGACTCGTTATGGGCATTACGAGTTTGTGGTGATGTCATTTGGGCTCACCAATGCGCCTGTGGTATTTATGGATTTGATGAATCGAGTATGCAGGGTGATGCTCGATCGTTCAGTTATTGTATTTATTGATTATATCTTGGTATATTCCAAGACCAGAGAGCAACATGAGGAGCACCTTTGTGGGCTTCTGGGGTTTTGAGGCGAGAACGGTTTTATGTTAAGTTCTCAAAGTGCGAGTTTTGGTTACGAGAGGTTCAGTTCCTTGGACAACTCGTTAACCAGCTGGATGGGATATTGGTGGATCTGACCAAGATTGGGGCAGTGATGTAGTGGGAGATTCCGAAATCTCCCTCGGATATCAAGAGTTTCTTGGGGTTAGAAGAGTACTATCGGAGATTTATTCAGTATTTCTCCAAGATTGCAGTACCCCTCACTCGTCTGATGAGGAAGGGGGTGGATTTCCGGTGGGGCCCTGAGCAACAGTCAGCATTTGAGACCCTTCGGCAGAGATTATGTAAGGCCCCTGTTTTGACCCTCCCAGAGGGAATTGAGGATTTTATGGTATTTTGTGATGCTTCCATCACTGGTTTGAGGGCGGTCCTCATGCAGAGAGGATGAGTGATAACATATGCTTCATGGCAGCTGAAGCCGCATGAGACGAGGTATCCCACACATGATCTGGAGTTGGGGGCAGTGGCTTTTTCCCTAAAGATTTGGAGGCATTATCTTTATGGGGTCCGTTATACTATCTACATGGGTCACAAGAGTTTAAGGCACATTCTGGATCAGTCGAACCTGAACATGAGGCAGCACAGGTGGCTGGACGTAGTCAAGGATTATAACTGTGAGATTCTTTACCATCTGGGTAAAGCGAATGTGGTGGCGGATGCTTTAAGATGCAAGTCGTCCGGATCTTCATATGGGGTATCATGTATGAGGATATCAATGGATTCCTTGTTGTTGGGATTGATTAGGGAGGCTCAAGTTGAGGGTGTTCGGGAAGAGAACTAGAAGATCGAGAGGATCAGGAGTGAGATCACCAAATTTGTTCTAGATAGTCGTGGATTGTTGACCCGTTGTGGTCAGTTATGGGTTCCTATGTATGGTGGGGTCAAACAGATTGTGTTGGAAGTAGCTCACAAATCTCGCTCTTCTATCCATCTGGGGGCCACCAAGATGTATCGGGATCTAAAATTGAGCTATTGGTGGCTATGTATGAAGAGGGAGATCGCCTGGTACGTGGAGAGGTGCTTGACCTGTAGGATGGTCAAGGTCGAGCATCAGAGGCTGCATTGTCACACCCCCAAACCAGAATGACGGAAACGTTTAGGCGCGGATGACTTTCATGTACAATATCATAGCAATTTAATAATAGAGATCAAAGCATTACAACCATCATATTGATAAATAACATGTTTACATTGTACTCAAAACACTGTTTACTTGATACCATATACATATGACCAAAAATAAATAATGTGATGCGACGACGTCCCATCCTCCAAAAAACTCTTTGATTATATGTTTACTGATTTCCTAAGAATACAAGTGATTTTGAAAAGTGTCAACAATTGAGTTGGTGAGTTCATAAGCATTTTGTATGAGAAGTATTTTATAACTCTTTCGTGTAATATGATAGTGTATGCTTTTAGAAAATCCAATATTTTCTTTAAGAAAATGAGTTGTAAGTCTTAAATCCCTAGACTAAAAATGTAAGTAATGTTGTACTGAAAAATGGTGTTATTAGGTTTTATCTTTATATAAAACAACTTGAATGTATGTTCACCCGTAAACCAAATGTTTTTTGTTGATACCCATGTGAGTTATTATTGTTGGATAAGGTGTCTAAGTCCGTAACTATATTTGGTGTGTACTTCACCCGACTCGGCATGGTCCATGTAGGTTACATTTCACCGAAACAATTTGTATGGATAATCTTTAGAGAATAGTATATTTATGATTTATTAATATATTATAAGTACTTATAATATATTAATATGAAATCATATTATTTAATTAGTATTGATCAAGAATTAATTTGGAACTAACTTGGTGATCAAAAGAAACTAATTAAATATGGAATCTTATATATATATATATATATATATATATATATATATATATATATATATATATATATATATATATATATATAGAATGGGCCAAAGTTCATTTAGGATGGGTTAAGCTTGCATGGATAGTCCATGGAGTTTTTAACCATGGATCCTATGGAAATGAAAGGTCATGGGTATTAGGGTTTACATGGATGTAACCCTAACCGACCATACTATATAAAGAGGTCTTTGGCACATGAAATGGCACTAGTGTGTGCGAGAACAAGGGTGGGCCGATTTCTAGTGTGCTTCATACTTTCTCAAAGTCTTCCAAATTGTTTTGGTGATTTGAGATTCCACTTGAGGCATTCACATTATTGGTGCTAGGCTCTTGAAGCTCCAATTAATCAACCACAAGAAAAGGTAAGTCATTCTTCTAGTTTTATGTTACAAGTACCACATGATATGCTAGTTAGGACGAGAACCTTGGATAAATCAAATTTGCATGTATAATAGAGAAAACAAAGATCCAAGGTTTATAGGGTTGCATGTACACCATAGGAGTGTTAGAATGCTCAAAACCCTTCAGTGGTATCAGAGCCTAGGCTTGTTTTCATTATACTTGATGCAAACTGCTTGGAAAAGTAGAAATTCTGCTCACTGTTCAGTGAACTCACCGAGTCCATGGTGGGACTCGACGATTCCAAGTGAAAATTCATCATACTCGTCGAGTAGGTTATTGCACTCGGCGAGTAGGAGGCCCTGTGTGCAAATTTTCGAGTTTTGTTGTTGGAATTGGACTAGAATCATTACCCTATACTGTTTTGGACTTGTAAAATCTGTTTTTGATGTGGTAATGATTATGTTAATCCAATTTCAATGATAATTATCAAAGTTTCAAGTTTTATATTATGTTTATATGATTCTTGAAATTTTTTGATATGAATGTTCATGCTTATGAGTTTTAGTAGATCATAGGAATTATTTTCAAATTGTTTGTTAGTGTAATTCTTGATCTAAACGCTAATTAATGGACTCCATAACTTGTCCTCAAGTTATGGAATTCCAAAAGTCTTTTCTTTAAAACCATTAAACCTCATAAGTTATAGAAATGAAAAGTTTTTGAATAGTTTCAAAACTTGCACTCAAGTTTTGGAATTTGTAAAGTCTCACACACACTTTAATTCCAAACCCTAGAGTTTTAAAATTTAAAATTCAACCCTTATACTTTATAGTATTATAAGTTAATAATATATATATGTATGTATAAGATCAAGTCAGTCTTACCGTTAGTAGGCCTCATTCACGAAGTCGGTCTATAAGGGGGGTATAAGGTTGTTGCCTAAAAAATGGCAGCTTAATGGGTGTCCACTCTCACCCACCGCTTCCTTGACTGGTGAAGGGTCGTTAGCCGAACGGGTAGGAAAAGGACTATAGTTCTCTTTAAAAGTATAATGATGAATATAAAGTAACTAAACCATTTATAGATTCCCAATCTTAGTTACTTTAGGAAAATGTGAAATTGGTGCTAGCCCATGAAATTACACTTTGTACCTTACCAAGTCGTTAGTGGAGCGTGTTTGGTTAAACGGCACACTAACATGGACTAGTAAGTGTGGCAAAGGGTAACTTAATGTTTATCATAGATCGGTGGAGCGCGTGTGGTTAACTGGTACATCGATTAGGTGATAAAATTAAGGGTACTAAGTTAATTTTCATGGTTATTCACACCTTGCTTGTGATCATCGGCATCCCAGTCACAAACTTGAGAGGGAACAATCGAGATTTAAACATACCATTGAAAAGTTCAATGAATCTCAAAAGATCTAGGAGTTTCAATCCAATTAAAACCAAATACCTATTTTGTTTTTCATGGTGGAAATTAGTGAATCGTCATTCGTTTACCTTCAAATATTTCATAGCTTGGATTACGGCATCCCACTTCCAAGTTATGAAGTACTGTGTTGGGTCCTAGCCTTAATATTACATTTGGGTGTCTTATTAAGGATTCTTTATCTAATCTAAACTTGTCTTTCTTCTTTTCAGACGTCTTCCAACAATGCTTCTAGCTCAAACCCTATCGGCTCCTTCTCTCTCGTGAACCTTTCCGAGAGAGTCATCTTTGATGGTTCCAACTTTAATGATTGGATCAGGAACATAAGGATGGTCACGCGTTACGAGGACAAGGAATATGTCCTCGACAAGGAGTATTGGATTAAACCCACGCTCACTTGTATCACTTCATGGAATTTATCTCGAGTGATCATGAAACAGTAATATCATATAAGTCTTCAAACCTAAATATATGAGTTGTTGACTATGAGTTGGTTGTGCATTGATTGTACGAAAACGCATCAGTAACTTGATGTTATAAAACGTGCCTTTGTGTATGATTCAACAAGTAGTAGTACAAGCATATGAGTTGAAGTTTATCTGTTCCTTTTAATCCTTGGAAGATTAGAAGCGATATTTGGGCCCCTCGATGATTTTTTTTTGACCTATGTGTCGGGCCCGGTCAGAACCAAATTGATGTGTTCATTTTAGTTTTATGTCAAACAAATCGGAAATCAGGAAACAAACTGCTAGACAATAAGTGCGACGTTGTTCCATGTATTTGTCCAGCTGATATCTTGAGAACAGAGGATTATATGATCACTTATCTAAAATGGCACCTCATAGTTCAACAAAGTTTTAAGAGCTACGATTGTTGGTTGGTTCTTGAAGTCACACTTACAACTATAGTTATCAGACTTATCCAAGTGGGAGACTCTTGGATAAGGTGTCTAAGTCCGAAACTATATTTGATATGTACTTGACCTGACCCGGCATGGTCGATTTGGGTTGCATTTCATCGAAACAATTTGTATGGATAATCTTTTGAGAATAGTATTTTTATGATTTATTAATATATTATAAGTTATAATATATTAATATGAAATCATATTATTTAATTAATATTGATCAATAATTAATTTGGAATTAACCTGGTGATTAAAAGAAACTAATTAAATATGGACTTATATATACATATATGTGACAACCCAAAACTTTCCATTCTGTTCAACCATTCACTTCAATATGAGTTAAAACTATTTCTGCTAACTTTCAAACTTTTAGGAATAAGTTTGAGTGGTTTAAAGTTAGTGCTTCAAGAGATATCGGGAGAGTAGAAACCCTAGGGTGTGCTATGTAGCAAAACATGCCCAAAACTTCAAGAGTTTTGAGTTTACGGTCCAAAATGATATTAGGACCATAAACCCAAAAGACTATATAAGTGTAACTTAGTTATTTTAATCACTTTTTCACAATTTCAAAGACTAAAGCCATTTCTCTCTCAAGTAGCATCCCGTTTTTCTTCAAGATCTTCAACTAGTAAGTGTTTCTAGCCTTAGTATGTTAAGATCAAGTGTTAAACTCCATGAAATCATCAAAATACCTCAAGAAAAAGGTGTTCACGGCCCAAGAATCTTCTTGGACCGTGAACACTAAAAATGGGGCTTAAATGTGCCCTTTGTCTCTTTAGACCCTTGAAACAAACATAGAAACAACCCCTCACATGTTTAAACCATAAGAGCCTCAAGAAAACACCCAAATAACACAAGGATAAGGTGTTTACGATCCAAGAATCTCCTTGGACTGTAAACCCTATTAAGGTTGCTAAAAGTGTGCCAAAGTGCCTTAAACTCTTGCCAAACCCTAGAAGCAAACATGGAACCTTCCTTGGATGTGTTTAGCACGTGAAAACCACAAAAATGTCCCATATATATATATATATATATATATATATGTGTGTGTGTGTGTGTGTGTGTGTTTACGGTTTGGGGATCTCCCAAAACCATAAACACCTTTTAGACATGTTTTGATGCCCCAAACTCATTCCTTAAGCTTAGAAACTAGCCTAGATCTTTACCTAGAAGTGTTTAGGACTTGAAAACTTCATTAGACCATAAACCATTTGAGTTTACTACCGTAAACTCAAAGTCATATGGTCCAAAAACCTTAAACCCTATAAAGGGGTGATATGTTGCCCTAATCACTTCCTAGAGCTAAAACTTGAAGTTAGGATGCTTCAAAAGGACTTCTAGGACTTCAAACCACCACATGGTCAAGGTAACATGAGTTTACGACCATAAACTCAAGTGGAGTTGTTTCCAAAACCGTAAACACCATTTAGTGCCATTTCACTTCTCGTTGTTGAATCACATGTGATTCCAACACCTAGCCAAGGTGTTTCCTAGTCCCGGAAGGTGTTATCTTTCATATAGTTGTTTGTAAACACTATATTCATGTCAATATGTGTCCTTATATATCATTTAGGACTTACTGTTTCTCGGGACTTCATTCGTGGAACTTCTCATCCGTACGCGCATACCCGTTTGAATCACCCACATCAGGTGAGTTCATACCCCGTAATGAATCATTTAACCATTTTAAACTGTTTTAAGGAGGGAATATAGGTTGAACACAATGATAATTGTGTAATTTATTTGTTGTTAAACATTCTTCAAAATGTTACTTATGTCATTTATAAGTCGTCTTTACATTTCAAAACTCTTTTAAAGGTTGTGTCACTTTATAGTTGTACAGAACTCCGTTTTTAAAGTATAAGCATAACTTGGTAGACAAACGAGTCTTTTCATCATCAGTACAGTTAGAACATTAGTAAACTATTATATGTATAGTTTAGGAGAATACTATTCATTACTTCTAGTACAATGAAGCACACAAAGAAACAATACCAGAACAGAACAATCAGTGAAGAGAATCAAACAACACCAGAACAGAACATAACAAACAAGTTAATTTGCTATAGCATGACAATACGCAGACAGGATCTAATTATACCAATGAATCGCTAATGCATTAGTGATAGTTATATTGGGTATACATGATCATATAACTTTAATGTAAATTACACGGCTTGCATGGATTTGCTCGGGTCGCGTTGGGTTCCCTCAATCTCCTTTCATGAGAGCGTTTAGTAGGGGTTCTAGCTTTCACATTATGACCATAATAAAACAAATATGTTTTAGGTTAATAGTACCTCCGCATGTCATTATAAACGACATCAGGGTACTCACTTCTCCCATTACTTTCCTAAAGTGTCAGTAACACTTGAAGGTTAATCTATTTTCTATTCGAGATGGTTATAAACTAGGGAGAATATACTTTACATACGACAAAGGAACAGTCAAGTCTTAGCAGAAGACTACTTTCAAAATAGTAGAGTCTTGGTAGAAGACTATTTTCAGAACAGTCGAGTCTTGGTAGAAGGCTACTTTTAAAAGTTGGGACCATGATGCTAACTTTATGATTCCTTATTGTATACACTATAGGATACATATATGCTAAGTAGATTCCGACAGCTAATACGATGTGTGTTCTTCGTTGTACGTCCTGTTCTCGTTGGATGTGGGTTTACACCGAGGTCACCCAATCTATTATCTACCCAAATCTATATATATTTATGCTTAGTATACATTAAGTCATCATAAGGGTACCAGGTATGGATCAGGTTATAGGATACAGGGTCAATGCACAGTTTTTCTAGTACAAAACTTTCGTTTCAAAGTCAGTACTTTTGGTATACAAAACTAGCGATTTCCCAGTTGAGGACTTAATCCATTTTATTAAGCCAGTACAGTTTTAAAGACTTTAAGTGAGTTAACTCTATAACAACTTAGTTTATACACCATGTTTATATATAAAACTAATATCCGACAGCTAGTAGGATGTGTGCTCTTCGATGTACGTCCTGTTCCTGTTGGATGTGGGCTTACACCGAGGTCATCCAATCTACTATCTACCCGATATCAAATTATATATAGCAGTATAAACAAAGCTATTATAAAAGTAATCACCATAGTCAATATTTTACTATAAGAAATATAGGTTTTCTTAAAAGGAACTCTCCATTTGATATAAAGGAACCATTACAAATAACTCCATGAGTAACAAGTGAATACACCAAGGTTATATATGACAACGATCAAACAACCAATGGAATGTGTGCTATCTGCTTTATTTACTGTACCCCGTTGGGTTGTGAGTTGAAGGCAGATGAGCACAATCGATTATTTGTTTACTCTAAGTATATATTGTTGGATTAATGTCTAAGTCCATAACTATAATTGGTAAGACTTGACCCGACCCGACATGGTCCATTTGGGTTGCATACCATCATGCACTTGGATGAGAGAAATAAGACACTTATGGTTATTAATATATTATAAGTTCTAGTATATTAATAATAAGAATAATAAGATTATTTAATTAGTATTGATCAAGAATTAATCTAGGATTAATTAAGTGATCAAAAGAAGACTAATTAAATATATGGGTTGATTGTGTAAATCATCCATACTTGTATAGTGGGCTAATGCTCCATGGATAATCAAGTTGGGCTAAAACCCATAGGATGGTCCATGGATGCTCCATGGTGTATTTGTACCCATGGATCCAAGGAAATGGAAAGTCATGACAATTAGGGTTTGCCCTAATTGTAACACTATATAAAGATCTTATTCTTGACAAAAAAGGGGCAACTAGAATCACACTAGTGTGTGTGAAGAAAGGGCTAGCCGATTTTGATGAGTGTAGAATTCTCTCAAGTCATTCCAAGTGTTTTGATGATTGTGATTCCATTTGAGGTGTCACACTTGGGGCACTAGACACTCAAGCTTCATGGAGACTTTCTTCTCCAAAGAGGTATGTATTCTATCTTGCTATAGTCATTGTGTTTGTATGCTAGATTAGGATAATACCTTGGATATTCTTATTTGCATGTATAATAGAGAAAACATAGATCCAAGGTATTTAGGGTTGCATGTACACTTAGGAGTGTTAGAATGCTCAAAACCCAACAGTGGTATCAGAGCCTAGGCTTGCTTTCTCTTATACTTGATGCAAATTGCTGAAAAATGCTGAAAAACTCGATTTTCTGGCTTTCTGGGCACTGTACTCGCCGAGTCCACTGATGAACTCGCCGAGTACATGAGTAAAATCATCCTACTCGCCGAGTAGGTTGATGCCACTCGCCGAGTAGGAGCCCCAGACAGCATATATTCGAGGTTTTTGGCTAGAAATGGACTAGGAACATTACCCTAAGTTGTTTTTGATGTTATAAACTTGTTTTTGATGTGGTAATGTTCATGCTAATCCATTTTCAAAGATAATTGTCAACAGATTCATGTTTTGTATTAGTTTAAGGTTTAGACTAATTACATGAAAAAGTTTGATTTGAATTATCTTGTTCTTATGAGTTGCTTAGATTAATAGAAATGTTGAGTGAAATAGTTGTTTTCAATCCATTTTAATCTAAGAGTTGAGTATAAAATGTGTTTGTGTAACTTGTCCTCAAGTTACATGAAGAGTCACATTAAAGACTCATAAAATTCATAAGAGTTGGCAATGGTTACAAAATGAAGAGTCTTGTGTCATTGAATAACCTTTTATGACTCCATAACTTGTCCTCAAGTTATGGAAGTTCAAGAGTCACTTCATTAAAGAAAAATATGTAACCATAATTAAATCCATAAGTTATAAAATAAAGAAAAAGTTAGTTCTTTTATTAGTTTAAAGTCTTCCATAACTTGTCCTCAAGTTATGGAACTTGAAGAGTTTTTGGATTAAAACTACTTTAAACACATAAGTTATGGAATTAATTAGTTTTGAATAGTTTCAAAACTTGCCCTCAAGTTTTGGAATTTGAAAAGTTTTCAAGTATGAATACTTTAATTCCAAGTTAGCCCTTAGAATTTTAAAAGTTAAAATTCAACCCTTATACTTATAATATTATAAGTTAATAATATATATATGTATAAGAGTAAAGTCAGTCTTACCGCTAGTACGCCTCATTCACGAAGCCGGTCTATAAGGTGGGTATAAGGTTGTTGCCTATAAAATGGCAACTTAATGGGTGTCCACTCTCACCCACCGCTTGCTTGACTGGTGGAGGGTCGTTAGCCGAACGGGTTTGACAGGACTAGAATTCTCCCTTCATTAAAAGTATTAATGATAATACTAAGTAACTAAACTCTTAATAATACCCAATCTTAGTTACTTAGGAAAAATGTGAATAAGGTGCTAATCCATGAAATTACACTTTGCACTTTGTTTAAGTCGTTAGTGGAGCGTGTGTGGTTAACCGGCACACTAACTTGGACTTAACAAGGTAGGTAAAGGGTGACTTAATATTTATCATAGCATCGATGGAGCGTGTGTGGTTAACCGACACATCGATTGAGGGGTAATTTATTAAGGGTACCAAGTGATTTGCATGGTTACTTCACACCTTGTTTTGTGATCCTCGGCATCCCAGTCACAAAACCTGAAGGGCACACTCGAGATTGAAACATGCCATTGAACAATTCAATGAATCTCAAAGATCTAGGAGTTTCAAAACCAATTAAAACCTAATAATACATTTCGTTTATCTTGGTGGAAATTGGTGAATCGTCATTCACCTACCTTCAAATATTTTATACCTTGGATTACGGCATACCTCTTCTAAGTTATAAAATAGTTTGTTGGGTCCTAGCCTTAATATTTCATATTGGGTGTCATATTAAGGACTTAAGATCAACTATCTTGAATATCTCCCAAAAGATGTCTGGTTTAGACATTTATGATCTTCCCAAATCTCTTGAAACAAGCTTTCCTAATGAAGATGATGTCCCATGGATATCATACTTCTTCACCTCCTCCAATTATTGTCCCTAACCCACAAGTTCTTGAAAAGTTTAAGGTCACTCAAGCCCTATTGGCAAGGCAAGGTCTAGGTGTGATTACATCTTGGAGATGTAGTCACATATTGACAAGCCGGGAGAGTTGGGTGTCAAAGTCTTGAGAAAGTTGGTGGTTCAATCACTTTCTAAGTCACATAGTGAGTTCTTTTGGAACACCTATGAAACCGACTATGACAAGACCCTTAATGATCTTATCTATTTGTTAAGATCAACTTCCTAAAACTTTATGGACATTGACAATGATGACATTAGATATCTAGTAAAGCTCTCTCTTCCCAATGGAAAGGGATCGGCCATAGTCAACTCGGTTGACCAAATGGTAAAGAGAAAAGCTAAGTCTGTGATAGTCTCGTGTACCATCATCAAAGGGTCCATATGTTTATATTGCCAAGGGAAGGGGCATTGGTTGCGAAGCTGCCAAATTTACCTAAGGATGTTAAAGTCAATAAGTTTGACTCTACTTCAGGTAAATTCCACTATCTAACTCTGTTAAGTTTCTATTCTGAGATTCTTGATACATGATGTGACTGGGTCACATGGTGATGTTTTAAGAATCAAAGAAAAGTGAAGAAACTTAAAGAAAGAATATGCTGAATCTGATCGCATAGATGGATTTCTATCGCATAGTTTGAAAAAATCGGATTCTTAAGCTACTTCCTAGGAGTTATGATATATTGCTTAGGAATAGATAACAACAAGTTTTCATGTGCTTATGGATTGTAAGGATAAGTTCTTTCCGCAAAGTTTTAAAATAAAAGAAAAATTTTTGATTTTATTTATTTTAAAAAATATCCTTACAATGGCATTTGAGGAAAAATTGTTGCTTATATAATTCCGTTAAGAGCAAGAGTGGAAATATGAAATTGATTCTTTCATTTGTGGTAATGTCTAAATTTACCAAATAAGGAAAGATTCTCATCACCCAAGTTTCAAGTGGACCGGAACTTGGAATCATGCAAGTTGTATAGCATGATGAATGAGAACTTTCAAGTTTTGGAAAAATTAAGACTAATTACTTGTTCACATGGATGTGTGAGTCAAGTAAAGGACTAAAGGATCGAGTACATAGTTTTGTGCACTGATTTAGTCCACCACAAAAGATTGGTAAGACTATTCGTCATAGTTTACTAAAGCTCAGTAAATATGATTATACTTACAAGCTTAAGTGTAACTCTGAGACATTGGAAAAAGGTTCCATTGTATGGCAGAGCGAATAAAGAAGAATCAATTTAGGCAGAAGGATAAAAGTTTCTCAAATCTGAAAAGACGGGAGAGTACTTTAGTATCCGTTTTGTGATCATCTTAATGATTAAGAAACCATAGCACAATTAGTTCTCTAAGGAAATCTTAGTGCATTCTTATGACTAAGAAGAGGGATCTTGAATTGTTGAAATGGTTAAATCAAGAAGATGAGTCATACTTCGTTCCAATACAAGTCTTAGAGTCATACTCCAAGATTGTAACTTGAGTGACATGTCTTAAAGAAGGTTTAAAACACTTGTCAAGTGTAAGAGTAAAAGTTTTCTACTCTTGTACATTTGAAATTGGTAAGTTGTGATGTTTTGGATAAAACAAAGACCAACTAAGGCCAATTGTGTGAAGTGTTTGTCTTGATTAGACTCCACACTATCTCTTGGATATTTGACAAGGGAGTCGTATAGGTCAAGAGGACAGTGGGAGTCTTAAAGGTCTTGAAAGTCTCAAGAACTAATCAAGAATAAAACCTGAAGTTCTTCACTAGCACACGACTTGAGGTTTATAACCTATCGTGTTGACATATTCTGTGCCCATTCCAGATAAAGTTGACTTTGCATATGAGTTCTTAGAGTTCTCAATGTGTTGCATAACAACTTGGAAGCAATGGCAGGCCCTTGAGCTGCCAAGTGGCAAGAAGTTAAGATTGAGTTCAATCCATATGGTTTTGGAGTTGTCATTATCTTTGTCTTATGATTATGGTTTTGACAAATTCATATGGGTAGGAACTCATACACCAGTAAATCTAAGTGTCATAAGGTTTCTCTCCGATTCATGAAAATGATGGTGAGGAAACACTTTCACTAAGTAGATTTTAGCTAGATAGCAATTGTGATATTTGCATTCTCAAAGTCGTTAGTGGAGCGCGTGTGGTTAACCGGCACACTAACATGGACTTGTGAGAAGTGGCAAAAAGGTCTAACCATTATGATTACGGCATACCTCTTCATAATTGTTTAGACTCACAAGTGTGCTATCTAAGGGAAGGTGTATGATTTTGATACAGCTTTATCAAAACAATCTAGCATCAGAAATCTGAACTTTGGTAAGAAAGTCAATGAAGTATTGATTTCTAGAAGTCCAGCTGATTTCTGAGTACATGTCACAGCTAGTGGGAGCATAAGTGATATGCTAATAATCATCATGTTAGTGGGAGCATGATAATTATGTTAAGTATTGCGAGCTAGCAATGTTAATTATAGAAAACAAAAGTTTCAATTGGGAAAAAGTTGTTTTGCTATAATTAAGGGAGAGGAAATTATGCTTCATCTCAAATCTATAAGCTTAGATCGTGAGGTTTTAATCATTTAGTCAAGGAAATATATATGAATTTCATGTTGGAATGGCTCAACATAAGGAAATTCTGTATATGGGTCCATTATTTGCGTTCTAAAATTCGATTATGATTATGGCATCCCTTTTCATAATCTGAATTATGAGAACTTGGCAAATTGAAATGGACATATTATAGCAAAAGACTGGTTTAGTCTTTATGTAAGACATCATGAATCGTGTCCCATATGCTTCGGATATAGGATCGATTACATGTGCTATAATCATCCGTTCTAAAATTTTCAAAATGCCTGGGGCATTAAGAAGGGAAAAGGTTTAGAACTGGATATGACTAAAAGGATTAAACAATTGTCGAGGACAATCTAAGGTTTACCAAAGATTGGTTGCTCAAGGACAGTTGGAAGTATAGTGATAATTCTGGAAGGACCATATTGACATAGTCTGTAAGGAGGCAACTCTTGTTCAGAAGTGATGGTCAAAATGGAATCTGGAAATGTTTCAAAGTTAAGATTTTTCAATCTGTGTAAGATTAAGGAAACTTAATGCAAGAAGGATATTTCCAAGGAGTTGATCTCCTTTGGAATACTCTGTAATGATTGTTGCCAAGTCTTTATGACTTTGTGCATAATCATTACGAGAGGATCAATGCATATAAGTTTAGAATCTGATAGATTTCAGTAAATGGCATGAATTTGGAATTCTTGCATTTGCAATAAGGATTTGGGAGTGTGAAAAGAGAATCATTGAAGTAATGTTCAATTGATCTAGTTCACAAAGTAAAGATCATAGACAAACATAGTATGCATACTTGGTGTGTGGCATGACTAGTGTTTAGAAAACATAGTGTACATGCTTGGAGCATGGGACAACTATTGTTTTAAATTCAAGAATAAAATTGATAGCTGAAACAATATATAATGAATAATGTGTAATCATATGGTGATAAATAAAAGGTGTTTTATTTATGTTCAAAGAGTTGATACCATATTGGATTCAATTATTATTGTGTTTCACTTTGCATGTTTTGACTTCCCGAATAAACTGGGTTATTCTTCCGGAATGACTAAGTTATTCAAACCATCCACAGTCGGTCATATGTTGGAAGTAGATAAGAATTAAGACTGTCATGATGGGTTGTAGAGGTCTAAGGTGTTGGACAAGGCTACAACAATCATGAGTGCTCATAAGTTCTGAGTATTGGATTCAACCCGCGCTCATTGGAATCACTTCATGGATTTTATCACGAGTGATCATGAGACGATAATATCTTATATTCTTCAAACCTAGAGATATGAGTTGTTACTATGAGTTGATAGTACATTGATTGCACGAAACCGCATTTGGTAACTCGGTGCTATAAAACGTGCTTTTGTGTATGATTCAACAAGTAGTAGAACAAGCCATATGAGTCGAAGTTTATCCGTTCCTTTTACCTTCGGGATAAAAGTGATATCTGTGGGCCCCTCGATGATTTGATGATGACAAATGGAAGTGCTCGGCCGGGCCAGGACTGATTTAATTTGTTCAATTAGTCAGTCGTCATAAATCGGAAATCGGGAAACAACAAATGGACAGAGAGAATGATTATAATCCATGTCTCAGTCCATATGATATCTAGAATGGAGGAATATATGATCCCTTATCTAATGGACAAGTCATTGACAAAGGTCAGAGTTCATCTACAAGGTCAGAGTTCGACAGAAGCTTTTTGAGAGCTACGATTGCCAGTTGGTTCCTGAAGTCATACGCAATAATAGTTTTAGACTTATCCAAGTGGGAGACTGTTGGATTAATGTCTAAGTCCATAACTATAATTGGTAAGACTTGACCCGACCCGGCATGGTCCATTTGGGTTGCATACCATCATGCACTTGGATGAGAGAAATAAGACACTTATGGTTATTAATATATTATAAGTTCTAGTATATTAATAATAAGAATAATAAGATTATTTAATTAGTATTGATCAAGAATTAATCTAGGATTAATTAAGTGATCAAAAGAAGACTAATTAAATATATGGGTTGATTGTGTAAATCATCCATACTTGTATAGTGGGCTAATGCTCCATGGATAATCAAGTTGGGCTAAAACCCATAGGATGGTCCATGGATGCTCCATGGTGTATTTGTACCCATGGATCCAAGGAAATGGAAAGTCATGACAATTAGGGTTTGCCCTAATTGTAACACTATATAAAGATCTTATTCTTGACAAAAAGGGGCAACTAGAATCACACTAGTGTGTGTGAAGAAAGGGCTAGCCGATTTTGATGAGTGTAGAATTCTCTCAAGTCATTCCAAGTGTTTTGATGATTGTGATTCCATTTGAGGTGTCACACTTGGGGCACTAGACACTCAAGCTTCATGGAGACTTTCTTCTCCAAAGAGGTATGTATTCTATCTTGCTATAGTCATTGTGTTTGTATGCTAGATTAGGATAATACCTTGGATATTCTTATTTGCATGTATAATAGAGAAAACATAGATCCAAGGTATTTAGGGTTGCATGTACACTTAGGAGTGTTAGAATGCTCAAAACCCAACATATATAACTTGTACCCACTTATTATGCATAAAAAGGATTGTAGTGTCATTTTACACAACTTCCATTAAAGTAGGAAATATAGGATTTTCTAGAGGAACAGGCGATCATTTCAAAAAAGAACTTACAGCTTACATCACTTTTACATATACTTTTTCCACATTTTACAACTTACTCACATCACTAAAATCTTATGAACTCACCAGCTTAATTGCTTATCAACTCTTTCAAATAACTTGTATTCTCAGGAGACTATTAGACAGGTGCTCGTGCTGGGACTTCAGAAGATGGAGCATTATAGCTTCAAGTCTTGTTTTGTTATTTGGTTATGACTTCTATGTTTTGTAAACACATATATATTGTAAACACTTTATTTCTAAATGAAATGGGTGTTCATTACTTGCTTACCATATACATATCTCGTGATACTTGACATGACGTCCTCCACCCCCGAACGTTTCCGCCGTTCCGGTTTTGGGGTGTGACAATATATATATATATATATATATATATATATATATATATATATATATATATATATATATATAGAATGGGCTAAATTTGATTTAGGATGGGCTAAGCTTGCATGGATAGTCCATGTAGTTTTTAACCCATGGATC
Organism: Lactuca sativa; assembly: GCF_002870075.4. Classification (NCBI taxonomy): domain Eukaryota; kingdom Viridiplantae; phylum Streptophyta; class Magnoliopsida; order Asterales; family Asteraceae; genus Lactuca; species Lactuca sativa. Next base: position 210,084,161 of record NC_056630.2, read on the forward strand.
CTATTGTTGGATTAGGTGTCTAAGCCCATAACTATAATTGGTATATACTTGAATTGATAGCAGCACAGTCCTTTTGGGTTGCCCTCAAACCTAGCAACCGGACAAGGAAATTATGAAAGGAGAGATACTAATTTATTATAAGATTAATAAATTAATGAATTTATTAATATGTTAAAAGATTAATATATTAATAAGAAATCATTTTGTTTAATTAATTGTTAGCCAGAAATTAATTAGAATTAATTTTGGGGTTAAAAGAATTAATTATAAAGTGCAGGGACTAGTTTGCAATTATCTAATAGTTGAGTGGAAGGCTCCAGAACCTCCTTGGAAGGAGGTGGACGAAATCTATAGGGGAAACCCTAAGGATTTCGTCCAAGGGGGCTTGGATAAGGCCTTTGGCTTTGCTTAGGCCCTAAGCAAGGAGCATTAGGGTTTTTCCTAAACCCTAGATCCCTCAACTATATAAGGAGCCTCCTGGTTCACATTTTGGTCACTTTTTCTTTGGAAGAAACCCTTAGGGCCGAAAATTGCATACTCCCTCTCTCTCCTTCTACTTTCCTTCTTGCTAGTTTGGGTGTGATTCCATTAGAGGCATTACACTTGTGGTGCTAAGCTTCCAAGAAGATCAAGATCAAGATTAAGGGAATTATCAATTGTTTACTATAACAATTGAAAGGTATGTAATTTCTAGACCCTAGTTTGTGAATTTCGAAAATAGCCTCTCTCCTCTAGGGTTCTTATTTTGCAATTCAAAGTTGTATGTTCAATAGCTAAAACATAGATCCAAAGTAGGTTGCATGTGAACTTAGGAATTGTATTCTAGTTTATTTGTTTTACCTAGAAAACCCATCAGTGGTATCAGAGCCATTGTTGTTTTAAATTGAATTGCTATAATAGTTGAATTGCAAATTAGGGTTTATAGCCATTAAACCCTAAAGGCCAAAATTTTTGATTTTAGGGTTTTGGTGCAAAGGGTTTTCGAAAACCCTAGCCTCCATGAGCCCTAGTCAAAATTAGGGTTAGGGTTTCCAAAACCCTAGCCTCCTCCCCTTGTAATTTCGAAATATGCTCCCCCTTTTAAGGTTTCTTTGTTTTGGATAATAGTTGCCTTATTGGATAATTGAGATAAATAAGGAAATTATCCTATCCCCATATTTTCGAAATCTAGAAGGGATATGGATTAAGATTAAAGTAAGTGTTTGATTTAATTAGATAATCCTTACTAGATTTAATTAATTAATTAAAAGTTAATTAATAGACAAATATTAAATCTAGTTATTTGGTTGAGAAAATTAAGGAAATTATCCTATCCCCATATTTTTGAAATCTAGAAGGGATATGGATTAGGATTAAGTTAATTGTTTAATTTAATTAGATAATCCTTAAAAGATTTAATAAATTAATTAAAAGTTAATTAATAGATAAATATTAAATCTAATTAATTGGTTTACTTAAATTTAAAATTTAATAGTTTAAATTTCGAAAAATTTATATAAACCCTTGGAGTTTTAAAATGTTTTAAAACACACCTTATATGTATATTATAATTAAAAGTTAAATATTATATATGTATAAGAATATGGTCAGTCAAATCGCTAGTATGCCTCATTCACGAAGCTAATCTATAAGGGGGGTATAAGGAAACTGTCTACAAAATGGTAGTTGAATGGGTGTCCACTCTCATCCACCGCTTGCTTGATTAGTGGAGGGTCGTTAGCAGAACGGATTTGATAGGACAACTACATCTCATTAAAAGTATAATGTTATTAAAGAAAGCACTAGAACATTATTTTACAAAATCCCAACTCTAGTTACTTTAGGAGAAATGTGAAAAGTATGCTAATCCATGAAATTGCACATTATGCTTTATTGGTCGGTAGTGGAGCGTGTGTGGTTAACTGGCACACTAAAAGGCACTAATAAAGAGTAGTAATGGGTATCTCATAATTGTCATTTTGATGGAGCGTGTGTGGTTTACCGGCACATCAATAGTTAATGGTAAAAACAATGAGGTTACCAAGCACATTTGCATGGTTATTCACATCTTGTTTGTGATCCTCGGCATCCCAATCACAAATAGAAGAGCATAATCCGAGATTAAAACATGCCATTGAATAGTTTCAATGTATCTCAAAGAATCTAGGAGTTTCCAATACATTTAAAACTTAACCTTCTTTTTCGTTTTCATGGTGGAAATTGGTAAATCGTCATTTACCTACCTTCAAATATTCTGCAAATTGGATTACGGCATCCCTCTTCCAATTTGTGGAATGTTGTGTTGGATCCTAGCCTCGATGTTTCTTTTGGGTGTTACATCAAGGATTCTTATCAACTAACTTGAATTTTCTCCGATTTTTGTAGATGTCTGAATCTAACCATGGTCTTCCCGAATCTAAAGGAAAAAAATATTCCTGCTCAAAGTCAGTTCCACTATGAAGGTGAAAGATCAATCCCTACCATGTGGACTAACTTGATTCCACTTCCTCCACCTCCTCCCGTTGTTCTCCCAAACCTACAAGTTCGAAGGCTTGAAAAGTTCAAACTCACTCAAGCCCTTTTGGCAAGTAAACACGAAGATGGGAAACCTGTGTGTGCACACGTCTTAGAGATGAAGTCACACATTGATAGGTTAAGCATGTTTGGTGTCGAGATTTCAAGTGAGTTGGCTGTTGACTGGGTTCTTCAGTCACTTCCTGAATCATATAGTGAGTTCGTTAGAGAGTACTATATGATGGATCACGACGTGACCCTCATTGATCTCACCTATTTGCTTATAGCTGCTGAATCAGCAATGATTTGGCGTGCTGATCAAGCAAATTTGTCTGATGAATCAAACTCCCAAACTTCAATGGACATTGAAAATGATGACATTGGAGATCTAGAAAAGGTAAACTCTGAGATAGTTCCTTGTGTCACTCCAAAAGAGTCCATTTGCTTTTATTGCCAAGAGAAGGGGCATTGGAGACGAAGCTGCCCTATCTACCTGAGAGATCTAAGAGATGGGAGAGTCTAGTGTTATGACTCCTCCTTGGGTATAAAATCCACTATCTAACTCCATCAAGTTCCTATTAATTGATTCTTAATACATAATGTGATAAGATTACATTTGAATGTTTTGCAGGATGAGGGAAAAGAGAGGAAGCTTGATGGAAAAGCAAGATGAGTCTGATCACGAAGAAATGGATCACCGTCGCATGGATTCGAAGATCAGATTTTGAGCTTAGAAAGTTATGATAGATTCGTTAGGAATAAATACATAGTTTTTCAGTTGATTTTGCATTGTAAGGACAAGTTTTCCGCTGCTTTTATGAATAAAATAAAAATTTTGGTTTGAATAATTTTATATATCCTTGCAATGAAGTCGTTATGAAAAATTGATGTATTGTTATCAATAATGGATTTGATTCTTAATTATGTCATTTGTGGAAATGTCGAGAATTTGCCAAATGAGGAAAGATTCTCATCGCCCAAGCTTCAATTAGACAGAAACTTGGAGTCATGCAACTTGATTGCGTGATGAATGAGAAACTTCATATTTGGAAATTAGACTAATTCTTTGACAAAGTGTCAAGAGAAGGACTAGGAGATCAAGTACAATAGGTTGTACATTGATCAAGTTCACCACGAGAGTGATAAAGATATTCGTCATGATTTACTAAAGTTTAGTGAATATGGTTATGCTTATAAGATTAAATATAATTCTGAGTTGATTGAAAGAATTCCAATCAATGGCAGAACGAATAAGAAGAATCAAGTAGGCAGAAAGATAAAAGTATCTCTATTCTAAGAAGAAGGGAGAGTAACTTTTATTGTGTTTTATGATAAGTCTTAATGATTAGGAACCATATCTCAATTGATCCTCTAAGTAAGTCTTAGTACATTTGCATGTCTAAGAAGAGGAATCGAGAATTGTGGAAATGGTTAAAATCAAGAAGTCAATCATACTTCGTTCCAACATCAAGTCTTAGAGTTATACTCCAAGATTGTGAATGGAGTGACAAGTCTCAAGAAGGTTTATAACACTCATCAAATGTGGAATTTGGAAAAGTTTTCTTATTCTTGCACATTTAAAATTTGTAAGTTGTGATGTCTTGGATAAGACAAAGACCAACTAGGACAAATTTTGTGAAGTGTTTTGTCTTGATAAGAACCACACTAACTCTTGAATATTTGTTTTGTCGAGGAAAGTTTCCTGACAAGAGAATCGTATATGTCAAGAGGTCAGTGGGAGTTTTAATGATCTTGAAAAAGGTTTCAAGAACTAATCAAGAATAAACCTTATCGATCATCACTAGCACACGACTTGAGGTTTATAGCCTATCGTGGATGACATACTCCTTTTCTATGCCATTCTAATTGAATTAATTATGCAAGTGAGTTCTATGAGTTCTCATGTGAATGCATAAAGACATAGCACCTTGATCAATGGAAAGTACATTGATAAGTAAGGATGAGTTGATAAACCACTTGGAAGACATGGTGGGCACTCGTGTTACCATGAGGCAAGAAATCGAGATTGAGAAAGTTCAGTCCATATGAGTTTGGATTTGTCACAAACTTTGGTTTTGACAAATTCACATGGATAGGAACTTATACACCACAAAATCTAAGTGTCATAAGATTACCTCCTTCATGAAAATGACTGTGAGGAAATGCTTTCACTAAGAGAGATTTTAAGAAGATAGCAATTGTGGAAATTGTATTCTCAAATTCGTTTATGGTTACGACATCCCTTTCCATAGTTCGAATTATGAGATTTGACAATTAGTATGAACATTTGGGACTTAGTGACATAAGTTCTGAATTTGTCTAGACACACATATGAGCTTTCTAAGGCAAAGGTGTATGATTTTAAGAAGCTTTGATAAAGGCTTATCAAAGCATTAGGTATTAGAAATATGAACTGAAGGAATTCAATAAGCATTGTTCTCTGGAAGTTCAATTGTTTTCTGAATACATGTCAAAGCTAGTGGGAGCATAAGTGTTATGCTGGTAAGAAAATAATCATCATGTTAGTGGGAGCATGATTATTATGGTAAAGTATTGCGAGTTAGCAATATTAATTATAGAAAACAAAGATTCACTTTGCAAAGTTGTAATGTTTGAAAAGTTGTTTTGCTATAATTAAGGGAGAGAATATTATACTTCATTTCAAAATTCTAAAGCTTAGATCGAGAAATGTTAATAAATTTAGTCAAGGATATATAGTGCATTCTCAAATTCGATTATGATCACGGCATCCCTCTTCATAGATCGAATTGTGGGAACAGGACACATAAAATATTATGGCAGAAGGATGATAAAGTATCACTTCTTTATGTGAGACATTATGCATCATGTCCAATACGCTTCGGGTATAGGATCGATTGCATATGCTGTAATATTTTACCATTCTAAAATTTTCCAAATGCCTAGGGCATTAAGAGGGAAAAAGGAACTAGAATCGGTTTTGACTAAAATAATTAAACAACTATCAAAGGAAAATCTGAGGTTCACTGAGGATTTGTCGTTTGTGAGTAGTTAGAAGTATAGTATTGAATGGGCTATATTGACATTATTATGAATAGATAAGATTCTATTAAGAATAAGCTGTCATATGGCAAATATGGAAATGTCTCCATATTGGGAGTTGGATGTTGAGAGTCTGTGTCTAGATTAGAAACTTTTATGCAAGAAGGATGTTCAAAGGAATGTACTTTGAATGTGAGACTTCACGTCTATGGAATTATCTTGTAACAATTTCCGATAGAGTACTTTGTAATTTCATTTGCCAAGTCTTGGTGACTTTTGTGCTGTGACTTTGCGAAAGGATCGTTGCATAAAATGTTAGAATCTAGCATATTCTAGTAGTTGCAAGAACCTTGTGTTCTAACACTAATAATAGGGATTGGGAATTGTGAAATGAGCATCATTGGAAAGGTTTTTCAATTGATCTATTTCGCAAAGTATGGACCATAGGAAACCAAAGTGTGCATGCTTGGAGCATGGGACAATTGTGTTTATAATTCAAGTAATAAGTTGATTTTCTGAAACTGTAAGTAATGAATAATGAGTAATCAATATGGTGTTTAAATAAAAGTGTTTTTATTTACACTCAAAAGCTTTGGGGCCATATAGGATTAATATTATTATTGCGTTTCACTTTGCATGTTTTGACTTCCCGAATAATAAGATTATTCAAACTCCACAGTCGCTCGTACTTTTGGAAGTAAGTAGTGAATCAAGACTGTCATGAACTGGATTGTAGAATTGTCTAAGGATAGACATGGCAATAGATTTGCTGCAACGTTCATGAGTACTCAGAAATTGAGATTTGAGTATTGGATAAACCCACGCTCAGAATATTACGTCATGGAATTCATCACGAGTAATACTGAGACGATAATATCTATGATCTTGAAACAGAGATATATGAGTTGTAATTTGCAAGTCGGCTATACATTGGTGATACGAAAACGCATCAGTAACTTGGTGTTATAAAACGTATTGTCATGTATGGTTTGATGAGTAAAAGATACAAGCATATGAGTCAATGTTTATTCGTTCCTTTTGCCTTAACCGGAAAAGCGATATATGTGGGCCCCTCGATGATTTGGTGTTGACTTATGTGTTGGGCCCAGCCAGGACTAATTGATGTGTTCGATTAGAAGTCCTATATCATCACAAATCAGAAATCGGGAAACATAGATTCTGGACAAAGAGATTGATTATATTCCATGTCTTATGTATAGAGATATCTAGTAGAACGAAGGGTCATGTGATCTCTTATCTTAGGACTCGTAATTGACTGGGTCAGAGTTCGGCAGCAGCTTTTTGGAAGCTACAATTTGCTGGTCAAATTTAGAAGGCATACTAGCAATTATAGTTACAGACTTATCCAAGTGGGAGACTGTTGGATTAGGTGTCTAAGCCCATAACTATAATTGGTATATACTTGAATTGATAGCAGCACAGTCCTTTTGGGTTGCCCTCAAACCTAGCAACCGGACAAGGAAATTATGAAAGGAGAGATATTAATTTATTATAAGATTAATAAATTAATGAATTTATTAATATGTTAAAAGATTAATACATTAATAAGAAATCATTTTGTTTAATTAATTGTTAGCCAGAAATTAATTAGAATTAATTTTGGGGTTAAAAGAATTAATTATAAAGTGCAGGGACTAGTTTGCAATTATCTAATAGTTGAGTGGAAGGCTCCAGAACCTCCTTGGAAGGAGGTGGACGAAATCTATAGGGGAAACCCTAAGGATTTCGTCCAAGGGGGCTTGGATAAGGCCTTTGGCTTTGCTTAGGCCCTAAGCAAGGAGCATTAGGGTTTTTCCTAAACCCTAGATCCCTCAACTATATAAGGAGCCTCCTGGTTCACATTTTGGTCACTTTTTCTTTGGAAGAAACCCTTAGGGCCAAAAATTGCATACTCCCTCTCTCTCCTTCTACTTTCCTTCTTGCTAGTTTGGGTGTGATTCCATTAGAGGCATTACACTTGTGGTGCTAAGCTTCCAAGAAGATCAAGATCAAGATTAAGGGAATTATCAATTGTTTACTATAACAATTGAAAGGTATGTAATTTCTAAACCCTAGTTTGTGAATTTCGAAAATAGCCTCTCTCCTCTAGGGTTCTTATTTTGCAATTCAAAGTTGTATGTTCAATAGCTAAAACATAGATCCAAAGTAGGTTGCATGTGAACTTAGGAATTATATTCTAGTTTATTTGTTTTACCTAGAAAACCCATCACCTATGGAATTGAAAGGTCATGGGTATTAGGTTTTACATGGATGTAACCCTAAATCCACCATACTATATAAAGAGGTCTTTGGCACTAGTGTGTGTGAAATAAGGGTGGGCTGATTTCTAGTGTGCTTCATACTCTCTCAAAGTCTTCCAAGTTGTTTTGGTGATTTGTGATTCCACTTGAGGCATTCACATTATTGGTGCTAGGCTCTTGAAGTTCCAAGTAATCAACCACAGGAAAAGGTAAGTCATTCTTCTAGTTTTATGTTACAAGTACCCCATGATATGCTAGTTAGGATGAGAACCTTGGATAAATCAATTTTTCATGTATAATAGAGAAAACAAAGATCCAAGGTTTATAGGGTTGCATGTACACCATAGGAGTGTTAGAATGCTCAAAACCCTCCAATTATAACCATACTAATGCGACTAGTGGCCTGAACGACGTTCTTCAGACATCCGAACTGTTACGACATTTGTCACCCTAGACTGATCGGTCTAACTGTAGCTAACAGCTGAGGTGCGGGGTTGTCAATCTCGTATAGATCTATACACAAGTGTTACACTCTCCCTACAAGAGACTCTGGTTATAATTCATGACTTTAGTATGTACTCTGTTATGTACAGTGAAGCCAAATGTCTCACAACCAGTATCAACCGATTTACGTGAACTGAAAACCCATTTTTCTTGTAAATGTAATAATTATACATTTAAATAATTATTTGTTTCTTCTGTAATGATAGTGTAGTATTTGTGACTCTTAAACTATACCAATTATAGTTTATCTTGTTTGTTTGTTAAAAATATTTATATAATCATTTACATAAATACATAATAGTTATCTTGTCTGGTTTCAAAATGCATGTCAAAACATCATGTTTTTGGCTGTAACCCACTAAATGGTGAAATATCTCGTTTGTAACCCTTTTATGTTTGAAAAGCTATATGTTGGTAAGAAGTCCAAAAAATCTTCGTTGTTTCGAAATCATAACTTGCCTTGTGATTAGATAACAAAATTTTATCTTTTGTTTTGTTAGTTTTGCATTTCAAAACTAATAGATCACAAATAATATCTACAAACTAGTGGTAACCATATTCCATGCAAACAACGTTTTATATTTATCATATAGATGAAATATGCAAGTATTTGTGTAAAAACTAAACTTTACTTGTATCCCCCCCCTAAAAACATGAAAAACTCGAAAATGTGGGGGTATGAACTTACATTGAGAGTGGTTGTGGGTTGTTTGAAGAGATGATGTGAAGATTTCCAAGCCTAAACACTTGAATGAGGTTGATGAACTTCCTTGGAAATGATATTATCCTAATAGTTTTAACACATAATAATGTGTGTAAATAGGATGAAACTAACATGAAAGTGTATAAAAACACTAGATTAACAAGAAAAGCTTACCAAAATTATAAGAACCACTTGGAAAGATTTATCTAGAAAGAGCTTGAACTTGTTCTTTGAGAGAATATGGAGTATCGTAAGGTAATATGGAAATGGTGGGGGATTTATGGGGTTGATCTCGACCATATATGAAGGGAGAAAGTGATGGGATATTTGCCTAGTTACCTATTGGTTTATTACATGGATAACTGTTGGGTATTAATTCTTATGGGAAACTGATGTATCCATCAAGTCACAAAGTAAACTTCCTTATCTTTTCTTTATCCCACCGAAATCACACTGGGAAAGGATCAAATTGGTGATTTCGGCCAAGGCATGACCGAAATCACCTTGTACACCACCAAAATCACATGTGATTTCGGTCCTAGTGCTTTTGGTCTTGGTGTGATTTTGGCCTAGAGGTGCTTTCAGCCATGACATCACCCACTAAAGGGTGATTTCGGTTTTGGCATGGGATATGGGTCCTTAGCATGATTTCGGTCCTAAGCCATCCACAAATAGCGTTTTTGGTTTGGTATCACCCTCCCTAAAGGGTGATATCGGTTCTAGGCCTGAATATTCCAAAGCAAGGTTTAATGTATGATTTTTGCTCTACTTGTTGAGTTTCAAGGTTCATTATGAACATGGTTTCAAAGTATATATATATATATATATATATATATATATATATATATATATATATATATACTTATACAAATGATGTCTTTTGGCTTTCAAAGATTTATTTCAACAAAGTTATGATGTGGTTTTACTTATACATAGATACATTTCAGACCTTGCTTGACCCAAAATTTGTCAGATGTCACACGCATGGCAAGCTGCAGCCTCTAGAGCTTCCCATGTGGAAATGGGAGCATATTTCGATGGACTTCATCACCAAATTGTTGAGGACGGCAAAGGGTTTTGATGCTATTTGGGTCATCGTGGATCGATTGACCAAGAGTGCCCATTTCCTGGCAATTCAAGAGAGTTCTTTGACCGAGAAATTGGCCGATGTATATATTCACAAGACCGTTGCTTGCCATGGGGTTCCGGTCTCTATTGTTTCAGACTGTGATGTTCAGTTTACCTCCCGTTTTTTGGCAGAAGTTCCATGAGGAACTAGGCACGAGGTTGCACTTCAGCACTGCTTGTCATCCGCAGACCGACAGCCAGAGTGAGTGGACGATACAGACCCTTGAGGATATGTTGCAGGCTTGTGTCATTGATTTTGGTGGGAGCTGGGACTCCTACCTACCTATTGTGGAATTCTCCTACAACAACATTTTTCACTCCAGCATTAGTGCTCTGTCTTTTGAGCTCTTGTATGGGCGGAGATGTCGTACCCCGGCCTGCTGGGGTGAGGTTGGTCACAGGGTTATGGTGCGGACTTGATGGGTTTTGAGCATTCTAACACTCTTATGGTGTGCATATAACCTTATGTGCCTTGGATTTATGTTTTCACTATTATACATGCAAATATACAAAAATCCAAAGCATCATCCTAACTAGCATAGTATGGAGCAACTATACTACAAAAGTCTAGTTATATGACATACCTTTTGATGGAGCTTGAAGTCTTGAACCTTTAAGAGCTTAGCCCCAATAGTGTGGAAGCCTCAAATGGAAAACATCACCAACAAATGGAATAACTTGCGAACAAGGTTACTTTGGTTCTCCCTATGAAATCAGACCTTGCCCTTACTATGTGTATCCACTAGTGCCATTTCATCAACCATGGGATCCTTTATATAGTGTGGCTCATTAGGGTTACACCATGTAAACCCTAATGTGCATGACTTTCCATTTCCTTCATGATCTATGGGTTTTAACCTCCATGGAGTATCCATGGTATACCACATGGGTTAAGCCCAACATGAAGGAAAATGGATCACAAGCCCACATATATAAGAATGAATGATATACATAATCAATCCCCATATATTTAATTAGTCTCTTTTGATCACAAAATTAATTCCAAATTAATTCTTGATCAATACTAATTAAATAAGATGATTTTATATTAATATATTAGAACTTATAATATATTAATATAAATCATAAATAACCTTTTCTCACTTATCAATCCAATTGTTTCGATGCCATGCAACCCAGATGGACCATACTACTCTCGGGTCGAGTACATACCAATAATAGTTATGGGCTTAGACATCTAATCCAACAGTCTCCCACTTGGATAAGTCTAAAACTATTATTCAAGTATGACTCCAAGATCCTGACTAGCAATCGTAGCTCTTAAAGCCGCTATCGAACTCTGACCAAGTCAAATAACGTGTCCATTAGATAAGGGATCATATATTCCTCCATTCTAGATATCATATGGACTAAGACATGGATTATAATCATTCTCTCTGTCCTTTTTTGTTTCCTGATTTCCGATTTATGACGACTAACTAATTGAACAAATCAAATCAATCCAGGCTTGGCCAAGCACTTAGGGGTGTCATCACTAAATCATCGAGGGTCCCACAAGTATCGCTTTTATCCCTCCAAGGGTAAAAGGAATGGATAAACTCACTACTAGAAAACTGGCCTTTACTGACGCGCAAACAATGACACACACTGATAGACGACACGCATTTGTACGTGCCTTAAAAACTAATGTCAGTTTTCCAAAATTTTAAGGATTGAGGACGCGCATTTATACGGGCCCTAAAATTAGTGTTAGAAAAGAAAAAAAAGTAATGCGGAGGGCGCTTTTCATAAAATGTGCGTCGTGTAAGTGTGTCACTTTATAATTTTTTAATGAAACACGCGTTTTAGGCGGGAAATGATACGGTGGAAACAAAATCCCCAAATTTTTTGAAGACCCGCTCATTCTTTTCTCTCTACCTGCCGATGACCTTCATTTTCTCCCCTCCTTCTCTCTGTAAAACCTAACAGCCGCCACCACCAGAAACATGAAGACCATTCTCTTGATCGTATCTTTATGGCGACGATTCTCTCTCGATTGGATCGAAGAACGCTCACTCTCTCCTTAGATCTCCCGCGATTCTGATCCCCCCTCTTTGTAACACCCTCGCTTCCTTCCAGAAATCGAAGACCATTCTCTCTTGATTGTATCTTTATGGCGACGATTAGACACAATAATCTCAACATAAAATTGGTAACAAAACTCGTCTTCACCTCTACCCTACTCCATCTACAACGACTTCTCACATTTACAAACCCTAGTCCAGTTGCGCTTCTAGCCTTGGTCCTTTTTCTTCATCCGTTCAGCAAATAAGGGGAACACGGCTTCTCATTTACAAACCCTAGTACAGAAGCGCAAGGATTTGGTTCGACCAGTGGGTTGTGTTGTTTTAGTTTAATTGACAACTTAGAGCTAATCATGGTATGTTCAATTGTAATAATCTCAATGCAATTCTCTCTAGTTGAATTCTACTTTTCCATTTGTCTATATGAACTGCCTTGTAGTTTTTGATCTGTGTATGGTTTAACAAACATCTTTGGGCTACCTATGTTCAATGGATATGTAATTTTAGTTTTAGGTTTAGACCTATGGTCTACTGTTCATGTTTAGGAGAATTTACCGAGTAAAATATGTTATACTTATAACTATTACATGGTGTGTCTGCCTAACTTTTTGATATCATTACAGAATAACTCTCCATTTCCAAATGGAGGAGATTTAATGGCAGACCTTGAGGAGGCTTTGGTCAAACATCGATCTAATCACATAACAGGTTCTAAAATGGCAGAAACAAGGGAAAAACGGATCGAGAGCCACATCTAAAATCGTTTGACACAACTTGAAGGTTGCCATAAGAAGCATTTTTATTATACTTTAACATTGTAGAGAAATATTCAGATTGCTTGGTAATCTCTGTGTAGTTAAATGCAGTTTCTTTTTGGCAGCATAAACTTGATTTTTGCATTTTGCCTATTTTCATAATTACATCAAGGGTGCAAATTTGATTATGGGAGATTGATAGAAAGCACCTTCATCGTTTCCATGTTCTTGCCTTTGGATTCAAGAATGCTTGATATCCTGTAATGGAATTGAGACCAGTCAACTCCAATATATTTCTGTTATTTTCATTGTTTCTGGTTCCCCTTCTTGAAGAAGTTATTACTATGTTGATGGTTTAAAATCACATTGCATTGTATTTAAATGGAATTCTCCTTTCATAGAATTCAAATTGTTTTACCATAATCTTTGTAAGGAATTAAAGTCCTAATGCTCTGTAAACCAACACCCTAGACCTTTATTTGATGTCTTATACAATTCTACATGAATATTTACTGGCAGGTGAAGTTGTTTGTAGATATCATTTAACTTTACTCATTTGTTTTTTTTATCATGAATTTAGAATTACCTTTAAGCAGAGGTGAAGGCCTTCAGTCAAAGTGTTTGCTTGAACTCCATGGACTTAAGGTATACTGTAGTTTATAACATCTTGCTTTTCCATATTTTCTTTTGTATCTAAAGATTAACATTTAATGGGTTAAATGCAAGAAACAACTATGTACTTTCATCTATTTCCTTATCATAGCATTCTACTTGCATCTTTTTCTACTACAACATTGTACTTCAGTAGATTTTTTCAAGTACAATGTTGTAATGAGAAAAAGAAATCCATAGTATAATTAGATAGAGTTTTTAAAGTACAATGTGTTGATAAGAAAAAAGTTGAAAGTACAATGTTGTAATAGAAAAATGGAAGATTAATGCTTATGCTTCTTTGAACATCATTTGTTGCAGAGACTAACGAAATTAGAGGAGGAAGAAAAGAATAGAGTAGAAACTAGGAAGAGGAAATTCTTTGCAGAAATACTTAATGCAATAAGGGAACTCCAGTTGCAAGTTCAGGCCTCTCAAAAACGTAGGAAGCAAAGGAATGATGTTGTTCAGGTATGTAAATTATTTCCCTATATTTATATCTATGTATAATATATAATGTATCTACTTTTATACATCAGGAAGCTTACATGAGAATGGTTGAGGAAAGCAAGAATGAAAGGTTAACTATGCTTTTAGGGAAAACAAATGATCTTCTTGTGCGTTTAGGAGCTGCTGTTAGGCATCAAAAAGATGTTGAACATGATGGAATTGAACCTCTGAATGCTCCAGAAACTGAATTGCCTGAATCATCATCGGCTACAAAGATTGGAACTCCTGATGAATCACAGCTTGATGTGGATGTCGATTTAACTGAGGCAAAACTTGATAATGGAGTGAAGACCTCTGACTTACTTGAAGGACAACGACAATATAAGTCATCCATTCAATTCAGGAGAAGGTAATGTTTTTCTCCCACTCAAAAAGGCTCTTCATCCTCATCTGTGTAAAAGACATGAATGCCATCTTTATCCTGATCATTGAAAATAACCCATGTAATAGATACAATCTTAAAGTCATTGAGCTACTTTTTCAATAACCCAAAATATACTTGTAAATAACATAAAAGAGTTAAAGTTATATATTTAAGATAAACAAAGGAAATATATATGCAAATAAAAGAGTACTTTTTTGGTCTCTTGAGTATAGCTGACTTTTGCAATTCTGTTCTCAAAAAGATTCCCCTTGCTATTTTGGCCCTTATTTGTGGTTTTATAACGTTGTTGGTTCCTGTTCCTAAGTAAAATAACTATATTTTTAAGATCAATATTGCAAAAATCAGCCATACTCAAGAAACAAAAATATTCATTTTATGTGAAACAGGGACCAAAAACATCACAAGAACCTCAAAAAAGGGACCAAAATTGAAAAAAAAAAGTTAGCTCTACTCAATTCATTCTAAATAAGAATATAAAATAAAGTAGGTTTTAACTTTTTATTATTAGATTTCCTGCCAACTTAATAATAATAATAATAATAATAATAATAATAATAATAATAATAATAATACTTGGCAGGTTATGATTCTTTCATATTTCATCATTTTAGAAAGGAAACGCCAAACACCCCCTAATGAGATATGAGCTAATGGTATTTAGTATTTTTGTGGTTGGGATGCATTTTTGTATAGGTAACAGAGCAACCTGCAACACTTCAGGGTGGAGAACTAAGACCCTACCAACTATAAGGGCTTCAATGGATGTTATCTTTATTTAACAACAATCTGAATGGAATATTAGCTGATGAAATGGGATTGGGGAAGACAATTCAAACCATCTCCTTGATTGCATATTTCATGGAAAACAAAGGTGTCTCTGGTCCTCACTTGATTGTCCTCACTTGAGTGTAGTGAAGAAAGCACATCTTGGCCTTGTTACAACCCTAGCCTTCTCACAGGATTCAAGGTTCCCTCTCTTTCTTTCTGATAAATTCTTTAATTCAGACTTCACACCTTTGACCTTTCCATACCCGTATTTTTTTTATATAAGAAAGCTTGTTGTTTTTTTTTTGTAATACAGAGCCCTGGTGTTTGCATCTCTTGATTCAAGTGCAAGGGTCACACAAATGAAAGAAACCAAAAACAGTGGTATATCACTTTTTCTCTCCTCACTCACATCATCATATAAACACGTGTACTTTCTATTGGATTTTTGTAGCTTGCTTATAGAAGAGAAAACAAACACTGATAAGAACATGTTAACCATGTTTGATGTGTTGAGAAGGAACAGAACTGTACAGCCTGAAACTTTAGTCCTGACCTGTAAACCCTGGTAATCATAATTTTCTCACTTTCCAATTCATATTTATATATATTTTCTATGTACCATTTCTTGTCGTTTTCCTCCTTGACCAGGTAATATCATCAATTTGTTTCTTTCTACTTAGTATTTCTTACTGGTTGTGAACAAGCCTCTCATCTTACAATTGAGTTTATAGGAATCAACAATTATTGTGAAACTTCTAGTGTTTAGATTTCTTACTGGTTGTGAACATTTGTTTCTTCCCTTTCTACCCTTCACTTGCAGGTTGATGATTTGTCAAGAATGTTCAGAATATTTTCCAAAAATACCCCATGGATTGGATCCTGTCTCTAGTATGTTTAAAAAGGTTTGTGATTTAGAAGCTTTCGAGGAAACGACACTCAAGCAAAAGTAAACACACACAGAGTTGTTGGCACATAGTAAGCTAGATAATGCAATTGTATATAAATGAGTTCATTTTTTATAACATTTACTCAGTACTGGAATAATTATTTGTATTTGACATATTAGTGAAATGAATTATCTTTGTTATTTATGGTATTTTATTTTGTATTATGAGATTTTTAATGTATTATTTAATTTGAAAATTAGTAAATCTATAAATAATATTTTTTTTAAACATTTAAAATTATGATAAGCAAAAATGTGTGTCATCTTCATTTATGACATGGCCTTTCTTGACAGGGGCTTTCTTGATACGCATTGCATGTCATTAACACGCGTGTCGTAAGGTTACAACACGTGAATGTGTATCGTCTTCCTTTATGACAGGGCCTTCCTTGATACGCATTGCGTGTCGTAAACGCGCGTCGTAAATGCGCATCGTAAATGAGCGTCGTAAATGCGCGTCGTCTTTCTTTATGACAGGGCCTTCCTTGACGTGCATTTGCGCGTCGTCGGAGCCTTTTATGACGCACAATGAGCGTCGTAAAAGGCTGTTTTTCTAGTAGGGACTTCGACCCAAATGCTCGCTTGTACTTACTCATCAAAATCACACACAACGATATGTTTTATAACAACCAAGTTACTGGTTGCGTTTACATATGTCAATGTGCAACCAACTCGCAACTACAACTCACACTTCTCTGTTTGAAGAATATAAGATATTATCGTCTCATGATCACTCGTGATAAAATCCATGAAGTGATTCAAATGAGCGTGGGTTGAATCCAATACTCGAATCTCATTCCAGGAGCACTCATGAACACTGCAGCCACTTTGTCCCAGACAAACTACATACCCATTCATGACAATCTTGCCTCAATACCTACTTCCAAAGTATGATCGACTGTGGATGGTTTGAATAACTTAGTTATTCGGGAAGTCAAAACATGCAATGTGAAACACAATATGTTCTCAGACCTTATGAATATAAATAAAACACTTTTTATTTAATCACCATATTGATTACACATTATTCATTGCATAATGTTTCAAATAATCAACTTAATACTTGAACTAAAACAATAATCATGTCATGCTCCAAGCATGCAAACTATGTTTGTCCAGATAATAGTTATGACATACTCCAAGTATGCACACTATGTTTATCTATGTTCCTTACTTTGTGAAATATACCAATTGAACATGATTTCAATGATGCTCATTTCACAATCCCAAATCCTTACCGTAAATGTAAGAATACCAAATTCTTGTCATTTACTGTAATCTGTTAGATTTTACATTCATATGCATTGGTCCTCTTGTAATGACTATGCAAAAAAATCACAAAGACTTGACAACAGACATTACAAAGTATTCGAATGGAGATTTGGAAACGAAGTCTTACATTCAAAGTACACTCCTTTGAACATCCTTCTTGCATTAAGTTTTTCTAATCATACACAATTTTTTGAAGAATAACTTCCTCCTATGAAACCATTTCCATATTCCCATGTCAATATGGTCCCTCTCCAAAAATTTACACCATACTTCCAACTGTCCATGAGAAACCAATCTTAGGTAAACCTCAGACTGTCCTCGACAATTGCTTAATCATTTCAGTCATATCCGGTTCTCTTCCCCTTTCCCTCTTAATGCCCTAGGCATTTGGAAAATTTAGAATGGATAAGTATTATAACACATGCAATCGATCCTATATATGAAGCATACAAGACACGATTCATGATGTCTCACATAAACACATGATACTTGACCAGTCTTTTGCTACAATATTTCTTATAATTTGCCATGTTCTAATAATTCAAATTATGAAAATGGATGCCGTAATCATAATCGAATTTTAGAATGAAAATAATGTAATCATGACTAAATTTGATTAAAATCTCACAATCTAAGCTTTTAGATTTGAAATGAAGTATAATTTCCTCTCCCTTAATTATAGCAAAACAACTTTTTCAACCCCTGGAACTTCACGAATTGAAAATTTTGTTTTCTACTCCCTCTGTCCCAAAATTATTGTCCACGTTTGACTTTTGAAGTCTTTCCATGTCAACTTTGACCATAAATAACTTTATTTGTGTTATATAATTTTTGATGAAACTTATAATAATGAAAATACATTTTAAAAACAGTCTATTCATATATCTTGCATAAAAAAATATATAACAAAAATTAAATTATTTAAGGTCAAAGTTGAACAAAAAAGACTTAAAAAGTCAAACGTGGACAATAATTTTGGGACGTAGGGAGTATAATTATCATTGCTAACTTGCAACTTTTACCATAATAATTATGCTCCCACTAGAATAAAAATTATTATCTTACCATCATAACACTTATGCTCTCACTAGCTCTGACATGTACTCAGAAATCAGCTGGACTTCAAGAAATTGATGCTTCATTGACTTTCATTACCAAAGTTCAGATTTATGATACAAGATGCTTCGAAAAAACTTTATCTAATCTTCTCAAAATCATACACCTTTCATTAGATAACTCACATGTGTGTCTAAACAATTATGAAGAGGAATTCCGTAATCATAATGGTTAGACCTTTTGTCATTCTCACAATTCAAACCATGAAGAAGGATGTCGTAATCATGATCGAATTTGAGAATGAAAACATCACAATTGCTATCTCCTTAAAATCTTCTTAGTGAAAGCGTTTCCTCACCATCATTTTCATGAACGAAGAGAAACCTTATGACACTTAGATTTTATGGTGTATGTTTCCCTATCCATGTGAATTTGTCAAAACCATAATCACAAGACAAAGTTAGTGACAAATTCAAACTCATATGGACTGAACTTCTTCAATCTTAATTTCTTGCCACTTGGCAGCATAAGGGCCTACCATTGCTTCCAAGTTGTTATGCACACAATTGAGAACTCATAGAACTCGCATACATAGTTAATTTTACTGGAATAGGCACAGAAACAAGAATTATGTCAGCACGATAGGTTACAAACCTCAAGTCGTGTGCTAGTGATAAACTACAGGTTTTATTCTTGATTGGTTCTTGAAACTCTTTCAGGATCTTTATGAAGGGTTTTGAGCATTCTAACACCCCTAAGGTGTTCATGCAACCCTAAATACCTTGGATCTATGTTTTCACTAATTATACATGCAATGTTGTTTCCAAGTTATTAAACCTATGACTAGCATACAATTGTCATATACCACACGAGAATCTAGTTAAGATAACATACCTTATGGTGGAGATTGAAGTCTTGATGTATCCAGCCTTAAGAGCTTAACCCCAATAGTGTGGAAGCCTCAAGTGGAATCACAACACATCATGGACAAAGGAGTAACTTGAGAGAGAATCTCCATGCACCCAAAATCATCATGAACTCCAAGAATACACAAGTGTCGATTTTGGGCAATGAAGTATGTATTTATATGTGAGATTTCTAGGGTCATGGATATAACCCAAATCCATACCCATGGATCTTATGATCCATGGTTCATGTGTCCCAACTCTTTATGTATCCATACATAAACTTGGTCCAACATGGATCATAAGCCCAACACACATGAATATAACAAATTAACATAATTAGTCCCCATAGATTTAATTAGTCTCCTTTTGATCACTAAATCAATTCTAAATTAATTCTTGATCAATACTAATTAAAACCATATGATTTCATATTAATACATTAGTACTTATAATATTAATAAATCATATATAACCTTCTCTCAAGAGTGCATCCTAACAAATTGTCCTGATGATGTGCAACCAAAATGGACCATGCTACTCTCGGGTCAAGTACATACCAATAATAGTTATGGTTTAGACATCTAATCCAACAGTCTCCCACTTGGATAAGTCTAAAACTATTATTGCAAGTACGACTTCATAACCCGACTAGAAATCGTAGCTCTTAAAGCTGCTATCGAACTCTGAACAAATCAATGACGTGTCCATTAAATAAGTGATCATATATTCCTCCATTCTAGATATCATATGGAATGAGACATGGATTATAATCATTCTCTGTATCAATTTGTTGTTTCCTGATTTTCTATTTATGACAACTCACTAATTGAACAAATCAAATCAGTCCAGGCTTGGCCAAGCACTTAGGGGTGTCATCACTAAATCATCGAGGGGCCCACATATATCACTTTTATCCTTATAAGGTAAAAGGAATGGATAAACTTCGAATCATATGCTTGTACTAACTACTTGTTGAATCATACACAAAGGCACGTTTTATAACATCAAGTTACTGATGCGTTTTCGTACAATCAATGTATAACCAACTCATAGTCAACAACTCATATCTCTAGGTTTGAAGAATATAAGATATTATCATCTCATGATTCACTCGTGATAAAATCCATGAAGTGATTCAAATGAGCATGGGTTTAATCCAATACTCAAATCTTATTCCAGGAGCACTCATGAAAACTACAGTTCAGTCTAGCCACCTAGACAAACTACAGTCTCATTCATGATAGTCTTGCCTCAATACCTACTACCAAAGTATGATTGACTGTGGACGGTTTGAATAACCTAGTTATTCAGGAAGTCAAAACATGCAAAGTGAAACACAAGAATAATACTAATCCTATATGCCCCAACACTTTGAGAGTAAATAAAAAACACCTTTTATCTAAGCACCATTTCGATTACTCATTATTCATGTAAAGTTTTGAATTATCAACTCAATAGTTGAATTAAAACAATAGTCATGCCATGCTCCAAGCATGCACACTATGTTTACCTATGATCCTTTCTTTTGTGAAATAGATCAATTGAACACGACTCCAATGATGCTCATTTCATAATCCCAATCCCTTTTGTAAATGTAAGAATACCAAACTCTTGCCATTTACTGTAATCTGTTAGATTCTAAACTTATATGCAATGATTCTCTTGTAATGAATATGCACAAAAGTCACAAAGACTTGGCAACATACATTACAAAGTATTCCAATGGAGATCAATTCCATGGAAACAAAGTCTCATATTCAAAGTACATTCCTTTGAACATCCATCTTTGCATTAAGTTTTCTAATCTTACACAGATTCAGAGAATAACTTCCGCCTATGGAAACAATTCCATATTACCATTTTAACTATCACTTCTGAACAAGAGTTGCCTGTTTTCAGAATATGTCAATATGGTCCTTTCCAAAGGTTACACTATACTTCCGATTTTCCATGAGCAACCAATCTTTGGTAAACCTCATATTGTCCTCAGCAACTGCTTAATCATTTTAGTCATATCTAGTTCTATTCCTTTTTCCCTCTTAATGCCCTAAGCATTTGGAAAATTTAGAATGCATGAATATTATAGCACATGTAATCGATCCTATACCCGAAGCATATGGGACACGATTCATGATGTCTCACATAAAGACGTGGTACTTGACCAGTCTTTTGCTAAAATATTTTAATTTGCCATGTTCTCACAATTTGAACTATGAAGAGGGATGTCGTAATCATAATCGAATTTTGAGAACGCGACATATATAGAATTTCCTTATGTTGAACCATTCCAACAAAAAATTCATATATATCTTTGACTAAAGTTGATTAAAATCTCAATCTAATCTTGTAGAATTGGAATGAAGTATAAAATCCTCTCCCTTAATTATAGCAAAACAATTTTTCAAAGCGAATTAAACCTTTTGTTTTTCTATAAATAACATTGCTAACTTGCAACACGTAACATAATAATCATGCTCCCATAAACATGATAATTATAATTTAACTAGCATAACACTTTATGCTCCCATTAGCTTTGACATGTACCCATAAATCAGCTAGACTTCTAGAAATCAATACTTTATTGACTTTCTTACCAAAGTTTAGTTTTTTGATACGAGATGCTTTGATAAGACTTTATCAAAAACATACACCTTTCCTTAGATAACTCACATGTGTGTCTAAACAATTATGAAGAGGGATGTCGTAATCATAATGTTTAGACCTTTTTCCATTCTCACAAGTCCATGTTAGTGTGCCGGTTAACCACACGCACTCCACTAATGACTTTGAGAATGCAAATATCACAATTGTTATCTACTTAAAATCTACTTAGTTAGAGAGTTTCCTCACCGTCATTTTCATGAATCGGAGAGAAACCTTATGACACTTAGATTTTATGGTGTATGTGTTCCTATCCATGTGAATTTTTCATAACCATAATCACAAGACAAGGTTAGTGAAAAATCCAAACTCATATGAACTGAACTTGCCCAATCTCATTTTCTTGCCACCCGGCAACACAAGGGCCTACCATTGCTTCTAGGTTGTTATGCAAACAATTGAGAACTTATAGAACTCACAAGCATAGTCAACTTAAACTGGAATGGGCACAGAAATAGAAATATGTCAACACAATGGGTTACAAACCTCAAGTTGTGTGCTAGCGATTAAACAATAGGTTTTATTCTTGATTAGTTCTTGAAACCTTTCCAAGATCTTTAAGACTCCTATTGTCCTCTTGACATATGAGATTCTCTTGTCAAGAACCATTCCTTAACAAAACAAATATTCAAAAGTTAGTGTGGATTCTTATCAAGACAAACACTTCTCACAACTGATCTTAGTTGGTATCTATTTTATCCAGAACATCACAACTTACCAATTTCAAATGTACAAGCGTAAGAAACATGTTACTTTACATTTGATAAGTGTTATAAACCTTTTTTTAATTTTTTTAAAATTATGTCACTCAAGTTACAATCTTTGATTATGACTCTAAGAATTGTTTTTGGAATGAAGTATGATTTATCTTTTGATTTAACCATTTCAACAATTCATGATTCCCCTCATTAGCCAAACAAATGCACTAAGGTGTTTTTAGAGGATCAATTATGATATGGTTTTATAATCACTAAGATAATCATAAAACAAGATACTCATGTACTCTCCCATCTCTTCAGTTTGGAGAAACTTTTCTCTTTCTGCCTAATTTGATTCTTCTTATTCATCCTGCCAATCATTGAAACCTTTAAAATGTTTCAGAATTACACTTAAACTTGTAAGCACAACCATATTTACTAAACTTTAGTAAATCATAATGAATAACCTTATTAACCTTTGTGGTGGACCTGACCAGCGCACAACCTAATGTACCAAATCCTTTAGTCCTTCACTTGACTCACATGTACATGTGAACAAGGAATTAGTCTTAATTTACAAAAGACAAAAATTCTCATTCATCATACAATACAAGTTGCATGATTCCAAGTTTCTATCCATGTGAAACTTGGGTGATGAGAATCTTTCATTATTTGGTAAATTATGACTCTACTACAAATGAAAGAATCAAATCCATTTTCCAATATTGTTATCAATAAATCATATAAACGACAATTTTTCACAAATGCCATTGTAAGGATACTTAAAATAAATAAAATCAAAACTTTTCTTTTATTTTAAAACTTGCAGAAAAACTTATCATTACAATGCAAATACATATGAAAAACATGCTGTTACCTATTCCTAAGCAGTCTATCATAACTCTTTAAGTAACAACTCAAAATTCTGATCACCGAACCATGCGATTGAAATCCATCTTCGCGATCAGAATCAACATACCCCTTTTTTCCTTTGACTCTTCCAAAACATCAAAATGTAATTAGATTACATCATGTATTAAGAATCTCCAAAAAAGACTTCATAGAGTTAGATAATGGACTTTACCTGAAGTAGAGTCAAACTTTTTGATTTTACCATCTTTATGATCTTTCAGGTAAATTGGGCAGCTTCGCAACCAATGTCCCTTCTCTTGGCAATAGAAACATATGGACTCTTTGGAAATGGTACAGGAGACTATCTCAGACTTATCCTTTCTATTTACCATTAGGTCAAATTACTTGACCATGGCCGACCCCTTTCCATTGGGAAGAGAAAGCTTTTCTGCACTTTCAATGTTACCATTACCAATGTCCATGGAAGCATGGGAAGTAGATCTTCCAATCAAATTTGCTTTACCATTGCTCCAAATGATTGTTGATTCAGTAGCATCGAGCAAATATGTAAGATCATTAAGGGTCAAGTTATAGTCTTTCACATAGTAGTCCTTAAAGAACTCACTATGTAACATCCCAAATTTTAGAAGTTTGAGTTAAGGGCTTAAAGTGTGAATTGAAGAAGGGACTCGACGAGTAGGTATACTTACTCGCCGAGTCGGAGCGGGGTTTGAGTCGTGAATTAAGTGACCAACACACCGAGTCGGAAGCTAGACTCGACGATTTGGTGCTGGATTGAGAAAACCTTAATCTCGAGGGTTGCACCCTATTTAAAGGACTTTATGTCCTTCTCTCAGCCTCCTTATTGCCCTTGAGAACCAGAAAACCCTAAGCTCGTGTGTGTAAGGACTTTGGAGGGAGATTGAAGCTTTGGAATCGGTTTCTAGTGGAAGAAACTTGAAGATCAATAGGGCTTGCATCAAGAGAGTGGTGTAGATCCAGAATCTACTTCAGTTTGGGCACATCTTGGAGGTAATAAATTGTTACCTTCCCTCTTTTGCATCTAGATCTATTCATGAATGAGATCTGGGGCCATTTTGCTATGTTTGAGATCTATGTCGGGTTTGGATTTAGATTTGAGGTTGCTACTCCAGATCTAGACTTGTGTTGGTCTAGAATGTCATAAAGCATCAGTCAAAGAGTTATTGGTAAAGCCCCGTTGTCTTAAGCCCTAGCCTTAGAATGATTTGGACCTTTAACTCCTTGGTTTCACGTAAAGTTTGCAACTTTATGTGGGGGTTATGCCCTAGAAGAGTGGATCTACAGTTTGGAGCCTCTACATGGCTCAAAAATCCTTTGTATGGATGAAGGACTGAAGAGACTCGGCGAGTTCCTTGGGTGGACTCGGCGAGTCATATGAAGATGGGCATGGACTCGACGAGTTGGAAGAATAACTCGGCGAGTCTGTTCTTGGACTCGGTGAGTTAGGTCGCAGACCCCCAACCTCTTTTGGTTAAGCTTCGGATCTGTGAGTCGGTTGGCGACTCAGTGAGTTGGTCAAGATGGAATTTAGAGATCGTTCAACTCGACGAGTCCTGGGGCGACTCGGCGAGTTGAGTCGTGTTATGGGAGTTTTATGAGTATAAGAACTCGATGAGTCGACGGGTAGACTCGGCGAGTAGAGTCAATCAGGAAGGTTGACTTTGACCGGGACTTTGACCAAAGTTGAATTAGTTGACCCCGGGAGGACAGTTTAGTCTAAGTGTTGTTATTGGTATTGGTTGCTCAGGGAGCTAGAGGAGCAACATTTTGGAGAGTTGTCGGTTAGCAGCCATAGGGTTATCGGCCAAGTTCAGCAGTTCAGGTGAGTTTCCTTCCAGTAGGAACAGGTCTACGGCCATAATGCCGACCCGTCTAGTTAGCAGTAGTTTCCGGACTTCGGTCCGATGCAGTAGTTCAGTGTGCTTGGTGTCTTTGTGATTCAAGTATGTTTTTGTGTTATGTGTTCTGGACTTCGGTCTGACGCAGTATGCAATATATGTATTTATGCTAGTAGTTATGATTATGTTATGCTATGTTCAGCCAGTTAGTCCAGACTTCGGTCCGATGTAGGGGGCAAGGCGCCAAGGCCCTAGTTAGTCCGGGCTTCGGTCCGATGCAGGGGGAAAGGCCCCAGTTCGTCCGGGAATCGGTCCGATGCAGGGGGCAAGGCCTCGGTTAATTTGGACTCCGGTCCGATGCAGTTAGTCTGGGCTTCGGTCCGATGCAGGGGGCAAGGCCCCAGTTAGTCCGGACTTTGGTCCGATGTAATGGGCAAGGCCCAATATGTGCTTTATATGTTATTTTATGGTATGTGGTAGTTTGGGGGAGCTCACTAAGCTTTGTGCTTACAGTTTTCAGTTTTGGTTTCAGGTACTTCCGGTAGCGGAGGGAAGAGCTCGGGATGATCGCATGGCACGCACCATATTTAGTCAGCCTGGGATGTTTCACTCTGATAATAAGATTATGTTTTGAATTAATACTCTGATTTTATGTTAAGAATTATGTTATGATTTGACAATCATGGTTTAAGTAATGTTATTCAAACGAAACTTTTAGTCATGATTTTTGGGTCGTTTCACACCATATGACTTGGGAAGTGATTGAGGAACCCAGTCAACAGTCAACTTCCTTACGACTTTGACACCCAACTCTCCCGGCTTGCCAATATGTGACTTAATCTCCAAGATGTAAGCACATATAGACTTTGCTTGCCAAATAGGGATTGAGTGACCTTGAACTTGTGGGTCAGGGAGAATTATTGGAGGAGTTGGAGGAAGTGAAGTATGATGTCTAGTCCTATTAATGCACAACAAAGGGATTGATCTTTCACCTTGATTTCCATTTGGGATATCATCTTCTTTAGGGAAGCTCTATCCAAAAGGATGAGGAAGACCATAGTTGTCTGAACTTTAGACATCTATGAGGGAGAAATTCAAGTTTCAGTTGATTTAAGTCCTTAACATAACAGCCAATATGAAATATTAAGGCTAGGAACCAACAAACTATTTTTATAACTTGGAAGAGGGATGCCGTAATCCAAGCTACAAAATATTTGAAGGTAGGTAAATGACGATTTACTAATTTCCACCATGAAAAACAAAATACATTATTAAGTTTTAATTGGATTTGAAACTCCTAGATCTTTTGAGATTCATTAAACTTTCAATGGCATGTTTAAATCTCGATTGTGCCCTCTCAAGTTTGTGACTGGGATGCCGAGGATCACAAACAAGGTGTGAATAGCCATGCAAATTGACCTCGTACCCTTAATTTTATCACCCAATCGATGTGCCGGTTAACCACACGCACTCCACCGATCTATGATAAAAACTTAAGTCACCCTTTGCCACACATTGTCGATCCCATGTTAGTGTGTTGGTTAACCACACACGCTCCAATAATGACTTAACAAGGGTGCAAAGTGTAATTTCATGGGTTAGCACCAAATTCACAGTTTCCTAAGTAACTAAGATTGGGAATTTATAAGTGTTTAGTTACTTTATATTTATAATTATACTTATAATGAATGGAGAGTTATAGTCCTTGTCTTACCCGTTCGGCTAAAGACCCTCCACCAGTCAAGGAAGCGGTGGGTGAGAGTGGACACCCATTAAACTGCCATTTTATAGGCAGTAACCTTATACCCCCGTATAGACCGACTTCGTGAATGAGGCCTACTAACGGTAAGACTGACTTTACCTTATACACACACACACACATATATATATATATATATATAATCATTAACTTTTAATATTATAATAGTATAAGGCTGTAATTTTAAACTATTAAAATTCTAGGGTTTGATTTAGAATTAAAGTATACATGGGGAGGTAACTTTGCAAATTCCAAAACTTGAGGGCAAGTTTTGAAACTTTTCAAAACTCTTAGATTTTCATAACTTATGAGTTTAGTATAGGTTTTTTAAAACTTTTAATGAAGAGACTCTTGAACATCCATAACTTGAGGACAAGTTATGGAGTTCATAAAACTATTTATGAAGAAAAGACTCTTTAAGTTTCTTAACCTATGGTTTTAATAACTTTTTTAATGAGACTTTTCATATAACTTGAGGACAAGTTATAAAAACACATATAATGAATAACTTTTAGATTAATTTGGATTGAAAACAACTATCACAAAGATGTCTAGCAATATTCATAATCTTGATTAAACTCATATGAACAAGACAATTCAAATCAAACATTTTTCATGTAATTAGCCTAATCGTTAAACTAATACTAAACATGAAACTTTTGACAATTATCTTTTGAATTGGATTAGAATGATCATTACCACATCAAAAACAGGTTTATAGGTTCAAAAACAACTTAGGGTAATAATTCTAGTCCAATCCTAACCTTAAAACTCGAAGATATGCTATCAGGGGTCCAACTCATCGAGTGCATGAACCAACTCGATGAGTTGAATGATTTTATGCATGCACTCAGCGAGTCCATCAGTGGAATCGGCGAGTTCACTGTCCAGAACATCAGAAAATCAATTTTTTCAGCATTTTTCAACAATTTGCATCAAGTATAATTGAAAACAAGCCTAGGCTCTGATACCACTGAAGGGTTTTGAGCATTCTAACACTCATAAGGTGTTCCTGCAACCCTAAATACCTTAGATCTATGTTTTCACTAACTGTACATGCAATGGTGTTTCCAAGGTATTAAACCTATGACTAGCATACAATTGTCACATACCACACGAGAATCTAGTTAGGATAACATACCTTATGGTGGAGATTGAAGTCTTGATGTATCTAGCGTTAAGAGCTTAGCCCCAATAGTGTGGAAGCCTCAAGCGGAATCACAACACATCATGGACAAAGGAGGAACTTGAGATAGAATCTCCATGCACCCAAAATCATCATGAACTCCAAGAATACACAAGTGTTGATTTTGGGAAATGAAGTATGTATTTAAATGTGGGATTTCTAGGGTCATGGATATAACCCAAATCCATACCCATGGGTCTTATGATCCATGGTTCATGTGGCCCAATTCTTTATGTATCCATACATAAACTTGGTCCAACATGGATCATAAGCCCAACACATATGAATATAACTAATTAACATAATTAGTCCCCATAGATTTAATTAGTCTCCTTTTGATCTCTAAATCAATTCTAAATTAATTCTTGATAAATACTAATTAAAACCATATGATTTCATATTAATATATTAGTACTTATAATATATTAATAAATCATATATAACCAGCTTCTCTCAAGAGTGCATCCTAACAAATTGTCCTGATGATATGCAACCCAAATGGACCATGCTACTCTCAGGTCAAGTACATACCAATAATAGTTATGGGCTTAGACATCTAATCCAACACTTTAAGACTCCCAATGACCTCTTGACATATAAGTTTCTCTTTGTCAAATACCATTACTTGACAACAAATATTCAAGATTTAGTGTGGATTCTTATCAATACAAACACTTCACACAATTGGCCTTAGTAGGTCTTTGTTTTATCACAACTTACCAATTTCAAATGTACAAGAGTAGAAAACATTTTACTCTAAATTTGAAAAGTGTTATAAACCTTCTTTAAGATATGTCACTCAAGTTACAATCTTGGAGTATGACTCTAAGAATTTGTTTTGGAATGAAGTATGACTCATCTTCTTGATTTAGCCACTTCAACAATTCATGACTCCTCTTATTAGCCATAAGAATGCACTAAGATGTCCTTAGAGGGTCAATTGTGATATGGTTTCATAATAATTAAGATGATCATAAAACATGATACTAAAGTACTCTCCCATCTTTTCATATTTGAGAAACTTTTATCTTTCTGCCTAATTTGATTCTTCTCATTCGTTCTGCCACACATTGAAACTTTTCCAATGTTTCAGAATTATACTTAAACTTGTAAGTACAACCATATTTACTAAACTTTAGTAAATCATGACGAATAGTCTTATCGATCTTTGTGGTGGACTTGACCAGTGCACAAGAATGTATACTCGATCCCTTAGTCCTTCATTTGAATAACATATACATGTGAACAAGGAATTAGTCTTAATTTTCCAAAGATGAAAATTCTCATTCATCATACAATACAACTTGCATGATTCCAAGTTTCTGTCCAATTGAAACTTGGGTGATGAGAATCTTTCCTTATTTGGTAAATTTAGACACTACCACAAATGAAAGAATCAAATTCATATTTCCAATATTGCTAGAAACATACAAACATCAATTTTTCATAAATGCCACTGCAAAGAGATATAAAAAAAAAACAAAATTTTATTTATTTATAAAATGCGGAAAAACCTTTCCTTACAATGTAATTACAAGTGAAAAACTATGCTATTACATATTTCCTAGCAATCTATCATAACTCCCAAGCAGTTGCTCAAAAATCCGATCTTCGA
The DNA here is from genome assembly GCF_002870075.4 of Lactuca sativa. Classification (NCBI taxonomy): domain Eukaryota; kingdom Viridiplantae; phylum Streptophyta; class Magnoliopsida; order Asterales; family Asteraceae; genus Lactuca; species Lactuca sativa. Next base: position 210,114,197 of record NC_056630.2, read on the forward strand.
ACCATGCGATTGAAATCTATCTTCGCGATTAGATTCAACATACTCTTCTTTTAAGCTTCCTCCCCTTTGCTTCATCCTGCCAAACATCAAAATGTAACCTAGTCACATCATGTATTAAGAATCAACAATTAGGAACTTAACAGAGTTAGATAGTGGACTTACCTGAAGCAGAACCATACATTCTGATTAAAGTTCTCAGGTGTTCAGGGCAGCTTCGATTCCAATGTCCCTTGCTTTGGCAATAGAGACACATAGGCTCATTTGGTGCAATCTCAGTACTGGCCTTTCTCTTATGATCAACACCTTTGATCATGGCCAATTCCCTTCCTTTAGGAGAAGGAATCATATTTCTGGGATGTCCATGTTAGCTTGAAAGGCCGACCTTCCAATCAAATTTGCTTGACCATTGCGCCAAATCATTGTTGATTCAACAACAATTAGCAAATAGGTAAGATCTATTAGGGTCATGTCGTGATCTGTCACATAGTAAACTCACTATATGACTCAGGAAGTGACTGGAGAACCCAGTCAATAGCCAACTTCCTCGGGAAAACGACACCCAACATTCTCAACCTATCAATGTGTGCCTTCATCTCTAAGACATGTGCACACACTCGCCTTCCATCTTGATGTTTGCTATCCAATAGGACTTGAGTGATCTCGAACTTTTCAAGTCTTCGAGCTTGTGGGTCAGGGAGAATAATTGGAGGAGGTGGAGGAAGAGAAGTATGATTTCCATGATCCAATCGCGAGACATCATCTTCATTGGGAAAGCTTGTTCCAAGGGATTTGGGAAGACCATAGTTGTCTGAACCATACATCTACAATGGGAGAAATTCAAGTTAGTTGATTTAAGTCCTTAATATAACACCCAATATGAAATATTAAGGCTATGACCCAGCACACTATTTTATAACTTGGAAGAGGGATGTCGTAATCCAAACTATAAAATATTTGAAGGTATGTAATTGACGATTTACCAATTTCCACCAAGAAAAACGAAAAAGAATTTTAGGTCTTAAGTGAATTGAAACTCCTAGATCCTTTGAGATTCATTGAACTTTTCAATGGCATGTTTAAATCTCGATTGTGCCCTCTCAAGTTTATGACTGGGATGCCGAGGATCACAAACAAGGTGTATAACCATGCACATTAACTTGCTACCCTTAACTTTATCACCTAATCGATGTGTCGGTTAACCATACACGCTCCACCAATCTATCATAATCATTAAGTTACCCTTTGCCACTCTTACTAGTCCATGTTAGTGTGCCGGTTAACCACACACGCTCCACCAATGACTTGGTAAGGTACAAAGTGTAATTTCATGGGTTAGCACCATATTCACATTTTCCTAAAGTAACTAAGATTGAGAATTTATAAGTGTTTAGTTACTTTATATTTATCATTATACTTTTAATGAAGGGAGAACTAGAGTCCTATCCTACCTGTTCGGCTAACAGCCCTCCACCAATCAAGGAAGTGGTGGGTGAGAGTGGACACCAATTAAACTTCCATTTTATAGGCAGTAACCTTATTCCCCCATATAGACCGACTTCGTGAATGAGGCCTACTAACGGTAAGACTGACTTTTACTCTTATATATATATATATATATATTAAACCTATAATATTATAATAGTATAAGGGTTGAACTTTAAACTATATAAAATTCTAGGGTTTTGAACTAAAGTATTCAAAAGTGTAACTTCACAAATTCCAAAAATTGAGGGCAAGTTTTGAACAATTAAAAAACTTTTGAAATCTATAACATATGAGTTTAATATGGCTTTTAATGGCAAGACTCTTGAAAATCCATAACTTGAGGACAAATTATGGATGTCATAAAACAATTTATGGGAAAAAACTCTTCAAAAACATAACTCATGACTTTTAAAGACTCATTAACAAGAAAGACTTTTGGTTTTTCATAACTTGAGGACAAGTTATGGAATTCATTAAAGTCCATCTAGATCATCTAATAAACAAGCAAACATGTCAAGGAAAACTATGATCTAGATTAAACTCATATGAACAAGACAATTCATATCAAACAATTTTCATGTAATTAGACTAACCATTAAACTAATACAAAACATGAAACTTTTGACAATTATCTTTGGAATTGGATTAGAATGATCATTACCACATCAAAAACATGTTTATAAGTTCAAAAACAGCTTAGGGTAATGATTCTAGTCCAATTCCAGTCTTAAAAGTCGAAAATATGCACTCCGAGCCTCCTACTCATCGAGTGTATGAACAAACTCGGCGAGTTGGTCAGATTTTGCCTTGGAATCGGCGAGTCTACTATTAAGAAAGCCAGTTTTTCGGTTTTTTCAGCAATTACATCAAGTATAACTGAAAACCAAGCCTAGGCTCTGATACCAATGATGGGTTTTGAGCATTCTAACACTCCTATGGTGTGCATGCAACCCCGGTGCAGACCAACGGTAAGTAGTTAGCATAAGGGTTCTGCAGGATATGATCCATGGTTCTATTTTCAGGTAGGAACCTTAGGATCCCAGGGTTGATTAATTTGTTAGTAGTGTTGGGAAGAGATCCAACGATGGTTAGAATGAGTGATCTGTTAGGGAGGCAGACTGAATTCAGGCTTTCAGATGGTGGGTTTTTAGGTAAAGTAAGGTTGTGTGTTGCTTGGGTTTGTGGATTCGTCTTCTCCGAAACAAAAAGATCCCCATTGGGTTCAGTCTCCTTCGATAGTCATCGGATGTCATGGTTATGGGAGTGCCCTCAAGATGTCGGGTTGCCGGGAATGGTAAGGAATGATTTCGAGGACGAAATCGAATTTAAGTGGGAGAGATTTGTAACATCCCATTTTTTCCAGTAGCTTCAAATTCATCCCTTAGGTTTTAATTATGGCATTTTGGCCTTTGGTTTATAAGGGAGTGGCAAAGGAGGCCCTAGTGGCAAAATGGTAAGTTTGGGAGTTTAAGTAGTACGCTGGGCGTACATGTGGTACGCTAAGTGTACTAGGGCGCGCCCTAGTACGTTGGGCGTATGCATGTGTACGTTGGGCGTACGTATTCCAAGATGAAACCCTAACTTTATGGGTATGTGGAGTATTTAAGCACCTTATGGACCCTTCCCTCTTATCTCTTTCAGCCTCCACACCTCCCTTAACCGTCTTGAGAAAACCCTAGCTTCCTAGTGACCATTCTTGAGCTTATAAGTGTGTTCTTGTGTCTTTAAGAAGAAGCTTGTGCATCAAGGAGTCAATGAGGGAAGATTGGCTTGTAGATCTTGGTTCATCATCTGCTTTGGGAACTCCAGAAGGTATAAAGTTGTTACCTTTGTGCCTATTTTTTCTAGATCTAGCCATTCTAGCTTTATGGAACCATTTCTTGTCCCAAAACCCCATTTTGGTGTATGTTGCATTTTGGACAAGATAAGTTGTCATTTCAGACTCTTGTAGAGGTCTTAAGTAGTAAAAATGAGGTCCCAATGGCTTTAGATGTCCCATGCATGTAGTAGAAAGGTCTTAATGGATTAAGACCTTGGATTAAGAGCTTTCTGGACGTCCCAAGTGATAAAGTTCGAGACTTTATGGTTCCCAGACACTTTTGGTCGATGGAACTGAAATGTGGGTTTAAGTGCTTAAGCCATTAAAATTTTATTAATAATAAAAGTTAACAATTTAAAAATTAAACGGTATATATTTATCTTTAACCACATTAAAGGATAAAACTAAAAACAAAAATGATAATTCACATCAGTGAGAATGGTTCATTTTTTTTGTAAAACCAAAATCAGATTGGAAATTTTGATTTTTTATTTTGGAAAATGTCAAACCATTGGTTTTTTATTTCGTTTTCGGTTTTTTGTTTTTTTTTAAATATATTTTCAGGGTTTTTTTTTTTATTTCATAGATTTCTTCATCAACAAATGTTGATACAATTTAACAAAAATAAATAATTTGCTAAAACATAATACAAGAGGAAATTTGTTCACATTTAGTCATTGAACTTTTTAGAGGGAAACGAACTTTCGATTTTGTTCATATTTAGTCACTAAACTTTTTTTCGTTATCTATTTGCCACTAAACTATTGAAACTGTTTACATTTTACCCTTATGACCGGTAACAGCCAGTCATAAGGGTAAAATGTGAACAGTTTCAATAGTTCAATGACAAATAGATAACGAAAAAAAATTTAGTGATTAAATATGAAAGAAGTCGAAAGTTTGTTACCCTTTCAAGTCATTGTCCGACACTAAAAATATAAAAATACAGCCAAAATGAGAGTTTCTGAAAATTGTAAAACCAATTGAGGCCCGTGCCATTTCTGTTTTGGTCCAGACCAACTTTTGTACATTTCAAATCGGGTCTGATGAACTCAGAGCTTCTGTTTTACCAAATTACCCTCCGATTTCCTCATTTCTCTCATCATCGGCGTAATTCAAGAACTCCAAGAACCTCTTGATTCCCTTGATTCTCCGAAGGTTTCATCTTTTCAACGACCCTTCCGCCCACAATTCTTCGATTCATCATCCTCGAATCTTCAAGTAAGATTCTTTTTTTCAATTCTCAAGCTTTGAATTCGTTTTAAGGGTATCATTTGTTTTCAATTTCTGCTTTACTTACAAGACAAGAAGGGTTTTGCTTCTCGTAACAGATGGATCGATTTGTACTTTTGATCTCGTTCATTCCCCCCTAATTTGCGCCTATTTTAATGCTTGATCTGGGGCTCTCTTTGAAGATCCTAATTTTATTTAGGGTTTTGAGTATAGACTAATGAAGATCTGTTACTTGATTATTCGTTAATTGATTTGATGATTATCACCTGCACATTCTTGATCGTCGGAATTTTGAGAGAATTAGCTGTTACATGCTTCGTTTGACTATAATCCTACCCTAATTATGCATACATTACTACTCATGGAAAGAAGGGTTTTCACCATTTAAGTCTCAATTTTTATACCACATTTTTCTCCTTCCATTTCCCAAGTATGCTATTGTTTTCTCAAATATCTTTAAAACACCATTTATAAATTTGTGTAGCTACTGTGTAAATCTTGCTTCCAATTTGCTAATCAACTACTGACAATGCTTCAAATTTGGACTCTTTAGATGATTGATTTAGTATACTTACATAACACTTACTTTATTCAACACTAATTCCACTTACACTTTTATCAAAACAGGTTTCAAGAAATCTTGATTTTCTAAGGTGTAGAGGTTCTCACATATGAGCGGCAATGGCCGATCATCAGCCTAACTTTCCCGCCGGATACTCAGTCGGAATTGCCCCCTCCACCCCCGAGCCACCACCATCCCGGAGACCCGACCCCAAAATAAGTCCACCACCTTTCACACCACCACCGGGTCCCATTTTTGCACCACCCACCATACAACCACCACCAAACCAGATACTCTCCCCCTCCCCTTCCATTAAGTCCTCACAATTATCTGCAAATGGAGTCAGAACAGGCGGCCCTCCTCCACATATGAGCACACCGCCAGGACCACCGGTGTTTTCTTCACCGGTGCAACCTGCTGCCGTCCCTTTCCGAACATCTCCGGCGACTCCTCAGCCAGTTGCATACTCTTCCATGTCATCTTTGTCAGCTTCACCACCACCTTCTGGTTTTTCAGATGGGAATAATGAGTATCAGCGCCAGGTGTCGACTGATGGAGATGACATGGCGGCTCTTTCTGATGCTCCAAATGTTTTACTTTCAGCACGTAAGGTATCTCTGTTATATCCGTATTTTTTCTTGATTTAATTTTTGTACATTTCTTCTTTTAAAAGCATTACATTTTATATGAACATTTAAAAACGCATTTTCCTGGTTGTATGGTTTTGGTATAAGGGCATTCACGTCTTTTGCATAAACATGAGTGCAAGAACGAGTCCCTATCCCACCTTTTTAGGTGGGGTTCAATGCAAGAATTAGCAACATACTTTCATTGATCACTTCTTATAACATCCTACTTTCATTTCTTCATATTACAACATTGTACTTCAAAAACTGTTACCAATTATAGCAATATTTTATTGCTATAATTGGGTAGACATTTCAAACTGCAATGCCTCAATAAGAAAAAGAATTGAAAGTAGAATGTTGTAATAGAAAGAAATGAAAGCAAGATGCTATAATACACAAATCAATCAAAATACATTGCTATTTCTCACATTTAAGCCTTTCAAGTGGGACAAAAGAATGCTATTGACATCGGTCTGAGTCTCGGGCCTAACATTTAATTATTATTATTATCCATAATGATTTTACTTATTTACCGAATTACCCCTTCTCTTTGTTACATGCAGGTACTAAAACAAAAGAAACTCATGAATGTACCAAGCCTAGGTTTTGGGGCACTCGTGTCCCCAGGTCGAGAAGTCCTCCACGGTCCTCAAATAATCCAACGGGACCCACACCGTTGCCAAAATTGCGGGGCCTACGCAAATCTCTACTGCAACATCTTACTCGGATCCGGCCAATGGCAATGCATAATTTGTAGAAACCTAAACGGAAGTGAAGGCGAATACATCGCCTCCACCAAAGACCAGCTCCTTAACCTCCCGGAACTCGCTTTCCCATTGGTCGATTTCATCCAAACCACAAACCGTCGTCCCGGTTTCATTCCCGTTTCCGATTCCCGTGTCTCCGCCCCTATCGTCATTGTAATCGACGATTCCCTCGACGAACCCCACCTCCAACATCTACAGTCTTCCCTACACGCTTTCATCGATTCCCTTTCCCCGACCACAAGAATCGGAATCGTATCCTATGGTCGAACGGTCTCCGTTTACGACCTCTCCGAACCGTCGATCGCGTCTGCCGATTTGTTACCGGGACACGTGTCACCGAGCCAAGACGCGTTGAAACAACTTGTGTACGGAACGGGGATTTATCTTTCCCCGATCCACACCGCGTTACCCGTCGCGCACTCGATTTTTTCGTCTTTAAGACCGTATAAGATGAACGTTCCGGAAAGTTCTAGAGACCGCGCGATGGGGGTTGCGATTGAAGTCGCGTTAGCGGTCATCCAAGGTCCGAGTCCGTCTGGCGAAATGACGAAAAAGCCCGGAGGGAGTAGTCGGGTGATAGTATGCGCGGGCGGGCCGAACACGTACGGTCCCGGGTCGGTCCCACACTCGTTTTCCCATCCGAATTATCCGCACATGGAGAAAACCGCGTTGAAATGGATGGAGCATTTGGGCCGGGAAGCTCACAGGCGAAACACAGTTATCGATGTTTTATGTGCGGGGACGTGTCCGGTACGAGTCCCGATTCTACAACCACTCGCGAAATCCTCCGGGGGCGTTTTGGTCCTTCACGACGATTTCGGCGAAGCGTTTGGTGTGAATTTGCAACGCGCGTCTACTCGTGCGGGCGGGTCCCACGGGTTGATGGAGATTCGGTGTTCGGACGATATTTCGGTTACGCAAGTTATCGGACCGGGAGAAGAAGCGGTTACGGATAACCACGAAGCGTTTAAGAACGACAACGCGGTCGCGATTCAAATGTTGAGCGTTGAGGAGACGCAGTGTTTCGCGGTTTCCATGGAGACACGCGGGAATTTGAAGAGCGATTTCGTGTATTTACAATTCGGGATTTTGTTTTCGAATTTATACCAAGCGGATATCACGCGGGTAATTACGGTGAGGTTGCAAGCGGTGGATAGCGTCCAAGCGTATCTCGATAGTGTCAACGATGAGGTGGCGGCGGTACTTATCGCGAAGAGAAGTCTTTTGCGGGCGAAGAATTTTAATGATGCGGTTGATGTTAGGAAAACGGTTGATGAAAGGATTAAAGATATTACTTCGAAATTTGGATCTCAAATGCCGAAATCGAAGCTTTATCAGTTTCCAAAAGAGTTGTGTAATTTACCCGAGCTTTTGTTTCATCTTAGGCGGGGCCCGCTTTTGGGGAGTATTTTGGGACATGAGGATGAGAGGTCGGTTTTGCGGGATATTTTTTTGAACGCGTGTTTTGATTTGTCTCTTCGGATGGTGGCGCCTAGGTGTCTTATGCATCGGGAAGGCGGCACTTTTGAAGAGTTGCCAGCTCATGATCTTGTCATGCAGTCGGATGCTGCGGTTGTGCTTGATCATGGGACAGATGTCTTCATTTGGTTGGTAAGATACATTTCTATCCATTTATCTGAAAATGTGTAAAATAAAATAAAAGAATCTTCTAATCTTTTATTAAACTTAGGGTGCTGAACTTTCTGCTCAAGAAGGAAGAAGTGCAGCAGCATTAGCAGCATGCAGAACATTGGCTGAAGAGTTGACAGAATTGAGGTTTCCAGCTCCTCGAATTCTTGCGTTCAAAGTAATATTTTAATCTGATAATTTGTATTTATGTTTTTTTTATATTACAAAAAAGGGATTTTGACATTTTATGTGATTGTTTTTTTTTTTTTTAACAGGAGGGAAGCTCTCAAGCGAGGTATTTTGTATCTCGGTTAATACCTGCACATAAGGATCCTCCATATGAGCAAGTAAGTTGAGTTTTTGTTATTTTTTTTTTCTTATTTGGATATTGTACTTTGAAAATTTACTTTTTTTTTTTTAATTCTTTTAAAAGTAAAGTTGAATGTTTTTTTGTGAATAGGAAGCGAGGTTTCCACAGCTTAGGACATTGAGTACAGAGCAAAGGACAAAGTTGAAAAGCAGTTTTATTCACTTTGATGAACCAAGCTTTTGTGAATGGATGCGTAGTCTCAAAGTATTGGCACCTGAACCGAGTTAACCGGGTGGTTCTGATTGAAATTTCTCTTTTGTTTTTTGTTTTTTGGTTTTTCTTTTGGGAGCAGTTGAGGATTTGTTTTATTTTTTGTTTACATTTGATTTCGATATGCTGAAAAGCAGCAGAAGTGGAGGAAATAAGTAAGAACATAGCGGAAAAAAGAAACACAAGGTACTTTTGATGATAAAAATTATGGCTTTTTTTCTTCATGGGTTCCTTTTGGTTTATGATGTTTGATTGGTATTATACTATTATTCCGATTAACAACAAAAGGAAAGACATTATTGTGTAACAAAATTTGATATGTTTAAATAGCTCATTGAAGACATGTCGTGGAAGTAAACCAATAAGACTCGTCACTTTATTAGTAATAATGGTTATAAATAGATATCACAGTGTAAGTACCAACTCAAAAGGCACTTATACAATTCCGGTGCCTCAACGTTAAAACAATGCTAATTTAAATTATAGCAAATATAAATAAAACAATGCTAATTTAAATTATAGCAAATATAAATCTATTACGTAAAATATAATAATATAATCAAATGTTGATGTGTATGGTATTAGAAATAAGTTAATAATTGTTTATACTAATTTGTTATAATATATTCTAATTATTTAATATAATATGATAAAATTATGTACTTATAAAAACTATGATTTCAATAGCAACTGACTGTTAACTACAACAGAAAAATAAAAATAAATCTATTTTTTATTTTTTTTATTGATAACAATTTTAACTATTAATAATTAATCAACTAAGGTACATGACTTTAAATGGCAAATTTACAGCAAAGTGAAAAATCATTGCAAATTTCAAATACGAAAAAATCATCTTTTTATAGTAGATATAATTTTGATTTAGATTTTATATTTAATCAAACTATTATTATTTTAAAATTAAAAAACCACCTTTTTCGAATATATAAAATATTTTTTTTGGTTAATTTACCATTTCAATTTAAGTTTTATATTTAAATATAAACTGGTGTAATCCTTATAATTATCATATGTCAATGAATCAATTAATCATCATTAGTAAAAAATTGTCTCTTTTATAACTAGATATATAGATTTTGATTAAGGTATATACAAATTTTATAATTAGTAAAAAATTGTCTTTTTATAATTAGATATATAGAAGTTTACCATCCGACTATATTCGTTTTATTTTAAATTACAAATAAATAGTAAATTTAGTTTATATTATATATCTTTTTTCCGTTTTGGTAATTGGGAAAAATCATCAAATAAAAATACAAATAACAAATAGTAACTATATCCACGTTTTTTGTTTGTGACTTCAAATCGTGCCAACAAATAAAATTTTCTTAACAATGATTTTGCTATACACTACTTTTATAATTTTTCTTTACTCAATGTGCGTCGTCAATGTTTATTCAAAAAACACTTTCCATATTATGTTTAATTCAATTTTCATATGGAACATAAAATAGTATCGAAAATTAATATATTAGTATATAAAATTTATAATATAATTGATTGGAAATTGAATCCATTATCAATTTAAGTAAAATACAATCAGATATTTTGATACATAAAAACTTCATATGTACAATAAAGTTTAATTTTTGACTATATCAAAAGATCACATATACACATATATACATATATAATAATAATATCAAATTATTATATAACCTAGTATAACTTCTAACAATATAAAGAATATCACTTTAAAATTACCAAAAAATGAGATTGCTTATATAGTTTTGTATCTTCCAAAATAAAATATTTCTCCTTTATCATTCAATATGAATAAATGTACAAAAAATAGAGCTTAATGTATTCTCATATCCTCCTTTTTTATGTATCTCATTCAAGTCGTTTTTTCTCCATCTTATTCTTTAAACCTTAATAACTTCAACTATGCTTGTGAAATATATACACACGATATCATAAGTATCAATTAATAACTACAAGTTAAAAAAAAACTGTAACACCTAGTTTTAGGATGTTTCTAATACCAGGATAGCGGACCGTAAATGGATCGAGTAAAGGTCTTGGGCTTCAATGGAATAGAGTCCAAATCCTTTCAGATGTTGATAATGTTGGATTGAGTGATTTAAGCCCCCGATTTGAGCTTTGAAGCAAAGGGTAAAATGGGAAAAGTAATATTTGGGTTTCTTGCATGAATTATGGTTTTAGCTCGACATGTATTAAGTCAAAAGTAATTACATAAATTTGTGGGGCTCGTCAATACCTTTATGTGCATATAAAGATCGCCAAAAACTGAGTTAAAACGAAGAAGTTAAAACGAAGAAGTTATGACTGTTTGAAGTTGGAGTAGAATTGGGTGAAAGCCCGTCGTCATGAGGTGACAAGCATGTTGTCACGAGGTGAGAGCTGTCACGAGGTGACAAACAGGTTGTCATGAGGTGAGCATTGTGCAACCCAAGCCCATTGATTTTAGGGTTTTCAATGTATTTAAAGGTCATGATTGATGTTTTAGGGTATTTTCTTAGCCTCCATTACATCTAGAACTTAGTGGGAGCAACCCTAGCCTCAATCTTCAAGATTTGAGCTCTACCCCTCTCCTATCTCCTTTTTGGATGCTCTTGGTGATATTTTGATGAAGCTTGAAGATCAACAACGTTCTTTTGGTTTCCAGGAATGTTGTTTCAAGTTTGGATACACCAAAGTCACCCCATTTCCGGACTATTGTGAGTATAAAGATCATATCTTGCTCTTTAGTTCTTTAGATCTCTTCATTTGTGGTTTCACTTTTGGTCCATTTTATAGGTGATCTTGGAGTTGAGTGCACTCCAATATCTTTTGATCAGTTAAGAATGCTTCTTGGACCTCATGGACTAGGAAAGTTATGAACTTTTGCCTTCCCTTTTAGCCATGCAAGTTATATTGGTCCTTTAGGTCATTTTGGTGTATTAAAGTTTAGATCTTGAAAGTTTGAGACATTATTATGGATAAAGTTGGAAACTTTATCCAACTTTATCCATCTAAACATCATGTTGATTCGGATCTGGAGGTTGGAGACTTGGACTTAATGGATTAAGTTGAGAAAGATGCATTATTGGCTCCTTTTGAGACTTAAAGACTAGATCTTGGTTGTTTGGACCATCCTAATGGATAAAGCTGGAAACTTTATCCATTAGGAAGCTATTTAGGAACTAGATCTGAGGTTATGGGCCTTGGCCTGAAGAGCTTAAGCACTTAAAGAATATATGGCTTTCTGACTAGATGTCACGACGTGGCATAGGATGTGTCACAATGTGAAGGTGCCCATAATCACAATTTTTTTTGTCTTTGCATCACCACAATGTGACTAAGGAATGGTCACGGTGTGACGTTGACTTTGACTAAGTTGACCGTTGACCTTGTGGACCTTTTATCGTTGACTTTTGACCAATTTGACCTTGCGTCAAACTTGGAGGAAGTTAGGTGTTAATTGAGAATTTATCTATTCTGGGTGTTAGTCAGTTCGAGTGATTGATCGATGCAAGGAGCTAGAGCGCTGTCGTGCTTCTCTAGTTATGCAAGGTGAGTTTTCTCACTATACCTTGTACTGCAATATGTATTCTTGTGTGTAGGATGTTGGTATAATGTAGTGATATGTTATATTGGTAGATATGTTTTATTACTTGTATTTTCTGGTTATTGTTTATATGTTGCATATATCGATATAATGTAGTTGGGTTGAGGCGGTAGGACTTTGTGTTGTATGCTAACAAACCCGACGGAATCCAACCTTGTGCTGTGGGCTGGGGGCATTCCAATATGAGGATTGTGGGACTGGGGGAAATCCAGCCCAATAACTATTGGCCCGGGGCAATCTAGTGTTATATTGAAGGTACGGTGTGTATACATTATATATGTATTGTTGTGTGGGGTATCTTGGGGGAACTCACTAGTTTTTGGCTTACAGTTGTGGATTTAAATGCTTTCATGTACTTTAGATAATCGGGGCAAGGCGAATGTGATCGTACACGTCATCCTGGTAGTTTATGTTTTGAGAGATGATTATTTATACTCTGATTTCTATGGTTTTGTTTCGAAAACGATGTTTGATCATTTATGGATTTATGAAAATGTCTCTTGAAAATGAAATTTTTTATCGTGGTTTTGGGACGTCACAAAAATTTCACGAATTTAATGGTCCAAAAGTCATTTAAGTGAGTCAACCCTTTAGTCAAACACACTTTTACCCCTTTGACACTATTAATCCTTAACTTTAAAATGTTGTAATTTTAACATTTAATCTTCTAACTTTTACTTTATTAAAATATGATTAGTTTTTGTTCTTCACATTATTTTATTTATTTATTATCTAATTAATTATTTAAAATGAAAATTCTAGCCCTAAGTGTGGGATGTTACAAAGTAGAGGTTGAAATTCCTGAACACATGTTGATTCAAGATGTTTGTGATCCTATTATTGATTTTATGTATCCTTTTTTTCTTATCAAAATTAGAAAGTAACACCTATTTCCATCAACATGCTAGTTTGGCACATACACATGAAGAAGTAGCTCACATAAAAGGGTATATGCTTAATTCTTGCGAAGACCTGTATTCACCCATGAATAATTGTATGTTGCTTTGTCATGGATGAAGACAGCTTAATAAACACAATGACCATTGTTGTCTACAAGGAAATACTTCCAGATTTATAAATACAACATTAGTTATTAACACTGCATTGATGATAGTTGAGTATATTTTGAAAAATAGAATACATAGATTATGTTATTAGATCTTTTTGTTTGGATTATATAGTGGTCGGAGATTTGTAACGGTTGTATTGTATAATTTTTGTTGGTAATTTAATGTTATCAACATATTTTAGTGTGATTATAATTACTATCGAGACAATTTGAGTTTATTTTTTACTATTTGATACTATAGGTGCATGGAGTACAATCAGAGTGTTAAATACGGACTCGGGTATATGAGGGTTTGGGGGCAGCGCCCCTGAGTATGGGGTCAAGGGGCAGCACCCTTGCAGGGCTCGAGGAAACGCCCCAAAACCTAAATGGATTTCCATAACATATAAGGGTGTAAACATATATTTCCCGCTAAAAACAAGTTATGACATTATGATGTTGTAAGAATCGATTTTGTCTATAACCACCATTCAACCAACTAATTTTGGCGCAAATTTGGTGTGTAACCACTTTTAACCACCTTCTTCCTTGTATTAAAGGAACATGAATATTCTAGAAAATGGTTAACAACTTTCATACCCGAAATTGATTCTTTTCATCTATCTATCTCACCAAAAACGTAAAACAACAAGGTACTTTTTGTGTTTCAAATTTGGAAGTAGCCTGAATTCTAAATGGCTATTATACTACTAGAAAAATACCCTTTAATGACATACATTGCGTGTCATAAAGGGTACAGATGAAACGCAAATGCATGTCAAGGAAGGCCATGTTATAAAGGAAGACGGCACACATTTGCGTGTCATAACCTTATGACGCACACTTACGACACGCATTTATGACACACAATGCGTATCATTAAAGATCCTATCAAGGAAGGCCATGTCATAAATGATGATGACACACATTTTTGCGTATCGTAATTTTAAATGTTAAAAAAAATACTATTTATAGATTTACTAATTTTCAAATTAAATTTGCATTTAATGTCTCATAATAAAAATTAAAATATCATATACAAAAAATACAATCCATTGTATAAAATTTAATGTCATACAAATAATCATTCCAATAGTAGGCAAATATAATACATCAAATGTGAAAGAGATGAAATTCATCAACAAATAATAGTTGAACTACAAGAACTTGTTGACCACCTTCACAACATCCCATCTACTTTGCTTGACACTATGCACTAGGGATGAGATTTAGAACTGGAAAACCAGACCGGAACCAGAATCAAACCTGAACCAGAACCGTTAGAACCGGAATATGTAGAACCGGTTCAGGTTCCGGGTTTAAAAATTAGCTTTATCCGGGTTCCGGGTAATCCGGGTTTGGGTCCATCGGGTCCGGGTAAACCGGGTCTAAAAACCGAAACCGGTGTTAGGAACCGGAACCACTTTAGGGCCGGAACTGGTTTTTGTGAAACATTTAAAAGATGCATATCTCATTCGTTTCAACTCCGATTGACATGTGATTTTTTCCAACACGTCGTTAAGAGTTTGTACATAATTTTAGACTATAAGTTTGACATTTGTAGTTTTATATTCATTGACTTACAACCCCCAAAGTTGAGATATTAAAGAGGGAAGTTTTTTGTTTTTCAGTTTTTTTGTATTCGGTGAAAGTTTTAAAACATGCATATCTAATTCGTTTGAAGTCAGATTGACATGTTGTTTTTTTCAACTTGTAGTTTACAGTTTGTACATGAGTTTAGACTATAATTTTGTCATTTTTGGTTTAATAATCAATAATTCACAGTCCTTCGAAGTCCGGATATCAAAACTGAAAATTTTCAACTTTTCAACTATTTGTTTTTGTACTTTGTATTATGTGAAAATATTAATACAAGCATATCTCATTTGTTTAAAGTCGGATTGACATGCGGTTTTTTCCATAGTGTATTTTAGAGTTTGTACATGATTTTAGACTATAATTTTGTTAATTTTGGTTTCATATTCAATGAGTTATAGTCCCCCAAATTCGGGATATCAATATGAAAATTTTCAAAGTTCAACCCACTAAGTAGTAAGTAATTACCAAAAAAAATCCGGTTTTTTCTGGGTTTTCTGGTTCTAAACTCACTTTATTCGGTTCCAACCTACCCACTTTGATGTTTCTGAGTTTTCCGGTTCTAGACCCACTTTACCCGATACTGTACCCGGAACCGAACCGAAACCGGTTCCTATATACCGGTCCGATTTCCGGTTCTAAAAAATATCGTTAATCGGTTCCGGGTCCTTCCGGTCCGAGTTTGGACCCACTTTCATCCCTACTATGCACATGAATGAGACCTGTAAATTTGAATCATGCAACCATTAGATTCACATAAACCAATAAATCCCAATAAACTAGATCAGACACTTCCTTTAAAATATCAATTAGAAGGAAAAGGAAACTTGTTTGAGACATCCTTTTATCAAAATCAGATATAGTAAATTCAAGATTCTTGCCCCAGAATTATCAACAAGTTTATCATGAACTTAAATCTATCGGATGAGATAAGCATAATACAACATTTTCAAAATTAAAATATAATAATGCAATGTAAGATAGCTTAGATTTATAAATAACAATGGTTTTACATATCTCTACATATACCCTACTACTACTACCCTTCCCTACTATGTAGAGAACAAGTTTTGGAAAAAGTAAACTAATTGTAAGTGGGAAGACTCGTAATTAGCTTATAAGTAATGATACATAAGGAAGGAAGGGAGGAAAGAAAGATATTGTTAGAATATGTATACAGGGGCATAAACACAGGAAAATAAAATATTAGACATACAAGTTGTGATTTCAACAGGGGAAAATGGTCTTTCTTCCAAAAAGATATATCCAAGGGTTGTTTAGTAAAAAAAATTGCATGCACATGATAACAATATAACACCTAGGACATCCATCACCTACCACTACATATGTAGATGTATAATGAGTGATAAATGAGGACTTCTTAAATGTCAACAGTTGTAATAAAATGGTAACTGTTGGAAAATGGTTACCGAGTACGATGGATCTTGAACAACCATTGTCATGTTTTACCCAAATAAGACCTGCCATGGAAACAAAAGTAGAGGGTGAACTATAAATAATGATATTATCTTTTCTAGTAATGAATTAATAGAAAGAAAAAATGACAAAATGTAAGAAATAAAAAAAATCAACCGCCGACTGTGCTTTTGTATAATTTTGGGAAAACAAAACCAAGCAGATGTTGATCGAGTAGTTCTACCCCTGTAGTTGTGGCATTTGCACCTGGTTGCTGTTGTTTCTCATGTTCTATTTAGGGTTATGACTATTACACTCCTGATGTCAGGTGTGTGTGTAAAGTTTATTGATGGTCAACGCCACGTCGTGGTTCTCCGTGGCTATGTCGTGGCAATGCTAAACAAGGCAGTCACGATTTTTGACTTCGCCACGCCGTGGCCACTGGAAAATTACCAATTTCTTAATAAGAGTTTAATGCTTTCAGATCTAAGCTCATACTTCCAGATCTACTCCTCCACATTGACTTAATGGATAAATTTTCCAACTTTATCCATTAGTACCTCACCATAGGACACAATTTTAAACCTTAAGTCCATTAAGTCCTTAATGCGACCAAAACTCAAACATGAGGCTAAGAACACTCAAGTTAAGGCCTTTTTCTCACTATCTTAGAAGTTCATGACCAAATGAGTACCACATTAACTCTTGAGTTCCTCAAACTCCAAGAGCACTCAAGAATGGGACCAAATCATCCAAAATGGGCTCAAACATCAAACAAGAAACACAAAGGTCAAGATATGAACTTTATACCTTCAATAACTTAAAAATGTGAAGAAGATATTGGATCCGAGCTTGCTCCTTGCTTCTTTTCATCAAAATGAACCACCTTCTTCTTCAAGTTTCACCAAACGAAGCAAAAACCTCAAGATATAGCCACTAAGATCATTACCATGAAGAGAGTCTAGGGTTCCGAAATGAAAGGAAGGAAGCAGAAGAAGATAGCCTAAAATGGGGGTTAAGATGCTTAAATACAGATGAAACCCTAAAAATCGTGGGCTTGGCCCTGAACAGGCGCCATGCCATGACCCTCCATTACCACACTATGATGACTCTCGAAAACACGCATTCAATAAATATCACGCCACGTCATGGGCATCCAAGCCCCACGTTGTGGCTAAGGGTCTGCTCCAAAAATCCTTATTTGATTCCTTAAGTCTTGGCCCACCTTCTCTGGAAAATGGGACGTTACACCCTTTCTTGTCAAACGAGTGAGGGGTACAACAACCTTGGAGAAATCCTCAATAAACCTCCGATAATACCCTACCAAACCCAAAAAACTCCTGATCTCCGAAGGAGACTTCGGGACCTCCCACTGCATGACAACCTCAATCTTGGTTGGGTCAACTAGAATCACGTTATGGTTAACAAGGTGTCCCTATGACATTCCAATATTTAGGTATGAAATTTTAAGGATTCTATGTATTTCTCTTTAGAAATTGACGAGTTGGGAGGCCCCAACTCGTCGTATAGAGATCAAAATGGCCGTGCATTTTCATGGACCTACTCGACGAGTTGAGGAGCCTCAACTCGACGAGTTGAGGAGCCTCAACTCGACGAGTTGACGGCTGTTTATGAAACACTAATTTTCAAGGTTTTTCACCTTATTTAAAGACCTTATAACTCATTTGTGGCCTCCCTCATCGTCCCCTCAGTCTAGAAGAAACCCTAATTGCACCTCTTTCCCCATTTTGAGTGTTTGTGAGCTTAAAGCATGTTATTTGGTGCATTTCTTGAAGAATCTTGAAGTGATTAGTCTATAGCTAAAGGAAGAGGCTGTAGATCTGACATTTACACTATGGTATCAACCATTTAGAGGTAAAAAGTCTTTTACCTTGACTTCTTATTTCTCAGATCTTCTTCTATGGAACTTTAGTGTCTTTTTAGCCTATTTTGGAACCATTATTGGAGTTGAGCATGATTTGAAGTTGTGACTTTAGATTTGGAAACCTCTAGGCCTCCTTTGGCCTAAACATTCAAGATTTATCAAACTTTGGCCAACCTCCATGCCCTAAAACCATTATTAAGCTTCATATGAGCGTTTTAACCCCTTTGATGCCATGCATGGATGTAAAGTTAGCAAATTTACGTGGTATCTTAACCCTAGGGGACTAGATCTATAGTTTGGGGATTTGGATTCGACTAGAAAGGACTGAATATGAAAAGGCTGAAGGAAATCGATGAGTTTCTTAGCCAACTCAACGAGTTGAGTAAGGTTTTTACCGCTTTCTATATTCTGAATAAACTCGGCGAGTTGATGAGATGACTTGACGAGTTAGTTAGGGTTTTTTCCCGGTTTTTTTTATTTCTAAAGGAACTCAACGAATTGCTAGCTGCACTCGATGAGTTGGGTTAACATGGATTGCTGACCTTGATTGTTGACTTTGGCCATGACCAAGTTTGACTTTTGAGGGTATTTTGGTAATTTGGGGCTAGATGGAATTGGTCATGTGGTGGTTGTAGGTGTTTGAGTTTGGAGCCGTGATTCGAGAGCTTGATCTTTTCATTTTAGTTTGACATTGTGAGGTGAGTTTTCCTCACTATGCTTAAGGGTTGAAGGCACCAAGGATGACCCTTTGGATTGTTATCCTACTTTATTATTATGATCTGTTAGATCGATATCCTGGTAGATAGGATGTTTCTATACAGTTATGCATGTTAGATCGATATCCTTGTAGATAGGATATTGCTATGCTTAGTGATCTGTAGATCGGTTTGATTGTTTGTAGACTTTTATGTGATTATCTGATACATGTGCACATGATTGATTGGTGGTTGAGGCTTTTTTGGCTTTGTGCGAGAGCCAAAAGACCGGGGCATTCCAACCTGAAGGTTGTAGGCCGAGAGTATTTTATCTCGAGGATGATTGGACTCATAGTATGTAGGCATTCCAACCCGATGGTTTTGGGCGAGGGTATACCATCCCAAGGATGATTGGACCCATAGTATGTTGGCATTCCAACCCGATGGTTGAGGGCCTGGGGCATTCTAACCCGATGGTTGATTGGGCCCATAGTATGCTGTTATTATATGTGTGTTATTTGTCGTGCGTGTATTTTGAGGGAACTCACTAAGCTTCGGGCTTACAGTTTGGATTTTGTTTCAGGTACTTCGGATGATCGCAGGAAGGCGAAGGCTTGATCGTGCACCTCCTCACATTTTATGATTTTGATTTCTGGGATTCTCTGATATGAAACGATTTTGAAAACATTTTGTAATAACTAATGGCTTATGGGTGTCTGAATTTTTTTTAAATTTTTATGAATTTTACGGATGTTACAGTCCCATTAATCGAACCTATGGTAACCAGAACTCACACTTCGAGAACTTGGCATAAACTCTATCCCTCCTCAAAACTCCTAGCCTCGAAGGTGATCCTCATGCTGCTCCCTGGTTTTGGAATAAACCAGGAAGTCATCGATGAAAATAATAACTGATCGATCGAGCATCGGCATGCACACTCAATTCATCAAATCCATGAATACTGCAGACGCATTAGTGAGCCCAAACGACATCACCATGAACTCGTAATGGCCATAATGAGTTTGGAACACTGTCTTCTTCACGTTCTCCTCCCTGACTCTTATCTGATGACACCCTAACCTCAAATCGATCTTGGAGAACCAAGATGCACCTTACAACTGATCGACAAGGTCATCAATCTGTAAGAGTGGGTAATGATTCTTCACCATTAACTTGTTCAGCTCCCGGTAATCAATGCACATCCGGTGTGAACCATCTTTCTTCTTCACAAACAAGATCAGTGTTCCCCAAGGCGAACTGCTCGGTCTGATAAACTGCATGCCCAATAGCTCCCGAAGCTAAGAGGATAACTGCTGCATCTCTGGAGGTGCTAAGCGATACGATGCCTTAGCAATCGGGGTCGTGCCAGGAACCAAATTGATCCTGAACTCAACCGGCATCACAAGAGGCACATTGGGTAATTCCTCCGAGAACAGATCTGGAAATTCTCTGACTACAAACACATTCGAAACCCAAACCCCCTTCTCTACCAAAGTATCAACCACATACGCAAGATAACCCATACACCCATGCTGAAGATAATGACGAGCCCCGACGACTAAACAGAAAGCTGAACCAACTCAAGTATCCTCGATATAAATAAACAATCCTCCTCCTCTTGGGGTTTGAAACACCACCTGTTTCCCCACACAATCTATCATGGCACCAAACCTGCTCAACCAATCCATTCCTTCTATCACACATACATCCCCCATAAGGATAGGGATTAGAACGACCATGTAAGACACCTCGAAAATCTCCAAAGTACAATCCCGGAAAATGATCAATGAAAAAAATACTATGATCGTTGTAAATATAAATCCGCAACTGATATTCCAACTCTCTAAGAGGCATATCAAAATTCCTACTGAAGGTCTGAGACACAAAGGACCGACTCGCACCCGAGTCAAAAAGCACAAGAACATGCAAGGAATTCACTAAGTAGTTACCTAGCAGAATCATAATCATAAGCATACAATAAAATAACTTGACAAAATAATAAATACAAACATAATAGTAATGAAATCAGGCGCCGCCCTGGCCTCCTCCAATGTGAGCTAAAAAGTACGACCCCTGGCCTTCGGGGACTCAGTTCTCCCATGTCATCCATCTATACTCCTCAAAGTAATCAGGATAGGTTTCTTCATGGGCCTGTCAGCAAGCAAGGGAAACTGGGCCTTTACATATCCCACCTGATCACAATGGTAACAAATCTTAGTGCTCGGTATTGGGGCCTGTTGGTGACAATCCCTCACATAATTCCCCTCCTTGCCACATTTGTGGCATCTAGTATCTGATCAACAAAGACCCTCATGCACCTTCTCGTACTTACCACAAGTGTGGCCCCTCCGACCTCCATATCGTGAAAGAGCGGGCTTGAACCTCTTTGCCACAGGCTGTGTGTAACGTCCCAAAAGTTAAGACCAAAAATTTCTATTTTTATATTAAATAAACCATTATCCATAACAATATCATAAAACCATAGTGAAATCATATTATATCAAATAAATCCAAAAACATCAGAGTCATGTAAATTGCAGAACATTGTGGTGTGTGCACTGCAATCATCCCGAGCTCTTCCCTTTCAACTAGAAGTACCTGAAACATAAAATGAACCCATAATCACAAAGCTTAGTGAGTTCCCCAAAATACTACATACCATACATATCAATCATATAATGGGCCCCACCCACTCTAACACTGTAAATTTTCAAACAAAATTTTCATTTTTAAAACCACATAAACTCAATATCTTATTTCCCAAAACCACAAAATACCCGAGTTGTCAAAAACATGTCAACAATGTTTAATAAAATCCCAGAATCCTCAAAATCATGATCTTTATCTGGTGTGTACAATCAAGCCGACCCCTTCCTGCGATCCTGAAAAGTACCTGAAATACATATCACACAACACAGTAAGCATGAAGCTTAGTGAGTTCCCCAATATACCATATACACAAATAATAAGCCTCTCATGGCTATAGCTCGGCATGGACCCTTCGGTCATGTGTCTCAGTGAGGACGCTCCGGTCTCAAAGCTCGGTGTTGACCCTCTGGTCATGTGTCTCAGTGAAGACCCTCCGGTCTCACAACTCGGGTTGGACCCTCCAGTCCTGTATCTCAGTGAGAAAGTGAAGACCCTTCGGTCTCACAACTCGGTTTGGACCCTCCGGTCCTAACTCAATAAAGCACATATAACATGTATCACAAAGATAAAATGCATAATATCACATAACTTAGTAAAGCACATAGGACCCTCCGGTCGATAACTCAAATAAGACCCTCTGGTCAATCAGTATTACCACTTAGGTAAGTATAGAGAGAAGACTCACCTCAACTGCTACGCGAGCACCCTACACTGTCGTTGCTGCTGCACACTGACTCCTGAATTGGGCAAAAACAACCCAACACTATAATCAAAGACTATATAAGGCTACACCCAACATTATGCCCCATAGATGGCATAACTAACCAGAACCACTACTAACCCAACTCATTGGGCCCACTAAGGCCCCAAGACTAAAAAGGTCTACAAAGGCCCACTAATGGCCCAATTTTCCAAATTGGGCCCAAACCCTTGCTTGGTCCTTACCCTAAAGCCCACGACTTAACTCTAATCCAAAAAACCCTTTCTCAGATGGCCCAACCAGTCACCAACAATAGGGCCCAAGAAGACATCCCAAACCGAAGCCCAAATACACAAACCCACTCAGACAGAGTACACAGGGTGTACTCAGTGGTGCACTACGCGTACTCGCTTAATGTCTTGTACGTTATGCGTACTGGCTTGTACACCCAACGTACGTCCCTCTTAAACCCACTTTTCCATTCAACACTTAATGATTTAAGCCATAAGTCCAAACTATAGATTTGAGTCCCAAATAACGTTTAAACACATAAAGTCACTGGCTTGGTGACTTTGCATGCCCCACATAAGCCCAAACTCCAAAAATGGCATTCTACTTCCATGAAAATGGCTTTAACTCTTGCATGAACCCATTAAGACTTCCAAGATAACAACTTTATGATTCTAGGTCCCAAATAACACTAAGAAGGGCAACTCTAGGCTCCAAAAATGACATGGACTCAAGGGACTTCATCAATGGGACCAAAAGAGTCCATAAACTCAACCCAAAAGATATCTAATAAAATAACCACCAAGTTTGAGACTTTATACCTCAAATGAGAGCCAAAGGCTGATGAGGTTCTGGATCCAAAAGCTCTAGCTTATTAAATGAATCTTCAAGAGTGAGCATCTTCTTCAAAATCACCAAAAACACTATTCTAATGGTCTTCTATGCTAAGAGAACACACAAGAAGGATTAGGGTTTTGTGAAAATTGTCCAAGGGTGAGAGGGAGGCTGTTCTTTTAGGCATTACATTCTTTATATAGTGTCCATCCCTAAAATTAGGTTTTTTCATTCTGACCCTCGTACGCCCCACGTACCTTCTTGTACGCCCCACATACGAGGCCGCGCACCCCGGCTCAATCCTCGCACCTACGCTGGGCGTTCTTGCCAGCTACGCCTCGCGTAGACCTTTTCTCCTCGGTACGCCCTGTATATCTCTCGGTACGACCTGCATACTAGGGTTTTCTCCCCAACCCTAACTCTTCCGAATGCCATAACTCACTCGATACAGCTCCGATCTCGACCATCCATATATCCATAGAAAGGCATCGAGACGCTCAACACTATTATCAATTCATACTTGCCATTAGATATCTTGAATTTAAAATCTATTCCCCATAAAGCCCAATTGATAAATTATCGAATTGCTCTTTTTGCTCCAAGTCACAACCGAATACCCAAACAATGTTCACCGTTTCGAAATGAAAACGACTTGAAAATAGGATGTTACACCCACGTTGTGAAAGATGGTTTTATTATTCTAAAAATTGAAAATTTTGGTCTTAATTTTTGGGACGTTACAAGGGCTCTGATACTAACTGGTAACATCCCAAAAATCAAGGTAAAATTTTCAATTTTTAAAACCAACCTAAAACCATAAATGTTTACAAAACATAATTCCCAAATGTCAAAATCGTAAAATAGTGTTTCCCAAAATCAAATCTCATAAAATCCGAAGGATGTGCACGATCAAGCCTTTGCCTTGCCCCTATCCCTTGAAGTACCTAAAACCATAACAATCAAACTGTAAGACAAAGATTAGTGAATTCCCCCATAGTACCACACACAACCAAACAGATAACAACATGCATATATGATCCTTCAGCCTGAATGGACTTCCTTGCAGTACCTACAACCTATCTGGACCGCTCTCTGGGCCTTCGACCTGACTGGGCTACCTCTTGGGCGTTCAGTCTATCCGGACCGCCCTGGGTATATTGGTCTTTAGCACAAAGTAGGACCACCTCAACCCAACAAACCATAACATTTTGACATATACAATAACAATCAATAATAAACAAGTACAAGTAATCATACAGATCTACCAGTCTACCTCATACTCAGTGAGCACAAGTAGTCATACATGTCTACAAATCTAATACATATTCAGTAAACACAGGTAATTATGCAGATCTACCAGTTTATCATATAACCAACATAACCTCAATCCAATATACCAGAATACATAATCCAGTGGAACGACATTGGTGCCTTCGAACCATAATTACAGTGAAGAAAACTCACCTTACAGTCTGAAATGTACTTGGACAGATCACAACTCCAACTGTTGACTCTACCAGTCACCTATACAATAATCAGTGACCTAAACTGAATCTACTACTCAAAATGCCGACAATACCCCTAAGTTAAACTTCGTCGACGGTCAAAGGTCAAAATCTTCATTCAAAAATCTCATAGCCCGCCGTCACGTTGTGACCCTCTAGTTGTCACATCTTGACTTAATGGGACAAAATAATCGAGATGGACCATTCTCACGCCGTGAGCTATGAATACTCACATCATGTGAAACGCTCTAAACAACTAGATACATTAAAGCTCTTAACCCCTTTCGGATAAACACCCAAAACTTCCAGAATGTCTTATCTACTCCATAATATCTTAAAAATCATGGATTTTTGGACATGTATGTCCAATGCATGTCCGAAACACAAACTAGGACACAAAAGGAAGAAATGGCATCAAGACTCATGCAAGAGTCTTAAAACTAAACCACACTTCAGATCTAGGACTTATTTTTATCAAAGGGATATTGGAGATCCATAAAGTTGGAAACTTTATGGATTCCAAGAACCATAACACTAAATCCATGCAAGAAATGTATAAAAAGCTAGGTCTAAGCTTATAAACCCATGAAGTTATGATCATGAAAACTTAAAATGATCCATAAGGTGTGGAAAAGAATGATGGAGAGGTTTAAATGTTGAGATGATGGCTAGATGGTCTCATTCTTCTTTTTCTTTGCTAGAAATCACCACAAAGAGCTCAAAAACTAACAATAAGGTGCTAGGGTTTCAAAGGGGAGTCATCTATCCTCCTGAGGAGAAGTTTGGTTTCAAACCCCGGTTCGAACAGGAGGAGTACGCCATGCTAATGTGCCTTGGATGATCCACATCTCAGGGTCAGGCTCCGATAAGCACATTGAACTATCCATGTGGTTGAGAGCCCTCACAGCCCAGGCACAACGACGCAATTATCAGGGGCGCGCTCTACCCACTGAGCTAATAGCCCGTCGTGCGAGCCCCCCACTAGGGGCCCACTATGCCAAAAGCAAGAGAAACCCCATCTCTCTCTTTCCTTTTTTCGCCCCCATGTCGCCACACAGGGGACATGGGTGTAGAGAGGTGATGGGGGCTTAGGGTGGGCTAACCCTAGCCCTCACTTTCTTTAAATATGAAACAAAACCCCCAAAATTAGGATTTGCCTCACAGATAGACTTCATGTCGTGAGCCATATGAAACTCCAAAGTTGACTTGATGAAATGCTTACCTGAACTGAGTGTTAAAATTCTCCTCCAATTGGATCAGACTTCGTCCTCGAAGTCTGCTGTTGCGAATAACTCTGGATAATGATATCGTATCTCCGCCTCGGGTTCCCAAGTCCACTCGGAACCTTTCCGATGCTACCACTGGACCTTGAACAAAGGTACCATCTTGTTGCGCAAGTCCTTCATCTTTCTATCCAAAATTACCACTAGCCTCTCAACATAATTCAGGTGATCATCCACCTGAATATAATCCAAATGAACCACTGCCAAATCATCTTCCACATACTTATGAAGCTGCGAAACATGGAAGGTGTTGTGAATATGTCTGAGCTCCTTATGCAGATCCAACTGATAGACCACCCTGCCTACCCTAGCTGATACATGGAACATACCAATGAATTGGGGCTCCAACTTTCCCCTCTTCCTGAAGCGTATTACACCCTTCTGGTGAAACTCCAATGTTGACTTGATGAAATGCTTACTTGAACTGGGTGTTACACCTTGTAGTTGCTGAAAAAGAAGCATAATGGTTAAGCAATTTGATCTATGAAATTCCTTTGTGGCCACCATGAAAAATGCATATATTAAAGTGTATAGTGGAAAGTCGCGACATTTGGATGTTAGGGACAATATGATACGTAAGCTTATTACTCATTGAATCATTTCTGTTGAGTTTGTTCGATCTTAATAGAATTTACTTGATCACTTGATAAATGGGGTAGCTAGAGACTTGGTAAGAAAGTCAGTGATATGGATAGGTTTGAGGCCCACTTGACATCTTTTTAGGTGAGATACCCAATTCCTTTCTAATATAATGTTAGAAGTTGAAGTGAATGTGGAAATCTTGCTTATGGATATTGGAACACATTTATGTTACTACATCCCACTATATATGCTTATAACCTATAGAGTTAAGGTAAGATGAACAATTATTAATAGTTTGTTTGAAAAAAGTACATCAATAGGTGCATGATATAGAAGAACTACCTAAGTGAGTGTGAAGTGTTCCCGCTTCAGAAAGCTTGGGCTAGGCTTTTATGTACTCATAAATGGATAGGACACATGGCTGTAATAGTGTCAAGTATGAAATATTAGAATCTGTGTAAAACTTATGTGTATAATATCTTCAGTTACCCAAATGAGTTGAAAGGTTCAATCCTTAGGACACTGATTCTCGAGTATTTGAAATGTGTATTATACTAATGTAAAAATTCAATTTTCAAGATATTTTCATTTATGAATGAGTTTGTTTTTAGTTAATAAATGATTAAACTAAAATGGGGGATGAATGTTGGTGATTTACTGTTATCAACATATTTTAGTGTAATTATAATTAGTATTGAGACATGCTACATTCAGTTTACTATCCGAGCATAGAGGTTCCGAGGCAGCGCCCATAGGTACGAGGTTAAGGGGCAACACCACGAAACCTAAACGGATTTCTATAATAGGAAATGGTCCGAACATATATTTCCCACTAAAAGGAGTTTATAACATCATGATGATATAAGAATCAGTTTTGTCCTATAACCACCATTCAGCCGACTAATTTTGGCGCCAACTTGGTGTGTAACCACTTTTAACCACCTTATTCCTTGAATATGAATGTCCTAGAAAATGGTTAACAACTTTGATACCCGAAATTGATTCTTTGCATCTATTTGTCTAATTAAAAATACAAAACAACAATGTATTTTTCTGTGTTTCGGATTTGGAAGTAATCTGAATTCTAAATTGTTATTATTAGATTATCTCAAATCAGATTTCGTCATACCCTAGACTATAGGGTCGAAATCACATATTTTAGAAAGTATTGCAATCACGTTTCTAAAATTATCTGAGTGTGTATTGATATTTTTAGACCCAAAATCTAAGAGTGTTGATAGTGTTACGTTTAGTAATTTCTTGATTTTAATCGTATTGATATGTGTACATTTGATCGAATTATTTCAAAGATCAGGTTTATGTTCACACGATCCTATGTTCACATGACCCTATCGGTTAGTGTTATAATATGGATGGTGGTTCTATAACAACAAAATATATGACATTCATTATAATATTCCTAAATGTATGAGGCACATGATGATGCTTGATAAAAATATATAACAATGTATTAATTATGCACCAAATTGTAATATATTAATCATTTACATTTCTATTCACAACTACCGGAGCTTTTGGATTACACCATACAATAAGATAATATTTTTAATCAATTTAAATTTTAAAACCTTTACCATTTAGATATTTTAATGTTCATTTTATAAATATTTTTATTTTTTATAAAATAAAAAAAGTTGAACCAAATCTTAATGTATAGATGGGGCCGGGGGAGGATTTTTGTATCTTTTTGGGTTTATAATGATGACGCATCAACACGTGCATTCCATGACAATTCTCAGCTACACACAGACTCTGAGCCATCGCCATTTTTGTTCTTGTACTTCTTGGCCTCTTTCTCTTCTCTTTTGTAAGCCCCACAACCACTTTCGTGACTCCCCATGCTCCCCATCAGCCATTCACACCCCTAAAACCCCACTCTACACATAGGAATCTCGTGGAGATTCCCCCTTCAATCTTTCATCCCTGGTGTGCTCCACCTTCATATGCGTACAAATTTTTGTAGCTATTAAGCCTGTTCTCATGTATGAATGTCTATTTACACATCGGATTCACCGTCTGACGTGACCGAACTGCACATTTTGTGTAAAATTGAGAATCATCTGTTGGTCTTTGTCTCTCGCGCTTTATAGTAAGTTTCAGCTCTCTATCCGATTGATTTTCTCTTTTACGACGTGGGTTTTTGTTATGGATTTGAATTATCCGATCTGGATTGTGTGTGCTGTCATGCGTTTATTTTTCGTTGTTGATCGATTGTAAGTCCGATTCTTCAAAAGCATGTCGGACGGAAGGTTTTGATCGGAATGCATTAGTCACTAGTATGTTTACTCATTTATGTACAATTTTGATCAAATTTTCCATAATTTTCTCTTTTTAGACGTTGATTTTAATGGATTTAAAGTTTCCTGATCTGGATTTTGTGTTTTGTTATGCATTTCTTTTTTCTACGTTCGATTCTTTGTTGATCGATTATAAGTTCATTCTTCAACAAATCGGCGAGGGTTAAGGGTTTTGGACGGAATGCATTAGTCACTTGTACTGTACTCATTCGTGTTTCATATGATCGAATTATCTATAATCTTCTTTTGTTTTTGACGTTAATTTTGATGAATTTGAAGCTTCCCACTCTGGATTGTGTTTTGTCTTTCTTCTTCATCCGATCTCTGTTAGTGTTACGTTTTTTAGAACGGCATTAATGTCAATTTTGATCAAGAATCCAACAATTTTCTCTCTTTTTGATGGATTCGAAGTTTCTCGATCTGAGTTTGTTGGGATTGTTTTCCTTGATTCGGATGTTTTCGTAATTCATAGGAATTCTATTTCTTCAACTGCCATTAATCGAAACAATTCTTTCCTCATGATTAATTTTAATTATAGTATCTTCACATAAATTAAATGGTATGGGTGTTGAATCTTGATTTATTTCCAGTACTACGCATTCAGTTATCAGTGGTACTGTGAGCTAATTTGGTTATACGCTGGCAATACTTGAATCTTAAAGAACCCTAAAGGTACCATTTTTTTGGGGGCCCATTTAAGGTTGTGTGTTTATCTAACTATGGGATAGTAAAAGTACTTGTAATAATGAATTTGAGGGTTCTAAATCTATGATTGTACACTGAGTTTTACGCATAAATAATTGAAACCCACAACAAATCTTGATGTATTTCCAAGTTTTTAAGTAGACTTTGAGGCATGTTATGCATTTAAGTGTAAGCAGCACTGCAATCTTTGCTGTAGAGTAATTTCGATGTTATACTTTTTGTCATCAACATGGGTGATGAAATGCTTCTGCAATTTGTGAATATGATCCAACAAACAAGTGTTTAATTTCAATGTATTTCCAAGTTATTATGTGAACATCATATGAGTTTCATTTTTAATGGTTTGTGCTTGTGTCACTTTTTTGTGTACTAATTCAAAAACGTTCAGTTACACAATGTGTTTGATGAAATGTCTTTTCTTTAGTAAAATCGAATGATATCTTGAATCTTGATGTGTTTTCAACTTACAATATAAAAGCAGTGTCAAATAACCCTTTTGGAGAAACTTGAAAGTTAGGCATGTCACACATTTCATCATACTATCCTCTTAACTTTTCACCTTGTAGTAGTTAACAACATTCAAATTTTTTCATACGCAATGTGTTTGATAAAATGCCTCAACCAAAATGCAGATAACTGAACTTTTCAAGATCATTATCACATTCAAGAATGTCTACAGCGTCAGCTGATTTGACGCAAAACAACGATAATGTGAAAAGTAGTGATTGTGAAAATGATTTTGATTTCTCAAAGCTGCCACATAAGCCAAGAAACTTGAATATGGAGAGACAAAGATCTTTTGATGAGAGATCACTTGTTGAAGCATCACCTCGATACACATGGGCAGAAAATGGGCAAAGACATATAGACAATGAGAGTGTTTTTTCACCAAGTAGAAGATCATCCTTCAATACACCAAGATCACTTTATGGGTTTGAACCACACCCAATGTTTGCTGAAGCTTGGGAGTCTTTGAGGAAAACCATGGTGTATTTTCGTGGTAGACCAGTTGGGACTATTGCAGCTCTTGATAATTCTGATGAGAAATTAAATTATGATCAGGTATGTTGTTGTTCTTCATGATAGTTAGTTTAAGCCAATCTTGTAGGGTGTTATAGGGAATGAATTAGCTTAAATCAAGACCTTAGGGTTGTATTTGTTACACAGGATGAGACTTGACAAACTTTTTATGGCTATTTTTTTGGTGTTGAGGATGAGGAGGGTGTTTTTGTCTTTTGCACAGGTGAGAGGTCGAGGGCAAGTCCCTGTCTGACCTTGTTCAATCTTTTTGGTTTTGACAAAAAAAATTCAATTTTAGTCGGTGTCAGAATTGTTAATATTTGAATTTTTAAGAGGTCTGAATTTCTAACAGGGTCTGAATTTTTAGCATGTTGTTTGGTTAGAACCTTTGAATTGTTGTGTTGAATGATAAAGATGACCATTTTACCCTTTTGTGCCTATTGTGAACAACTTTCTTCTTGTTTGGTTAGAAGTTTTCCACTTTTTAAATCCCCATGTTGTGAATATTGTGAACAACTTTCTTCTTGTATAGGTTTTTGTGAGAGATTTTGTTCCAAGTGCATTAGCTTTCTTGATGAATGGAGAACCCGAAATTGTCAAAAACTTTCTTCTAAAGACTCTTCGCCTTCAATCATGGGAGAAAAAAATCGATAGATTTCAACTAGGGGAAGGTGTCATGCCTGCAAGTTTCAAAGTTCTTCATGATCCGATTCGCAACACAGAGACTTTAATGGCGGATTTTGGTGAGAGTGCAATAGGCCGAGTTGCCCCGGTTGACTCAGGGTTTTGGTGGATCATATTGCTTAGAGCTTATACAAAATCAACTGGAGATAGTTCTTTAGCTGAAACACCTGATTGCCAAAAGGGTATGAGGTTGATTCTTGCATTATGCCTTTCAGAAGGTTTTGATACTTTTCCTACTCTTCTTTGTGCTGATGGATGCTCCATGATTGATCGAAGAATGGTGAGTTTGTAAATATTTTCAACTTTTTTTTTTGTCTTATTAAGTATGTTAAAAACATAAGCATATTTCACTGATTTAGTCATTTTATTGATTTAGTCATTGATTCAATGGTTAAATTTAAAAAAAAAAAGTGAAAGTACACCTTGTGTTTTTTTATTGAAAACCGTGTAATACTGAATTATGATTTTTGTAAATGGTCAAAAAGGTATAATTCACTAGAGATGATAGTTAAGTGTGGTTACATCAATAAAATAGTGAATGTACATTATTGTCTTTTGTACTTTTCCCTTTTCCAAAACCATGTGGTTATTTTAAATGGTGAAAAAAATATAGTATAATGGTTAAACTGATAAAATGTTAACATATTTTCATTTATATATACAGGGTGTATACGGATACCCAATAGAAATACAAGCTCTTTTCTTCATGGCATTAAGATGTGCTTTAGTTTTACTCAAACAAGATGCTCAAGGAAAAGAACTTATTGATCGAATCACAAAACGTCTTCATGCCTTAAGTTTTCACATGAGAAGCTACTTTTGGTTGGATTTAAAGCAACTAAATGACATTTATCGTTACAAAACCGAAGAGTATTCTCACACTGCAGTCAATAAGTTCAATGTGATACCTGATTCACTTCCTGAATGGGTTTTTGACTTCATGCCAACTTTTGGAGGATACTTTCTTGGAAATGTGGGGCCCTCAAACATGGATTTCAGGTGGTTTTGTTTGGGGAATTGCATTGCTATTCTTTCATCTTTAGCAACTCCAGAACAATCAATGGCAATTATGGATCTTATTGAAGCAAGATGGGAAGAGTTGGTTGGAGATATGCCTTTGAAAGTTTGTTATCCAGCTATTGAAAGCCATGATTGGAGGATTATTACAGGATGTGATCCCAAGAACACAAGATGGAGTTACCATAATGGTGGATCTTGGCCAGGTATGTTGTAGAAATTGTCTTTGTTTATGTGTTTTTGTTTACTGTTTTATCGATTTAGTGATTGAAATGTTATCTTTTTATTGATTGTTAGGTCACTCATCTTCTAATTGTACAAATCGAATCAAATGAGTGGATTTAAAGTTTTTTGATTTGGTGTGTACCTTAATATGGAAATTAATCCTTATTAATCTCCATAGAAAATAGTTAAATACTTAAATTGATAAAATGGTGAAAGTACAACTGATTTTCTTTATGTTTCCCTTGGAATAGTACTTTCTCTGTGTTTGACTTCTGGAAGTCAAAGCTAGTAATTTAAATTGTTGGATTGATGCTCATATTTTAGTCTTTTAGATACAAAAATTTATTCCTAAACTACATTATCTATTTTTTTTTTTCCCATCATAGTTCACCTTCCAAACTCATATACTCATGATAATGTTAATTTGCATAAAATAACAATGTACTTTAGTCCTTTTACCAATATAGGCACTACACAAATTTTTAACAATGTAATTAGATTTCTTTACCCATAATAATAACATACTTATATCTTTTTTATTTTTTTATTATTTTTTTTACCAATAATAGCAAATTTGTAACTCACAATAACAACACACTTATAGTTTTTTTTACCCATAATGTAACCAATTTTTAGATTTCTTTATTACACATAATTAACAATGTACTCATAAAGGTAGCAAAATATAAATACATTGCTGTTTTGAGTAAAAAAATTGATAAAAATAAAAGTACGTTGCTATTTTGAGTAAAAAAAATATAAATCTTCTGATGAATTTTTTTTGGGTGCAGTCCTCTTGTGGTTGCTCACGGCAGCATGTATCAAGGTGGGCCGCCCCCAAATTGCAAGGCGGGCCATTGAGGTGGCGGAGCTCCGGTTGGCGAAAGACGGGTGGCCGGAATATTATGATGGAAAGAGTGGCCGATATGTTGGAAAACAGGCTCGAAAGCATCAAACATGGTCAGTTGCTGGTTATTTGGTGGCCAAAATGATGCTTGAAGATCCTTCACATTTAGGTATGATATCACTTGAAGAAGACAGACAGATGATGAAACCCGCTGTGAAAAGATCATCCTCGTGGACTTGTTGATGTCATTTTTTCCGTATTTTTATCGTATTTGTAAGATTCGGGGTACTTTCGTTAGGGTTTGTGTAGACATATGGGGATTTCAGGTTTTAGATTTTTCGGTAGAGAATTTGATTGTGGTTTGTAGAACTAGAAATAGATGCAAAACTTATTCGTCTTGGTTCGTTTAAGAGTCTAATTTAGGAAATATGTTGCAAGTTCATTTGCTTATGGTATCGTTCGTGAGCATCCAAGTTTTTAGAATTATAGAAGGGTCAATCACTATGGTGACCAAATTGGGAGGAGTCAAAACACAAAATGAACACCTTTGCGAAGTATCAATTTTTTTTTTCTTAAAAGGTGATCGTTTTGTGTTTTTGACACCCTCCCATTTTGGTCATTTTAGTGATTAACTCTTTTGTAACACATGATTTTTGGATGTTTTACTTATAATTCTATCTATATTCTATGTGGATAGAGTCATAGAATTAGTTTGTTAAATATGAATGTGTGCATTGGATTCAAACATGATTGCATCATACCAAAAAGGAAACAAATCATTATATAGTAGCTAGAGATAACGACACTAGCGAGTATTTATCTAATGGTATTGTGTCTCCTACATATGTGTAGAGACTTACCATTATTTGGGAATAGAGTTAATAATAGGAAATAATTTTCTTAAATTATATCAGCCATTTATACAAACAAATGATCGTATAAGTTTCAATCACCCGACAAAAAGTGTTATAAAAACTGCAATTATCAAACATTTTGATATTATTAAAATAATTAAACAAGAAGTTGGTTTTCAATTACGTATATTACTAACGTTTGCTAAAGAAATTGCTGAAAAACAACATGAAGAAGTATGCAGTGAAAACCCACTAGATCATTTAAAAAATAGAAATAATCAAGAAATAATAATATTATTAAAAAATCATGATGATGAAGTCAATGTCCCAAACAAAATTCCATACAGTATAAAAGATGTTTCAGAATTTAAACAAGAATGTACTGAATTACTAGAAAAAGGAATCATTCGACCTAGTACGGGTCCTCATTCTGCACCTGCATTTTATGTAGAAAATAATAATGAAATAAAACGAGGTAAGAGAAGGATGGTAATTAATTACAAAAAGATGAATGATGCTACTATTGGAGACTCATATAAATTACCACGGAAAGAATATATTTTGGAAAAATTAAAAGGATATACACATTTTAGTACATTTGATGCAAAATCCGGATATTGACAATTACGCTTACATGAAAATACGAAACCACCAATTGCTTTTTCATGTCCTCCTCAGAAGCATTATGAATGCAATGTCTTTCCATTTGGTTTAAAGCAGACACTAGCAATATATCAACGATTCATGGATGAAACCTTAAATTGTTTAGATCATATTTGTCTTGCATACATTGACGATATAATTGTTTTTACAAAAGGAAATGAACAAACACATATCGTACATAGAATCAAAGAAAAATGTTTAGTTTTATAAAAAAAGAAATCAAAACATTTTCAAACTACAGTTGAATATCTTGGTTTAAAAATTAGAGAAAATGGACAACTATCTTTAACAGACAACATACGAGAAAAATTAAATATGTTTCTTGATAAATTTGAAAATAGAAAACAAATACAGTGATTTCTTGGATGTTTAACCTATATTGCAAAACAAGGATTTTTGAAAAATTTAGCAAAAGAAAGAAATGTTTTATAAAAGAAATTATCAAAAAAAATACCTTGGTCTTGGACCAATACAGATACTATTTTGGTACAAAATATAAAACAAAAAATTCAAGTTCTCCCTACTTTATATAATGCAAATATCGACGATTTTTTAATTGTAGAAACAGATACATCACAAGACACTTAGGCAGTATGCCTAAAAGCAATTATACATGGAAAATTATTATTGAGATTAGATAATGAGGGAAACCTTATATCTGACCCATTTAAAGTATACAATGATAAAACATACATTGATAAAGTATACACTAGTATGAAAATACCATCCGAAACATACAATAATGAAGTATACAGCGATATGAAAATATCATCAAAAGCATACAATGATACAGATGTATCATCTGAAGTATTAAAAACAGATAAATATGAGAAAAAATTATGGAAGTATATATCGGAAACATTTTCCCAAACAAAGCAAAATTGTAGTACACATGAACGAGAAACACTGGCATGTCTTAGAACATTGATGAAATGGAAAGTCGAGCTACTACAAAGTAGATTCGAGTTACGAACCGATTCCAAGTATCT
Source organism: Lactuca sativa (assembly GCF_002870075.4). Lineage (NCBI taxonomy): Eukaryota > Viridiplantae > Streptophyta > Magnoliopsida > Asterales > Asteraceae > Lactuca > Lactuca sativa. Next base: position 210,150,020 of record NC_056630.2, read on the forward strand.
ACTTGGATTTTGGCGTTATAAATTACAAGAAGATTATTGTTGTGGGCGATTGATTTGTTGGCAATTACGATTACACCAATTTCATCCATATCCCAGATACATCAAAAGCGCCAACAATCATATAGCAGACACATTAAGGAGAGAATGAAAGCCATCGTGAAGCAACAACAACAACAGTTCAAACAAGAACAAAAATGAAAGAAACACCATTCATGGGGGATTAATGTCAGCCATGACATAAGCAAACATTATTCAGAAATATCTATCCTTTCGGAGGCGGGAGGAATGACGCACACAATGACGTATTACTCCATTATTATTGAAAACATTATTGAAGACACGTGTCTTTTTTATTTGGAAGGATGTAATTTATAATTTGTATCTTATTTTTATTAGTTGGTTTTTTCGTTATCGGTAGAATAAGTGTCATGTGTCGATAGGTTATATGTCATCTATCGAATATTACTTATAGTTTGAAAGTGATATCTAGAATAAGACATAACGTTTGTAAGATGTGAGATAAAATGTGTAACCCTCAATAGTCTAGTGGGCTATATTGTAAATGTGTTGTCGTATTGCAATCATACGATTGCAATTCAATTATATAATCGGCTCTCTTGAGCCTATAAATAAGGCCTTTGCCCATATGAAATAAACAAGTTAAGTTTGAGAGTTTTTAGACTTTAGTTGATCTCAAAGTTCTTCCTCTGTTGAAATAGTTGTTCTATTTCTGAATAGCAGAGCGTCTATCCATATTATCCAAAACCATCCATATAATCATTCATATACCCAACATAATCCATCATCAAGATTATTCCGATGCATAATTAAGGTATAATCATCCATTTTTATCGTTATAATCGTCGATAATATTATGTTGAAAATTAACCAACATAATCCATCATCAAGATTATTCCGACGCATCATTCAGGTATATAATCATCCACTTTTATTGTTATAATCGTCAATAATATTATGTTGAAAACTTTGGTATCAGAGCTAAGTTTCGTTCTTATCATTTTTATTATAAATATAAGTATTCATCCGCTTGTTCATAAGAAAAAATATTCATCAAACATCATTATAAATGTTATCATTTGTCATACTCATCATAAAAAATAGTAGATATAATAAACTTCACTATTATTTTTAAAGCTATAAACTATTAAATATGTCTCAAAAAATAGAAAATTCACCAATAATTATTAACAATGAAGAAAATGAATCTGGATATACTTTTGACGCTTTAATTAATAAAAATAATATCAATAAAGATGCTATAAGAAAATCAAAATTTACACTATCCGAAAAACATAAGTTTAGAAATAACACATTAAAAAACTTCTTTTCTAGAAAAATATTATATATTATGGAAAAATTATAGGAGAAGAACCGATACCCATTGAATCAACTCAAGGAAATGTTGTTATACCTATAATAAATAAACAACAAATTAGAAATAGATTATATAATATTAAAAGGAGTAGATAGAATAAAAATTACTTATATTCATATATCAACTATTCAAGTAATTTTAAAAAGTATTTTTAGTAATTTAGATACACCATTAGAATTAGAAATTAGAGATGCTCGTATAATTAATAATCAAGAAAGTATTATAGCAAAAGGAAAATGTAATTTAATTGAAGGAAAAATAAAACTTTACATTAATATTCAACTAGGATTAAGTCTTAAAAATAAAAATCTAAATAATAGTATTACCATACGATATAAATTATTAAGACAAAATTGTATGTTAAAAGGTAATCATCCATTTACTATTACATATCAAATAAATTATGCATTAACAAACTCTCATAATAGTATTACGTTTAAAACAGATGATAGAATTTATATCGATAAATTATTTATCCATTTATTATCACTTGAATCACCAAATATGACTAATAATAGAATTTTTAGTGAAACTAATTTTCAATTAATAATAACTACTCCGTTAATAAAAAGAAACCCAATTATAGAACCTCCAATTTTTAGTATTGTCTTGGGTTATTTTTGTGGATGAGGCTGGAGCATGTGGTGTGGGGCCCCTTTTGTTGCCATGATCATACAATTTCTTGGCTAGCCTCTTTGCGCTATCATACGTGGTCGGGTTTGCTGCAATTACATTTCCTTGGATTGGTGCGGTCAAATCCCCAGATAAATCTCTCGATCTTCTTCCTTTTAGATGTGATCATTCCAGGACACAAAAGAGACAGCTCACTAAACCTTGTTATGCACACATCAATGTCAGAGTTTTGAACCGTGATGTTCCACAGTTCTTGTTCCAATTTCTGAATTTCTCCCCTGGGACAGTACTCAGCTAACAACATCTCCTTAAGTTCCTCCCATGGTATTGCGTTCGCCACCGGGAGTGGCATGGCCTCTATGTGACCATTTCAACAAGAGAGGGCTTGATCAACGAACGTGCAGGCCGCAAACTTGACCTTAGACTCATCCGTACATTCGCAAATTTCAAACACTGATTCCACCTTCTCAATCCATCGTTTTAGGGTTATTACGCCTCCCATCCTGTTGAAGGTCCGAGGCTTGGCGTTGGTGAAATCCTTGTAGGTGCAGGTTCTTACGGTTCCTTGGTTTGTCCCTTGATTTGTGCTTCTGGTTCCCTGCCCGTTGCCTTCTCCGTTGTTCCCGTTGCGAATCTGTGCAAGCGCTGTAGTGACCGCAACGGAAACTGCTGCTTGAAATGCGACTGAGTTTATTTCTGGTGGGGTTGGTGTCGCGTTATTCCCACGGTTTGGTCTTTGAGGCATCTTTCTATCATGGAACAGAGAAATGATGAGTATATATTGCATTCCCAGATTAGAATGCCACTGACTCGGAGTATCGATTTGTGCATCTAAGTGATTTCATGTATTAACATAAAACAAGAAAGTAAAACACATAGCAGATAACAACGTCACGATAAAACATAGAACATTTCCATTAATAATAATCGTTTTTAATACATGAAAATTTGCCAAAAGGCATACAATACATAGGAAACATATGACCCGTTAGCATGGCGACCTTATCAGTAGTGTTTTCACTTAAACATAAGGTCGATGGTACATAGAGTGATACATAGCAGATACATAATACTAGTAAGAGACATGGCTTATCCTAATTGTGACAAGATGTGTCGGGTGGCGTAATCATATGTCGAATGTTGTGCCATAAAGTTTGCCATCTTAGTTATCTCCCTGGTAATTTCGTCCCTCTCTTGTTCAGCTCGTACGACTTGTGCCTCTGTTGCCAACAACTGTTGCCGAAGAGTGGCAACCTCCTCCTCTAGGGCGTGTGTCCTATCGATGTGATTCTGTGGTATCGCAATGTGCTCTTGTACTGTATCCGGAGTGGGAGGCTCACTAGAAACTTCATCAGTGTTTCCCTCTTCCTCCATAATTTCATCGGACTCCCCAAACTCATAATCTGTCTCCATATACTCTTCTGGCTCCACTCCTGGTCCTGCTTCCTGACCCATTGCAGGGTCCTCTCCAGGTTCCTCCTCTAGCTCTTCCAGCCATCCATTATTTCCATGATTGGGGAAATAAGGATCTCCTGGGTGATGGAATCTGGCCATAGCGTCTGCCCAAAAAATGATACATACTAAGAATAAATTACACTAGAATTAATCCTATAGTATTTTAAGTTAGAGTTCCTTAAAGTTATTTGGAAACGCGGTAAGTTTCAAGATCCATTTCCCGCTATGATTACTCCCAAACACATGTTGGTCATATTTTGAACAAATATAGTTAATCAGGCTACATTTATACCCAATATGACTACATAATTGTTCGGGTTTAATCATAGTGTTCAATTTCCTCCAAAGGCTTTTAGTGTTATTGTTTTTAATGTTTACCTAGGTGTGTATTTATTCAGAGTTTTTTTAGTCCCATTGTATTTATAGTTGCATATTATGTATGATTAAATATGCCAGTTCACTATAAACAATGCTCTGATACCAATCTGTCACACCCCGAACCAGACGGCAGAAACGCTCGGGGGCTTATGCGTGACTTCATCTTGAAATATCATCACAATGAATATAAATGAAACATTACATTATCATTACCACACATATAATCATACAAATGCCATTGAATACATCAAGTACAATATTTTCAAATTACATGACCAAAACATTCAAGGTATAGTGTTTAACAGTACACAACACAAATTTCAAAATCTTGTTGATTCTTCCGCTTACCAATTCCCTGAGAATACAATTTATTTTAAAACGTCAACATTTATAATGATAGTGAGTTCATAAACATATTTGAATAACAAGTTTTGTAACGGTTTGTAAAACACCAGAAAATCCGTTATTTTCTGTAAATTAGTTTTAAAACGATGTATCAAATCAAGTATTAATGCATGTGTATTTGCTGCTGTTAAAATGTATAAATAACAAAAATGTAATCCAGATAAGAATCATGTGTTTTCTATGTGAGTAGAAGGTAATGTATAATTGTATTTATCCCAGAAAATCCAATATTTTCTGCTTATATAAGTATTGCAGTCATAAAATCCCAAGACCGAGTATGGATGTATGTATGTTTTTAGTATCGTCAAGATTAGTATAAGTATACCGAATCTTTGATGGAGTTAGTCTCTGTGTGAGCTGTTACAACCATGCTTGATAATGACTAATTTGCCTATCTTGGCGTTTTCAGACGCCGGTTTTGATTTGGTAAGGTTTGTCACCCTAGACTTGCCTAGTCTAGCTGTAGCGAACAACTTAAGTGTGGGGTGTCACCCCGTATAGATCTATACACAAACTCCCGCTCTCCCTCCAGGAGACTCTGGTTATAACTAGATGCTACGATCATACACTCAAAGGTGTCAACCGACAAGTCTCGCTAGATCCTCAAGTTGTTCACGAGTAGTATATTACACGAATATTGTCGTACGCTATATAATGTTATATGTGTACGTTTTATGTTTGAAAAATCCAATGATTATGTATGAGTATGTATGAAATCTCATAGACATGATGAAAGACCACCAAGGCCCAATAATGTATAGTTTTAGGTCTAATTAACATGTATATGGGCCATTAAGGCCTAATAGATATGTAATATATAGTTTAGACCCAAAAGCATGTATATGGGCCAATAAGGCCCAATAAACATGTACATGGACCAATAAGGCCCAATAACATGAGGATTTACACCTTTATTCTAATTGCATGAAAATTTACATTTTTAGCCCAAGTGAATAAAAATGCATGTTTTTGGCCCAATAATATAAAATTTTTTACATTTTCAACCCCTTTTTAGATAAAATGAAAACTTTGACCCATTTTTGATAAAAATTACATTTTTGGCCCAAATTTTGTATAAATGACATTTTAGGCCCAAATTTGAATAAAGTGTCATTTTTAGCCCATAAAACCGTACTTTTTCCATTTTAGCCTCAAAATTGTGTAAAATAGCAAATTAATCCATGAAAATCAGAATTTTTACAACTTTGACCCACTAAAACCGAAAAGCCCATTATACCAAATTTACGTTCTTGGCCCCTTAATCACCAAAAATATCGTAAAAACCCATTTCTTTTATGAAAATGACTCCTTTAGTCCTTGTAAAATCATAAATGCCAAGAAACTCTCATCTTTATGGTCATTTGTCAAAAATGGCCATTTTTCAAGATTTTATTTAGTTTCTTATGAATCTTCACATGTTTAACACATTTATCTTTATAGTAAGTTGTATGAAGTGTCTTTAGTTCACATATCTCACCTATTTTGTTAGAGATTTCGAGATATATATCATTTCATCACATTTTTACAACATAAACCAAGAAAACATACATAGACATGCACAAATACATAGATATAGCACATAACAACTTGTATTCTCCCCTAAAACCTTATAAAATCGAAAACAAGGGGGTATGAACTCACCTTGATTTGTTGTTCTCAGTTTGAAGAAGAAATGGAAAGAGATGGTGTGATTCTCGGCCCTAGCAAGCTCCTTGAGAAGTTTTTGGATTTAGATGGGTTCTAAGAAGCAAGATCACGAAATGACATGAATTAAGAAGAGATTTTTGAGGAGATCAAGAAGTTAAATCATAGATCTAAGCAAGAACTTACCAAAGATGGTGATATTGATGAAGAATCCTCTTGAAAGCACCCACAAAGCTCGAAAATTTTAGAGAAAGATGGAGAGGTTCTTGAGAGTGTTTGGAGGTGTTTGAAAGAAAAATGGGAGGTGTGTGATGAGGGTTTCGGCCGAGGGTAGTAGAAGAGGGGGGGGGGGGAGAAGAGATTGAGGTGATGTTTGCATGGAAGACCACCATGCAAACATGAGGTGGCTAATGCACAAATTTCCTCACTTTTCCTTTTTTTTTTTGTCTAATAAGCATAGTGGGCTGAGAATTGGGCTTAAGAGGGATGGGGAATCAATACTTTAGGCCCATTCTTGGCTTGCTCGAATTTATGAAGCCCAAAATTATTTTTTGGCGCATTGGGCCCTTAGGAGAGTTCACGGCCCAATGAAGCCCAATTAAGAGGGTTTACGGCCCATTAGGGCAAATGTAATCATTTTGGCCCAACTTGGCCCATTAAGAATAAAATGAATCATTTTAGGCTCACTTGGCCCAAAATGTTAAGTTTTATGAATGTGGGTCCAATTAGAACCTAATTAGGGTTTCTAGGCCCAAAGTAGTCAAATTGAAAGTTTATTGGTCCATTAGGCACAGTAAGAGGATCCTAGTCCATAGTGAACTTGAACCGGGATTTCTAGGGTTTTCAACTCATGATTGACTAATTGGAATGTTTTGTATAGAGTTTTGGACTTCACATGTGGATCTTGATTCAGTTTGTAGTCATTGAATAACCATAGTGCGTCGTATCAAATTAGAGTTACAGGTATCACAATAAATGATGTTTACAAAGTACAAAATTTCCTAGCAAAAAGGATAATGGTGACACAAAGGATCGGTTAAACCTTTTATTGAAAACAAACTGGCAATTACATTGATGAAGAACTCGATAATCCGTTGAAAAAGAAAGTACATCGCCACAAAGTTCCATTTTAATTGGAATGAATAGACGAATGAAAAATTACTATAAAGTTTTTTGAAGAAGCAAAAGACGAATATTTCACACTATCATTGATGCATGTGAAGAATACACATGTGAATGTACTCAAAGTGACAGATCGAGTTTGGTCCAGTTTAAGAGAGAGAACGTGATATTAAACCGAAAACATTTGTTTAAACCTTGGAATGATGGCTCAATGAAGGATAACTTAGGAATGAATAGCATTAGGAATGATAAGTTAATGAATGATAACTTTATTAAGGATAAGGAATGATACTTTTATGGAATTATAACTTTTTTTTTGATTAAAGAATTAACATATCTTTGTACTTTTTATATTATTCTAAATATTTTTCATGTTTCCAAGATATAAGGAGATATGTCTTGTGTTACTTTGCAATGAAATAATGTATTGTAGCTATATCAATTTGACATTAGGAATTGTAGGTTATAAATAGAAGTAGTCTCCAAGCCGTCTCAATTGTAACAGTTTGTTTTCACTCCTAGACAGTGAGGAGTAGAAAGTTATATCAATACTTTGTCCCTTTAATTATATATAGTTTTCCACAATCACATAGCTCATAATTTGTGCATTTAATTTACCTTTAATAATTAGCATATATACATTTGATCTTACTAACTTCCAACAAACTAAACAGTTTTACTAAAGTACATATTGTGATTAAGTACATTAGATAGAAAAGGAATGACCTAAAAAATTTAACCCCGGAAAAACCACTTAACAACATGCTTTATGCAAGAGACACCTTTGTACAGTTGAGGATCACAGTAGAATACTAGAAAAGTGAGTATCAATCGATAAACCAAAACACAGGCCATTGACAAATTAATTACCCTTTCAGCGTCCATCCAACTTAGTGATTGTCAACATATTTTTGGATTGCGTATCTGTTTTATAAGAACTAGAGGAAGAGGAAGTAGCATTGTCCTTTCTTGCAATGAAGGCTGGTTCTTTTGGAGTTGGGAGTGTGACAATATCACCTCCAAGCATCAAAACAACTTTGGTCATGGTAGGACGATCATCAGGGTCTCCTTGTACACATAGGAGTCCAATATTTATACATTTCAATACCTCACTCGAATTGCATGATTCTATTAGTACTTTATCCATCAACTCAAATGGCTTATCTTCTCTCCATAAATTCCATGCCTGAGATATTTGTAGACATAAAGATATATAACTACTAATTAATTAATGTAGGTAGCAACTTCGAAGTTCTTATAGAACTTACATGTCCTAAAAGACTTAGACTTCTCTGTGATTGATAGAATCCTGTATTTTTTGTTCCACTTACAATCTCAAGCATCACTACTCCAAAGCTAAAAACATCCGATTTAACTGAGAACAGCCCATCTAGTGCGTACTCTGGAGACATATAGCCACTGAGAAACAAAGAAAGAATATTGCCAATTAGAAGAGCCCGATGTGTAAAGTTCTGGATTGACATAAACGGGGAAAATCCATAGCAATTTTAAATTTGAAAGATAACCACTTCTATCTCCAACATCAAGTTGGAATCCTGTTTAATAAAAAGGAGTGCTAGTATTAAAATACTTACAAGGTTCCGATAACTCTGTTGGTCATAGCTTCCATATCTTTACCTTTAACTATCTTGGCCAAGCCAAAATCCGAAATTTTTGGATTCATATCCTCATCTAACAAAATGTTACTTGTTTTCAAATCTCTGTGAATAACCCTTAACCTAGAATCATGGTGAAGATAGTTAAGTCCTCTAGCAATTCCCATAATGATTTCAAATCTCATTTTCCAGTCCAGTGATGCGCACAGCGTTCGATCTTGCAAAGGAAATAATAAAGTTTCATATTAATTCTTTGTATTCTATTTATACTGAACAGTCTATATATATGTATTTACGGATATAATTAATCATATGAATGGAGAAATGAACTAACCAAATATAAATGTATCTAGGCTTCTATTTGGCATGTACTCATAAAGAAGAATCTGTTCTTCTCCCTTGATGCAATATCCCAATAGTCTAACAAGATTTCGATGCTGAAGTTTAGCAATAAGCATAACCTCATTTTTGAACTCTTGCAAACCTTGTCCAGAGAGGCTTGACAACCTCTTCACTGCAATTTCTTCGCCTCCAGGAAGCTTACCCTATAATAAAGTACTTAATTATAATTGGTTGAATTGGAAGAAAATTAACTTGAAAATATAGTTTCTTAATTTGTTACCTTGTAAACAGGCCCAAAACCACCTTGTCCAAGCATATTTTTCTCTGAAAAGTCATCAGTAGCAGCTATTATGCTTTCCAGCTCAAAATATGGCACATCAATGCCTTCTCTGTCATCTTCTTTTGAGTGATCTGGATCGAGTAACTCCTTCATACGTCTCCGTGTATCATTCGAATGCAATTCGTTGTTTTCTGTGCTTTCATGATAGGACAAGTGAAGGGTAAGCCTTAAATTCAGATTTTAAGTTTCACATGATAAATAATTATACATAGAGTGTTTCAAAGAAAAGTAATTGTCTACATCGATCTGGAGTATGCATAATGACTTACCTCTTCTATTCATTAATCTTTTGTATAAAATATAGCTAATGCCACACAATGACAAAAGCACCAGCGTTGAAACAATGATAACAATAGCAAGAACACGTTTCACAAATGATGATTTTTCTGTTGGCTTTGGCTCCGATTCGGGTGGTTGACTAATTATAGGTGCTGCATATGAAATGACGCAATATGAGTTTATATAGAACGCATACATACATACATACATACATACATACATACATACATACATAATTTCAAATGCAGAGATATATAATGAACTCTTTTTTTTGTCTGCATCGTTCTTCTGCAATTGTAAATACTATGATAGATAGAGTTAGTTAGAAACATTAATAGTTTCTGTGCAAGAATGAAGGAAATACCTTTTGATAACTTAGAAACACGAAAGGAGATAGTATGTACACCGTTCTCTCTAAGATTATCTGGTTCAGAGTTCCAGAACCAGCAACCAGAGCTCTCCACATTGCGACTTTCATCCACTAAGCCTCCCAGCTTGTTTTGAGAAATATAAGAATAAGCAAGGCACTGACAGTCTTTAAGGCACTTCTTCTTGCATGCTGATTCATTCTCTGATTTATAGAAGGGCAAAGTTGTATCATCCATACTAATCATAGTTCTTGTCAGGAATGCGTCATTACTTCCTGGGAGACAGCTGATTTCAGACGATCTTTTGCATCCAGCACTATAATCATCAGGTGAATTATAATTAGTTGGTTCAAATCCAGGTAAGCAACTACATTTGAATGTGTCCTTATTTTCGCTGCAAATCCCAAATGAGCCACACACTTTATACACGCTACAGTTATCTTTGGGCTCTTGCCAATCCAAAACCCATTGAGTTGAATTTTGAGGCCAGCTAAGATATTGTATATGCCCTGTATGGTTCATTAACAACCTTGAGTAAGGTTCGATCACCAGATAACTTTCATCCTTTATGCAGGAAGAATACGTGTAACATTTTTTCCCAATGATGGATCGTGTTTTTGTGGTAGTACTGTTTGACAGCAACAAGAATGCCTGAGTGAAAATTTGATTCTCATCAAAACTTTTCGTCGACTTGTTCCCACTTTTCCATCGAAGCTTGGTTGATTCCTCCAAAATGAAGTATCGGTTTGTACCAGGGTCTTGCTGAAACTCGAAGCTTCCAGACCCTGGGTCTTCTCGACTTTTCCATGATGTCAACTTTAAGTTATTATCGACCATCTTCATTCCAGGAAGAAGAGTATCTGTTGGAGTTTGAAAGCTCTGCCATAATATGTTTCCTGATATAACATTTATTAATATGGCATTTCCGTCATCCAACAACTTCAGTGCCGTTGAAGAAGCTCCAACTGGCAACCCCACGGTGAAAGTTCGTCAAATTCCCATAAAATTAAATTGAAGGCATAATATCATGGAAATTGTATTAGATATATAGGTGATCAATGAATGTATCTACTTACTTTTATAGGGGTGTTGATTTGGATGGATCAGTTTGATCCAATTCAATCAAGTGAATCCAAATTGATTTCGGTTTTTTCAAAACATAGATCCGAATAGTTCAAACTAAATTCAAATCCGATCTGACCTGATCCGATTACAATTCGGTCGGATCTGTTTTTTACAATTCGGTTTTCAAAAACCAAAACATTTTAAAACAATACATAATTATAATATTATCCAACTTTACAGAAGAAATGAAAAAAAAGTATTTAATTGTGATTTAAAACTTATAAACAACTACTAAGAAGATATATTATAGTTAAATATTTTATAGATAGAAAACTTTTGAGAGAAAATGCATATTAATGTTTTTTTTTATCGGGTGAAACGTTTTGAACCATTTTGAAGAAACAAATTACAAAATTAATAAATAACTATAGATATATATTATAAATAAATAAATAATAAATATTTATTCGGTTATTATTTTATAAACCAAAACCAATCCGAAATAAAAAATAATAATTCGGTTTTGTTGAAAATCAATCCAAATATCCAAACCAAATAGTCCAATCCAAATTGTCCATTTGCACGATTCAACTTTATCCAAATAGTAACCATCCCTATACTTTTATGTGGTTTAGGAGCTCTTATGACCATATATATAAAGTATAACTCGATCACAGTATATATGCCATAAGCATGATACGTAGGAGAATATGCGAATATTGGATGACATAACAAGCGCAGACTTAATTATATCATAGAATACGTCAGTTTTGATGGATTACTTTTTATCCAGCGAACTTATAACTTTTTTGGAATTGGTTGGTTCTAAATACACGAGAATGTTCAATTATCATGAACCACTAAGGATTTTGGAGGCCAAACATTGTATGCGAAATGCGATAACAATTAAGTGCAAGTGATTAATTAATATGATATTCCAGGGTAAATTCCACAACAAATGTACTTCTTACTGGGTTGGTTGACTCGGTTTTTGTGCTATCAAACAACCCCTAACTTCACTTTTACAAAACTAATTAATTGGTCCAATTAAATTTACCTGAAATGTCTGTAGAGAAGTATTCAACTTGTTTTCCATTTAACAGCTTAGCACTACCGTCTTCCGCAACAGTAAGAATTCCAGTGGAATCCATCAATGGGTTATCACGGTTAGCAACCCACACAACAGTCTTTGGATCCCTCGTATACCATATCCCCACATATCTTCTTATTTCTGTTTTTCCATGTGGAAAGAAGCCCATTTGAAACTTCTTCCCAGAAGATTCTAAGTAATCAGGACCATCATTGATAAATTCCCCAGTCGTTATGTTGTCTTTAGCTGAAATACAGTAGCAACAACACACCAGAATTAATATATACAAGGAGATGAATTCTGTATTCGTGACTAAAGATATCATCGTAGTTTCTGAATATTTAGTTTGTAGCAACTGTTTGATAAATGGATAATGATGCGATAGTGAGGACTGTGAGGTGCGTATGCAGAGAAGAAAGAGCTCAATTATTTGTGTCAAAGTAATCGATTAATAAAAAGTACGTCCAACTTTACTATTGCACTGATGGTTAGTGGTTTTTGTCGCTTATTAAAGCTACAGGCTTGTGATTGGATACTATCATTCTTATTCCACTAACTTTTACGAGAGATGGCTATATGCTATAAGAAATGACATTAATAACTAATCTATTATAACAAAATTAATTTTCAATCATTATGACGGCAAACCTACACCAAAAAGTTTATTGCAAAGAGACCCTTAAATATAGCGACAATGTGTGATAAATATAATTATAAATGAAAAGACTTTCCTTGAGGTCTTATGTGGGAATTAGATATAAGTAATTTAGGAATACATTTGTTGTTTAAAAAAAAATGAAAAAATAAATTTATATAATTTATTAAATAATTTTTTGTCGCAGTATAAGCCATAATGATGATCGCTTTAAGCCATTATCTTTTAAGGATATTATTTAAAATGACCAAAACTTAAATAAGTCATCAAATGTTCTATGGGTGGTTCATAGGAAAACAACATTCCACGTGTTGTTGAAGTCAAACACAAAATGATTTATATTAATTAAAATGAGTATGATAGGTTTGAATGTAGTAAGTCTTTGTGAATGTATAGTCAACACAATTATGACTCGTGTTTGGAAAAATCCACAGATATTTATGAGATCAGGACAATGTGGGTTCCCCGAAGACATTTAAGTATACAGTGATCGGTTTTCAACTTCCGTTTAAGGTGAGTTTTAAGTGCAGTTAATATTATGCATTTACATTTTAAAAGGTTTATAATTATCGACAAATCATAACATTTTAAAGTTATACTAGGTATGGATTTTGGAGACATTTCAGAAGCTTTAAGGTATACGCATCACACCGCAAATGAATTTCCAATAATGAGGGCATGGAGAATAAAAACATAATTAATTGCCGAGCAATGTTTACATATATTAGACTTGTTACTGGTATAGTTATACATTCCTTATAAAGTTATATATAGTTAAAAATCACAAAAGTTATATGCAGTTAAAGTTAATGTTTTTATTTTGTAGGAAAACAACATTTCACGTGCTGTTGAAGCAACAAATTTTGAGATCTAATTGCCATTCTATACATGTTATCTGACTTGGGCTTTGCACAGAGTGCAGTCTCCACCAATACAATAGAGTCCCTTTAAACATCGGTCCCCATCACCTCAACCGTATCAGTTTCAGCAAGCAGATTACATCATCTCACCCTCTCATGTTCTGGAAGCAGACCACATCACCTCACAAGACAGTAAAATAGACAAGTTAATGGGCATTGTTAATCATTTGGCAACCACAATCGAGCACTTTACGGAGAAACTTGACAAATGGGAAAACGAAAGAAAATTTGGTGTGTAACATCCTATTTCTTACCATTTCTGAGCCATGGACCGGAAGTCGATTGTGTAAGGTTTTGGGCCTTAAGGAGGCAAAGTTTAGTTCTTGTGGAAGGAGGTAATGATAGTTAACAAATTTTACCCTTGAATTGTGTTTTGGGCCGAAGGGTAGAAAGAGAAAAGTCCTAGGTCGGGTCACGTTGGGCCCTTCTCTTTCGAACTGAAAGTACTTGAAACCATAAATATTAAACCATAAGCACAAAGCTTAGTGAGTTCCCTAAAATACCACATACCATAATATACAAGTGTCATGGGCTACCCCTATGGTCTTTCCTTGCAATGTCGAGGGCCAAATCTCGATCTTACATAAAAGTGCCATGGGCTACCCCCATGGTCTTTCCTTGTAATGTTGAGGGACAAATTATGGTCTTACATACAAGTTTCAGGGGCCAGATCCTGGTTATTCATACAATTGCCAGGGCCTAGATCCTAGTCTTTTATGCAAGCATCACAGAGACAACTAGCATTCCACATAACAAGTAATGGGCGGACATTAGTGCCCTCGACTCATGGATATAGTGAGAAAACTCACCTCACAGTCTGAAAGAATAGTTGCACTGATCATTGATCTAAAATTTATCTCTACTGGTCACATATACAATTAAAAGGAACCCAAATATCAAATTAGAAGTCAAAATACCCGAAATGCCCTTAGTTCAAACTTGGTCAAAATCCTGGACAAAGTCAAAAGTCAACCGAGTTGACCGACTTAGCTCAGTTGAGTATGTTCGACGCACTTAACATGTACGTGGGGCATACTATGTGTTGACCATAAGTCGAGAGGTTAACCACGTATGCGCAGCATACCCTTTGGTACACCCAACGTACACGACTGCCATCCTCCCAATCCATCAAGAGCTTAATCCTTTAAGCTCTTTCATCCAAAATCCAGATCTAACCCTCAAATGATATCTGTAACCATAAAGTTTCTAACTTTATAATCTTGCATGGCTATTAAATCTTCATCATCCAAAAACCCTAACTTCTTAACCCATTAAGACATCTAAGACCATGCATGGAGAAAAACTAAGGACCAGGATTGTAACGCCCAAATTGTCAAATAAAAATTTGATTTTTAATTAACCAAAACATTCTCATAAAATATGAAGTAAAAATGACAATTGTTTTAAAAATCCATAACATTAACATTTTATTTCAAACATCATAGTGTCCCATCAAATCAAATGGCGGAGAGTGCATGTTGCGCCATCAAGCCTTGCGCTTTCCCTTAGGCTCAGATGTATCTGAAAAAAATTAACAAACTGTAAGCTAATGCTTAGTGAGTTCCTCAGAGCATACCACACACAACCACATAATCATATAATCCATAATAGCTTTATAAGCTACATACAACATATAATCCATGTATGCAAACATATAAGGATGTAATGGAAACCATCCAAGGTCTTACACCAAGTGCCACTAGAAACCCCCACGTGGACTTAACTATCTACCATGGGAACCCCCAAATGGTCTTTGCTAGTCGCCATTGGAACCTCCACGTGGTCTTGGCTAACTGTCGTGGGAACCTCCACACGGTCTACAACAACCATAGAAATATAATACGAGCTAAACATGTAAACATACTAGGAATTCGTGGAAACCCTCCAAGGACTTATACCAAATACCATAGGAACCTCCTCATGGTCTTAATATACTTCCACGGGAAACCCCTGGGGACTTCCATACAAATGTCATAGTGACATATCACATAATCAACTATCAGTCCATATATCATGAAATGGGTCAGCCTTGGTGCCTTGGACCCATTGGCACTACTAGAAAAATAGCCTTTTACGATGCTCATTGCGCGTCGTAAAAGGCTCAGACGATGCGTAAAAGCGCGTCAAGGAAGGCCCTGTCATAAAGAGAGACGACGCGCTTAACGACGCTCATTTACGACGCGTAATTACGACGCGCGTTTACAACACGCAATGCCTATCAAGGAAGGTCGTGTCATAAAGGAAGATGACACGCATTCGCGTGTCGTAACCTTACGACACACGTGTTAATGACACGCAGTGTGTATCAAGAAAGCCCCTGTCAAGAAAGGCCATGTCATAAATGAAGATGACACATATTTTTGCGTATCGTAAATTTAAATGTTTAAAAAAAATTTATATATTTGTTAATTTTTATAAATTTGCATAATATAAAATAAAATTTCATACTCAAAAAATAAAATAAATTGAACAAATTATAATGTCATACAAAAAATCATTCAAATGTTAAACAAAAATAATACATTGCTAACATGGGTTATACATTCCTATAAAACTAACAAATAATCATACAACTCTGTTTCTTACTGGAAACATTTCATGTTATTTGTTTCTGCCAACGCCTTGTGTGCGTACCACCTGCTTAATGTGTGCTGGAAAGGAATGCCAAACATGATTACAAGTCTCCCTTAATCTTGATTACTCACCTGCTTAAGTAGAATGTTGTTGTTGAGAAGGTTACCTAGCAACAGAGAAAAACACAACACCTCTCCCACAATCACAACATCATTTACAGAAAAAGGATTGTTAATTACTTTCATTAAGACTTTTATTCAATCACAAAAATATTAAATAAAAGGGTGAAAAAATAACTTACTTTTGATAAGTTGATCTCCTTTAGAGCAAACACAGCTAAAGCATTGAACAAGACCCTAGGGCCTTCTTCTAATGTAAACACAATGCTCGTCTGCAAAATTGAGGCGATAAAATAAAATTTGAATATTGTTTGGGTAGTTTATATATGATTTGATAATTTGATTTAAAATCAATAGGGTTCAATAGTCAATACTCTTTTCCATGCAACACAGAAATTAGTCAACTACCTTGACCAAGAAAGTCAAAGGGTAAAAAGGTAACTTACTTGGCGAGCAGATGCTTGTGATATGCATGAAGGAAACAAACAAGGAGTGTTTTTCAAGGCATCAAAGGGTAAAAAGGTAACTTACTTAGAGAATCACGAGCTTTTGAGCTATAATTCTCAAAGTTTGATTGAGTTAGTGTATCTTAACATATTCACATCAAAATTTAAACTTGTTTTAGTCTTTAGAATCAAAAGTTAAATTAGAGTTGACTTAATTTTACAAGAATCCAGATAAAGATTACCTCAACAAGTGATGTAATTTCATTTTTCCTTTTGCGACTAACAAGTGATGTAATTTCATTAATTATGTAAATATAATTAATGGAACTTTTATTTACAAACTAAAAAAATTAAACATACTAAAAGCTCACTAAAATCCAAATAAGATTAATAAAAAAAATGTATTTTCTAGTTATTTTTAGAAAATAAAATTGTAATTTAGTTAAAAATACAAATAAGACACTGAAAGCTCATTAAAACCGAAATAAGATTATAATATAAAAACAATGTATATCTGTAGCTCTACTTTGTATATTATTTTACTATAATTACTGAAAAAAATAATTGTTTACAAACTAAAATTTTAAACATGCCATTGAAAGCCAACAATTGAGACTAACCATATGACAAATGTCGATTCTGTTGCATCTGTTGACTTTGATTTTGAACAAGTTGTTGAAAATGAACATGCTGCTGAGATTGCATAGGAGTCTCATGTAGTGAATGCTGAGACCTGAAATTCATCTTTTCTGCCTGCTGAGTATTGACGAAATTTGACTGATTGACCATCAAAGGAGCACTCGTGTATGTAGTGCATGCAAGCTTACTGGATTCATGTTTTGATTATTCATCATTGATGTATTTGAGGTTGTGGGAACATAAAAGTTTCCTATTCGAGAAGAATCAGTGGTGCTACTCCCATAACCATCACCTGCAAAGTATACATATTAAGTACCCCATCAACATTAAAGAGGATACTACAATGCCAAAAGAAAAGAGAGAGAGAGAGAGAGAGAGAGAGAGAGAGAGAGAGAGAGAGAGATAGAGAGAGAGAGAGTACCCTGTGACATCTGTTGTTGATGGACATTCATGTTCCCATAATGAGAAGGTGTTACATAGCTTTCTGAGGTTCCTGAAGCATTCATTATAGGTGAATTATTGGGCATCATTCCTAATCCGTTGTTTATTGAGCCATTTGAAAAGCCATAAGCTTTCTGTTGTAAACTAGACCTGATTCCCCCACCCATATGGCTCCCAAGGCTATGTAATATGCGAATGTTTTGGCCACCGACTTGCTACTTCTGGTTCAGTGGCTGAGAATGAGATACCATTGTTGAGTCAATAGTCGATAGCCCAACAACATTGTTGGACATATCTTTGTTCATGTAAGACTGATTAGTATTAATATTATTAAATCTAGGAGTAGGTATCATCTGGCTGTCCATTCTTTGTGCCCCCATTGATGAAATGAAACTGTTTCCACTCGAAAAATTTGATGTTGACTGTTGATAACCATTCATCAAACCTCCTGCCAAAGTGGATCCAATGTTTTGATACAAAGTAGAAGAAAAGTCGATAATATAAAATAATAAGAGACAAATTTTACCATCAGACGACCCCAAGGAACCATTTTGCATCCCACTGGAAATTCGGGTGGTATTAGGTATAAGGTTTCCTGTGTGCACAGGTGATGGCATCATGTGGCCATTATATTTGAGTTCCCACTTTGTGTCATGCCTGGATTTGGAATCATTGTTCCCATGGGAACAGGAGTATTGCCTTGTTGCTGATAATGTTGATTTTGGTTGCTCAACGGGAGGCGTCTGATTAGAATATGTAAATGGTTTTCCAATGTATCTAAATTCATGTATTCCTCCTAAAACATATAATAATTTGTATATTTTAGTCGGATATGTTTCCGGTTATCAACTAGATGGATTTTTTCAAAATTCAATGCAAAGAAAAATAGATTTTACTTTTGTGGTTGCGGTCTTGAGCAGGCCTTCTTCTAGGCGTCTAACAATGTCCATCACCTTCTTTGGAGCTACTCATCCGTGCACCAAATCATTCTATAACAACATTTGAAAAATAGATTTTACTTTTGTTACTAGTTACTAGTTTTGCAAGTATTAGTTTTTAATTTTCATGGTTGAAGTGCAAAATCCAAACCCCATCCGTGCACCAAATCATTCTATAACAACATTATAAAACCAATATTACCATTATTGTTAATATCTTGTTAAAATATAAGTTGACTATATATTTTTTACATATCTTTACTTGAATCAAATGCCACACACACCTCCAATGCATGAAGAATACAGTTTATAAAAAGTAAACTTGCCTTGCATTCTCATGAAATGTAAATAGATCCCGTAGATCCTCAGTAGAGAGATTTGTCCCCTGAATTCATGAGGTGTGATATTTATTATTATTCATCAAGAAGCATTTTCATATGTTCAAAAAGAAGTAACAAATACTGAAATACCTGAATGTTACTTAGCTAGTGTTTGTTGAATAAATTTTACCCTTTTCTTAACTAAACTGATAATAGAAAATGCAAAAATAGTAGAAATATTTGTAATTTTTCTGTTACCTTTTCTTCAATAGTTCCGGTGCTCAAAAACCTATAGATGTATACTCTCTTTTTCTGCCCGTCTCTCCAGACTCTTGCAACTACCTACATGGAAAGGAAAAGTATAAAAAGACGACTTTGTCCCTAGAAAAAAAAAGAGTTAAGTGTCTAAGTACCTTTGATGGATTTTATTCCATTTCCTAAAAATTATTCAATTTTAATTATTGAATTCCATTCCATTTAAAGTAAATTGAGACTTTTATGAATTCTATTCCATTTCTTGCCAAACCAAAGACATGACAAAATACAATTTCTTCAGATTCCAATTCCCCTAGAGTTCAACTCCAATCACAAATTCCATTCCTTCCAAATAAATACATTGGTGTTTTTTCAGCTTCAAAGGTTGATTCATATGCTGCTGGAAAACCTTTCTTCTTTAATGGAATCTTTGATTTCCATCAATCAAAAAACGAAGCCACAAGAGAAGTCAGCAGTATTATTTTCCACTCCCAATCTGCATTATGAATATCTCGAGCAATCTCTTCAAGGAACAGCTAACCAACACACATATAAACAATAAAATTTCAAACATTTGTATCAATTATATAAACTCTTCATTGGCTACTACCTTTGTGCGCCCATATGGGTTCATTGCCTTGAGTTCAAAGTCCTCAACACATGGAATTTTCTTCAGCTATCTATACACAGTTGTTGATGAAGAGAATACCAACTGCTAACATTTAAAATTAGGTGAATATATCTTGAATCCAAGATCAATGTGAAAGACAAGACAGGGTACATACCTTCTTACAATTGTATTTGGCCATGAATTTGTATAGAGTGATGGACGAGATCAAATTATTATCAAAGTAACAGAAATGTACAGGGGAGAATTAGAATGTACATGGGAGAAGTAGAATGTCGGAAATGGAAGGAGACGTTGAAGGAGGCTTACACACGGAAAATGCGAGGAGAGAAGGAGGCGATTGAGGAGTAGCAAAATCCTCAATCGTCGGCTTTGTGAGCGAGAGGACATGACCTAATTTTTTGAGGTGCAGTTCAAAGCACGCATTCTTTTGTCGATTTGGTGAGGACATGACTGGAGATGGAAGGAGACGGCAAGGGATGGTGGCAGATGGAAACGGCGAGGAGCGAATGAGGAAATTGAGGATTCGCATAATCCTCAATCAGCGGCGTTGTGAGTGAGATGAAAGAGGGAAACAAAGGTGGAGGAGAAACGAGCGGGGTTTTCTAATTTTTTGGGGATTTCCTTTTTCCCTCTATTAAGGAGTATAGGTTAAGCACTGGAGAACGGCGTTGAGGTAGCAGGTATTACCGAGATTCTTGAACCCTAATGGAGGATCGTTCTTTCGTTTCTTCAACAACAAACTCGTTTGCCAAGTCAATTGCAACTGGAAACCAGCCATTAAGAGCGAGGACCCCTCGCTCCTGATTCATTCGCCGCATTGAATGACAATCCCCACCGCATGTACATCGTCATCATGCGAGGTTTGAAGATTCGGTGTGGGTTAGAGGCAGTGGAGGTGGGTATTAGGCGGGGTTTTAGGGTTTCATTTGATGGAAGATTATTTTAAGAACTTCAAAAATATGAGAATATCGATCTTCTACACACCAAATACCAATTCAGAAAAATCGCATATCGAAGTCAAAAATATGATTTCAGGAACTTCACAACTAAAAATCGCATATGAGGAACCCACACAATGCTTTTAGGGTTTCTATTGATTGAAGAGGATTTCACAACATACAAAGAAGAAGGAGGAGAGTATCAGGCGGGGTTTTCAATTTTTTGGTATTTCATTCCCCCCTTTGCAATTAAAGAATTGAAGAACGCGCGTTAATGAAAAAAAT
Source organism: Lactuca sativa (assembly GCF_002870075.4). Lineage (NCBI taxonomy): Eukaryota > Viridiplantae > Streptophyta > Magnoliopsida > Asterales > Asteraceae > Lactuca > Lactuca sativa. The sequence continues at coordinate 210,171,314 of NC_056630.2, forward strand.
TATAAAGCGACAATTCTACACGACACACTTTTTTATTGTAGGTGCCCTCCGTGTTTTTAATTTTTTTGTTGGACACTAATTGTAGGGCACACATAAATGCATGTCTTCTATGCTTCATATTTTGGAAAACTAACAACAATTTTTAGGGCACGTACAAATGCGTGTCCTCTATCAGCGCGTGTCATTGATTGCGCGTCGTAAAAGGCTGTTTTTCTAGTAGTGTGGTATGGTGAGAAGACTCACCTCTCAATAAATGCAAAGCTGATAAGATAAGTCCCAACTTGCAGCTCTAACTCAAGTGTCTACAATCATCATGTGACAACTTGTCAAAATCCCGAAATACTAGAAATACCATTAAGGTTAAACTTGGTTAACCCTGGTCAATATCCAAGTCAACAGTCAAGGTCAACAGTCCATGTTAACCCCAACTCGTTTAGTGCATCTAGCAACTCGTCGAGTTCCTTCAGTATCCAAAAACCCGGGACAAACCCTAGCCAACTCGCCGAGTTGTCTCATCAACTTGTCTAGTTCACTCAATATCCAGTAGACGGGAAAACCTGATCCAACTCGTCGAGTTACCAGAGCAACTCGTCGACTTTTTCCCCTGTTTACACATTCGGATGATACGTCGATTGCAGGGACGCTAGGGCTTAGATCTAAGATCTTAAGGTGTCTATAAGGATAAAGTTTCCAACTTTATCATCTAGAACCACTTTGAATGCCTTTAGGGATCTGGAATCCCTCCTTTCCAGAGGAGTTTCTAATCCTCAAAACGTTGCAAAGATGGAGACTTTATGGACATGCATGTACAATGCATGTCTTGAAGTTAAAGTGGCCAAAGAGGGAAAATGTACCCTAAAACCCATGCATGGCATCCATGCTTGACCAAAAGCTAGATCTAGCCCACTATGGGACCATTTTGCCCCGGAGATTCATAAATTTGCAAACTTTATGAACCTCATGCATGCAATCAACAAGAATGATAAGGAATGAAGAGGAAACTCAAGATCTAGCCGTACTCTAAGATAAAAATCGAATCTTGAATGCTTACAACAGTCCACAAGATGGTCAACCTCAAGAGTGAGGACTTTGTTTGTTGGATCTTCTCCTTCTTCTCACTGTCTTCTTCTTCTTAAGCTCTAAAAGTCACTTTAGCTCACAATATGAGAGAAAATGGAGATTAGGGTTTAGGATAGACATTCTTAGGGTTTGGAGGCTGATGGAAGGTCAGCCTCAAGGTTTTAAGGAGATTATATAGGATGTAAACCCTAAAATTAGGGTTTCCCTTTACAGCGCCTACACGTCGAATTGGGCCTTCCAACTCGTCGAGTAGGTCCTAAATTTCGCGTCTAATAAATGAACTCTACTCGACGACTTAGAGCTTCCCAAATTGCCGAGTTCTAGACTAAAACCCTAAAAATCAAAAAGCAATTTGATACCTGAAACGAGTGTTACAAAGGTCACAATAAGCCACCTTGCCCACTCAGGCGATAATCCTAAACGGACCAATATATCGGGGCCCTAACTTGCCCCTCTTCCGGAACCTGATGACTCCCTTCCATGGTGTCACCTTCAATAACACGAAGTCTCCCGCCTGAAACTCATGGTCCGATTGACGCCGGTCAACATAACTTTTCTAACGGCTCTGCACGACTCGCAACCGGTCGCATACCTACTGAATCAACCTGGTAGTCTTGAGCACTACCTCGGTGCTCCCCATGAATCTGTGTCCAACCTCGCCCTAACAAACGGGGTCCTACATCTTCGACCATAAAAAATCTCAAATGGAGGTCGTCGATACTAGCATGATAACTATTGTTATATGAAAACTCTGCTAGTGGGAGCTAAGTATCCCAACTTCCTCCAAAATCCAACACGCATGCCCGAAGCATATCCTCGAGTGTCTGGATCGTCCTCTCACTCTGGCAGTTTGTCTAGGGGTGGTATGCGTCATGAAATGCAATTGAGTGCCCAGTTCCTTGTGGAACTTCTTCCAGAATCAAGATATGAATCGAACATCCCGGTCAGAGACTACTGACACTGTCACCCCGTGCCTGACCACCACCTCCCGCATGTAAATATCTGCTAATTTCTCTGCGGAGATGCTCTCGAAGATCAGAATAAAGTGGGCACTCTTTGTTAATCTATCCACAATAACCCATATGGCATCCACACCCCTTTCTGTCCTCGGTAACTTCGTGATGAAGTCCATGGTGATCTCTTCCCACTTCCACATGGGAATGGGTAGTTGTAACATCCCAATTTTCAAGGCCAAAAATTTTGTTTTAATTATGTTACATGTAAAACAGTTTACTGAAAAACATCATCAATATCATATCAATCCATAATCCCATAAGGAAAATGTCATAAAACATGTCGTGGAATAATAATAATGTCAGGGTACAATCCCAAGAATCTCATAATGTGGAAATCTGGTGTGCGTCTGATGTGCAGCTACTGCGCCAACTCCTTCCCCTTTGTTGAAGAGGCACCTTAAACAAAACTGAAAACTGTAAGCACAAATCATAGTGAGTTCCCCCATCATACCACATACCATGCATAACACATATTGCCAGGCATATTTAGGTGCCCGACCTCCACTGCTGAGCATACCGGGGTGCTCAAGCTACCCCTGCTAGGCATATCGGGGTGCCTAACTTACCCATGTCAGACATACCGGAGTGTCCAACCTACCCCTCTGGTCTATCACAACCGGTTATGGGGACTATTTCACCTCCTATTACTACCACATAAAATCATAACATAATCTTGTTGTCAGGCATACCGTGGTGCCTAACCTACCCCCTTTTTATCGACCGGATAAGGGGACTATTCCCCCTACTACCATTATCACATACATTATATCATTCTAGCAAATAAAACATAACAGATATTGACAAACCAAACAATTATCACGAAGACAATTATCTCAACTACAATCAACTACTAGTGGGCGGGCATTGGTGCCTTTGGCCCACTTCTACTGGAAGGTAACTCACCTCGTAAAGCTGAGTGTCGAATCTCATGGAAAGTAATCTCTAACAGTTGCTCCGATGACTCCCGGCTACCGTAATCATAATAACACTCAATCAGAATTTATAACATTACTTAGGGTAAAATGACCATTTTACCCCCTGGGCATAACTTAAAATATTCTTAAGGCCTAATTCTAACTTATTAAATCAAATCCACCCATGGGCCATCAAGGCTCCCTAAGGGTCCGCTAATGGCTCAATTTTCAAAATTTGGCCCAACCCTTCAAATGGGTCTTTTTATAATTCTCATAAGTCCTTAGCCCAAAATGAAATAATCTTGAGTGGCCCAATATGGCCCAAAAGGCCAAATGCTTCTAATTCCAAATTCCCAGGCCCAAAACTATACTCCACAGTGGGCCACGGGGCCCAACAGTCCAACCCAGTCCCTTAAGGCCGAAAAGTCCAATATAGCCACTCTACATGCGTATGTGTGGCATACCTGGCACGTACGCCTAACGTACGCTGGCCTTTGACCAAAACATAGAGTTGACCCAGTACGCGTAGCGTACCAGGGTGTACGCTTAGCGTACTGGCCAGCTTTCTTGGGACTTCATTTGTGACTTAATCCATTAAGTCTTTACGTGCAAAATGTAGATCTAGGTCCTTTAAGACCTTTTAATCCATAAAGTCACAAACTTTATGTGCTTGCATGCATGGTTGGGGCCAAAACATGATTTTGGTTTTTTTAACAAGCTTTATGATCATCAAACACTTGCATGGTTGTGGCTTAACCATCAAGGTCTAATTGTTATGACTTATAGTGCCTCTAAGCGCCCAAAAGGATAGCTATTATGGTATGAAATCATAAAGATGCAAGAAGCCTCAACAATGGAGTCCAAAAGTGACCTTAAACACTCCCATAAACAAATCTAAGCATACAATGGCCAATTATGGAACTTGATACCTCAAAAGAGTCAGAAATGATGCCAATCTCCTAGATCTACAAGCTCTTGGTCGATCCTTGCTTCTTCTTCAAGCTCATTTCTCTTCCAAAGCACCAAAACTACACCAAGGTACTCTCAAATGGCTTTCAAATAACAAAGATACACAAATAGGGGTTATGGTTTTCGTGGTGGCTGTATAGAGATGAGAGGGAGGCTGGACCAAAGGCATAAGATCCTTTTATAGGGGTCCAACCCTAAAAGTTAGCGTTTTAGAACCTGTGCATGTACGCTGCACATATCCTTTGGTATGTTAGACGTACGTGCATGGCCTCCCTGCCCCAACCTCTTGAGTACGTTGTGCGTACCAGGCATGGTACGCCGCGCGTATTGCCTTTCTTAGCCTAAAACTTAAGGCCCAACAATCCTGGACCAAACCAACAATAGCCCATTAATCAATAAAATAAATAATATTAATACCTACAAATCCTGGATGTTACAAATCTCCCTCACTTGAATTAGACTTCGTCCTCGAAGTTTGTTGTTGCTGCTGAAAATAACTTGAGGTAATGCTCCCTCATCTCGTCCTCCGACTCCCACGTCCATTCCGAACCCTTGCGGTGCTGCAATTGCACGTTCACCAGATCTACCTCCTTGTTCCTCAACACCTCCATCTTCCTATCTAGAATGGTTATCAGTCGCTCGATGTAGTTCAGACTGTCATCCACCTGAATATCCTCGAGAGGTACCACAGCCGAGTCGTCTACCAGGTACTTCCGCAGCTGGGAGACATGGAAAGTACTGTGAATCTAGGTAAGCTCAGCTGGTAGATCCAACCTATACGCCACCTTGTCCACTGGGGCTGCAACTCTAAAAGGGCCAACGTACCTGGGGCCCAACTTGCCTCACTTCCTGAATCGGAGGACACCTTTCCAAGGTGACACCATCAGGAGAACCATATCCCTGATGGGTTTTGAGCATTCTAACACTCATATGGTGTACGTGCAACCCTAGAAACCTTGGATCTATGTTTTCTCTAATATTCATGCAAATTTGATTTTTCCAAGGTTCTCATCCTAACTAGCATGGCATGGGTACTTGTAATATAAAAGCTAGTAGAATGACATACCTTTCTTGTAGTGTGGATTCCTTAAGACCTTGTGAGCCTAGCACCCCAAATGTGATGCCTCAAATGGTTCAAACAACACCACAACTCTTAGAATAACTTTAGAGAAGAACACTTTCACTCAAAATCGGCTAGCCCTCCTTGTTCTTGTCTTAGTGGCCGATTTTGCTTACCATGAGGTTCTTTATATAGTGTGTCATATGTAGGGTTACACCATGTAAACCCTAAAGTGCATAGCTTTTCATTCCCCCCCCCCCCCCCCCCCCTGATCTATGGGTTTCAACCTCCATGGAGCACCCAATGGGTCCTAGCTCAATCTAGTGAATCATGGACCTTAAGCCTACTATATAAGAATGAATGATTTACATAGTCAATCGTGACATATTTAATTAGTCTCTTTTGATCACAACATTAATTCCAAATTAATTCTTGATCAATACTAATTAAATAATATGATTTCATATTAATATGTTAGAACTTATAATATATTAACAAACCACAAGTGTCCTTATTCTCATTTTATCTATCCAATTGTTGAGATGCATTGCAACCCAACCATGCCAAGCCGGGTCAAGTACATACTAAATATAGTTATGGAATTAGACACCTTATCCAATAGTCTCCCACTTGGATAAGTCTAATAACTATAGTTACAGGTATGACTTCAGGATCCGACTAGTAATCGTAGCACTTTCAAAGTCTCGCGGAACTAAGATGACCTGCCATTTAAGATAAGTGATCATATAATCCTCTATTCTAGATACCATCCAGACAAATACATGAACAATGTCATACTTATTGTCCAGAAGTTTGTTTCTCGATTTCCGATTTGTTTGACATAGAACTAAACTGAACACATCAATTTGGTTCTGACTGGGCCCGGTACATAGGTCAAAACAAAACCATCGAGGGGCCCAAATACCGCTTTTAATCCTCCAAGGATTAAAAGGAACATATAAACTTCGACTAATATGCTTGTACTAACTACTTGTTGAATCATACACAAAAGCACGTTTTATAACATCGAGTTACCGATGCGTTTTCGTACAATCAATGCACAACCAACTCATAATCCACAACTCATATCTCTAGGTTTGAAGAGTTATATGTTATTACCGTCTCATGATCACTCGAGATAAATTCCATGAAGTGATACAAGTGAACATGGGTTGAATCCAATACTTAGAACTTATGAGCACTCATGAATGTTGTAGCAACTTTTTCTATGTCTAACATCTTAGACATCTACAAGCTCAATTCATGGCAGTCTTGATTCATACCTACTTCCAACATATGACTGATTGTGGAGAGTTTGAATAAAGTAATTATTCTGGAAGTCCAAACATGCAAAATTGAAACAATAGTAAACAATTGACAGAAGATAGCAACACTTTACTTATAAATAAACAATAACTTTTATTTAATCATCAAATGTCAATTGGAATGAATAAAATTACTATAAAGTTTTTTGAAAAAGCAAAAGACGAATATTTCACATTATCATTGATGCATGTGAAGAATACACATGTGAATGTACTCAAAGTGACAGATCGAGCTTGGTCCAGTTTAAGAGAGAGAGAACGTGACATTAAACCGAAAACATTTGTTTAAACCTTGTAATGATGGCTCAATGAAGGATAACTTAGGAATGAATAGCTTTAGGAAGGATAAGTTAAGGAATGATAAATTTAGTAAGGATAAGGAATGATACTTTTATGGAATGATAGCTTTTTTTTTTGAATAAAGAATTAACATATCTTTGTACTTTTTATATTATTCTAAATATTTTTCATGTTTCCAAGATATAAGGAGATATGTCTTGTGTTACTTTGCAATGAAATAATGTATTGTAGGTATATCAATTTGACATTAGGAATTGTAGGTTATAAATAGAAGTAGTCTCCAAGCGGTCTCAATTGTAACAGTTTGTTTTCACTCCTAGTGAGGAGTAGAAAGTTATATCAAGACTTTGTCCCTTTAATTATATATAGTTTTCCACAATCAGATAGCTCATAATTTGTGCATTTAATTTACCTTTAATAATTAGCATATATACATTTGATCCTATTAACTTCCAACAAACTAAACATTTTTACTAAAGTACATATTGTGATTAAGTACATTAGATAGAAAAGGAATGACCTAAAAAATTTAACCCCAGAAAAACAACTTAACAACATGCTTTATGCAAGAGACACCTTTGTACAGTTGAGGATCACAGTAGAATACTAGAAAAGTGAGTATCAATCGATAAACCAAAACACAGGCCATTGACAAATTAATTACCCTTTCAGCGTCCATCCAACTTAGTGATTGTCAACATATTTTTGGATTGCGTATCTGTTTTATAAGAACTAGAGGAAGAGGAAGTAGCATTGTCCTTTCTTGCAATGAAGGCTGGTTCTTTTGGAGTTGGGAGTGTGACAATATCACCTCCAAGCATCAAAACAACTTTGGTCATGGTAGGACGATCATCAGGGTCTCCTTGTACACATAGGAGTCCAATATTTATACATTTCAATACCTCACTCGAATTGCATGATTCTATTAGTACTTTATCCATCAACTCAAATGGCTTATCTTCTCTCCATAAATTCCATGCCTGAGATATTTGTAGACATAAAGATATATAACTACTAATTAATTAATGTAGGTAGCAACTTCGAAGTTCTTATAGAACTTACATGTCCTAAAAGACTTAGACTTCTCTGTGATTGATAGAATCCTGTATTTTTTGTTCCACTTACAATCTCAAGCATCACTACTCCAAAGCTAAAAACATCCGATTTAACTGAGAACAGCCCATCTAGTGCGTACTCTGGAGACATATAGCCACTGAGAAACAAAGAAAGAATATTGCCAATTAGAAGAGCCCGATGTGTAAAGTTCTGGATTGACATAAACGGGGAAAATCCATAGCAATTTTAAATTTGAAAGATAACCACTTCTATCTCCAACATCAAGTTGGAATCCTGTTTAATAAAAAGGAGTGCTAGTATTAAAATACTTACAAGGTTCCGATAACTCTGTTGGTCATAGCTTCCATATCTTTACCTTTAACTATCTTGGCCAAGCCAAAATCCGAAATTTTTGGATTCATATCCTCATCTAACAAAATGTTACTTGTTTTCAAATCTCTGTGAATAACCCTTAACCTAGAATCATGGTGAAGATAGTTAAGTCCTCTAGCAATTCCCATAATGATTTCAAATCTCATTTTCCAGTCCAGTGATGCGCACAGCGTTCGATCTTGCAAAGGAAATAATAAAGTTTCATATTAATTCTTTGTATTCTATTTATACTGAACAGTCTATATATATGTATTTACGGATATAATTAATCATATGAATGGAGAAATGAACTAACCAAATATAAATGTATCTAGGCTTCTATTTGGCATGTACTCATAAAGAAGAATCTGTTCTTCTCCCTTGATGCAATATCCCAATAGTCTAACAAGATTTCGATGCTGAAGTTTAGCAATAAGCATAACCTCATTTTTGAACTCTTGCAAACCTTGTCCAGAGAGGCTTGACAACCTCTTCACTGCAATTTCTTCGCCTCCAGGAAGCTTACCCTATAATAAAGTACTTAATTATAATTGGTTGAATTGGAAGAAAATTAACTTGAAAATATAGTTTCTTAATTTGTTACCTTGTAAACAGGCCCAAAACCACCTTGTCCAAGCATATTTTTCTCTGAAAAGTCATCAGTAGCAGCTATTATGCTTTCCAGCTCAAAATATGGCACATCAATGCCTTCTCTGTCATCTTCTTTTGAGTGATCTGGATCGAGTAACTCCTTCATACGTCTCCGTGTATCATTCGAATGCAATTCGTTGTTTTCTGTGCTTTCATGATAGGACAAGTGAAGGGTAAGCCTTAAATTCAGATTTTAAGTTTCACATGATAAATAATTATACATAGAGTGTTTCAAAGAAAAGTAATTGTCTACATCGATCTGGAGTATGCATAATGACTTACCTCTTCTATTCATTAATCTTTTGTATAAAATATAGCTAATGCCACACAATGACAAAAGCACCAGCGTTGAAACAATGATAACAATAGCAAGAACACGTTTCACAAATGATGATTTTTCTGTTGGCTTTGGCTCCTGTTCCGGTGGTGGACTGATTATACGCCCTACATATGAAATCGCGCAATATGAGTTTATATAGAACACATACATACATACATACATACATACATATATACATACATAATTTCAAATGCAGAGATATATAATGAACTCTTTTTTTTTCTGCATCGTTCTTCTGCAACTGTAAATACTATGATAGATAGAATTAGTTAGAAACATTAATAGTTTCTGTGCAAGAATAAATGAAATACCTTTTGATAACTTAGAAACACGAAAGGAGATATTATGAGCACCGTTCTCTCTAAGATTATCTGGTTCAGAGTTCCAGATCCAGCAACCAGACTCCACATTGCGACTTTCATCCACTAAGCCTCCCAGCTTGTTTTGAGAAATATAAGAATAAGCAAGGCACTGACAGTCTTTAAGGCACTTCTTCTTGCATGCTGATTCATTCTCTGATTTGTAGAAGGGCAAAGTTGTATCATCCATACTAATCATAGTTCTTGTCAGGAATGTGTCATTAGTTCCTGGGAGACAGATTTCAGACGTTCTCTTGCATCCAGCTCTATACTCATCGGGTGAATTAGGTTCAAATTCAGGTAAGCAACTACACATGACCGAATTATTTTGGTTGCAAATCCCAAATGAGCCACACACCTTATACACGCTACAGTTATCTTTGGGCTCTTGCCAATCCAAAATCCAATGACTTTTATTTTCCTCTTGATGCCAACTAAAATACTGTATATGCCCTGTATGGTTCATTACCAACCTTGAGTAAGGCTCGATCACCCAATAACTTTCGTTATATACAATTTTGTCAGTACTCCCTGTGCAGTTAGACGACCTCACCGAACATCTTTTCTTATCACCACTTTTAAAGATCGTTCGTGTGTCTGTGGTAGTGTTTGACAGCAACTGGAAGGCCTGAGAGAAAATTTGATTCTCATCAAAACTTTTCGTCGACATGTTCCCACTTTTCCATCGAAGCTTGGTTGATTCCTCCAAAATGAAGTATCGGTTTGTACCAGGGTCTTGCTGAAACTCGAAGCTTCCAGACCCTGGGTCTTCTCGACTTTTCCATGATGTCAACTTTAAGTTATTATCGACCATCTTCATTCCAGGAAGAAGAGTATCTGTTGGAGTTTGAAAGCTCTGCCATAATATGTTTCCTGATATAACATTTATTAATATGGCATTTCCGTTATCCAACAACTTCAGTGCCGTTGAAGAAGCTCCATCTGGCAACCCCATGGTGAAAGTTGGTCAAAATTGAAGGCATAATATCATGGAAATTAATGTATTAGATAGTGACCATTTGTATAAAGTATAACTCGATTGACACTATATACGACATAACTCGAATAAGGGATGACACAACAAGCACACACAATATATCATAGAAATAGAATATGTGTTGGTTTTGATGGATTACTTTTTATCCAGCGAACTTATAACTTTTTTGGAATTGTTTGGTTCTAAATACACGAGAATGTTCAATTATCATGAACCACTAAGGATTTTGGAGACCAAATAGTGTATGTGAAATGCGTTAACAATTAGGTGCAAGTGATTAATTAATATGATATTCCAGGCTAAATTCCACAACAAATGTACTTCTTACAGTGTCCTTTGACTTGGTTTTTGTGATATGCCTTTTGACTAAGACCTTGAATCTCAATAGCAACTATCAAAGGACTCCTAACTCCCTAACTGATCGTATAAACTTTCACAAAACTAATTAATTGGTCCAATTGAACTAACCTGAAGTGTCTGTAGAGAAGTATTCAACCTGTTTTCCATTTAACAGCTTAGCACTACCGTCTTCCGCAACAGTAAGAATTCCAGTGGAATCCATCAATGGGTTATCACGGTTAGCAACCCACACAACAGTCTTTGGATCCATCGTATACCATATCCCCACATATCTTCTTACTTCTGTTTTTCCATGTGGAAAGAAGCCCATTTGAAACTTCTTCCCAGAAGATTCTAAGTAATCAGGACCATCATTGATAAATTCCCCAGTCGTTATGTTGTCTTTAGCTGAAATACAGTAGCAACAACAACACACCAGAATTAATGTATACAAGGAGATGATTTCTGTATTCGTGACTGAAGATATCATGATAGTTTCTGAATGTTTAATTTGTACGAACTGTTTGATGAATGGATAATGATACCATAGCGAGGACTGTGAGGTGTGTATGCACAGAAGAAAGAGCTCAATTATTTGTGTCAAAGTAATCGATTGATAAAAAGTACGTCCAACTTTACTATGGTACTACTGGTTAGTGGTCTTTGTCGCTCATTCCTATTTCACTAATTTTTACGAGAGATGGCTACATGCATGAAAACAAATTAAGTCATTTTGACGAGCGTCAACGACCATTAGCGCTATAAGAAATGACATCAATAACTAATGTATTATATTAAAATTAAATTTCAATCATTATGATGGTAAACCTACTCCTGGATCTTTGCCCCCAAAAAGTTTATTGCAAAGAGACCCTTAAATATAGCGACAATATGTGATAAATATAATTATTAATGAAAAGAAATTATAAGTGTATCATTGTTACCCTCTCTCTCCTTGAGGTCCTATACTCCTATGTCGGAATTAGATATAAGTAATTTAGGAATACATTTGTTGCTTAAAAAAATGAAAAAATAAATTTATATAATTTATTAAATAATTATTTGTCGCATTATAAGCTATAGTGATGATCGCTTTAAGCCATTGTTTTAAGGATATTATTTAAAATGACCAAAACTTAAATAAGAAAATTCATCAAATGACCAATAGAAATGGGTGGGTGGTTTGTAGGAAAACAACATTACACGTGTTGTTGAAGTCAAACACAAAATGATTTATATTAATTAAAATGAATACGATAGGTTTGAATGTTGTAAGTTTTTATGAATGTATAGTCAAACACAATTATGACTCGTGTTTGGAAAAATCCACATATATTTATGAGATCAGGACAATGTGGGTTCCCCGAAGACATTTAAGTATACAGTGATCGGTTTTCAGCTTCCATTTAAGGTGAGTTTTAAGTACAGTTAATATTATGCATTTACATTTTAAAGTGTTTATAAGTATCGACAAATCATAACATTTTAAAGTTATACTAGGTATGGATTTTGGAGACATTTCCAGAAGCTTTGAGGTATGCGCATCACACCGCAAATGAATTTCCAAGAATGAGGGCATGGAGAATAAAAACATAATTAATTGCCAAGCAATGTTTACGTATATTAGACTTGTCACTGGTATAGTTATACATTCCTTATAAAGTTATATATAGTTAAAAATCACAAAAGTTATATGCAGTTAAAGTTAATGATTTTATTTTGTAGGAAAACAACATTTCACATGTTGTTGAAGCAACGAATTTTGAGATCTAATTGTCATTCTATACATGTTATTTGACTTAGACTTTGCATGGAGTGAAGTCTCCACCAATGCAATAGAGTCCCCCTAAACATCGGTCCCCATCACCTCAACCCTATCAGTTTCAGCAAGCAGATTACATCATCTCACCCTTTCATGTTCTGGAAGCAGACCAAATCACCTCACAAGACAGTAAAATAGACAAGTTAATGGGCGTTGTTAATCATTTGGCAACCACAAGCGAGCACTTTACGGAGAAACTTGACAAATGGGAAAACGAAAGAAAATTTGGTGTGTAACGTCCTGTTTCTTACCATTTCTGAGCCATGGACCGGAAGTCGATTGTGTAAGGTTTTGGGCCTTAAAGAGGCAAAGTTTAGTTCTTGTGGAAGGAGGTGATGATAGTTAACAGATTTTACCCTTGAATTGTGTTTTGGGCCGAAGGGTAGAAAGAGAAAAGTCCTAGGTCGGGTCACGTTGGCACTTCCCTTTCGAACCAAAAGTACTTGAAACCATAAATATTAAACCATAAGCACAAAGCTTAGTGAGTTCCCTAAATTACCACATACCATAATATATAAGTGTCATGGGCTACCCCTATGGTCTTTTCTTGCAATTTCGAGGGCCAAATCTCGATCTTACATAAAAGTGTCATGGGCTACCCCCATGGTCTTCCCTTGCAATGTCGAGGGACAAATTCCGGTCTTACATACAAGTGTCAGGGGCCAGATCCTGGTCTTTCATACAATTGTTAGGGGCCAGATCCTGGTCATTCATACAATTGCCAGGGCTAGATCCTAGTCTTTTATGCAAGCATCACAGAGACAACTAGCATTCCACATAACAAGTAATGGGCGGACATTAGTGCCCTCGACCCATGGATATAGTGAGAAAATCACCTCACAGTCTGAAAGAATAGTTGCACCGATCATTGATCTAAAAGTTATCTCTACTGGTCACCTATACAATTAAAAGGGACCCAAATATCAATTTAGAAGTCAAAATACCCAAAATGCCCTTAGTTCAAACTTCAAACTTGGTCAAAATCCTGGACAAAGTCAAAAGTCAACCGAGTCGACCGGCTCAGCTCAGTTGAGTATGTTCGATGCACTCAACATGTACGCGGGGCATACTACGCGTTGACCATAAGTCGAGGGGCTAACCACGTACGTGCAGCGTACCCTTTGGTACACCCAATGTACACGGCTGCCATCCTACCAATCCATCAAGAGCTTAAACCTTTAAGCTCTTTCATCCAAAATCCATATCTAACCCTCAAATGATATATGTAACCATAAAGTTTCAAACTTTATAGTCTTGCATGGCTATTGAATCTTCATCATCCAAAAACCCTAACTTCTTAACCCATTAAGACATCCAAGACCATGCATGGAGAAAAACTAAGGACCAAGGTTGTAATATGCTTTTAAAATTGACCATATTGAAATCTTCCTAACCGGAAATTCAAGATTTAAAATATGGAAAGTTTTTATTGGAATTAAATACATTCCATTTCAACGAATGCAAATTATTGTTTGACGATTGGAAAACATTTATCTGCATTAAATACATTCCATATGGGGAAGATGATGTCAGCAATTTGATCTAAGGTTGGAAAAAATAAGATTGAAATACAATCAATGGTCCAAATTATTTAAGATGATGTCATAAGGTTTCTCTTTTAATAATATTTAGAGATATGTTAAATGAGACCAAATTGTGAAATGGACATAAAAATTTCAACAATAATCAAATATAGTTTTCAACTACGAAATATTATCATGTCATTCAATAATATCCCACTTTAGGTTTCAGGTATACAGACTTGCTATGTCATACAACAATAGTCAATTATATTTTTCAGTTATAGAAATCATTCAAGAATAATTAGCTATGGTGCGTAGCTACAAAAGCTTATTACGTCATTTAACAATAATCATCAACTATTTGTCAACAATTATATCTTTCACACAACACAAAAAATAATAAGATATCTAGATACCTTATCAACAATGATATCTTTCACACAACACAAAAATAATAACATATCTAGATACCTTATCATCATATAGGGAAGCATAGTTCCTCATTGTAGGTTCTTACTTGAGGATGCGCTACCAATTCTTGAAGTACATTATCAACTTTTGTCTAATGATATTGCTATAATTCTACAAATATTTCGTGTAATATATTAATATTATAATATATGTTTTGATATATTTTGAGAATATAATGTTGGAATAGTGTCTAAGGCTGCAACTATATTAGACAAGTATTTGACCCGGTTGAGCAGGGTTCTTTTTGGGTTGCCTTCACCATAGCAACTTGAAAGGATGATTTATAATGAGAGAAGAAATATTATTAATATATTATGAGAATAATATAAGGAATAATAATATTATTATTTGATTAATATAAGTCATAAATTAATTAGGAATTAATTTGGTGACTTAAAGAGATTAATTGAATAAAGGGGCATAAACTGTCAATTGAATGATAGTTGTATTTTGGGCTATAATCCCTTAAGGATAAAGGGGGACGGTTTTGAGGGCTTTGGATAGACCTTAAAATCGTCCAAGGCTTATCATTAGGGTATGGGATTGATTAGGGCCAAAGTTATCCAATTAGGGTTTTAAGGGTGAAACCCTAGGAGCCTTACAAGTATAAATAGACCCAAGGGGTTGATGAAATCGGCACTCTTGCTTTGGAAGAACCCTGGCCGATTTCTAGCTCCTTTCTCCTCTGTCTATAATGATCCTCTTGCTAGTTGGTGTTTGTAATCCATTAGAGGAGTGACAATTATGACTCTAAAGCTCCAAGGACAAGAAGATTCAAGCAAGTGATTCAAGGTAATTATTCATATCTGATTTCTTATGTTATTATACTCTAATAGTCATTAGAAGTCTTGGATTCAATGCATGTTCAATTAAAGAAACCTAGATCCAAGCATTAGGGTTTTATGTGCACATAGGAATGTTCATATGACTAAAACCCATCAGTGGTATCAGAGCCTAGATTGGTTTCTATTGCATTGATGCATTGGTTGCTTGTTTGTTGCTTGCAAAATTCGAATTTTGTGTTTCTGCCTGATGAACTCGGCGAGTCCCATAGTGGACTCGGCGAGTAGGCTCAACTCGGCGAGTCCATTGTGGTACTCGGCGAGTTCGAGCGTCAGAAAGAGCTAATTTCGGGATTTCTTGTTGTTTATCTTTTGGATACTTACCATAATCTAAATAGGTCAATATAAATCCGATTTTATGATATATTTGAGTATATTCTTGACCTAATTGAAGATATTTATCAATTAATTAAATATTAATTTCCTTATATGATAATTGATTAATTATTTTAATTAAATTGGTAAATTGTTTTGCAAGAAATAATTAAATAAATCAAATATGGATAATTATGTGATTAAATGTTAATTTAGATTATTTGTTATTTGATCCCCTATGTTTTGAAAAGTTTAAAACTTTCCCTCAAGTTTTGAAATTTATGTTTTATGATTAAAAGTTTAATTTAGACAATTTAAATTTCAAACCCTAGAATTTTACAAGTTTAAAAATCAACCCCATACTAATATAATATTACAAGATTAATATATATATATATATATATATATATATATATATATATATATATATATATATATATATATATATATATATATATATATATATATATGTATGTATGATTAAAAATGCTAGCCTTACCGTTAGTAGTCCTCATTCACGAAGCCAGTCTATAAGGTGGGTATAAGGTTGCTGCCTATAAAATGGCGCTTAATGGGTGTACACTCACACCCACCGCTTACTTGATCGGTGGAGGGTCGTTAGCCGAACGGGTAGGATAGGGCAACCTCATCTCCTCATTAAAAGTATAATATGAAATACAAAGTAACTACATGTTTGTCAAAAATTCCCAATCCTAGTTACTTTAGGAAAAGTGAATTGATGCAATCCCATGAAATTACACTTTGCACCCTCGCTAAGAAGTTGGTGGAGCGTGTGTGGTTTACCGGCACACTAATTGGTTCTAAGCAAAGGTGGCAAAGGGTGATTCCTTGTTTATCATAGTTCGATGGAGCGTGTGTGGTTTACCGGCACATCGAATAGGTGATTGTTACAATGAAGGCACCGTGTGAATTTGCATGGTAATTCACACCCACTTTGTGATCCTCGGTATCCCAGTCACAAACGAGAGGGGCATATCAAGATTTAAACATGCTATTGAAAAGTTCAATGAATCTCAACAAAAACCTAGGAATTCTCAATACATTTAGAACTTCAAGTTATGTTTTCATGGTGGAGAATTAGTGAATCGTCATTCACTTACCTTCAAATTGTTTGCATGTTAGATTACGACATCCCTTTTCTAATATGTAAATATTGTTGTTGGATCCTAGCCCTAATTTTTCTTATTGGGTAATAATTAGGGATTCAAATTCTAATCTATCTTTGTCCTTTCTATTTGTAGATGTCGAACGCGAACAACACTGCTGCTAGCTCGTTCACATTGATGAGCCTTTGCCAAAAGGTGACTTTCGATAGGATGAACTTTAGCGAATGGATAAGATACATTCGCATGATTGCTCGCTACGAGGACAAGGAGTATGTCCTCGATGAGAAGCTCAAGAAGATCAACTCAGAAATCGCTACTCCGGCTGAAATGACTGCTTTTAAGACTCATGAACGTTATGCGACGAAGGTTCATTGCATCATGATAGCCACAATGAACGCTGAATTCTAAAAGTCCTACGAGGACATGTATCCGTACGAAATGCACCAAGACTTGTTGGAGAGACACCACCAAAATGCGAGGCAGGAACACTACAAGATTTTCACTAACATGATCTCCGCTAAAATGGGTCATGGAGAATCTCGAACCGTGCACCTGAAAAAGATGCAAAGGTATGTCGATCGTCTTTGCAAGTTGAATGTTGACTTTGGGGAAGACTTGGCAATCGACATGGTGCTTCACTCCTTGCCTCCGTGTTACAATCAATTTAGGATGACCTACCACATGAACAAGGAAGAGATCACCCTAATTAAGGTCCAAGGTCTCCTTAGGGTTGCTGAGAGCAACGTCAAGGACAAGTCTGTTGCACCCACTCCCAATCCACCTGCTGCTCCTGTTTTGGCCATTGGGCAAGGAAGAGGAAAGAATAGGAAGGCTCCGTCTAAGAGCCACCGCAAGGGAAAGTCCCGAGATGGTTCCTCTTCTAGTGGGACCAAAGTTGATCCCGCTAAGCCTAACCCTAACCCAAAGGAGGCAGAGTGCCACCACTGCCATAAAATAGGGCATTGGAAGAGAAGCTGCCCAGACTACCTGCAAGCCATCAGGGAAGGAAAGATCAAGCCGTCTTTCGCAGGTATATACACAATTAAATCTAATAATTCATCTCATGTTATTTCTTGGGTACTAGATACCGGGTGTGGTTACCACATTTGTTCTGAAATGTAGGGACTAAGAAGAAATAAGGATGTGGAGCATGGAAGAATAAATCTAATCATGGGGAACAGAAGATCGTCGCCTGTGACCAAGATTGGACTGTATTCTCTAGTGCTTAGGAATGGTTTATGTTTAGATTTGAACAATTGTTGCTATTCGCCAGAAATGGCAAGAAACATCATTTCATTTCATGGTTTGTTTAGACAAGGATTTAGATTTTCTTTTAATAATGAGAATGGTTCTATTTCTGCTTATCTAAATGGTGTCTTATATTTTGAAGCAATACCATGTAATGGAATTTATGAAACTGTTATGATTGTAGATAACCTAGGAAATGATGTTTTATGCATGGATTCTTCCAATAGTATGGATAGAGCATCCTTGTGGCATTGTCATCTTGGACATGTCAACAAGAAGCGCATAGCCCAACTCCAAAAGGATGGAGTGTCGGAGTCATTCGACCTTAGGGAAGATGACACATGCGAGTCTTGTTTACTTGGAAAGATGACCAAGTCACCCTTCACTAGTACATGTGAAAGGGGTGGGGGTTTATTGGAACTCATACATACTGATGTATGTGGACCGTTTAGATCAACCACAAAGGATGGAAACTGCTTCTATGTAACTTTTACTGATGACTATAGTAGATATGGGTATATCTACTTAATCAAGCAAAAGTCAGAAACGTTTGAAAAGTTCAAAGAGTTCAAGAATGAAGTGGAGAATCAATTGGGCAGGAAAATCAAGATGCTTCGATCCGATCGAGGAGGAGAGTACCTAAGTCTTGAATTCCACGACTATCTCAAGGAGTGTGGAATAGTTTCACAATTGACGCCACCTAGGACACCGTAGTTGAATGGTGTGGCAGAAAGGCATAATCGAACCTTGTTAGAAATGGTCCGCTCTATGATGAGTCGTGCTTCACTACCTATCTCATTCTGGGGGTATGCCTTAGAGACTGCCGCCCATATCCTTAACCAAGTCCCTACTAAGAAGGTTGCCAAAACACCTCACGAGATGTGGACAGGGAAAGCTCCCTCGTTAGCACATATCAAGGTTTGGGGTTGTGAGGCTTTCGTAAGACGAGATACTCACGACAAGCTCGAACCTCGTAGTGAGCGATGTATTTTCATCGGCTACCCGCAGAAATCCTTTGGATATCTCTTCTATAGACCGAAGGACAATGTTGTCTTCGTTGCGAGGAGAGGAGTTTTCCGAGAGCGAGAACTCATAAGCCAAGGAGACAGTGGGAGGCAAATCGAGCTTGAAGAGATTCAAGAGTTGATTGATGAAGGAACCTCTACCGCTGGCGCTCAACCCGAGGAGGAAACTCCGGTTGAACCGATTGACGAGTCCTTACCTCTTAGATGTTCCGAAAGAGTTAGAGTTCAACCCCAGTTTTATGGTTTTCATATTACTACCGAAGGGGATACGTATATTAGTGACGGTACACTAATAAATCTACATGAACCTAATAGCTATAAGGAAGCCATGGCAGGCCCGGAGTCTGCAAAATGGAAAGAGGCAATGGACAGCGAGATCCAGTCCATGTATGACAACCAAGTTTGGAATTTGGTTGATAATGTGCCAGGACGTAAGACCGTTGGGTGCAAGTGGATCTTCAAGAAGAAGACCGATGTAGATGGAAACGTACAAACATATAAGGCGCGATTGGTTGCGAAGGGCTTTACTCAAACTCCCGGAGTTGACTATGATGAGACCTTCTCACCAGTTGCGAAGATAAAATCTATTAGAGTGATGCTAGCAATTTCCGCATTTCATGATTATGAGATTTGGCAAATGGATGTCAAGACCGCTTTCCTTAATGGGAAGTTGGCTGAGGATGTTTACATGGCTCAGCCAGAGGGTTTTGTTGATCCGAAGCATCCGAATAGAGTGTGTAAGATTGAGAAGTCCATTTATGGACTTAAGCAAGCATCTCGCAGATGGAATCTTTTCTTCGATGAGAAAGTCAAAGAGTTTGGATTTGTACGAAGCGAATATGAATCATGTGTATATGTCAAAGCCAATGGGAGTATAGTAAGCTTCCTCGTTCTGTATGTCGATGACATACTACTCATAGGAAACGACATCCCGACTCTGCAGGAGGTTAAGTCCTGGCTCGGGAAGTGCTTCGCTATGAAGGACCTCGGAGAGGCTTCCTATATTCTGGGAATAAGGATAGTGAGAGAACGAAGTAAGAGACTAATAGGACTTAGTCAGAACACTTACTTAGATAAAGTATTAAAACGTTTTAGTATGGAAAACTCAAAGAAGGGAGAATTACCGATACAAAGTAATGACAAATTGAGTAAGACTCAAAGTCCGAGTACCAAAGCTGAAATAGCATAAATGAGCCGAGTACCATACGCTTCCGCAGTTGGCTCAATCATGTATGCTATGACTTGGACTCGCCCTGATGTAGCCTTTGCTTTGAGCATGGTTAGCAGATATTAAGGGAACCCTGGAAGATCCCATTGGATTGCGGTCAAGAATATCCTTAAGTACCTTCGAAGGACGAAGGAATGGTTTTTAGTCCTCAGAAGGAGTGATGACTTGAAGGTGCGAGGGTATAGTGACGCCAGTTTTCAGACCAACAGGGACAACTACCGTTCGCATTCGGGCTGGGTCTTTACCCTGAATGGAGGAGCAGTGACTTGGAAAACTTCCAAGCAGGAAACCGTAACTGATTCAACGTGCGAATCAGAGTACATTGCAGCGAGCGAAGCGTCGAAAGAGGCAATATGGTTGAAGAACTTCATTGGTGATCTTGGTGTTGTACCTGCCATAAAGGAGCCCATGGAGATTTTCTGTGATAATGAAGGAGCGGTTGCCTTGACCAAGGAACCAAGGGATCATGGTAGATCTAGACATATCGACAGAAAATATCACTTTATTAGACATCGTGTAGAAGAAGGACAACTCGTGGTTAAGAGGATATCATCCGAAGAAAACCCAGCAGATCCGCTTACGAAGGGACTGAGCAGGGTTAAGCACTTGCAGCATGCTAGGAGTGTTGGGCTGAAGGATGATATTAGAATAGATTAGATAGTATTGGAAACATGTAATAGATAAATGTAATTAAATTTGATGATTAAATAAAAGAGTAATATTTATGAGTAATGTTACTGTCTTATGTTAATTGTTTAACTATTGTTTCACTTTGCATGTTTTGACTTCCAGAATAATTGAGTTTATTAAGAATAATCAAATTATTCAAATTGTCCACAATCGTTCATATGTTGGAAGTAGGTATGAATGAAGATTGTCATGAATTGGTGTGTAGATTGTCTAAATGGTATTAGACATAGCAAAAGTTTGCTGCAACGTTTATGAGTGCTTATGAACTAGTTTTGAGCATTGGAACAAACCCGCGCTTGCTGGAATCACCATATGGAATATGATAAAAAAGGGTGATCGCAAGACGATAATATCATATGGTCTTACAACCTAGATATATGGTTTGTTATTTGTTAATTGGTTGTACATTGATAATGCGAAACCCCATCAGTAACTTGATGTTATAAAACTGTCACACCCCAAAACCACGAACGGCGGAAATGTTCAGGGGTGGAGGACGTCATGTACAGTATCACAACAGTGTAAAATAGTAAACAAGAAACAACATCATCCATTGCATTATAAGTAAAGTTTTAATACATGTGTGTTCTTTCATTGTAATAAGACACCAAAAATATATATAATCAAAATAAAAGACGAGACTTGACTGCTCCGTCTTCTCAAAACCTGGCCACCGTACCTGTCTACTGATGACCTGAGAATACAAGTTATTTTCAAAGAGAGTATCAGCTTTAAAGCTGGTGAATTCATAAGTATTTAAGTGTCATTGTCTTGCTTTGAAAAGCTGTTTTAAAAGTCATGTAAACCTTTAAATGAAAATGTTGATGTAAGTATGAAAAGCCCTAGAAAATCCCTTATTTTCAATTTTATGAAATGTAGTCTTCAAACAAGACCCGAATGTTTTGTAAGTAAAATGATAGTTTTTCCTTCTATTGACTAGTACTAAAGTACATAGTCTAACTCATCGTTTAAGTGAACATATCACGAAATAAAGTAAACAGGAAAAATATACGCGTGTAAGTGTTGTCACTGGGTACTAGGACTAACACAACATCGCAATAAGCGAAATAGATAACCTAATGAACATCCGAAGATTGTCCAGAAAAAGTATTAATGTAAGTGTTATCACTGGGTACTAGGAATAACACAACATCGCACTAAGCGAAAGGTATAACCTAATGAACATCCGAAGATTGTCCACTTGTCATCTGTAGCAGCAGCAGGTGGGTGGAGGGGTTAGCCCCGATATCGATCTACCTAATATAAATGGTAACCTTAGACCTCCGTAGATGGTCATCGACCACTGGTGCTAATCAACGGGGTTCGGAATGGTTAGTCCCGCCGAGATATCCCATTGAACCGGGATAGGAAAGATAATTTACACAGAAAGTACTAATAAATCATCCTCGTAGTTCTAAGTACAAGTATCCAGGTAAGTGAATACAGGATAATGCACCTATGTAACAGTGTTCATGTATGGTATTCATGTAAGTGTGTTCATGTATCAGGTAAGTATATGTAAACATGTTCATGTATCAGGTAAGCATATGTATATGTACTCATGTATCAGGTAATGTACTAGTGTAGACTCATGAATGAACTGACTCTTGTGTGATTCCTTGTAATAGGAAAAATGTTTGATATCTTCAAATTATCCCTATGATAATTTACTGAAATGTAATTGGTTGATCAAGTAGGTTTATACACTCTTACTACTCAAGGGTGTGGGAAACTAAATGAAAGATGTAAACTATAACATCAATACATATATAAGAATATAAGTGTATATGCATAGTTTAGTTCAAGAATGTAAAATGGTTTTGTAAGACATCTAAGGGTTTTGAACAATTATAAAAGTGACTTGATGTCATTTTGATAAACATTTCAAAAGTAATACATTTGATAACAAAGTATTTTAAAGATAGAAAACCATTTCATGCATCACATTTTGTAGTATGTGAAATCTGTTGAATGAAAACACAGTTATAAAATACATTAAGATGATTTAATAACATGCTGTTTTCTACTTGTATTACCCCCCCCCCCCCATTAAAGCATTTAAAATCATTTAAAACATTGATTAGGGTATGAACTCACCTGTAGATGGTGGTTTGGATGAACTGGACGGCGTAGGATTGTTAGGTGTCAAGTGAGGACTTGTACATACACTACGATCCTAATGAACATATAATCACACATATATGCACTCAATAGGTCTTAAATTACTAATTGATAGTGTTAAGACATCCTAGAACATAATAAACACTTTATATAAGTGTTTTAAGCCCTAAGGATTGCATCTAAGCTATTGTGGGACAAGGTACTTGGGTTTAGGGTTCCAAAGGATCCCATATATGAGTTTACTCTCCATATATCCTCACACATGGAGTTTATGGTTGTAAACTCTTGAGTTTACGGCCGTAAACTCCCAACCTTGGTGGTATTTTATGTTTTGAAGTTCTAAATGATTCCTAGAATTATTCCAACTTGGTGGTTAAATCCTTGGAAGGGTTTAAGGCATAGAATCACTCCTTTGAGGAGTTTACGGCCCTAAGGCCATTTCCTTTAGAGTTTGCGGCCGTAAACTCTTAAGGAAAGGTGTTTTTGATGCTTTCAAGTCTCTTGCGTATGTAGGATAGGTTCTAGACTTTTACCTAAAGCATATGAAGGCATTAGGCACACTTTGATGTTCACGGCCCAAGAACCTTAATAGGGCCGTGAACTCACTTTGAGGGGTGTTTTTGATGTGTTTTGGTCCTTGATTTAAGTGGGAACATTTCCTAGTAATTGTCCAAGGCTTTAGGTGCCTTAAAAGCACCCTTTTGTCCATGATTTTGGAGTTCACGGTCCAAGATCATATTGGGCCGTGAACACCTAAACTTGGGTGATTCTTTGATGTTTTCTTGTCCCTAATACACTTCTATATAAGTCCAAGGTAGTATCATATCATTAGGGAAGGCATAGGCATTGTTTCGGGAGTTTACCGCCCAAGAACACCTTGGGGAGTAAACTCCTAAATCTAGTGATTTAGCCATCTAAATCATGTTATAAACACATAATAAGCTTTCTAACACTACTAGAAAGAGTTACTCACATTTTGGTATAAAAAACCGAAGATCCGTGAGAGAGAAAATGACTTTTCTCTAGTTGGAAATGCGAATAATGAATGAATTTGGTTCAGAATTCTATTTATAGTCCTGAGATATTTTTGGCAGAAAATAATTTTATTCCTGAAATGATTTCTCATATAACAGAGTGTTGGAATAACAGTGTTGCACTAAACCCTAGTGCATCCACTCTCCTGATATCTCCTGAAGTGTAGACCCTGAATTACTCAAACTTATGAGAAAAAGTCTGAAAATTAACTGTGACTGCTATAACTTCTATTGAAGTGATATAGTTTGTACATAATGGAAATTTCGGGTTGTCACATCATTCCCTCGTTAGAAGGAATTTCGTCCCGAAATTAGAATTTAAGCAATTAAGAAATTACACATAACTAAGCGAAAAGATGAGGGTATTTCAGTTTCATCTGATTCTCTCATTCCGAAGTGAATTCAGGTCCACGCTTTGTGTTCCAGCGCACCTTCACTATTGGGATACGGCTCTGCGTTGTTTGCTTGACCTCTCAGTCCATGATCTCTACTGGTTCCTCCACGAAGTTGAGGCTCTCGTTGATCTCGATCTCGTCGAGTGGAATAACAAAAGTCTCTTCGGACAGACACTTTTTCAAGTTCGAGACGTGGAAGGTAGGATGTACGTTACTGAGTTCGGGCGGTAGATTGAGTTTGTAAGCTACAAGGTCGATTCTCGCGAGAATCTCGAAAGGCCCTATGTATCTTGGATTGAGCTTCCCACGCTTTCCAAAGCGTATCAAGCCCTTCCAGGGTGAGACCTTCAGTAGGACTCGGTCACCCACCTGGAATTCCAACGGTTTCCTTCGCTTGTCAGCGTAGCTTTTCTGTCGGTCTCTAGAGGCTTTCAATCGTTCACGAATTTGAACGATCTTCTCTGTCGTTTCCCGAATGATCTCCGGACCCGTGAGAATGCTTTCGGGAACTCGTCCCTTAGCTAACTGGGTATCACCCACTTCAGCCCAGCACATAGGGGATCTGCACTTTCGGCCATAGAGGGCCTCGAATGGAGCTGCCTTTATGCTCGTGTGATAATTGTTGTTGTAGGAAAATTCGACGAGGGGTAAATGGGTATCCCAAGCTTTTCCAAAGTCAATAACACAGGCATGCAACATATCTTCTAAGGTTTGGATAGTTCTCTCACTTTGCCCGTCGGTCTGTGGACAGTAGGCTGTACTCATGTCTAGCCTAGTTCCTAGGGAATTTTGTAATGACTGCCAGAACCTCGAAGTGAATCTACTATCTCTGTCCGAGATAATTGATAAAGGAACACCGTGCAGCCTTACAATTTCCCTAATGTAAGTTCTTTAAGTTTCTCCATCTTGTCTGTTTCTTTAATCGGCAGGAAGTGTGCAGACTTGGTCAATCTATTGACGATGTCCCAAATGGAATCAAGTCCACCCGTCGTCTTGGGCAACTTGGTTATGAAGTCCATAGTGATCCGCTCCCGCTTCCATTCTGGTATCTCCGGTTGCTGTAGGAGACCGGAGGATTTCTGGTATTCGACCTTGACCTTTGCGTAAGTAAGGCATTTACTCACGAAGGTAGCAATATCTGCTTTCATGTTAGGCCACCAGTATAACTTTTTAAGATCCAGATACATCTTATCTGAACCCGGGTGGACGGTATAATGAGTGTTGTGAGCTTCCGTCATGACCATGTCTCTGAAGCCACCATGTTTCGGTGTCCAGATCCGATCCATGAGGTATAAGGCTCCGCCACCCTTGACTTCTAAGTTCTTATCCATCCCTCTAAGGGATTCACCAGCCACGTTTTTAGGTTTCAAAGCATCGAGCTGAGCCTCCTTTATTTGTGTGGACAAGTGTGAATGGATAGTTAGAATCAAAGATTTGACCCCACGACCAAAATATTCTTTCCGACTTAGGGCGTCGGCTACTACATTGGCTTTACCCGGATGATAACGAATATCGCACTTGTAATCACTGAGTAGCTCGACCCACCGTCGTTGTCTCATTTTGAGCTCCTTCTGGTCGAAAATGTGTTGTAGACTCTTATGATCTGTAAAGATCGTGCTTTTTGTACCATATAGGTAATGTCGCCAGGTCTTCAGAGCAAACACAACCGCTCCTAGCTCAAGATCGTGGGTGGTGTAGTTAACCTCATGTGTCTTCAGCTGTCTCGAGGCATAGGCTATGACTTTACCTCGCTGCATCAGAACACATCCGAGGCCTTGATTTGACGTGTCGCAATAGACTACGAAGTCTTCTATCCCTTCGGGGAGGGACAGTATTGGTGCGGTGCACAACGCTCGCTTGAGCGTTTGGAACGCTCTTTCTTGTTTCTCTTCCCAATCAAAGGCTACGCCCTTCTGGGCTAGAGTTGTAAGAGGTTTTGCTATGCAGGAGAAGTTCTTAATGAACCTGCGATAGTAGCCAGCCAGACCTAGAAATTGACGAATTTCTGTAGGTGTCTTCGGTGCTGACCAGTTCTCGATGGCCTTAATTTTGGAAGGGTCCATGTGTATTCCCTCTTCGCTAACAACATGGCCCAAAAATTTGACTCGTCGATTCCAAAATTCGCACTTGGAGAATTTTGCGTAGAGCTTCTCCGACCGCAATGTTTCTAAGATTTTACGGAGATGTTGGCTATGTTCCTCCTTACTTCGAGAGTAGATGAGTATGTCATCAATGAAGACTATGATGAACTGATCCAAGTAAGGACGACACACCCTATTCATCAGATCCATGAATACTGCGGGCGCGTTAGTTAATCCGAACGGCATCACTACAAACTCGTAGTGCCCATAACGAGTTCAGAAGGTTGTCTTGGGAACATCCTCCTCTAACACTCGTATTTGGTGATATCCGGATCGTAGATCTATCTTCTAGAAGTAGTTGGCTCCTTGAAGTTGATCAAATAAATCGTCAATGCGGGGCAAAGGATAACGATTTTTAATGGTAAGTTTGTTGAGTTCTCTATAGTCGATGCACATGCGAAATGATCCATCCTTCTTCTTGACGAACAAGACCGGTGCTCCCCATGGTGAGAAGTTTGGTCGAATGAATCCCTTCTTGAGAAGTTCGTTAAGCTGGCTGGAAAGTTCCTGCATTTCGTCCGGTGCCAGACGATAAGGAGATTTGGCTACGGGGGTAGTTCCTGGCACTAAGTCGATTCTGAACTCAACTTGGCGTTGCGGTGGTAAACCGGGAAGTTCTTTTGGGAAGATGTCGGTAAAGTCGCGCACTTCGGGGATGTTCTGAATGTTTTTCGTTTCTTGACTTGTATCGACGACGTGTGCGAGGAATGCATGATACTCCTTTTGCAAGCACTTCTGGGCTTGAATGCACGAAATGATGCGAAGGCTCGTACTAGGTTTGTCGCCATAGATAACTAAGGTTTCGTTGTTAGGAAGGTTAAGAAGAACTTCTTTTTCAAAGCACATGATGTCGGCGCGAAGAAGACTCAACCAATCCATACCGATGATAACGTCGAAACATTTAATTGGGACCGGCATGAGATCTATCTTGAAAGTATGGCTACCTAAAGTTAAGGTACAACCTACGTATATGCAGTTTGTACTCTCTGTTTTCCCGTTAGCCATTTCTACTGTGAATGAATTATCTAATGCACATGGTTTTTGTTTAAGCAGGTGTGCAAATTTGTGACTTACGAAACTTCTCTCTACTCCACTGTCGAAAAGTATGCAAGCATATGAGTTATCGAGGAGAAATGTACCAGCAACTATCATAGGATCAGCTACCGCTTCCTCGTGGCCTAGGGCCATAACTCTTCCTACTCCTCCAGCCATCCCTGCTTTTGGGCAGTTCCTCTTGTAGTGACCCACTTCGCCACAACCGTAGCAAGCTTGGCCCATACCGGCATTAGGAACCTGGGCGGCCTGAGTTGTTGGAGCCTTGCAGTAACGGGTTGTATGCCCCATCCTGTTGCAGTTAGAGCACTGCATCTCCTTGCAAGGTCCGTGGTGGTGGAAGCTGCATTTTTTGCACTTCGGAAGAGTTCCAGCATAAGTTTTTGTTGGTAAGGGGTTTGCAGGGACAACGGGAGTCACTGTGGCAACATTGATCGCCACAAGTTGTTGTTTCTTGGAGGATCCTTGCGAAGCCCCTCTTTTCCTCTTATTCCACCCCTTCCTGTTGTGGTCGGGGTTGGACTTTTGTGGTACGGGTGTAGGGATTGTTGGGTTCTGAGGTTTCCTGTGATGTATGAGAGATTGTGCCAGTTCCTTGGCACTATCAAAAGTGATAGGCCTGGAGGCTAACACACTTGACTGGATCTGGGGTGACAGTCCCCAGATATACCTCTCTATCTTCTTGCTCTCGAGAGCAACCATATCAGGGCATAAGTTTGCCAGATCACAGAACCTGTTTGTGTAGGTTGTGATGTCGGATCCAACCATTTGTAGACCCTAGAATTCCTGTTCGAGTTTCTGTACTTCACCTCACGGGCAGTACTCTTTCATCAGCATGTCCTTTAACTTTTCCCAGCTGATGGAATACGCCGCCACCAAAGTCAGATAGTTAACATGGCCGTTCCACCATGTTAGTGCTCTGTCAGAGAAGGTACAAACTGCAAACTTGACCTTGTTGCCTTCCTGGCAAGCACAGATTTCAAAGATGGATTCCATCTTTTCAATCCATTGTATCAACACCATAACACCCCCAGTTCCATTGAAGCTACGGGGTTTGGCGTTCGTGAAGTCCTTGTAGGTGCATTCCCGAGGGTGTCCATGGCTTTCATCGTGGTTCGAGGGAGGTGCACCTGTTCCTGATCCACTAGGGGCAGGAGCGTTGATTGCTGACACAGCAGCTGCAATTGCTGCTGTGAAAGCTGCCTGGAACATATTGGCATCGAAAGGATTAGGGGGTTGAAGAGGTTCAGGTGGTGGTGGAGGTGCTTCATTGTTTGGGTTACGTCTGGGATTTCTGCATGGCGGCATCTTTAACTATACATTTAAAAGATGAAGACATGAATAAGAATAAACGAATAATGAGTGTGGCTCATGGACTAACTCCCCATAGTCCAACAACAGAAGGAATAGTATGACTAAATGAAGATGACAGCATTTGGATAATAATTTCCATAAGATTAGATATCTGTCAATAATACTGGAATTACAGATGTAACAAGTTCGGGAAAATGGCCTAGAAGTAGGCCTTACATCAACCAAGATGGAAAATTTTGACAGAAATAAGACTAGATCAAGACCTAACAGGTCTAAGATTTATAAAGACAGGAAATTAGACCAAAGTTTTACATAAACTAGGTTATATCCAAAAGATGAGTTGACGAGATTCTATCGGCGACGAGAACTTGAGTTTTCACTTACTGAGCTCGAAGTTCCCTAACTTCAGCTTGAGTTTCAGCAAGTTCCCTCTGCAGATTTGCATTGCGGATCAGAGTCCTTTCATGAGCAGACTCCAGTTGGCGAATGTGGACAGTGTTAACGCCAGAGTTGGCTTCAATCTCCACGACCCGGTCAATAGTTGCTTGACCCAGTATTGTGTTTCTAGAAATTTTGCGAACCATGATGGGTAGGACCCTGTCAGCAGAACCTTCCTCAATGAGGTTGTAGAAACTTCGGTCCCCATTGTAGGGAATGGGCTGACCTTGTTCCTGACTCCATCTAGTCAAGTTAGTGGCCCACAGAGGTGTGGGTCCGTGAAACGCGGGACGGGGGTTCAGGTTTGGGTTTTGAGCAGTTGGGGGTAGGTTGTTGACTTCAGGCTCCGAGTCAGAACTATCGGAAAAACCCTCAGCATGGTGATCATCCAAAGGGATTAGGTGATCATCTTCTGGTTCTGCCTCTAGCCAACCAGCATTGCCTTGGTTCGGGAAGTACGGATCGCCATGGTGAAATCCAGCCATTTTAATCTATGCGAGAAAAGGGATATAAGAAATAGCTAAATAGATGAACTGACTAAGATAATTACAGTAAGACCAAATACCCATATGGTATTTCTTTATGGTTGTGTTGGTAAGTTTTTAGACTTGTTGCCACATCACAACCATTCTTGGGCATATGCTAATCACTCCTCGGACCAGCATATTTGATCAGGCTATGCCATTCCCAAGACTGACCATATATCCCCAGGCTTACTTGTGATATTCAACAATCGTAATACTTTTGTTCTTGTCATTGTGACACTGATTTTAGTATGAACGCAGGCACGTATACTTACTTAAATATTTTATTATTTAAAAGTATAACTCTTAGACAGAGTGTTTTAATCCCCATGTATTTATAGTTAGTATATCTTTTATGGGTTGATATACTATATTCACTATAAACAATGCTCTGATACCAATATGTCACACCCCAAAACCACGAACGGCGGAAACATTCAGGGGTGAAGGACGTCATGTACAGTATCACAACAGTGTAAAATAGTAAACAAGAAACAACATCATCCATTACATTATAAGTAAAGTTTTAATACATGTGTGTTCTTTCATTGTAATAAGACACCAAAAATATATATATATAATCAAAATAAAAGACGAGACTTGTCTGCTCCGTCTTCTCAAAACCTGGCCACCGTACCTGACTACTGATGACCTGAGAATACAAGTTATTTTCAAAGAGAGTGTCAGCTTTAAAGCTGGTGAATTCATAAGTATTTAAGTGTCATTGTCTTGCTTTGAAAAGTTGTTTTAAAAGTCATGTAAACCTTTAAATGAAAATATTGATGTAAGTATGAAAAGCCCTAGAAAATCCCTTATTTTCTATTATTATGAAATGTAATCTTCAAACAAGACCCGAATGTTTTGTAAGTAAAATGATAGTTTTTCCTTCTATTGACTAGTACTAAAGTACTTAGTCTAACTCATCGTTTAAGTGACCATATCACGAAATAAAGTAAACTGAAAGGTCAAGCCTTGAAATATGATAATGTTTAAAACAGACTCAGCGTCAGCATATGTCTCAGCGTCAGTACCAGCGTGTCAGTAGCTCAGTTTGTAATAGTTTAGTCTATTCAGTACGTTGTAACAAATCTTGTACTTATCTTGTTTCCTTAGTTATCTTGATTTATTAGCTAGCGTATCCCTGAATTGTAGGGATTGTCTAGAATAGTAGTATATATTATTTTGTATAGGTTTGTGAATGCACACGCCTTTCACAAACCCTAATCGTCGCTTTGTGCACACGATAATCTCTTTGTGAGATTATCTTTCTTAGTGAAAGTTTTTTCTTCGTGAATTTCTCTTGTTCTTATTTGTAGTCATTGTTTGATATTTCGATTGATCTAAAGGCCTCTTCAATTGGTATCAGAGCAGGTTTCTTTTATCAAACAAATGGCTTCATCCTCTTCTTCATCAAACTCATCAAATCATCCTTCTGCTAAAATCCCTCCTTTCGATTAAACAAACTTTGCTATGTGGAAAATAAAGGCTCTATATGCCTTAGAGTCTGTTGATGAAGATATGCTGGACATCGTTGAAAAAGGTCCTTATGTTCTGATGTATCAGCCTCTTAAAAATAATGTTCCTGATGGTACTATGAAGAAAACTCCAAAAGAAAACTAGATAGCAGATGACAAGAGAAAACATGGTCTAGATGTCCGTGCTCGTGCCGCAATCAGTTACTCTTTTCCATACAACATCTTTGGGCTAGTTCAAAATTGCATCTCAGCAAAAGAGATGATGGATACGCTGACTGTATCCTTTGAAGGAACTGAAGAAGTCAAGGCTACTCAAATAAATGATCTTAACCGAAGGTATGAACATTTTTTTGCTAAGAAAGGTGAAACCTTGACTCAAACTTTTAACAGATTCAATACTCTTGTTAATGATCTTCGGAGACTAGACCAGTTGAAGCATAAAACTATTCTAGTGCAAAAGTTTTTGGATTCTCTGGGTGCAGGTTGGGAGAACCATGTTGATGTGCTGAAAAACAGTGAGAAGATCAACTCTATGGACTTACAAAGTCTCTATGGAAATCTTCGATACTATGAAGAATCCAAGCTTCAAAGAAAGGAACTGATGAAAGATTCTCAGCGTGAATCATCTGTGGCCTTGTTCTCCAACAAAAAGCTGGTGTCAGATTCAGACACTGAAAGTGATTCAGACACTGATTCATCTAAAACTGACACGGATGATCTTGAAAAAGTTGTGGCTAGTGCAACTTTGATTGTGAAGACCTTTGAAAAATCTGGTCGAAACTTCTCAAAGTTTCAAAAGAAGATTGGTGGAAAATTCTCAAAAGGGTCAGGAGCTGATAAAAGGCATGGTGCTGAT
The DNA here is from genome assembly GCF_002870075.4 of Lactuca sativa. NCBI lineage: Eukaryota > Viridiplantae > Streptophyta > Magnoliopsida > Asterales > Asteraceae > Lactuca > Lactuca sativa. The sequence continues at coordinate 210,203,734 of NC_056630.2, forward strand.
AAGAAAGAGAAGGCTCAGTGCTTTAACTGTGGGAGCACTGATCATTTTGCAAAGGATTGTAAACAAAAGAAACAAGGCTCAGATGAATACTGGAAGCAGAAGTACAACAAGCTGATTGAGAAGCTGAAAGCTGAAAACTTGGAACATAAAGTGCTTGTAGCTGAAGAAGAAAAATGGAAAACTGATGAAGAGTCATCAGATGATGAAGTCAAGTGTCTCATGGTCAAAATAGAGGACCCGGATATTCCTGATAAAGACAAAAGTACTTTTGACACTGATATGTCTGATGCTGAAAATTCCAGGAAGCACAACATTGACTCTTCTTCAATGTACCAGGTTAAAAACTTTGTTTCCTATTCAATGAATGAAAAAATCAAAATGTTTGAGTATTTGGGTGTCATTAATTCTAAGAAGAATCAAACCATAAGAAATTTGCAAAATCAAATTGATCCTCTTGAAACTGATATATCCATGAAAAATAGCATTATTGAGTCCACTCAGGAAAATCTTAGAATTACTAGTTTGTCAAATTCATCCTTGTCTGCTGAAATTGACGATGTTAAAAATCTTTTGATCAAAGAACAAATTGTGCTTCACACTTGGGCAAAATCTCATAAGAATGCCAATTATATTATTTCAGCTCAAATTCCACATTCTTGTGAGAAAATTCTTGGGGGTAATTTTGCAGAAGCTGAAAAAGTTTTTAAATCACAAGAAAAGGAATCTGAGATCTATTCCATGAATGAGATGAAAAACAATTTCAAAAATAAGTTTGTCAGTAACTCTTTTATTAATCAAAGCTTAATTGATGAATATTGTACTATTAATTCTGATGGTATTACTGAGTGTAATGTTGAAATTACCGGAATTGATCTTACCTCTTATCCTGCACATCTTGTTAGACCAACCCCTCTAACTGAGAATATTATTGCTTTTCCTATCTCTAATGGAGTATTTCATGCTGTTCATGAACAACTCAAGCACTTCCCTGATTGTAATCCATCTGTGAATGAGTCAAAATCAGATACTGATAGTTCATCTCCCAACACTGATCAAACTCCTTCTGACACTGAACTCAATCGTGACTCAGTGATAAACAAAAGGACTGAAAGCTCTATTGGTGAATCTTACATGTCAAAATGTGTTAAATCAAAAAATTTGCTCACCAAGAAGAACTTTGGAACTAGAGTTTGCTACAGATGTGGTGATTCCTCTCACAAGATCAGTGAATGTTCTTTTGATAAATCATCCTCAAGAGCTGAAAATATTAAAGTTAGGAATGAAAAATGGACTCTTAAGTCAAACTCTTTAAACTGTCTTCCTAAAGAGTGTTATAATTTATTATCAAATAACTTTGTGAATGACCCATCTTCGAATGGGTCAGCGTGTTCTAACTAGTTTGTCAGCACTGCAGGGTTAGGAGTATCTTTGGTACTTAGATAGTGGTTGCTCAAGGCATATGACAGGATCAAAGTCTCTCCTGGAAGATTATGTTAAGAAAACTGGTCCTGCAGTTACTTATGGAGACAATGGAAAGGGGTTCACTAAGGGATATGGAAACATCAAATGCAACAACGTGGTTTTTCAAAACGTTTCATATGTTAAGGGTCTCAAACACAACCTTATTTCTATCAGTCAATTGTGTGATGCTGACTATGAAGTTCACTTTACAAAGAAGGAAGGAAGAGTTGTAAACACTGACAAGAACATCGTACTCTCAGCAAGTAGAAAAGATGATATATATGTTCTTGACATGTTCTCAAGTGACAAGGCACTGATGCAATGTTTCTTTACAAAGTCTCAGACGAATCTTAGCTGTATTTGGCACAAAAGGTTTTCTCATCTGAACTTCAAGAATCTATCCAAGATATCCAATCAAGACCTAGTTAGAGGGCTCCCAAAATTCAGCGTTGTGAAAGACAAGATGTGTTCAGCTTGTGAACAAGGAAAACAAACCAAGTCCTCTTTCAAACCCAAGTCATGTTCCAGTATATCAGTCCCTCTTCATCTACTCCACATGGACTTGTTTGGATCTATTCCTGTTCGTTCACTAGGTGGAAATAAGTATACTCTAGTGGTCGTTGATGAGTTCACTCGATTTACATGGGTAGTTTTCTTGAAGAATGAAAGTCATGCTGCACAGGAAATTATCTCATTGATTCGTAAAAATGAGACACTGACAGGTCTTAAAGTCAAGCAACTAAAAAGTGATCATGGTACTGAGTTCCGAAACTCAACTCTTGAAGAATTTTGTGATCATAAAGGAATTGGACAAAACTTCTCAGCTCCTCGTACTCCTCAGCAAAATGGTGTTGCTGAACGAAGGAATAGAACACTGATTGAGGCAGGAAGAACCTTGATGATTCATGCTGGTCTTCCTATGTCGTTTTGGGCTGAAGCTGTCAATACAGCATGTTTTACTCAGAATCGATCTCTAATTCACAGGATTCACAAGAAGACTCCATATGAAGTGCTGAAAGATCGAAAACCAGATGTATCCTTTTTTTCATGTGTTCGGATGCATTCGTTATATTCTAAATCAGCGTGACCCAAGATCCAAGTTTGAACCTAAAGCTGATAAAGGCATTTTTGTTGGGTACTCATCTATTTCAAAGGCTTTTCGTGTTTTTCATGTGAACAGGCAATGTGTTGAAGAATCCATTCATGTGAAGTTTGATGAGGAATCATACACTGATGAAAAAGTCACTCATTCTCCTTCTATCTTTCAAGAGCGTCTCTCTTGTCCATTCGATGAAGCTCCTTCTGCTGAAGATAAGACTGATTCCTCTGATCCTATCATTCCAGTTCCATGTTCCTTGAATCAAGATACTGCAGCCACATCAGCAGATGATTCATTAGGTGCTGATGAAACCCTTGAAGCTGAAGACTCTCCTGAAGCTGATAATGTGTCAGTGTCTATCCCTCCGGAATCAGCATCAGTCATTGTACATCAAGATCATCCTGTTGATTGAATTATAGGGAATATTCATGATGGTGTCCGAACCAGATCTAGTGTACTTAATAACTTTTGCATGTATGTTAACTTTGTTTCAATGATCTTACCTGATAAGGTACACACAGCTCTTCAAGATGCTGATTGGATCAAGGCCATGCAAGAAGAACTGAATGAGTTTGAAAGGCAAAAAGTTTGGACTCTTGTCCCAAGACCATCCGGAAAGACTATCACCGGAACTCGCTGGGTCTATCGTAACAAGGTTGATAAAGATGGAATCATTACTCGAAACAAGGCAAGACTTGTGGCTCAAGGGTTTACTCAAATTGAATCCATCGACTACGGGGAAACTTTTGCTCCAGTTGCTCGCATTGAAGCTATCAGACTGTTTCTCGCATACGCATCCTACATGAACTTCATTGTCTATCAGATGGATGTGAAAACAGCATTCCTTCATGGTGTGTTAGAAGAAGAAGTATTCCTAAATCAGCCTCCATGCTTTGTGGACAAAGATCATCCTGATTACGTGTACCGGTTAGACAAAGCTGTTTATGGACTGAAGCAAGCTCCCAGGGCTTGGTATAAGACGCTGACATCGTATCTACTTGAAAATGGATACAGACGAGGAGCAATCGACAACACTCTCTTCATCAAAAACAAAGGCTCAGATATGGTTCTTGTTCAAATTTATGTCGATGACATTATTTTTGGCTCTCCAAATGAGACACTGAGCAAGGAATTTGCAGAGATCATGTCTCAAAGGTTCGAAATGAGCATGATGGGAAAGATGACCTTTTTCTTAGGTCTTGAGGTTCAGCAACAAAAGACAGGTATTTCCATTTTCCAAAGTAAATATATTTCTGACCTGCTTGTTAAGTATTCTCTCAGTGACTGCAAACCAGCATCTACCCCGGTATCTAAGACTGATAAGATACACGCTAATCCAACTGGAACTGATGTCAGTCACTCTCTGTATCGAGGAATGATTGGATCCCTCTTATATCTCACAGCAAGTCGTCCTGATATCATGTTTGGAACCATTCTCTGTGCTCGATTCCAAGCTAATCCCAAAGAATCTCACCTCATGGCTGTCAAACGTATTTTTCGATACTTAAAGGGAACTCAAAACCTTGCACTATGGTATCCTCGCGACTCAGCATTTGAACTTTATGGATACACTGACTCAGATTATGCAGGATGCAATTAGACAAAAAGAGTACATCTGGTGGATGTCACTTCCTTGGCAACCGTCTCATCAGCTGGTCTAGCAAGAAGCAAACATCAGTTGCCATCTCAACTGCAGAAGCTGAGTATGTTGCCACTGGGAGATGTTGTGCTCAGCTCTTATGGATTCAAAATCAGCTTCTCGACTATGGGTTCAAGTTCTCAAAGACTCCCATCTATTGTGATAACACCAGTGCCATTCAGATCACACAAAATCCTGTTCAGCACTCAAAGACAAAGCATATCGAGATCAGACATCACTTCATCAGAGATAATATTGAAAAGGGAAAAGTTGTTCTTGAACATGTCAAGACTTCGGAGCAACTTGCTGATATCTTCACAAAGGCACTGGATTCTCAATCAACTGCTTACATTATCGGAGAACTGGGAATGATTTCCTTGTAATTAATTTTGATGTTTAATTGTGCTAATGTTTGATTTTGTCTTATAAGCTGATGTACATTGTGCTGATGATGACATACTGATGATATTTGCTACTGAGCACTTTGGTTTGATTTCTTATCTTTATCTCTTCTTCAAGTCTTCTAAATAAAAGTTGAATGATTCACTGTATTAAACCATACACTGATAACGACTTGAAACTCTTTGCCGATGGTTAGATCAAAACACCAAGATCTATCACACGCAACTACCCCTTCTTACCAATCTTACACTGACTCTGTGATTTAGTGTGCCAAAACACACGCTGATGAGAATCTAAAATCTTTGCCGATGGTTAGATCAAAACACCAAGAACTATCACACGCAACTACCCCTTCTTACCAATTTTACACTGATTCTGTGATTCAGTGTGCCAAAACACACACTGATGAGAGTCTAAAAATCTTTGCCGATGGTTAGACCAAAACACCAAGGTTTATCACACGCAACAATCCATTCTTTACCCTTCTCTTATTCAGTGTCTAATGATTCAGTAAGATAAACCACTCACTGATGAAGTCACAACACTCTGTGCCAATGGTTAGATAATGTAACTAGTATTTATCACACGCACCAATCTCCTTGCTAGCCCTGAATAAGCAAGTTGTACCTTGAATTAACGGAGAAATATTTTCAGTATGTAACTTTTGTGACACTGAGCTCAGCGCTTCCGCAAACACTGATTGACGTTTCACCTTCAGTCAACGGCTCTTTTATCCAACGGCTATTTTCTACTCTAACAGGTTATTACGATGCGCCGTTTTCCTTAATGAAGATAATCATCACCTTTTTAATGAAGATAATCATTACCTTTTTAAAACCCCCTTTTCATTCCATATTTAAACCTCTTTCTCCCTTGGTTTAATTTTTCCTTCCAAAACCTTGAAATTTTCTCAAAAACCCTAGAATTCTAAAATACTCTCCAATGGCGGCATCTCTGTTCACATACTCCTCAACCTCTCGAAGGGTCGTTCCTGCCCCAAACTCTCCTCCACTTCCCATTCACATCAAGGCCACCAATGTCGTCTTCAACTCTAACATTCCTGAGGTTCATCGAGGTCTTGGACTCGATGATTTCGTCAATTTCTTGGCTTCCTGCCGCCTACGATATGCTATCAGTGATGTCCCGTCCGAGTTCTTCCCTGAGCAAGTATGTGAGTTCTACTACACTGCAACCGTTAATGAAGAAAACAATGCCATCACCGGAACCATTGGCCATGGACGACACTCTGTCTTCATCACCGCAGAACTTCTCAGTGCTGCTTTAAGGTTACCCATTTTCGAACCCTTCTCTGAACCTCCAACTATTGAAAGATGTAAACGCATGTTTGATCAACTGGGCTATGATCATTCAAAGGCTGGAACTCGCTTAGCTCTTATTTTGCGTCAGTGCATGACCCCAGGCTGGAAGTTTTTCACTGGTGCCTTATGCAAGTGTGTAGGTCACAAGTCTCGCAGGGGTGACCAACTGAGCAATTATGAGCAACAAGTTGTCTGCTCCCTTCTTCTCAACAAAAGGCTGGATTATGGGGCACTATTCTTTGATCAGCTTGTTCAGCTTCTACGTACAAATGTGCGTGCTGATCATGTTCCCTTTCCACGCTGGATTGCCCTGGTGTTCGACAAATTCTTCGCTCCTGAATACTTTTCTCACTCTGGGAATCCAATTCAATGCCCTCGAATGTCCGTTCGTATGTATCAGGATGATCCTTTGGATACTGACATTGGAATCTCGGATAGGATGAGAGAATGGATTGCTAATCCATACACTGTGCCCTCTCTCACCATTGACACTGATGAAGGAGGTGCTGATGGTAATCATATGGATCATGCTGATCAAGAGGTGGACCATCATGATGGGGGACGTTTCTCCCCTCAACTTTCTCATCACATCATCTCAGACACTGGCAAAGCCTCCTCAGCACCACAGGATTCCATGCCTCTGGGGGAGCAACAATCTCAGGGGGAGCATCAGTCTCAGGGGGAGCATCTGTCACCAGCAGCTCACCACTTCTCTCCAAGGATGCCTCCTAGCTCTCCAATTGCCCCAGGTACCTCAATGGTTCAAATTCCCGCTTCAGCATTTTCTGAACTGATGTCACTGACTCGGGACATGAGTCAGCGTCTGCTTCGAATTGAAGCTGATGTTCAACAAATCAAGGAGGTTCTCTTACTTACTCCTCCCACTAGTCCCAAATCTGATGATGCTCAAAAAGGGGGAGATACAGATGATGATGCTGACGCTGATGATCATGATGATAGTGAACCAAATGCTCATGCTGATGGTGAACCAAATGAGAAGGACACAGAACCTGCTGACAACACTATCATTCAACATGAATCACCCAACCCCATTCATGAATCTGATTATGCGGGGCCTAATAGTCCAGCAGCTACTGAAAATTGTTTGAAGACAGTGAGCATGATGAAGAGCATGATGAACCTGATGATGAATGTCAAATTCTTGACATGAACTTCATTGATCCTCTCATTCCAGTTCAGCAAGAAAGCTCAGATGACCTTGAAGAATCTCATCCGATATTAGCCGATCCTGTTGCTGATCCAATCATTCCGGTCCAAGGAGAGGATTCGGACGTTGCAAGTGAAGAATCTCATCCGTTGTCTCGAAAGCGGAAGGCAGCAGATACTGACTTGGGTCATTCTCAAACTGATAATTCTTCGTCTTTGAAGAAACCCAAGTCCATTGTCAGTATTTCAAACCTTGCCACTGAATGGAACATGTCCCCTGACCAAGTCAAGCAAATTCTTGATGAAGCCAATCGAGCTCAGCTTCTAAAGAACATTGCTCAAGCTGATGAATCTCTTATTCAGCACAAACTTCAGGCCAAGGGATCGTTTGAAGTTCAGATGCAGAAGTTCCTGGAATTTCAGTCCAAGGCTCAGTCTTCTCAACCTCCTCCTTGCTCTAGCAAGCCTAAGACTGATAGTGTTCTTGATCGGATTGATCGAAAGAGATTTGAAGATGTTTTCAATCGGCGAATCTGTGGTGACAAGATCATCAAGGTCAAAGCTTCCAAACCTCGAAACGAGAAAATCCTTACATTGCTGATTACTCGTCAAGGTCCTCAGCATTCATATTCTGAAGTTGTCAAAAGAGATGAGCTGATCAGATATGGGTATTCGGAATGGATGGAACTGCTCGATCTAGCATCCAAGCAAACCTCAGCTCACTCTTCCGAACTGACTTGTGCTCTTCATCTACTGATCAAGAAGGTTCAGCGTTTGGATCTTGTTCCTAAAGAACGACCTCAGCATCAAGGCCAAAGGTCGTCAGTTCCTAGATCTCGAAGGACCAAGTTTCATGTTGATGGTGAAGATGTATTGGTTCTAGACTTCAGTGCTGGTGTGATTAATAATTCTCTTCCTCTCGGTGTTGATCCGGTTCAGCATCAATTCATCTCAGCTCCTAAACACGGGATGTTCTACCTTGATAAAAACAGGAGGATGTGCTTTCAGCGCACTACTGAGATCCCAAAAGCTCCAACCACTCACCTTGTTGGCTTAAGGCAAATGTGCATGAGTCATCAAGATCTATCCGGAGAATTTCACATTCTTATCGCCATGGAGCTGCTGAACAGAAGACAGGAGTTGTTGGACAGTCCTTACTGGCCAGTTAAAATTGAAGCTGAAGCTGAGTATGAAGAATTCCTTTCCAGGGGTGTCTTAATTTAGTTTGTTTTGAACATCATCATATTGGGGGAGATTGAAAGGTCAAGCCTTGAAATATGATAATGTTTAAAACAGACTCAGCGTCAGCATATGTCTCAGCGTCAGTACCAGCGTGTCAGCAGCTCAGTTTGTAATAGTTTAGTCTATTCAGTACGTTGTAACAAATCTTGTACTTATCCTGTTTCCTTAGTTATCTTGATTTATTAGCTAGCGTATCCCTGAATTGTAGGGATTGTCTAGAATAGTAGTATATATTATTTTGTATAGGTTTGTGAATGCACACGCCTTTCACAAACCCTAATCGTCGCTTTGTGCACACGATAATCTCTTTGTGAGATTATCTTTCTTAGTGAAAGTTTTTTCTTCGTGAATTTCTCTTGTTCTTATTTGTAGTCATTGTTTGATATTTCGATTGATCTAAAGGCCTCTTCATAAACAAGAAAAATATACGTGTGTAAGTGTTGTCACTGGGTACTAGGACTAACACAGCATCGCAATAAGCGAAATAGATAACCTAATGAACATCCGAAGATTGTCCAGAAAAAGTATTAATGTAAGTGTTATCACTGGGTACTAGGAGTAACACAACATTGCAATAAGCGAAAGGTATAACCTAATGAACATCCGAAGATTGTCCACTTGTCATCTATAGCAGTAGCAGGTGGGTGGAGGGGTTAGCCCCGATATCGATCTACCTAAATGGTAACCTTAGACCTCCGTAGATGGTCATCGACCACTGGTGCTAATCAGTGGGGTTCGGAATGGTTAGTCCCGCCGAGATATCCCATTGAACCGGGATAGGAAAGATAATTTACATAGAAAGTACTAATAAATGATCCTCGTAGTTCTAAGTACAAGTATCCAGGTAAGTGAATACAGGATAATGCACCTATGTAACAGTGTTCATGTATGGTATTCATGTAAGTGTGTTCATGTATCAGGTAAGTATATGTAAACATGTTCATGTATCAGGTAAGCATATGTATATGTACTCATGTATCAGGTAATGTACTAGTGTAGACTCATGAATGAACTGACTCTTGTGTGATTCCTTGTAATAGGAAAAATGTTTGATATCTTCAAATTATCCCTATGATAATTTACTGAAATGTAATTGGTTGATCAAGTAGGTTTATACACTCTTACTACTCAAGGGTGTGGGAAACTAAATGAAAGATGTAAACTATAACATCAATACATATATAAGAATATAAGTGTATATGCATAGTTTAGTTCAAGAATGTAAAATGGTTTTGTAAGACATCTAAGGGTTTTGAACAATTATAAAAGTGACTTGATGTCATTTTGATAAACATTTCAAAAGTAATACATTTGATAACAAAGTATTTTAAAGATAGAAAACCATTTCATGCATCACATTTTGTAGTATGTGAAATCTGTTGAATGAAAACACGGTTATAAAATACATTTAGATGATTTAATAACATGCTGTTTTCTACTTGTATTCGCCCCCCCCCCCCCCCCCATTAAAGCATTTAAAATCATTTAAAACATTGATTAGGGTATGAACTCACCTGTAGATGGTGGTTTGGATGAACTGGACGGCGTAGGATTGTTAGGTGTCAAGTGAGGACTTGTACACACACTACGATCCTAATGAACATATAATCACACATATATGCACTCAATTAGTCTTAAATTACTAATTGATAGTGTTAAGACATCCTAGAACATAATAAACACTTTATATAAGTGTTTTAAGTCCTAAGGATTGCATCTAAGCTATTGTAGGACAAGGTACTTGGGTTTAGGGTTCCAAAGGATCCCATATATGAGTTTACTCTCCATATATCCTCACACATGGAGTTTATGGTTGTAAACTCTTAAGTTTACGGCCGTAAACTCCCAACCTTGGTGGTATTTTATGTTTTGAAGTTCTAAATGATTCCTAGAATTATTCCAACTTGGTGGTTAAATCCTTGGAAGGGTTTAAGGCATAGAAACACTCCTTTGAGGAGTTTACGGCCCTAAGGCCATTTCCTTTAGATTTTGTGGCCGTAAACTCTTAAGGAAAGGTGTTTTTGATGCTTTCAAGTCTCTTGCGTATGTAGGATAGGTTCTAGACTTTTACCTAAAGCATATGAAGGCATTAGGCACACTTTGGTGCCCTTCTTTGATGTTCACGGCCCAAGAACCTTAATAGGGTCATACACTCACTTTGAGGGGTGTTTTTGATGTGTTTTGGTCCTTGATTTAAGTGGGAACAATTCCTAGTAAATGTCCAAGGCTTTAGGTGCCTTAAAAGCACCCTTTTGTCCATGATTTTGGAGTTCACGGTCCAAGATCATCTTGGGCCGTGAACACCTAAACTTGGGTGATTCTTTGATGTTTTCTTGTCCCTAATACACTTCTATATAAGTCCAAGGTAGTATCATATCATTAGGGAAGGCATAGGCATTGTTTCGAGAGTTTACCGCCCAAGAACACCTTGGGGAGTAAACTCCTAAATCTAGTGATTTAGCCATCTAAATCATGTTATAAACACATAATAAGCTTTCTAACACTACTAGAAAGAGTTACTCACATTTTGGTATAAAAAACCGAAGATCCGTGAGAGAGAAAATGGATTTTCTCTAGTTGGAAATGCGAATAATGAATGAATTTGGTTCAGAATTCTATTTATAGTCCTGAGATATTTTTGGCAGAAAATATTTTTATTCCTGAAATGATTTCTCATATAACAGAGCGTTGGAATAACAATGTTGCACTAAACCCTAGTGCATCCACTCTCCTGATATCTCCTGAGGTGTAGACCCTGAATTACTCAAACTTACGCGAAAAAGTCTGAGAATTAACTGTGACTGCTATAACTTCTATTGAAGTGATATAGTTTGTACATAATGGAAATTTCGGGTTGTCACAAAAACGCATTGTTGTGTATAGTTGATTAATGAATAAGTAAATGCATATAAGTCGAAGTTTATCTGTTACTTTTATCCTAAGAGTGTAAAAGCGATATCTCGACCGCTCGATGATTTGATTTGACTTATGTGCCGGGCCCGGTCAGAACTGAATTGATGTGCTCGATTAAGTTCTATGTCAAATAAACCTGAGATAGAGAAACCAAATGCTAGACAATTGGTTCCATGTAAATGTCTGCATGATATCTAAACAGAGGACTGTGCGATCCCTTATCTAAAGGACAAGATTGATTAGATCAGAGTTTGACAGCGTCTTTGAGAGCTATGATTGCTAATCGGATTATACTTGTATATATAGTTACTAGACTTATCCAAGTGGGAGACTGTTGGAATAGTGTCTAAGGCTGCAACTATATTAGGCAAGTATTTGACCCGGTTGAGCATGGTTCTTTTTGGGTTGCCTTCACCATAGCAACTTGACAGGATGATTTATAATGAGAGAAGAAATATTATTAATATATTATGAGAATAATATAAGGAATAATAATATTATTATTTGATTAATATAAGTCATAAATTAATTAGGAATTAATTTGGTGACTTAAAGAGATTAATTGAATAAAGGGGCATAAACTGTCAATTGAATGATAGTTGTATTTTGGGCTATAATCCCTTAAGGATAAAGGGGGACGGTTTTGAGGGCTTTGGATAGACCTTAAAATCGTCCAAGGCTTATCATTAGGGTATTGGATTGCTTAGGGCCTAAGTTATCCAATTAGGGTTTTAAGGGTGAAACCCTAGGAGCCTTACAAGTATAAATAGACCCAAGGGGTTGATGAAATCGGCACTCTTGCTTTGGAAGAACCCTGGCCGATTTCTAGCTCCTCTCTCCTCTCTCTATAATCATCCTCTTGCTAGTTGGTGTTTGTAAGCCATTAGAGGAGTGACAATTGTGACTCTAAAGCTCCAAGGACAAGAAGATTCAAGCAAGTGATTCAAGGTAATCTTTCAAATCTGATTTCTTATGTTATTATACTCTAATAGTCATTAGAAGTCTTGGATTCAATACATGTTCAATTAGAGAAACCTAGATCCAAGCATTAGGGTTTGTATGTGCACATAGGAATGTTCATATGGCTAAAACCCATCATATAACTCGTCACACCAAATAAGGTGGAGAGACAATAGATTTATACAAAATGAATTTACAAGATACATCCTCAAACAATTAGAAAACATACAATTACATACACACAAAATAGAATATGTACAGGAGACATTAATGTTGTCTAATATCCCCCTTCAAGCAAAACGGTGGTGGACCAATACGTAACATTTCTCGAAAGAACTCAAATTGATGACACGGCAAACTCTTGGTGAAAATGTCAGCCACTTGAAGCTTGGTAGGAACAAACTCAGTATGAAGTTTCCCAGACAATACGAGTTCACGGATGCAGTGGTAGTCAAGATCAATGTGCTTGGCACGTTTGTGAGAGCCCGGATTTTGAGTCAGAAAAAGAGCACTTTGATTATCACATAGCAACGTTGGTCTAGAGGGTGGAAGAGCATGAAGCTCTCGTAGTAGATGAGTGATCCAAATAATTTCTGCAGTAGTGTTGGCCATAGCTCGATATTCAGATTCACAACTGGATCGAGAGACAGTTGGTTGTTTCTTGGCACTCCAGGATACAAGATTGCCCCCCAGGAATATTGAGTAGCCATAAGTGGAGCGACGGGTCTCCAAACATCTAGCCCAATCAGCATCTGAATAACCCACAATTATTGTAAACTTTGGTTTGGAAAAAGAAAGACCAAAGGGGATAGTTCCCTTGATGTAACGAAGTAACTGTTTAACTACCTGATAATGAAAAGTAGTGGGAGCTTGAAGAAACTGACTGAGTTGGTTAACAGCATACGAAATATCCGTTCGAGTGATTGTAAGATATTGCAAGGCACTAACAAGAGATCGATAATGTGAAGGATTGCAGTAAGGATCACCACTGGAAATAAACGGTGTGTTGGAGGCAAGCGGAGTGGGGACAGGTTTAGCATCAAGGAGACCAGCTCGTGTAAGGATGTCATGAGCATATTTAGACTGACTAAGAAATATACCAGTCGATGTGTACGATGCTTCGAGACCCAAAAAATAATTTAGTCGGCCAAGATCTTTAATGGCAAACTCTTTATCCAAACGAGTGATGACAGAGCAAAGAATGGTGGGATCATTACCGGTAAGAATGAGGTCATCAACATAGACCAATAGGTAAAGCACACATGAATCTCATTTGAAGACAAAGAGTGAGGGGTCAGCACGACTGCACACAAAACCATTGCTCGTTAAAAAGGTACTAAGGCGATGAAACCAAGCACGAGGAGCCTGCTTTAGACCGTAGAGAGCTTTTTTTAGGTGACACACGTGATTAGGATAGTAAGGATCAGAAAACCCCGGAGGTTGCTCCATGAAAACAAGATCGCTTAAAGTACCATGAAGGAATGCATTATTTACATCAAGTTGATGAAGAGGCCAATCATTAATCACCGCCAATGACAAAACAATACGAACTGTAGATGCCTTGACAACCGGACTAATGGTAAGAGAATAATCAACACCCGGTAGTTGACTATAACCTTGGGCAACAAGACGTGCTTTATGGCGATCAATCGTGCCATCAGCCAGATATTTGGTTCGAAAAATCCATTTGCAACCGACCACATTACGATCATCAGGCCTAGGCACCAAGGTCCAAGTTTTATTAAGATGAAGGGCAGACATTTCAGCATTCATGGCATCTACCCAATGTGATTCTGAGGCGGCAGACTCATAGGTGGTGGGATCACTAGCATCAAATAATGTCGAATGAAGAGTAGTGTATGACAGATCAGCTCGATACTTTGGTTTAAAAATCCCGGCTTTAGCCCGTGTAACCATAGGATGCGTTGAAGCAATTGGAGGAACAACAGGAGCTGATGGTTGTGTGGTTGTGTGTGGTAGGCTAAAGGCAGGGGCAGGTGAGGTGGAGGTGTTGATCTGAATGGATTCAATTGGCGATTGGGCCGAGGGGGCTGGTGAGTGTGTCGAGGGGGTTGGAGGTGTTTGAGTTGCCTCAGGTAATGGAGATGACGAAACATGATCAGTTGGGGTTGAAGATGATTGGTTTAAGTCATCAAGACAACCCACATGTTGTGGGTTTTCATCACACAAGCCACAATTATTGAAGTTGGTGGGTGAAGGGGAAGAGGTAATGGGAGATGAAGGTTGTGAACATAGGGTATCATCGTGAAAAGTGACCAAAAGAAGGTCATTAAGTGAAGTAGGAGAGGAAGAGCCACAAAAGGGAAATGAGAAGTCATCGAACTTGGCATGTCGGGTAACATAAGTACGAGATGAAGCAGGCTCGAGACATAGATAGCCTTTATATTGTACGGAATACCCAAGAAAGATACAAGGAAGGCTTCGCGGAGAAAATTTATGATCCGCATAGTTACGTAAGTACGGATATACTCGACACCCAAACGGTTGAAAATGATCATAAGATGGAGCTCGAGTAAACAATGCTTCAAAAGGTGACTTATTTTGCAACACCCGAGTAGGGAGACGATTAATAATGTAGACTGCAGTACGAAATGCATGAACCCAATAAGAGGAAGGAGCGTGCCCATTGAATAACATAGCAAGTCCGGTTTCAACGATGTGACGGTGCTTTCGTTCCACCCTCCCGTTTTGTTGTGGAGTGTACGGGCAAGAAATGCGATGAAATGTGCCATTTTTTTCAAGCAAATTGCGAACATGATGATTTATGAATTCCGTGCCCCCATCACTTTGAAAAACCTTGATTTTTGAAGAAAATTGTGTTTGAACAAAATTAATAAAAGCCCTAAAAACCATATGAAAACTTGATTTGGTTTTGAGAGGATAGAACCACATAAATCTCGAATAATCATCCACAAAGAGAGCGTAATAGCGATAACCATCAGTAGAATCCACGGGTGAGGGTCCCCATAGATCACAATGAACTAAATCTAACACATGTAAAGCACGTTTATCGTTAACTTTAAAAGGTAAGCGATGTGCTTTAGCAAGTTGACAAGGAGAACATACAACGGGTGACGGTAATAAAGATGTCACCGATAAGTGTCCCAATTTATTTAATAGAGAAATAGTATCAAAAGAGACATGACCCAAACGGGAATGCCAAAGTTCAAATGATGCCCTCAGTCTTGAACGTGCAACAGTTGTAAGTGCGTGAGATTCATGAGAGAGAACATATAGTCCTTGTTCACATCGTCCCTTTGCTAGAACCCGCTTCGTTGCTCGATCCTGAATAAAAAAATTGGGTTGGGAAAACAAAACATCCACATTGTTATCAGTTGTCAACTTACTAATAGATAATAAATTCTTTGTAATATTTAGGACTACCAACACATCCCGTAGTCGAACATTATTATGAAGGACATATTGACCAACATGGGAGATGCGAAGAGTATTACCATCTCCAAAAATAACATTTGCATGACCATCATAGGGAGCAGGTTGTGTAACAGAATTTGTGGAAGCCGTCATATGATTTGTAGCTCCGGAATCAACAAACCAGTCTGGAGCATTTGTAGTAACATGACACTGAGCATGGAAAGCTTTTGCTAATTCCGTATCTGTACCGGGTTTATGAGTGACATAGGAAGAAAGATGTGGACATGTATTGGCGTAGTGACCATCCTTACGACACAACTAGCAATGTGGAGGACGGCGACCGCGACCGTGACCACCCTTATTAAACCGACCACCACGACCACGGTAGGAAATTGGTGGTCTGGTGTCAGCAGTGAATGCAACAGCAGAAGAGGTAGTTCCGTGCAAGGATTGTAAAACTAATTCATGTGCTTCTGCCTGGGCAAGAAGATCTCGAAGTGTAGTAGGAGATCGAGAAGCACGAACAGCAGTAGAAAAAGTCTCAAAAACAGACTCGAGACCACATAAAAACCAATGAATTTTATCCGATTCATCAACCGGGTGACCAACAGCAAATAACTGATCACAAATAGATTTAAACTTACGACCAAAATCAGCAACAGTAGACGAACCTTTGGAGTTTTGGCGAAGCTGATCACGCAAGGCTTGAACACGCTCAATTGAGGAATTGCTGTAAGCACGTTCAAGTGCTGTCCAAATCTGATAGGCAGTAAATAAGCCAACAGTTTCTAAGAATGCTTCCTCTGTTAGAGAGGCTTGAAGGAGAATAATTGCTCGCTGATCAGCCAAGACCCAAGAAGAACAAGCCGGATTTGGTACAGATTTGCCATCAACAAGAATTTCAGGGGCTAGTTTTGAGAGAGTTCCATCCAGATATCCCATAAGATTTTGATATGTGAGAAGAGGGATCATTTGGTTTTTCCAGAGGAGATAATTAGAAGAGGATAATCGATTGGTGATAAGATGAAGGATGGTGTTCATTGGGAGGGTAGAATCATGAGAAGAGGAAGCCATAGATGAAGAAGAAAGAGGAGACAGAAAGTAACAGAGGGAAGAAGAAGAGATACGGATGTATTGATTAGGGAAGAAAGTGAGCCGAGCTCTGAGACCATGAGAATATAACTCGTCACACCAAATAAGGTGGAGAGACAATAGATTTATACAAAAGGAATTTACAAGATACATCCTCAAACAATTAGAAAACATACAATTACATACACACAAAATAGAAGATGTACACGAGACATTAATGTTGTCTAATATATTTGAATATAAATAATAATTATAATGCTTCAAATTGATATTTTGTAGATAAATCTATAGATGAGCAAAAAGAAAGCCAAATGGAACAGATAATGACCAAAGAGAAGATATGGATCCAAGTCGTAGTACACACACCGCGTATAGATAGAAATCATGATGCATCATATACTCTTATGTGCCACACAAATCTTCCCATTGCATCCAAACTTTTTACAAAAGGACATTCATTAACTGTTTCCATTCCCCAATTGTTTTTTTTAATATTTTTTTTTAAATCATTCAGACTAAAATTTATGAAGACTATTTATTAAGAAAAGATGCACCATCATGAACATGGAACAAGTCCGTATCCCTTTTTGAATTACATGACTGTTGGGGTCATTACAAGTTACACATAAAACCATATATATAATATACTTACTTAAACCTTACTCATGGCTCTCCCAGTACAACCAAATGCTAAACAAGATTGCACCAGAGGCATTCATGATTGTACATTGACTTTTACTTGTTATTTCTGTAAGTTCATATGAAAGTAGTAGTATTTTTATTAATAGTACATAAAGCATTGTAAGTTGTACCATTACATAGATAAAGGTTGCAAGAGAGTGGAAGCTGAAGCTAGAGGTTCATGAACCACTGAGTTTGTGGAAACTGCGATCGGGTTTCCTTCTAATTGCAGCATAATGCTTCCGAGTAATTCAGTCAGTATTTTTTTGAACTCTTCTTCTTTCACAAGCTTTCCATCATCCATGTCTAACATCTTGCATGATTCGGCTATAACCTCATCTATCTGATACACAGCACCCAAAGGTGGCAACCCGGCTGCAGAAGCCAAGAAATCAAGTGCCAGGCGTACACAGTCCTTGGAGATTTTCCCATTTTGATCTTTTGGCATTGTCTTCACTGTCGTATCTAGAGTCTAAATTACAGAGTTATGTGGTAAGAAGACGCTTCAAATAACATAAAATTGCAAGAAATTAAACGATAAGTGAACTTCTTGGTTGCTATATCAGTCAATAAACCTTACTAGAAAATAGGGAACTAATACTACAACCTTTAGGTTGCATTTATTAGATATGACAAGACACGTCGTGTCTTGTCATGACATGCCATGACTAGACAAGTCATGGCATGTCATGTCTTGTCATGAATTCCATGACAAGACATTTCATGGCATGTCATGTTACGCATGACATGACTGAAAGTCGTAATTTTGTCTAAATGACAGTAGTTACTAGTTTGAGTACCACCAAACAAAAACACAGTACAACATGTTATACCTTTTCGAGTTCAAACTTGTTAGATAGCAGTCTCCTAACCCCGGTTCCATCAAAAGTGTTCTCACTGTGAGCAACGATAACAGGTTGATCCTTGAGGCGTTGGGCGACAGTCTCCAAAACCTTTTTAAACTCTAGTAAAAACGCATCTTGAGAAACAGGTTGCTCTTGAGCGACACCGCATGACTGTAGTGCGGGTGTTATAATATTACTTGTAACCTAAGAAAAAGATTGTTACAGAAAACAGCAACATACTTTCATTTGTGTCTATTACAACATGAAAATACACAAACAACAAAAGAAATTAATAACTTTGATGAAAAAAAAAATTACCCATGAATCTAAAACTGGAGGCATCCCTTTATCTACAGTAAGTTTCTCAAAAGCCTTGTTAATGTAGTCAGTAAGAGACCCGTTTGGAATGTCAATCTCTGAAAATATGGACATCATTTCTGGTTCAAAACTCGGGCTTTCAATGAATTCAAATAGATCCTCCCCATCTATGCGAAGGATAACAATGGGATCTCTCTTTAAACCTGCAGCCATTCCTATGAGAAAATCTGAAAGAACTTTCTTGAATTCGGTTTTGCTTACTCTGGAATCTTTACCATGAGTGAATTCACTAAGAACCTGACAAATAGAAATATAAAAGTTAAAGAGAAAATTAGATTCAAGAGTTGTTAATGTATTAATACTTGCAAAGGATATTCTCAATAAAAAGTTTTAAAAAAAAATACTAGAAATAGCAACATACTTTTATTGATTGTTTTTTGTAGCATCTTAATTTCAAAGTAAAATACTATAACTAAAGGATTTATCAAAGTACAATTGACTTCATAAGAAAAAATAATTGAAGTATCATGCTTTCTAGGTTTAATGACCATTTGTAAAAGGTTATGGTTTATCTAAATTAGTGAAAATGATGTAGTTTGATATACCAGTCAATTAACCTAAAAAAATGAATAAAAAAAAGGTGTCTTTTTGTTGTTTTTTTCTTGTACATCATTCTACTGTCTTCCATTGATGGATCTTGTCAGCAATAACAGAAAGTTGCTTGTTCTTTCACATTATTAAAACACATAACATCACATCTTGGTAGGCCCAAAACATTCCTCACTTGTCTTAAAGCACCTAACTTTTAGGCATGCTTTATTGTATAAAGTGCTTGACAATTTACTAATTTAAAATGTAATGTACTTTATTTTTCATGTTTAGGTATCAATTATCCAACTCTACATGGGTTTGGATCCGAACAAGTGTAGAGGTGGGCCCCAAAGTGCATACCACCCACTAGTCAATGTGTGGGTTTTAACTTTTAATTACATAGTCAACAATATGATGTTTGGACAAAAGATAAAGATAAAACCCACTCACGAAGATATGATAAAGTTTTTACTAAAGAAATCTAAATACGAAAACACTAGTAGTACTTAGAAACATCAAGACAATCTTGGCATTAAACTTTATCTAAACAAGCTTTTTAGTTTAACTTTTCCTAAATTATTGGGCTTATATAACAGGCTATCATCCAGATCCATATAATAGGCCCATTGGGCTTTATAGTTAAGGAAGAAATTACTAAATTATGGTTAGTAGCTCCGTTGGCTTTTTTTTTTGGGCAAAAAAATGGGCTTTTTGGACTGGTTGAATTGGATATTTTTTATAACTGGATGGATTTTCCAAGTATGGTGTCCTAATAAGAAAAAGGTTGAAATACATTGATTTAATAAGAAAAAAAAAATGAAATATGCTGTAATAGGAAAAAGATAATTAAAGTAAGATGTGACAATAAACAAATAAATGAAAGTAAATTGTTATTTCTTGCCCAGGTTATGTTGAATATCAGAGTAGCATGTGATTTATGCCATCAATTTAACCAAAATTCAATAAAGAACAAGTGCGTTTGCACATGGTGTTTTATATATATTTATTTATTTATTTAATCAATGCAATTTATTACTATGTTTTGAAATAATAATGAGTAGTTCACCGTCCATATATTTGTGGAAACTTAATCATGCATATTCATTTGATTCCAACAGCTCAAAATTTATGATGTGACAGTTTACTTTTTTTTTCAACTTAGATAATTTCTCTTATCTTAGAACTCGATAACTCGAAGATCTGAATGTGAACTTTTGTTAAACTAACAAAACTATTCCATTAGTTTGGATGAAGATACGAACACTAAGAACAGAAATCACCGACCACTCAAGTTCATTCGAAGCACACAATTTTTTTCCATAAATTCTTCATTTATACTCTTTTGTAGTGTTTTGAATCAAGCACAAAAAGAAGAAATTATTTAATCGACAGACAGAATTCGAATTTTGAGTTCAACAGATTAGGATTACAACTCCGTAACATGAATTCGTAAGAAACGCTGCAATTTCTACAAAAAACCTATGTCGATTTCACACACAGAGCTTGAGTAATGAAAGCGTGATTAATTGATTATGGATCGGAGAAATAGAAACAGAATGAAGCAAATTACCTCAGCGTAAATATGATCGGAATCGGCGGAAGTTCCTTGAGGAGGCAGACCGAGGGCGGCGCCGATGTCTGCAACGGCAGGTTGAAGTTCTTTAACAGAGAGATGTCCGTCACAATCGCGATCGAGGTCACGAAACTTGTGATCGACGAAGTTACTAAAAACCTTATCGTTCTCAACTAACTCCATTATATCTGAACCGTCCATCACCTCAACAACCTCTCCACTTTTGGTTACAATTTGTGGACCTTCCTCCATTTTCAGAAAAAGTGGGAAAGCTTTTAAGCTTCGGATGCGTGATGCTTGTGAGAAGGTGGAGAAAGCGACTGTGTGAGTGTTACTGTGTCTGAATTAGTAGGAGTTGTAGCGGCAGGAAGTCTTTGAAGGAGATTTTCTAGGTTCGGTGGCTATAAATGCAAGCCAGCATACACACAGGCTACTCGGCTTCTAACGGATATACTTTGTAGTTTGTAATAAAAAAAACAGGCTAAAAGATAAATAATTTCGACAAAATTTTATAAATGGTCCATGTAGTTTTCAAAAAGTAACAAATTAAGGATATCTTTAGAAAACATTACACAGATGGTTTTTGAGGTATCAAAATCAAACACGATCGGTCTTTTTGCCTAACTTTGTTAGAACTTCTCTTAAATTGATAGTAAAAAGACCTTTTTGCCCCTATACCAAAGTTGATAAACATATACTTGAGGGTTCATTTCTATAAATCATAAGTGAGAAAAAGTTCTAAATCTAATGGGAACTCATTCGTACACAACAAAATATTTTCATACACAACAATTTATGCATTTAAGTATTGTATTGTATAACTCCATAAAGCATGAATTATTGTTTATGGATAAAAATTGTTGTGTACAAATCACTTCCCATATCTAATTCGTCGTGAATGCACCGCATTTGAAATTCTCTAGTCGATGCTCCTCCACCTCCCTTGTCGTCCCCTGTGTTACCGGCCACCACCTCCAAGTTAATCGTCGACCACCTTTTCTACTACCATCGTCACCCTCTCTTTCTTCTCCATTACCACATCACTGCTAACGCTCCTCCCTTAACCTCACTGCCACCTCATCCATCTCACTCTGACTCTTCGATATGTGGCTACCCCCACCTTAGCTCTCCTGTGAAATCAGAAAGGATGAGAGCTTCGATTCTTGCTATATTTTTTAGGTTTGTTCCTTATATATATATATATATATATATATATATATATATATATATATATATATATATATATATATATGTGTGTGTGTGTGTGTGTGTGTGTGTGTCCCCCACATCCATTTTCTCAAGTGGGTAAATTATATATCGATGATACCTAGGGAGTATAAACAAACAGAAGTGGAAATCGTAGGGGGGAAAATGTACCAAAGCTTCTTTAATTCTATTTTAAATCGGTGTAAAATTGCAATAGCTTGTCGAGATAGTTTTGTAAAGATGATCGTGTACACGGGTGAAGATATCAATGGCTTAGGGTTGTGTCTCTTAAGTCTCACACTTTTCTGATGTGTGTGTATTTCAATTTAGCTTCAAAGAGATTGATAGAACCCACACCTCATTCTTCTTGATGAATTAGTTGTAGGTCCAAAAAAATACCTAAGAGTAGGTTCCCCATTTTTTTTATTTATTTATCATGTTTCATTATAATGGTGGTTCCAGCTTGGTGATGTTGGATATGGTGGTGTTTGATCAAGAATGGAGGCTGGAATAGTAGATGTTGATTTAAGGCTCATTGGTGGCTCGATGGTGTGATAGTGGCCGCTACGGCCTAATATACACTCAAACACCATAATTGATGATCTATATAAAGCTGCATGTCTAAGTGATTCAACTCAAGCAAAGCTTTTCATTGTCCATCAATTACACTTAAAGAAAGGTCGATGGGAGAAGGATTAAATGGTAATTCGGTGTTGTTTAGTTTTTCTCCTAAAAATGTGTTGCTTCTTCATATGGATTACATGGTAATTATGTTAATCGGTGTTGCACTAAGTCCATACACATTACATGCACACAAGTATATAGTGTTGGAACTTTGACTACAAAATTACAATGTAGGACTTATCCCACATTGGTGGAAGAGAAAACCTTCCCCCACCTTATATGTCTTGTCTCACTCATTTAATTAAATGGGTCAAGTAATGGGTTAAACATATTGGGCTTGGGTTGTGGTGTTGGATTAGCCTAATTGGACTCAAAATAGGCTAATATCAAGAGAATATTTAATGGTCAAAAGATTCTTGGGGTCTTCCTGATTAATTAAATAATTTTTAATTACGAAATTAATTTTTATTCTTTATTTTTTATTAAATTCGTAATCACTAAATGACAGGTATTTGGAGGTTATTTTCGGTTTTGATAGTTTTTAACTGTCATAATCAATACCTATAAATACATGTTTTCTGTCATTTGTGAGGGGTTACAGAAACAATCACCACAAATTCTCTTCAAAATTTGTTCTTCCTGAAGATGAAGGGGACATAGAAAATTCGACAGATTCAAGATTACTTCTTGGATTGATTGTTGTATCCTCTAGACAGATCCCTACCAGGGAAATTTCTGTCTTAAGACACTGCAATTTGCAGGCCTCAATCTACATAATTTTGTTTTTGTGTTTCTGTTGTAAACATAAACCATCAAGTATGTTTTCTGTAAACTGATTCTTGTATATTACATATATATATATATATATATATATATATATATATATATATATATCAATTTCGTTTGTTTTATTTCTATTAATCTTGTTGATTGTATACTTCTGTCATAACAATCTAAGACAGAAATCAAAGAGTGAAGAATGGATCAAAATGCCATCATCAAAACACATGTGGAAAAGCCTGAGAAATTCAAAGGCTCAGATTTTCGGAGATGGCAACAAAAGATGTTGTTTTATCTAACAACTCTTCATGTTTCCAATGTTCTCACTGATGATTCTCCCTCTCCTCCCACTGGGACAACTACTGCAGAAGGAGTAACACCACCCACTGCAACCCAATTGGCAGAACACCAAAGGGCTGTGGAAACTTGGAAGACAAATGAATATAATTGTAGAAATTATATTCTAAATGCCCTGGATGATTCCCTCTATGATATCTACTCTATCATCACTACTGCAAGAGAGATATGGGAATAACTGGAAAAGAAATATAAAACAGAAGTGGCATGTTCCAAGAAATTTGTGATTGGAAAGTTCATGAATTTCAAGATGGTGGATACCAAATATGTCCTCAAACAAGTGGAGGAAATTCAAGTCATCGCACATGATCTTGAAGTTGAAGGTATAGGTATAAACTATAACTTTCTTGTGGGTTTAATCATTGAAAAACTTCCTCCCTCTTGGAAGAATTTCATATTATATCCTAAACGCTTAACTGATGACATGAGTTTTGAGCAACTTGTGTTGAGAATTCGTGTGGAAGAAGATAACAGATTGAATAAGAAGGCAGATGCAAATTCCTTGGAACTAAGTGCAAACTTTATTGGAGAAGCAATTACTTCAAGGACAAAGCACAACAACAAGAAAGGGAAGCAAGGCTCCAAAAACTCTTCCAAAGATGGAAAAAATCATGGCCCTAACAAGAAGAATTTCTAGAAGAATTCTGGTACATGCTATGTTCGTGGCAAAATTGGACATAAGGCCAAAGACTATAGATTCAGGAGGGGTCAAGGAGGAAACAATGGAGGGAATAATTGAGGGAACAATGGAAACAATGGTGGCAATTCTGGTGGAGGAAATTCTGGTCAAACCAACATGGTTGAATCACCAAATCAGTTTGTTGCAGTGATTCAAACCAACATGGTTAGCAATTGTGTGGATTGGTGGATTGATACTGGAGCCACAAGGCACATTTGCAACTCCCGAACCATGTTTTCTACATACCAGAAAGTCTCGGATTCTGAACCAATGTTTATGGGGAATGGCTCTACAACAAAAGTTGAAGGAAAGGGAAAAGTGAAGCTGGAACTGACTTCTGAAAAAAGAACTTATTTTAAGTGATGTTTTACATGTTCCTGAAATTACTAAGAATTTGATTTCTGGTCCTATTCTTAGTAACAAAGGTTTCAAACTTGTATTTGAATCTGATAAGTTTGTTCTCACCAAGGGTGGGATGTATGTTGGAAAGGGATACCTTAGTGAGGGTCTCTTCAAAGTCGGTGTATTAACTTTGTACTATGGTGTTGAAACTGATGGGTTTTGGTCATAAGACATCCTATGTGCTCATACAAACCCTAAAGCTCGGATCTAGGTTTCTCTATTGTACATACTTTGAATCCAAGACTTTGAACCCTAATTCTAGCATATGGAAATCAGAATTCACATGTAAATAGGTTTAAGAACATACCTTGATTGTTATATAGCAATAACAATCCAATTCCTCCTTGAATTGACCTTGGAAAGCAAAGAGTCACAAGTGTCACTCCTCTAATGGCTTACAAACACCATAAGCAAGTGGAGAAGGTATAAGGAGAGAGGAGGGAGGTTAAAATTCGTTTCTAAGACTTCTTGGGAAGGGATACAAGAATTCATAACCCTAGGGGTGTTTATATAGGTGTAAAGATAGGGTTTCAGTCATTATCCTTATCTAGTTGATTATCCATTAAGCAACCAATAAGATAATCCTTGAATCCTTATCATACTCGAATTCTAAGGCTTTCCAACCTTAAATTCGTTCACCACACTTATAAGATAATCCTTACCTTATTTTGTAACTATCACATAATTACAAATCAGCCCCTCTAGTTTAATTAATTACATTTGATCACAAAATTAATTCTTAATTAATTATTGACCAATATTAATTAAACAAACATGATTTCTCCTTTAATATATTATTCTAATAACATATTAATAAATCATATTATCCTCTCTCTCTTTATTCATTTCTCCAATCAAGTTGCTTTGGTGAAGGCAACCCAAAAGGACCATGCACCATCGGGTCAAGTACATACCAAAATAGTTATGGACTTAGACACTAATCCAACAGTCTCCCACTTGGATAAGTCTAATAACTATTCTGCGTATGACTTCAGATCCCGATCTGCAATCGTAGCTTTCCAAAGCCGCTGTCAACTCTGATTATATCAGATACGCGTGTCCTTAAGATAAGGGATCATATATTCCTCCATTCTAGATATCATATGAGATATGATTTCAAATCATTCTCTTGTACTATATCTCGATTTCCGATTTATGACGACAGACTAACTGAACAAATCAAATTAGCCCTAGCCCGGCCGAGCATTTACGTATGTCATCACTAAACCATCGAGGGGCCCAAAGATATCACTTTTATCCTACTTTGAATAAAAGGAACGGATAAACTTTGATACAATGCTTGCTTGTACTCACGCACTGAATCACACACAACAATATGTTTTATAACACCAAGTTACTGGTGCGTTTACATATTATCAATGTGCAACCGATTTGCAAGATACAACTCACACATCTTGGTTTCAAGAATATAAGATGTTATCGTCTCACCAATCACTCGTGATACAATTCATGGAGTGATCCAAGTGAGCGTGGGTTTAATCCAATGCTCAAATCATATTCATAAGCACTCATGAACGTTGCAGCAAACATTTGCTTATGTCTAATACTTTTCTAGACAATCCACACACCAATTCACGACAGTCTTCATTCATATCTACTTCCAACATATGAACGACTGTGGCCCATTTGAATAATTCGATTATTCTTAACAAACTCAATTATTCTGGAAGTCAAAACATGCAAATGTGAAACACAAGAATAATACTAATCCCATATGGCCTCAAACCTTTGAGCATAAATAAAACACCTTTTATTTATCACCATATTGATTACTCATTATTTGTCGTTTCGGGTAATCAACTTCTTACTTGAATTACAACACTTGTCCCATGCTCCTAGCATGCACACAATGTTTACCTATGGTTCTTACTTTGTGAAATAGATCATATTGAACACATTTCCAATCCTTCTCATTTCACAACTCCAAATCCGTTTTTCATAAGTCAAAGAATATCAAATTCTTGCTACTTATAGAATATGCTAGATTCTAACATTCTATGCAAATATCCTTTCGTAATGTCACTGCACCAAAGTCACAAAGACTATTGCCAATGATATTACAAAGTCCTCTATCGGAGATTGTTACAAGACAATTCCATAGATGTGATGTCTCTCACTCAAAGTACTTTCTTTGAACATCCTTTTGCATAGAAGTTTCTAATCTAGTCATATATTTCTCAATATTCAATTCCCAATATGGACACACTTCCATATGTTCCATATGACAACTCATTCTTAATAGAATCTTATCTATTCGTAATGATGTCGATATGGTCCATCCAATATGGAAACATTTCCATATTTTCCAATACTATACTTCCAACTACTCACAAGCGACCAATCTTCGTCGAACTTGGATTGTCCTTTGATAGTTGTTTGATTATTTTAGTCAAAACCAATTCTAGTCCCTTTTCCCTCCAAATGCGCTCGACATTTGGAAAATTTTAGAATGGTCAAACATTAAGCATTTGCAATCGATCCTATACCCGAAGCGTATGGGACACGACGCATAATGTTTTATTTGCTATGTTCTCAAAATTCGAATTGTGAAAAGGGATGCCGTAATCATAATCGAAATTTTAAGAACACACTTTGTACCTTTGACTAAATTTTATTAACATTTCTCAACCTAAACCTTTAGATTTGAAATGAAGCATAATATTCTCTCCCTTAATTATAGCAAAACAACTTTACAACCCTTACGACTTTGCAAGGTATAACTCTTGTTTTCTATAATTAATATTGCCAACTTGCAATACGTGCCTTAATAATCATACAATCATAACTTTTATGCTCCCACTATCATGATGATTATTATAAAACATAACATTTATGCTCCCACTAGCTTCGACATGTATTCATAAACATCTTAACTTTCAGAAAACAATGCTTATTGAATTTCTTAAGTTCATGTTTCTAATACTTAGTGCTTTGATAATCTTTTATCAAGGATTCTTTATACACCTTTGCCTTCGATAGTTCATATGCGTGTCTAAACAATTAAGACTAATTGCCAAACCTCACAATTCAAATTATGGAAAGGGATGCCGTAACCATAATTGAATTCGAGAATGCAATTTTACAATCACTATCTTCTTAAAATCTTTCTTAGTGAAAGCATTTCCTCACAATCATTTTCATGAAGGAGGAAATCTTATGACACTTAGATTTTAAACGGTGTAAATGTTCCTATCCATGTGAATTTGTTAAAACCAAAGTTTATGACAAATTCAAACTCATATGGACCGAGCTTTCTTAATCTTGATTTCTTGCCTTATGGTAGCACAGCTGCCCACCATGTCTTCCAAGTATTTAAGCGGCTCACCTTTTCTTATCAATGTACCTTTCATTGATTAAGGTGCTTTGCCTTTTTATGCGTTCAAAATGAGAACTCATAGAACTCACATGCATAATTAACTCGATTGGATTGGCACATAATCAAAATAATGTCAACACGATAGGTTGTAAACCTCAACTCGTGTGCTAGTGATGATCGATAAGGTTTATTTGATTTGTTCTTGAAACCTTTCAAGACCATTAAGGCTCCCACTGACTCCTTGACATATAAGATTCTTTTGTCAATAAACATTTCTTGACAAACAAATATTCAAGAGTTAGTGTAGCTTTTATCAAGAACACTTCATAAATTGGTCCTAGTCGGTCTTTGTCTTATTCAAGACATCACAACTTTCCACATTTGATGAATGTTGTAAACCTTTAATACTTTTCACTCAATGTCATAATCTTAACTTTAAGACTTGTTATTGGAACGAAGTATGATTGACTTATTGATTTAACCATTTCTTCAATTCTTGATTCCTCTTCTTAGACATACAATTGTACTAAGACTCACTTAGAAGATCAATTGAGATATGGTTCTTAATCATTAAGACCCATCATAAAGCATAAAAGCTACTCTCCCTTCTTCTTAGAATGGAAAAACTTTTATCTTTCTGCCTACTTGATTCTTCTTATTCGTTCTACTATTGATCTAAACCCTTTAATCAATTTAGAATTACACTTAATCTTGTAAGTATAATCATATTTACTAAGCCTTTAGTAAATCATGACGAATATCTTTGTTATTCTTATGGTGAACTTGATCAACACACTACTTTGTGTACTTGATCTCCTAGTCCTTCACTTGACACTTTGTCAACGAATTGGTCTAATTTCCAAATATGAATTTCTCATTCATCATGCAACCAAGTTGTCTGATTCCAAATTTCTATCCAATTGAAACTTTGGGCGATGAGAAACTCTCCCTATTTGGTAAATTCTTGACATTTCCATAAATAACATAACTAAGAATCATATCCATCAATTTTCATAACGAATTCATTGTAAGGAAATAAACAAATAAGTCAAACAAAATTTATTTTATTTATAAAAGCAGCGGAAAAAATTTGTCCTTACAATGCAAATCCATTGAAAACTATGTAAAAGGAAAATTTCTAACAACTCTATCATAACTATTTAAGCTCAAAATCTAATCTTCAAGTCCTATGCGATCAAGATCCATCTCTTGGTGATTAGATTCATCTTGCTCTCTCAACAAGCTTCCTTTCTTTTCACCGATCCTGCAAAAACACTCAAATGCAATCTTATTACATCATGTATTAAGAATCAATGAATAGGAACTCAACGGAGTTAGATAGTGGATTCTTACCTAAAGTAGAGCCATACATTCTGACTCTCCCATCTCTTAGATCTCTTAGGTAATTAGGGCAACTTCATCTCCAATGCCCCTTCTCTTGGCAATAAAAGCAAATTGACTCTTTTGGAATAACACATGGAACTACTTCAGACATCGCCTTTCTCTTATGATCAAACTTTTCGATCATTGCATGTCTTTCATTGCCATTGTCTATATCCATAGAGGTCTTGAAGGCAGATTCACCAATCAACCTTGCTTTTCTATTGCGCCAAACCATTGCTGATTCGGCAGCAATAAGCATATAGGTGAGATCTATAAGGGTCACGTTGTGGTTCGTCATATAGTACTCTCTTACGAACTCACTATATGAGTTGGGAAGTGACTGAAGAACCCAATCAACAGCCATCTCTTCACTAACAACGGATCCCATGTCTATCAATGCGCGACTTCATCCCTAGGACGTGCACACACATCGACTTACCTTCTTTATGTTTACTTGCCAAAAGGGCTTGAGTGATATTGAACCTTTCAATTTACAATCTTGTGGGTTAGGGAGAATAATTGGAGGAGGTAGAGGAAGTGAAGCATGATTTCTTGTTCCTCGATCGAGTCGTGGAATATCATCTTCATGTGGAATGCTTGTTCCACGGGATTTGGGAAGACCATAGTTGTCGAACTTTGACATCTACAAAACGGGAGAAAAACGAATTCAAGTTAGTGATAGATAGAGTCCTTAGTAAATCACCCAAATGAGATACTAAGGCTAGGACCCAACACAATATTCTACAACTCGGGAGAGGGATGCCGTAACCCTAATTGCAGAATATTTGAAGGTAAGTGAATGACGATTCACTAATTTCCACCATGAAAAACGAAAAAGAATTTTATGTTTTAAATCTATGAAAACTCCTAGATCCTTTGAGATACATTGAACTTTCAATGGCATGTTTATATCTCGATATGCCCCTCTTGTTTGTGACTGGGATGCCGAGGATCACAAAGCGGGTGTGAATAACCATGCAAACTTACATGGTGCCCTCACATGTTACAGTCGCCTATTCGATGTGCCGGTAAACCACACACGCTCCACCGAACTATGACAAACATTGAGTCACCCTTTGCTACCTTTGCTTAGACCCATTTAGTGTGCCGGTTAACCACACACGCTCCACTAACGTCTTCGCAAGGGCACAAAGTGTAATTTCATGGAATTGCATCAATTCACTTTTGCCTGAGTAACTAAGATTGGGAATTTTTTTGAAAACATTTAGTTACTTTTATAATTCATTATACTTATAATGGAAGGTTTCGTCCTATCCTACCCGTTCGGCTAACGACCCTCCACTAGTCAAGGGTGCGGTGGGTAAGAGTGGATACCCATTCAATCGCCATTTTATAGGCAATTTCCTTAAACACCCCTTATAGACCAGCTTCGTGAATGAGGCCTACTAACGGTAAGACTGACTTTTAGTTATACATATATATAATGTTAGACTTTTAATGTTATATATAGTATAGGGTGTATTTTACACTTTTAAAATATTAGGTGGTTCAATTTAACAATTATACTTTTAATTTACTTAAATTGTAAACCTAAACTTTTATGGATTTATTAAACCTCTTTAATTAAACACCTTAATTAGTTAATAAAACCATAAGGGTGTGATTTGAACTTTTTCAAAACTATTCTTGAGTTTTAGAATTTAACATTCCTAATTAAACTTTTAATCAACTTTTAAATTCCAAAACTTGAGGGCAAGTTTTGAAACATTTCAACACATTAGGGATTAGAATTTAATTATGCATCAAAATTAAACTATTTAATCAAAATTTAAATTCCAAAACTTGAGGGCAAGTTTTGAAACCTTTTTCAAAACATTAGGGTTTCAACTATTTAAATTTCAAAACAACAAAACTTTTGGGGTTCAAATTTAAACTATAAAACCTAAAGGGCCAAATATGAAACTTTTCACAACAACAAGGATCAAATAACAAATAATTCAAATTAACATTTAATCACATAATTATCCATATTTGATGATTTCTTGCAAAACAATTTATCAATTTACTTAAAATAATTAATCAATTATCTTATAAGGAAACAATTATCTTATTAATTGATAAATATCTTCAATTAGATTAAAATTATAGTAAAATATATCATATAATCGGATTAATATTAATCTAACATGATAAGGTAATTATCCCAATGTAAAAACAGCAAGAAATCCCGAGATAAGCACTGTCTGACGCACCGACTCGCCGAGTCACCCTCTGGAACTCGCCGAGTAGGGCTGACTCGCCGAGTCCAAGAGTGACTCGCCGAGTCAGGTCGAACAGTGAGGCCAAAACACGATTTTCAGTTACATCAAGCATCAATACAATAGAAACCAATCATGGCTCTGATACCACTGATGGGTTTTGGTCATAAGACATCCTATGTGCTCATACAAACCCTAAAGCTCGGATCTAGGTTTCTCTATTGTACATACTTTGAATCCAAGACTTTGAACCCTAATTCTAGCATATGGAAATCAGAATTCACATGTAAATAGGTTTAAGAACATACCTTGATTGTTATATAGCAATAACAATCCAATTCCTCCTTGAATTGACCTTGGAAAGCAAAGAGTCACAAGTGTCACTCCTCTAATGGCTTACAAACACCATAAGCAAGTGGAGAAGGTATAAGGAGAGAGGAGGGAGGTTAAAATTCGTTTCTAAGACTTCTTGGGAAGGGATACACGAATTCATAACCCTAGGGGTGTTTATATAGGTGTAAAGATAGGGTTTCAGTCATTATCCTTATCTAGTTGATTATCCATTAAGCAACCAATAAGATAATCCTTGAATCCTTATCATACTCGAATTCTAAGGCTTTCCAACCTTAAATTCGTTCACCACACTTATAAGATAATCCTTACCTTATTTTGTAACTATCACATAATTACAAATCAGCCCCTCTAGTTTAATTAATTACATTTGATCACAAAATTAATTCTTAATTAATTATTGACCAATATTAATTAAACAAACATGATTTCTCCTTTAATATATTATTCTAATAACATATTAATAAATCATATTATCCTCTCTCTCTTTATTCATTTCTCCAATCAAGTTGCTTTGGTGAAGGCAACCCAAAAGGACCATGCACCATCGGGTCAAGTACATACCAAAATAGTTATGGACTTAGACACTAATCCAACAGAAACACCAAACAATGATGTAACCAATGTTAATGCTAATGCAATAATGGGCACGACTAGCCCCTCTTCTATGTATATGCATGATCCTTCATTTTTGTGGCATTCTCGATAGGGACATGTCAATTTTCGCTCTATTCAAAGAATGGAAAAACTTGGCATGTTACCAAAATGTTCATTAGATAAAAACATAAAATGTGAGGTTTGTGTAGAATCAAAATTTTTACAACATCCTCATAAATCGGTTGAAAAATCTAATGAAATACTTGGCTTAATCCACTCTGGTTTATGTGATTTTAGAGCAACACCTACAAGAGGAGGAAACAATTATTATGTATCTTTTATTGATGATTGCAGCAAGTATTGTTATATTTATTTGTTAAATAGCAAGGATGAAGCCTTGAATTCTTTTAAGAATTACAAGGCTGAAGTTGAAAATCAACTTGATAAAAATATCAAAATTCTAAGGTCTGATCGAGGAGGAGAATATGAATCCAAAAACTTTGCTGAATTTTGTTCTTTAAATGGTATTATACATCAAACAACTGCTCCATATACTCCTCAACAAAATGGAGTGGCAGAAAGAAAGAATAGAACATTGAAAAACATGATTAATTCAATGTTAATTACTTCTGGAGCACCACATAATCTGTGGGGAGAAGCATGTCTTGCAGCAAATATAATACTTAATAGAATTCCTCATAAAAAGAGTGATAAATCACCCTATCATCTGTGGAAAGGGAGGTTACCCTCTTATAAAAGGATGAAAGTGTGGGGTTGCCTTGCTAAGGTACAAGTACCTCTTCCTAAGAGGACTAAACTTGGACCAAAAACCATAGATTGCATCTATCTTGGCCCTGCCATGAATAGTGCAACATACAGGTTTCTTGTGTATAAATCACATGTTGATGAGATCCATAACCAAACCATCATGTAACAAAAATAAATAGTAGGGACCTTCCAAGTTAAACAAAATAAGTTAGGGACCAAACATACAAATTACCCCAAACCATAGGGACCATTCGTGTAATTTACTCAATATTAAAACATAGTTGTATATTGACAAAATTACAAGAATGGTCCTTGTGGTATGTCAAAACTAGCAATTTTGGTCCAAAATGGGTTTAGCTTGCAAGGATGGTCCAATAGTTTCGTTTTGTTGCGAGTTTAGTCCAACAATTTTAAAACTTTTTATAATGACGGATTTGCCCTTGGTATTTTCCCTTTTTTAATTTTTTTATTACAGAAATCAAAAAAGAGAAAAAGAAAAAAAGAAAATCTCTCTCTCTCTCTCTCTCTCTCTCTCTCTCTCTCTCTCTCCAGAAGACAATCCACAAAACACCATCATCATCCTTTTTACGTATCTTCATCTTCTTTAAAAATCAAAATCATGCCCCTGAAACATTTTGGAGTTTGTTTACAAACAAATACACACTTAAGAATACTCTTTATAATCGATCTAGAAATCATCAATAATGGATTTACCCACCTGTAATGTCATCGAAACCCCTTTACTTCCATTCGTCCTTCAAGCTTGATAACAATCATAGTTCCAAAGGGTTTGTGATGTCGAGATCTTATGAGGCGATCTGCTAATGAAGTCATCGATTCCACCATCATCACAGATAGGCTAAACTAATGTCATTACCACCTCCGATGAGGTTTCCGACCCAAATCTAGAAGGTTTGTTCCCTCCGACAACACCTTTCAAATACATGAGAGATAGAGAGATATGATTTTGTTGTGTGTGTATGTTCATCTAATTGTGTGTGTTACATCTGATTTTGTGTGTGTTCATCAGATATGAGCGAACTCAAGAACAAACCACAACCGATGCCGTCAGAATCCCTTCATCGACCTCCCTTTCATCTCCAACTCGTCTATCTCCCTCGTTTCTCACTTCTCCGGCGAAGAGAGCCACCACAATCGACTGTGGCAGCTCCTCCGCCTCCTGCTGTCGTGACCCACCACCATCCAACATTCCAAATCCAAATCCACATTGGGTGTTCTTCGTTCTTGTTCTTGTTTTGAATCTGAAATAAAACCCAAATCCAAAAGTTGAAGGTAGGTACGTTCTTGGTTCCAAATTTGAAATGAAGATGAAGAAGGGTAGATCTGAAACAAAATCCACACACAAAACCATACCTGAAACGAAAACCCACAAATCGAGGGGGAAAGGGAAACAACTGGATCGAAGGGAGAAGGAAAAGGAACGGAATCAAAACAGAGGTGGTCCTTGGCTGTTCTTCTTCTGGAGAGAGAGAGAGAGAGAGAGAGAGAGAGAGAGATTTTATTTTTGTTTTATTTTTAATTGTTGTAATAAAAGAAAAATGGAAAATAAAATAATAAGGGGAAAATCCGTCATTATAAAAAAATTCATAGGAAATTGGACTAAACTCGCAACAAAACGAAACTATTTGACCATCCTTACGAGCCAAACCCATTTTGGACCAAAATTGCTAGTTTTGACATACCACAAGGACCATTCTTGCAATTTTGTCTTGCATATTTTGTATAATATATAATAACATTACATAAAGTCGAAAATCCTTAGGTATATTATATTTTCATATTTAGTCCAAGAGTAAATAAGTCATTTAAAAAAAATTAACAAGTTTAAAGTTAGATTTAACAACAAAATGACCAACCGCATAACGTTTAGAAACCACAAGGACCATCGGTGTATTTTCTAAATATATCCTTGAAAGTTCTACTTTTTTAAAACCACAGGGGAATCACAATATTTTGTCTTGAGCAAATATATTGTCACGTCAATTTTTATGTTGGCATGTTATTTAAGACATCTAAATATTACTACTCCATTTAACATTACTCTTTACTGATTCAACTACAAGCTAAAATAAATTTCGTATACCCTTAACAACATATCGTTTTCGTTATATCAACTTCAACCTATAATATAAGTCAATTGTCATATTACAACAATTGCTATTATTTGAAGTACCATGGAAGTTATCGAAATCAGGGGATGCCTCGAGAGAGAAAAGGAAGGGAATATGAGCCACAAGTCGGCAGACACGATGGACACGTGTCAAAAAAATATGAGAGTAATAGAGGAAAAAAAGGACCGACCAGGATAAGCTGTTAACAATTTTCAAAGGTACGGTCGGCCGCTACGATAATGACACGTACTTGGTAGACGAACCTGTTTGATGCATGTATGACGTGCAAAAGATTTTTTTTTTTTTTTTAATGAACAAACAATGATGCTAAGGTGAAAGCTTAAATCTGAAGGCTCTGGTTATCATTTATATAGAAATATTTGTAGTTGTAACTTGTAAGATTTTTAAAATTATAAATTATAAAATAAGATCAAACATAAAAGGTTGAAAGTTTCTAAAACACAAAGTTTCGATCATTTTTTTTTTTAAATTAAAAACTTTTTATTTAAAATAAAACTTTAAATCTTTTATATTAAAAACTCTATTTAAAATAAAAGATTTAAGCTTGTGAAAATCAGTTATATACATTTGGTTCTTTGTTCATACTTTTTGAAGCATCAATTTGGTTTGATCTTCAAGTCATTTGTTTGTAAGATATTGGCTTTTTGTAGTTTAAATTTAACTCAAGGTATTTTAAGCTTATATTCAATAAATTATAATTAAATAGATATACAATTTACAATTTGGTTACGTGGTCCAATTTGTTTACATCTTGTGCACACCTTTTGATCATAATCAAGAAATTTTACATGTTGATGGAGTAGGTCGGACCAAAAATTTGTTTTTGTCCACATAATTTTGGTGGGTATGTCGGTGTTTTAAATATTTTTTTTGCTTAGAACCAAGATAACTTTTTTTAATTATTTAATTAAAAATATTTGCTTTTATACGTACTATTCTATAATAACTTTTTTTAACGATAATGTGATGCCCTTAATTGGTGCAAGTTTGTAATCAATATCCAGTTATAAATTAGTGTCGATTGCTCTCATATAGTTTTGATAATGACAAATTGAAAATTTGGCTTACATCTATTACTAAAAATTTTGTATTTTGTAGGGAATCTATTCCGTAAGATATTGATTTTTAAGAAAAGCTCAAAGAGATAAGTTATCGAGAAGACGAGAACCATGTCACAAATCCTTTTTTTTTTTTTTTTTTTTTGAATTGAATGTTATTCTAAGATCGAAGCTTGTGGGATTCGATCTTGAAATCCACTCTAACTTTTTTTTTTTTACTTACACTAGGTGTTAGAATTATACGGATTAATTAAACAAAAGATTAAATATTAAAATGTAAACATTAAATATTTTTTAAATAAAATTTTGGAATAATAAATGAAGAAACCTATTAATTATAATTATTATCACATTTATTACATTTAATACTTTACATATATAAATATTGAAGTATTATGTGGCTTTTTAATAGTATAAAAATTAAAAAAACCAACTATTGACATGCATATATTATTTATTTTAAAAATATAATAAAATGACATATATCAAAACTCATGAAAGGTTGACACGTGTCAAAATAAATCTTCATTTATTATAGTTGACTAGGTGTGATGCTCGTGTATTATACGGATTGATTTAAAAAAAAATAAACATTAAAATATAAAAAAAATATATTTTTTAATGTACTATTTTAAAATAAGAAAATAATAAACGTATTTATTGCAATTTAATATCATATATATGATATTTAATACTTTACATATATAAATATATGACTTTAGTTTTAAAATTGAAACAAACCAAAAATTAACAAGTGGATAATATTTATTTCAAAAATACCAAAAAATAATAAGTGTCAAAACTCATCAGAGATTGACATGTGATAAAAAAAACTTCATTTGTTAAGAAGGATTGTGTTAGGGTCACATTTCGTTTCGAATCCAACTTGTTAATTTATTAATAGTTATAATATTGTGTCTGATATCCAAATATCTTTCTAATGGATCACTCCAACATGTAAAATGAAAAGTTTAGTACTATTAATTTGGATGAACCACAACTACTTCATAAGCGCACCTGGGGAGTCACAACATATAAAGTCGATACAAAATAATCCCCAAACTATAATTATTTGCTCAAGACAATGTTTACAGTCAAATCAACCACACAAGTATGTTTGTAAACAATAAAGCAAACACCGGTGGCGGTATTTAGAGTTGTTCACTTTAACTTGGTTGTTCTATTTTGCAGTTTACCATTGCACCGATCCACTAAAAGAACTCTTTATGGTAGAGAACAAATCATATTACAAAACTCGTTCTCGTTGTATCAAGATATAGATCATTTATTCGCAAATACTTACAAGCGAACCCTCTTTAGATAATAATATTCATATTCATATTCTAGATATATTATTAAACTAGATTATATGATCAATGTTTAATATATTAGTAGATGACATTGTCTTAGATGAAATTTTAATAAAAAAATGTTACTTAAATTCATTTTTAAAGTTTTTAAACCATACTTATTAAATAAAAATATTTAATATTTATATTAAAGCAATTTTGGTTTTTTAATACAGTAATTTTTAACATAAATGATCAACGTGATCTTTGTTTTATCACAACAGGATGCGGCTTTTTGATTAAAACATGTGTAGTAGCTTTATGAATTGACTTTATTCAGTGTACCAACTCCCATAAATGCCTATATTGCTCTTTTCATATTGGTCCTATAAACCAAAAGCAACAAAATTTGTTATATGTACCGACAATGTTAAATTCTACAAGGAAATTTGATAAATATTACAATTAAAGTGCATTGTTATAACCATAAACATCAAATTCAGACATTGTAATTTGGTCAATTTCTAAAGTATTTTTTCCTTATAAAAATAAAAATATGATTTTTCAGGCTACACCTAATCATATATACATATCTTCCGTTCAAAGAAATTATTACAAAAAAGCATGTTATGAACAAAAATATAATATTAGTTTTATAATTTGCCAAAGGTTAACACTAATAAATAATAATGAACTTTCATAAATCTTGCATTTTGGTCACTATATCCAACTAGCAAATGAAATTCAGTTTAGAGGATTGATTCAAGAAGTGCATCCATGACTTTTTGTAGCTGAATTTGGAGAAATGCTAAGACCTACTGAGATATGAGGGAACGGTCTGTGAGGCTATGGTTGGTTTCTGGAGGGCAATTGCCAATTAGCACATATCTTTCCTACTGCTTCAATTATCAACTTTAGATCAAACTTGTCAAAATCAAACTACAAAAAAACCTAAATATGTAACCTATCAATCAAACAACATATTTTTCACAGAAATAAATATCACAAATCTATAATTTACACTTTATATAATATTCTTCAATTATTACGCATTTTCATCTTTAATGGCCACTAACACTTCTTTCTATCTTATTTTTGTGACACATATCTATATCGAATAAGAGAAAGAACTATAGAGAATGAATGTTGACAGAGTGATCCTTCATTGAAAACGCAACAAAATTCGTCATAGGGCTGCTAGGGTTCTTCTATAGACCGCTAGAAGGTCTCTATAGTGACAATCGGAGTGACATCTATGAGAACGCACTATTTGAAGTAACAATTTTGATTAATGTAAGTGAAAAGTCATTTAAAATGCTTACCAGTTGTGATTGTTTCCCCTTGGATGTGAACATCAACATTCTTGTAGAGAAATGGAACTTCAAATGAACCTTACATAGCCAAATCAACAAACACAACAACACAAAAAGAAGCCTAAATTGACATATAACCAAATTTCCAATAAATTCCAAAAATTAAAGGTTTCGCTGAACATTTTTTTCAATTTATCAAAATTTTATTTTATCACAACCCTATATGAGTAATCAAGAATCTAAAGTAAGTGAAAGAAGTAATTGTTCATTGAAAGTCAATAAAAAAAATACAATATTGTGAAATTGCTTATAATTTACATGTTTGTTTATTGTCCTGGAGGTACCTGACTACTTGGACATGTACTATTATTTGATTAATTAGTGTATAAATTACATTATAGAATATGAAATTTAACAATTGTTCAAATTCATTTACACTTGATTTAACAATAGAAATGGACAAATTTATAATCATAAAAGTATGCTTAATTTAACAAATTTGTTATCAAAATTAATGAAAAACTGAGCTTCTTGAAGAAATAAACCAAATACACAAAAACGATATAAATAAAAAGCAAAGAACAGAACAAAGAACATTTGAAGATCATGTCAGAAAGATATGACCAATGAGATCTTTTTGGCACTTTTCAATATAGTCATGGTTAATCTTTTCTCATCTTCAAAATGATAAGTACAAGTAAGTAGAGAAAACAAATTTGTAACATAAAAATATACTTAATTCAACAAATTTGTTATCAAAGTTAATGGATTTTTTTAATCAAAATAATCAATTATTAAGTATGTAGGACATTACCACTAAGAGATTTAAAGTTTTGCATCATCTTCGAGCTTCAACACAGACATCAACTAATGCTCATCACTTTCAAGTAAAATTCTATGCAATTTAAACTTAATTACAGTAAATCTAATCAATAACATTATAAAAAAAGGGTAAAGTTAAGAATAAATACATATAGTTATTGAGTTAGATAGTTGGAAATCGAATAGTTATAATTTAACATGTATAAGACCGATTATTACTTTTAAAATCTTGAAGTATTTACTATATTAATAAGATTTAAATGCAATGTGACTGTTTTGTCCTTGATGAATTTTGGTACCATCGATGTACACTGAGAAAGATATAGAATAATTAAGAATATATATCATGTTGATTTGCAAACATATAGGATGGTCAGTGCATAAATTATAGATTTAAATTTGGGGATGATTCGAATTTTGAATTTTGAATTTTATTTTAAGGATAGAGGAAATTGGTTAAGGTTTGAGCGGAAACATTGATGGACAACATGTTTGACCAAACATTGGTCAAGATGACGTAAACAATTTGATTTAAGGGTGGAAAAGACAGTGTTGCCCAATACCTGGGAGAGTTGGGCTAAGGCCCAGGGCAACACAAAAATGAGGGGAATCTATTTAGTCTAAGTATTCATAGCCCAATAAGTTTTGACACCGGTTTGTGGAAGCCACGACGAAGGTGTGGGACGCTAAATAATGGAAGTACTTTGAGAACTATAATCGACAAATCGGTAAATTCAATCTAACCATTGGTAAACCAACTCGGTAGAGATCGAGGAGCCTCTAATGTTGTAAATCGACTGATTACATCCCTCTAAATCCTCTAATTGTCTAACCTATTACACTTAGTTGATCACATGAGGCTGGAGTTCAATTTCTGATTTGTGTGCCTCGTTAAGGTGTATTTTAATTTTCGATCACCAATCATAGTATTGTGAGTTCGATTTCATTTATTATGAAGCAAACCTCCGAGGGCACCGAAAATCAAAAGGTTTTGAGGTTTCCGATTTCTAAGTGCTCTTATTCTGATTTGGGTGAGTTTGATTTTTCTTATTCAAATTCTCATTTCTCTCAAAACCTACCGACATCAATCATCACCTCTTAATCTGATTTTGTTTTTTGATTCAGGAGTTGGAGAAATTTCAAAGATCATTTCAATTGGATTTTGGGACTTTGCTTATTGGTGGTATATGTTTATTCACTCAAGATATGTATTGATCGAGAAATTTGTACAAAAGGGAACTTAAATTATTGACTTGTTCTTGTTGCTTCTCTAAGAACCACTTCTACTATCAAAAGGGTATATATTACAATCACCTGATGTAGATTTTGGATCACTAATTCACTATGTTGTCTAACATTACAGATATTGGTTTGGCAATGTATTTTTGTAACATTTTGAAAGGAAAATTTCAGACATTCAACTAAAGTATTGAAAAATTCGAAACTTATTTTATGTATTTGTTTATTACTATAGGTTGGTGCAGGAGCCCGTTGTATATGGTACACTAGGGTTGGGCAATATTTTTGGATTTTTAGGGGAGAATGCCTGAGAAAATGCCTTTTTTTTAGTTGATGTTCATGTTGATATATTTAAAGTAAAGCATGAAAAGTTTGTAGTTTTTTTATGATTTTTTCTGAAGTTTTTCGCTCCAATTTTGTTTGAAAATCTCTCTAAATATCAATATTTTCATAACGACTCAGAGATTCTAGATGTTACGCCTTTAAAGATTAGTCACCGAAAATCCAAAACTATTGTTTGGTTGTGTTGTATCATTGTTGTGTAACAGGGATATGTTGTTTTGATGTTGTTATTTGTTGGTGACAAGTGGACTATAGTTTTCTGATTGCTTGGGTGGTTGTTGGATTGCTTATGTTATCTGTTGCGTCACTACATCTGTATTTTGCCTGAAGCATTGCTTTTAGTTATAACTTTATTGTAGTTGTGTTCAGTTGCTGTTTTTTTTTTTTCATAAAAAACTTTGAAAATACATGTCGAATGATATACTTAAATATCCATTTTTCTCATGATTCCTATAGTTTCTTTTAAAAAAGCATTAAACTATATAGTTGTTTATGGAAGGGCAAATGTAATACTTAATTTTGGACATTCATATGGGTTTTGTATATTTTTGGTACATACGTGGGGGCATGTTTATATCTTTCGTCCGGGGCAAGAAAAAACAATGGACAAACCCTGGGAAAAGGTATAAGTTAAACACAATCAAAAGTCTTTATTGTTTTAGATGATGAAATAAAGTTTCTCTTCTAGACATAAAGTTCAATATTCTATTTTATAAATGCAAATGTCTTAGGTCCCGTTTGATAGTTTTTGTTTGGGAAAGTGCTGTCTGGTAAAGTGCTGTCTGGGAAAGTTTTCTGATTGAGAAAGAAACCATGTTATTTGATTGTACATCTAACTGACT
Organism: Lactuca sativa; assembly: GCF_002870075.4. Taxonomy (NCBI): domain Eukaryota; kingdom Viridiplantae; phylum Streptophyta; class Magnoliopsida; order Asterales; family Asteraceae; genus Lactuca; species Lactuca sativa. The sequence goes on from NC_056630.2 coordinate 210,246,193, forward strand.
GTACTAAATGATGAAAAATGACATGGTTTATGTCTGGTAGTGGTGAGATGGATGAGATTCTTTAAAATAAATTAGGATGGTGGTGGTGTTATCCAAAAAAAAAAGAACTAATCCAATAAAATGAATTAAAAAAATTAACTAAAAGAAATTAATAATCTAATAAAGTAATATTTATTAATATATAAATATTATATATTATAAATAGTATTTGTGAATATATAATAATCCGATAAAAATAATTAATCAATAAAAAGGAAATTACAAAAAAGAATTATTTAATAGAAATTAATAATCCAATAAAATAATATTTATTAATACATAAATATTATATATTAAAATAATATTTCTTAATATAAAATAATACATTAAAAAAGTAATAACTCAATAAAAAATCAATTTAAAAAGAAGTTATTTAAAAAAATTAATAATCCGAGAAAGAAAAAAAGAGGCCGAGTTTGGGGCATAATTGTCTTTCCAGCTCATTCAGCCAGAAAGATATGATTTTGGGACTTTCTGGGAAAGACATATCTTAACGAGAAAGACCCATTTTTTATGCAAATCAAACAGTCTTTCCGATCCATTCAGTCAGAAAGAAAGATCTGTTTGGACCTGAAAATATGTGTATCAAACGGAGCCTTAGTCTTCGCCTCTCTTTAGCGTCATTGTAATGAGTTTTATTATTTAAATCTGTAAAATTGTATGATATCATTAATATCTAAAATATAATAATATTTCAACGGTAAATGTTACTAGTAAATTTATCAATAAATTCACAAGGAATTATAAATAATTGTTTTAGAAGGGTTAAAAGATTTATACAAGTTTACAATTTCATAAAAATTAGTAGTTTTCTAATGTTTATATTGAAGTTGTAATGAATAACATTGTAACAATATTGACAAATTCACATTCAAACGGATTAATAGAGTAAAAAATGATTAAAATTCTAAATTCATGCGAGTTTAAACCCAAAAGACAAATAGATGAATAATTTAATATTTTATAAAACCCAAAATGTATTCAAATGAACAAAATTATAACCCAAAAACGATTAGTATGAAACAAAGCCATCAAAAACCAAACCCAAAAACCAAATAGTATGTAAACATAATATGAAGTCAATAGTACTGAAATCACCCAACTACTCAAACAAAATGATGAAAATCATATATTATTTTTCTTGTTTTGGAATTAATAGTTTTGGCTTACCTTCTCCAGAAAGTATGATCTGCCATTGATGTTGATCGTCATTTGGTTGAGAACACTGTTGCCAAATTATCAACATCGTAAATATCTTCCAGGTTTCATTTTAATTCTTCATGTCTATACTTTTTTAAAAGATGTCCACTTAGTTAGTAGACTTGTTGCAATACTTTTATCAAGATTCGAAGCGGTGTGTGATGTTATAACAGTAAATGAAACAACATCCTAAATGTAGAAAATAAATTCATATGTCAATCTAAAAGTTAATAATATTTTAAAGTATTTAGAGTATTAGATTTAGTTATATCATATTTAAAATCTTTAAATTTAATTTGTTTTGAGATCCGAATTCTGCTGAAAAAACGTTAAACAAATCGGATATTGGCGCCTATATTTGTAATACATAGAAATATGTTAGTTGATCAACTGAAATATAAAAAATGGAATTTATAAGTGTAGTGTTTGCAGTATGGTTCATAAAAGAATGTTACATGTTCGATGTTAATTTTTTTTTCCAATTTAGCAAGTAGTGTATTATCAGCAGTGAAGTTTGAGATTGCATAACCATCTACTTTGTTTTTCAAATTATAATGTGAAATTTGAAATTTGAACACCAACTTTTTATCCAAAAGTACATTCAAATCAGAGAGATAAATCTTCATATTACCCTCCTAAAAAATAAACGGTTATAAAAATAGATAGATAAAAAGTAAAAATTAGTTTTATGTAAATGAAGTTAATATTGATAACCTCATTAAATTTTGAAGCAACTTTTGTGTGGTATTTTCTAGAAGTTTCTTTGCGTCACGATCAAATAACGTACGAGACACCATACCGGTAAAGTCATGTACTCTAATGGTGATTTTGAAATTAAAACCATTGATATAAACAAATTCTGTAATATAAAATTAGAAAATTTAACCACAAATTATAATAATATGTATAAAAGAATTATTGAAAATCTTGGAACAATAGATATATCTTTGTTCATGCAACTTGAAGTGTAACAATAAAAAGCTTCTTTATCTTGCTTTTGGTCCGTTCCACTAGTTTTGCCATAATGGATTAAAATGACTTTTATGATTTTCTCTTAACATTTAGTACAAGCCAAATAGTACCATTCCATATAAGTATACATATGCTTAATTGTACCGATAACAATCAATGTTTTTTTTTTGAGAAATATTGATATAAGTTTAAATTATATAATAAAAAAAGTAAAACGAAATATGAGGGTAAAAATAATCCAAAAACTATTTGACATAATGTATATTTCATAAATGAAAGTTAAGTATACAAACCTTAACTACTTGTTGGAGATCAACAATAATATGAAAATCAAACTTATGAAGAAAATCGTCATTTTACAAGTAGAGGATGGAGGACGAAACGTTGCTACAATTAACATAAGTGCTTTCTGGTAAGTAATCTTAACAATAAAGAAGATATTATTTTTGTTTCTTTAAAATAGGAGTAAAACAATAATAATATGCAAACAAATTGGGATCGTATATATAAATTGTTTTTAAATAAGGAAATCATTATCTTCCAAAAAAATTGGGATCCTAAGATATCATCTTGGAGGTTTTTGGCTATTCATCTGAAAAAAAGAAAGATATCAGTATATTGATTCAAAATTTTAAATTAATTGACTTGCTTATTTAATGTATTTTAAAATTCAAACTATTATCCTTAAATTGATTCATTTTATGTGAGATATACTGATAGATAAATATTAATTTTGACTCTCAAAATTAGATTTTATAGGATAATAACTAAATTATTAATATGCTTATTAATGAGGTTTTTTTTTTTCAAAAAAATAGCTAAACAAGTTTGAATTTTGAAGCCAAAAACTATAAATAAGGAAGTTAAATTACAAACAGTATTAACTAGAGAAACTGATATCTAATATATAAATAAAATGATATGCTTCAATTGATAACATAATTGTTGAATTTAAAAATTCTATAATTAAATGTAATTACGTTTGAATTCTATTCGGAGAAGATGATATGATTGATTTGATATAATGGTGAAAAATATAGGATTGATATATAATTACGAATCCTAATTGTTTCGTTGATGAATTAAAGGTTTTTCATTTAATAATATTTAGAGATTAGAGATATTCAAGTGAGAGAATTTTTTTTTTTTTTTTTTTTTTTGTGACACCCGCCTAGCAAGGTTTCATCATTAGAGAAATGCATAAGTATACTACGTCCAAATGGATATATCATAAGTATACTACGTGCATTAACCACAAAATACACTTATAACATATGAGTACTTATAATAGCAACAATGTAGCAATTTGAGCTCTTCCAAGTTCCAACATATGATAATAAGTACAATAAGAACATGCAAATGGATTCTGGGATTCTGGAAGTAGTCAAGTTAAATGTTAGTCTAAATGAACCACATAAGTATGATTTATACCTTATAAATGTGGTTAACTACTAATAACCCTAAGAGGGATGTTAATACACAAATCCACAAAATAAAACTAATAAATTAAGAGTTTAAACTTGGTTGAATAGTATCCAATATGTTCATCTAGCATGTGAAAATTTTGATTAAAGGCCTTAAATATTGGGAGCCACTCATCTTGATTTTTGGAATTCCAAATTCCACCAAGTTTTAAAAATGCTGATCATTTAATGTGTTTTATTGCCTTTCAAAAAATAAAATAAAATGCTATTTTAGTTTTAATGAGTTTATTTGTACAATTTATCTTTTGGCTCCTTTGGTTCATGGGTTCATTTCTAACTATTCAAAATTGTTTGTTCATTTTTAGTTATATATCTCATTTGAAAATTTTGTCCCCTTGTGATATAAAAAAGGTTTGTTTGTTTTACATCCTTTTCAATTTCGTCAAGTTAGCCCCCTCTGTTTTATCTTTCTTAACAAACTACACCCTAAAACACACGTCTTCTCCATATTTCGAAACTATCACAGTCTCTCTATACGTCGGCACACTCCCGAAGCACTATATAAATCCTCCGTCGTCTTTGCCACCGAAAATTTCAGTCACAGTCCATGCGTCTCGCCATATCACAGGTATATCCGCAGAATCGCATTCCATATGTGTTGCTACCATAATTTCGATTTGAGATCTCCTTCTTGATCCTATACTTCTAATTTCAAACATTCACGAAACAACAATTGAAACATGATAGAATTAGTTCTTATGTTTTTGAAATAAGTATGATCATCGAAAGATATATACAGTTGTTACTCTTCAAATTCATCAATGCTTAAATTATCACTTAACGAACAAGTGATTAACACATCACTTTGTAGTCTTCAGAGGTAAAAACGCGTTTCTCCTTCTGCTACGCGTTCACGCCTATTTGCTTCTGCGACAGCCGACAGCCTCTCAGCCGCACGCCTGCCTCCTCCCTCCGCCCTCAGCCGCACGTCTCCCTGTAAGTTTCTCGATCTTCTTTACTAAGTATTTTATATTTTGTGCTGATATAGAATTTGATGTTGTCTGTTTTATTCTTCTACTACAAAACTTGAGTGACTTGTAAGTTTATGTCGCTGACTTTCTGTAATCTGCAACATGTTTGGCATTTTCCAGTTTGAGTTTTTGTAACTTCTAATATAGATATGTGTTCATTGCATTACTCCTAACAAAGTTATTCTAGAAAGGGGGTTTAATGTATAGAATTCAAGGAACTATGGTAAATATGCACCATTACATGGACAAAGTACATTGTGTTATGTTCTAACAATTTATTACACAAAGTGAACTGTATTATGTTGCATTGATTGTTATGCAATTCTTGTAATTTGTTATGAAGTATTGAAGTTAGTATGTTTGTAGTATGAAGTTGTAATATGTTTGAAAATAAATCCTTGTAAATACGTTCATGTAATATGTTTGAAGAAAGACAATTACATTCATAGACATTTACATTAGTTTAAAGGGATAATGGCCAATTTATGCAATTCATTTACATGTTAATACCAAATTTATGAACAAAATGTATTTCTTACCAATTTATGCAACTGTTTTTACCATCTTTAACCAATTTATACATGTATAAATCGATCCTTATTCACTAACAAATTGCAACCTGTCTGCATAAATTGGTAAGAAATTCACTTCATTTGCTTGATTTGGTAAAAACATGTTCATTCCATAAACAATTCATTAACCCTAGTCTGAAAAACTGAGCCCAACCATTTCTACAGTATCAAACTTTTACACATTATGCTTCTTTTATCCTTTTTCAGTCATGATTTGGAAGAACTGGATCCATTTCTACTGCAATTGTAAGTAACAACCGAATCATTTCCAAACTGCATGATAAGTTCTTATGATGTTCAAATCCAAGATAAAATGGGTAGCACTTGGAGGTCTGGTTCTATCTTTTCTGTCATTGCTTGTACATATGTTTCTTGCAAACACAAGTGCAGAGCTAGTGCAATACCATGTGATGACAGGGTTTCTTGAGGATCTAAATGTAAATGTCATGGGAAAACAGGTAATAATACTTGTACTTGAATCTTGACATGAATTTCTGTAGGATAATTCAATTAGGATGAGAAGGGCATTCTAGTCTTTTGTAATGTGTACATTGGTCATTCTTTTTGTTCTATTTGGTTGCTGCAGGGTGGTGCATCTAGAAAGTTGTGGAAGAAGGTTAAGCCTTTAGAGGCTTTGCAGCCTTATGCAAACCCTAGGAAGAAATACCCTGGTAACAACTCTTCTATCAAGAAATAGCAACATACTTTTATTTATTTTTGTATTATAGCATCCTACTTTCATTGCTGTAATAAGAAGAAATGAAAGTATGATGCTATTTTTTGCACTTAATTCAAATTCTGACTCTACTCATGTCTGGAAATTTGTTTCAGTTCCTGTACACAAGAACAATGGGTTCATACATGCGAAAATCTTTGGTGGGTTTGAGAAGATTAGATCATCGGTATGTAATGTGTTCAGTTTCATGTTAACTTTTCTTCAGTAATTAAATGTTGTGTAATACTGAAGATTCATACGGGTTTTCCAATTTGCTAGATTTGTGATCTTGTTACCATATCCAGGCTTCTCAATGCTACTCTTGTCATCCCAGAGCTTCAAGAAAGTGTTAATTCCAAAGGCATTGGGTATGTTCACTAGTCCTCTAACAAACCAAAAGGGTAAATTACAATTTTTGTCCTTTTGGTTAGTTGTTTTTTCCATTTTTAACCTTTTTCATCCCTGATAAGTGTTATTGTCACTATTTCTTTCATGTACTGGATGCCTTTTAAAAGGTGTTATCAAGTCATGGCATGTGTGTTGCACACGAGGGTATTTAAGTCTTTTTACTATTCTCTCTTTGAAACATGTTGCATCCACGATGTCTTTGGAAGGGTTTCGTTTTTCAGTGATAGAAGGGGGATGAAAATTGAATGCCTTTCAATATCACGATTAGGAGAAAGTGATGATAACAAGCTCTCAAAGAGAGAGAATAGAAAAGACTAAAATACCCTCATGATGACATCTTTTAAAAAATCCGTCCACTTGAGAGACAAAAAGAGTGACAAAATACTTAGGGGTGAAAAAGATAAAAAAAAAATGAAAAAACCGGAGCATATCCGAAAAAAGAAACTAAAACAGGGACTAAAAGCATAACTTACCAAAAGTAATATCAAGCAGCAATCTTTGTATTTTATCTTGTAACCCTTTTTCTGTATGTTATTATTCCATTCAGCTCCGAATTTAAAAGCTTCTCATATCTTTACAATGAAGAACACTTGATAAATTCTCTTAAAAATGATGTAATCATTGTAAAAGACCTTCCACCAAAGCTGAAGGAGGCAAGAAAACGTAAAGAATGTCCGATTTTTAAGCCCAAAAGCTCAGCTTCACCCGAGTATTATGTCAAACAAGTGTTGCCAAAGTTAAAAAAGGGGAAAGTTATTGGATTAGTGATCATAGATGGTAGCTGTCTACAGGTACTAATAATAGCATGAACCCTTTAATTCCTTACTATAATATAATATCTCAATGTGTTTGCTGTTTAATTTGATATTAAACAATCATTAAAGTTGTAGTATCTGTGTTTTTATCAGGCTATCCTCCCACCTAAATTGGCTGAATATCAGAGGCTTAGATGCAGAGTAGCATTTCACGCGCTTAATTTTCGTCCAGAAATTCTGGCATTGACACATCAGATGTTGAAAAGGTTAAATTCGTCTTAAATATTTTTACTTATTTCCCTTTTCCCCCCTAAACTTTTCAATTTCTTAATTACACAGGTTACGAGCTTCAGGGCAACCTTATCTTGCATATCATCCTGGTCTTGTAAGAGATTCTTTAGCTTATCAAGGTTGTTCTGAGCTTTTCCAGGTTAGTGAATTACATTAGATATACACAATATATATGTATGTATGTATGTATGAGTTGCACCTATGTTTCTATAGGATGTTCATACAGAACTCATTCAGTTCCGAAGGGCACAAATGATTAAACAAAAACTTCTTCATGGAAAACCAAGTGTCGATTCATATATTCAGAAAGCTAAGGGGTTGTGTCCACTTATGCCTGAAGAGGTAACATGGATTCTTCTTATTCAAAGTAAATGGAGGGTATTAATGTCTTTTTCATTCAGGTAGGACTTCTTCTGCGGGCTATGGGGTACCCACCAATGACACGGATCTACTTAGCAGGTTCGGAAAGGTTTGGTGGTCAACGTGTAATGATCCCACTACGTGCCATGTACACAAACTTAGTAGACCGATCAAATCTATGCAATAAATACGAACTAAACAAATTACTAGGCACAGAAACACCACTTCCTTTATCCCCCTTCAATTACACTCCCACCAAAACCACCACCGAGTGGGACCACGCCGGCCCTCGTCCCCGCCCTCTGCCGCCGCCACCAGGGCGGCCGATTTACCAGCATGAAAAAGAAGGGTGGTATGGTTGGATTGCAGAGAAGGATTCGGAGCCGGATCTTTCGGCGATTGATTTGAGGGAGAAAGCTCGGAGGTTGTTGTGGGATGCGATTGATTATGTTGTGTCGGTTGAGGCAGATGGTTTTTTTCCCGGGTTTAATAATGATGGGACTGGGTGGCCGGATTTTTCGAGCTTGGTTATGGGACATCGCCTTTATGAGATGGCGTCTTCCCCAACTTATCGACCTGATAGGTAAATATATAATTATACAAAAACCAAAGGGTAAAATAGTCATTTACCTCGGTCCAAAAGAAAAACAGGGAGGGTTGTTTGATATGTTTTTACTAGATAGGATAAAAAATTAGGACCGACTCGGTTAGATTTAGACCGTTTGATTCCACAAGTGGTTGGGTCGGACTCGGTCCTGATATGCCTCTTACTGGTCTGGTAAGAAGGCGGACCTTGAGTCAATCAGATATCGATTCAATCAACAACTATCAAACATTCCGATAATCTTTGTATATACAACAGTTATAGAATGTTTGGCGTTATAGCTGAAAACTAGTTGTTATATGAAAAGCTAGTTGATAATTGAAAAGCTAGCTGATTAAAAATTATGTTCGGTAAAACTAGCTAATAAGCTTGCTGAAAGATATAAAATGACATTTAAAGAATATGTTTTCAATAATTAATTAAGGAATATATTTGAAAATTTTGAAAAAACTCCTCAAAAGTTAGTTAAAGTAGCTTTTAAAAAAGCTAGTTTATAAGCTACTTTAAAAGCTACTTTTTGGTTTGTCAAACATTTAACAATTTGAAAAAGATCGAAAAATAAGCTACTTTTTGGTTTGTCAAACATGACAATTTAAAAAAGATCAAAAAATAAGCTAGCTTATAAGCTACTTTTTGGTTTGCCAAACATGACAATTTAAAAAAAAACTCGAAGAATAGGTTAGTTTATCAGCTAGCTGTAGCGTGCCAAAACATAACCTTAAGCTAAAAAAAACATTATTTTAATGTAAAAAAAAGAACCATGCCCTAGCTATTTATATGAGTGTTACCTTTTGACTTGAAATTGAAAGAAAAGAACTACTTAATTGAGAAAGTCATGGTTAGGTTTTTCACATCAAGTCCTAAGTTTTTACAAATAGGATACATTACAATACTATAATGAGGTAGAATTTTTGGAGTACAATTATAAAAAAATAAATGGAAGTGAAAGTATGTTGCTATTTCTTGCATATAATGGTATTTTCTCTGCAGGAAATTTCTTGCAAATCTGTTCAACAGCACTAGAGACAACCTATATTTCCCAAGACGAAATTGGACGCTTGCAGCTCGTAAACATCTAAACAACAGCCTTGGAGATGAGGGACTAAACCGTCAATTCCATCAATCAAAACCAAGCTCTTTCCTTTCCCACCCAATCCCAGAATGCACTTGTACAATCTTTAAACAATTTGGGAACACCAAGTGTCCTAAATGGCTCAAAGAGAGTTTCACAGAATCCAAAACACAAGAGACTAAAATAACAGATGAAAATGAACAACAACCTGATGATGAAACTGATGAATGGCAATCGGGTTCAGAAGATGAAAACCAATCAAACAATTCGAGATTTGAACAAGATTCTGAAATAGATCCAAACGATTAAAAGATATACGGGTTATTTTTTTTTTATTACTTACATGATATTCTTTTGGATAGAGGCGAATAAAAGTCTAATACAGTTAAAGATGGGCCCCAGTGTGCGTTGTCAAATATTACGAACAACACATGGAAATACGAACATGGTATAAGTTTAGGTTCATTGGTTTATTCATTTTTATAGATAATTTGTATATTGATTCAAGGCTTTCAGCTCATAAGAAGTAGAAACAATTGTTTTTGGATGCACCTATGTTTGGTATAATTTTTCTTCATTTATATAGCTCCTTTATAAACTTGTTAGGTATATAGCCCATGAGGGCTACAAACGAGTTGGGTATTTTTATCAAGTTCTTCGAGCTAGAACTCACAAAAGAAGCTTGACACACATTAGGTGTCAAGCTTGAACTTATTGGTCTCTTTGTAAAAATGGAAATGTAGAAAATCATTTCTTTGTAGTGATGGCGTGAAAGTTATAACTTAAAATAGTTTTATTAGGGAAAACTAGCTTTGATTTACTTATTTTTTAAAAAGAGTAATAATACTTGGAGTAAATTACACGGACCGTCATATGATTTGGGGTAATTTGTATGTTTCGTCCCTATTATTTATTTATTTTTTAACTCAAACCATCCATATTGTTTGTTTTTGTTGCACGCTTAGTGCATATCTCGTACAACAAGATTATTTTGCCTTTTTACTATTTTGCTTTTCAATAAATAAATTATTATTTATAATTTAAAATATTAAAATAATAATAAAATCCATAGGGCCACCTCCACCAAAACATATGTCCCTCTTTCTAAAAGAAAAGCCAAATTAAATAAAGGGAACATTTCTGCAAACTTAATGTCATCTACAAGAGAGGTCAAAATCAATGGCGAAACTCCCCATCTCCCAAAGCCATCTGTTAATTCAACTAAGGTTGGAGAGAGTGGTGTCATTGAAACCGCACTCCCTTCGTTGACACGTAAGCGCCACGTCATTTTTACCACAAAAGTGCAGTTCCTTGCCACACCCAAGGAGTGGTGCCACACTTTATTTAAAAAAAAATTAAATAAAAACTTTAATTTCTCCCCACCCAATCACAAAACAGTCAAATTACCTATACCCAATCACAAGCCGCGACCATTTTTTGCTGCACTGCGGTTTGAACCGCACCAAACCGCACCCAGGGGGCGGTGTTCGCTGCTTATGTAGCGAAACTGCACTCCCTGGAACCGCACCACACCCTCAAGCCTAAAAGGCAGCAACGGAGGAGGTAAAGGCAGATTCCAGGGAGTTGAAATCGTTGCTTGAAAACAACTAGAGGCCATCGAACATGAAGAATTGAGTGTCGATGAAACAACCACCCACATTCGCTGCGCTTAAAACTCATTGGCGCCTTTCAACCTCGTCGATGCCTTTCTCTCATGTAGTTTAAGTTCTAAACCCTAAATCGATGAAACAACCACCCACAACCGTCGTCACATCCGCACCCCGAGGTTCTAGAGTGGTAGTGCAAGTTGTGGAACCCACGATCAACCACCATCCCGTCTCTTTTGTTCAATTCCTCACAATTCATGACCTTCATCCATTAATTTCATCTGGTATTTCTCGGTTCGGTGGTGTAGTTAGGTGGAGCATCGTTAAGAGGAACAAATTATGTATCAAGACATCCAATTGAAAGGCCTAACTATTTCCAACTCTGATTCATCCACGATTTTGTGCCAATTTTGATTACAATCTGTTGAAAGCCATGAATTTGATTTTAGTTGAAAAAGAAATCAGTTAACAACGATTTTAGGTTTTGATTTTAGAATTTGATTTTATATTTAGGTTTAATTTAGATTTTGTGTTTTGTTTTTAATTTGAGATTTTAATTTCTACATGAGCTTAATTTTTTGGAGTGTTTTCAATTCAAATATACTTTAGTATTTTGTTTATGGGTCACATGAGAAGAAAACAAAAGGGGAAGAGAAAGAGAAAGGAAAAGGGATTAAATGAGAAAGAAGAAGAAACAGAGTGAGAACGATTTCAGAGGAGTTCGCCAGAGTTTTGGTGTTTGACGGAAATACGCAAGTGGTGGTGTCAATGGTCAAATGGAGAAAGTTAAGTATGGGTGATGAATGTGGGTGGTGGGTCCGATATGTGTAATCAAAATATTTTATTATTAGATTAATTATAAATAAATAACAGAAAATTAAAAATGAAATAAAAAGGACAATAAATGCGCAACAAAATTAAATATAAAAGATCGTTAAAAAAAAGTTAGGGACCAAACACGTAAATTACCTCAAACCATATGAACCATTCATGTAATTTACTCTATTACTTGTTAGATACTAACAAGTGGAAGCCTAATGGAACTAGCCATAATCGACAAAACCCTCCATTTTTAGTTTTTCTTTTTTATATTTATTTAGAACCTAGAGGGACTCTCTCAATTTTAATATTTCAAAATCCTACAACACCTACAAGATTTAACTCCATCTATATAAATGACTAGTTGCGATATCCATGTAAAATACACGGGTTGATGATAAAAAAAAGTTAAATATGAAAAACTAATACAAGATTTTTGGCAAAAGATGTCTAATAGATTTTTGGCAAAAAAAAAAAAATACAAAATTTTAATATATAATACTTTCTAAATCTGGGAGACGACCTTTTTTATAATTTATATAATATATAAATTGTCAATTTATAAGTTTGATTAAAATACATTGTCTAATATGCATAAAATGATATATTACACTTTTTATTTTTATGTGGATGTTAAGAGAGAACAAAAAGAGATAGCAAAACATGCAAATGAGTATTACTTGATGTATCCTAATAAATATAATATTAATTATATATTTTTCTGTAAATACATAAGAAATAGATAGTTTGAACTCTTAAATCAAAACTTTGTTTTTGAGATTCTAATTATATTTTTTTTATTAGAAGAGAGGGGGCAAATTAGAAGACCAACAATGAATAATTTTAAATTAAATTAAACCCATGAGTATGTTTAATATATTTGTAAGCATTGAATTTACCATTTATGAGTATGTTTAATGATGCATGCAAGGTTTTTTTTTTTTTTTTTTTTTTTTTTTTTTTTTTTTGTAAATATGTTAATGTTAAGAAGTTACGATTTTTTGAAAGAATTAAGTTAATAATGGAAATAAAAAGGGCAATGACTAATATAAATCAATTCCCAAAAACTCATCCCCATAAATAAGGAATCAATATTTTTCATTTAAAATGCCGTAAATACCTTTATTTTCAATTAATACTTTTTTTAATAATCGATTTTTTTAAGGAAATGATATGTAATTTTTCTAGGCCATGTGAAAAGAAAATCCAAATTACAAGAAAATAACAAGTGGCAAAATGCATGAAAAAATAACAAATAATTAAAAAAAACTTTCATTTATTAAAAATGATTTTATACGCATTTTCTTGACATTTTGAAATAAAAAATATAACCCACCTTCGAATTTCTTGACCAACTCTTTGTTCTTGCTTTCCTTTTGTTCTGCGTTAATGTCCCCGCCTTCACCAATATGCAGTCAAGTTCAACCTCAAAAGTAGAATCCTCGGATAGTACTCCTGCAAAAATATTCAAATCACTGGAGGCTACATCATGTTATTTTGCATTTGTTACATCTGGTTAGAAACGTATACCCGGGAATGGCCCCGATATTTTGGGGGTCGTGCACATTTTATTAATTATTGGCCTTGATGCTAATGAAATTCTGAAAAATATAAGAATTTATATATATTTCATATTTTTTGTTTGCATCTCTCAGTGTAATACTAATAAAAATACTTTTGTTACATAATAGAATACTAAAAAATAACATTGATTCTGCTTGAAATCTTTCATACTAAACTGTATAAAAGAAATAAAAACCTAATTCGTAGATCTCTTTTGCTCTTGTTTTGACTTTTGAGTTTGTCCGTTTCTATAGCTTTTATAGTTCTGCTCGAATAAACATAGAAAACAAGTTTTAATTGTTATAGATTTCTAGAAATGTTCAATCATCAAAAATAAACAACCATAAATAAATATCCAAATTGATTAATTGAAAGGCTTTTACGGGTTATCAACTTCTGGACCAATCGAAGATTTGAACAATTGGCAATCCATTGGCAATCCATATTGTAAATGTAATTAATACATCAACTAAATTAAAAGACAAAAACAACTAAGGCTATGGATCCACCATTGAATTGAAAGTTAAAATTGGTAATCATAATATTACATTCAAAAGGCTAAACAAACCCCAAGTAAACCAAAATAATATCATGCAATAAAAATTCACATAGATAACAAAGAGCAGCAAAAACTAATGCTTGCTAGAATTCATAAATCTATATCATAATATACTTATACAGGATACATTTTTCCTATTACCTCATGCATTTGAAACCTCCAAACAAATTTCCAAATACCTCATGTGTAACGATCATCTTTTAGGTATTATTTCATTTTATATTTCTTAATTTATTGTTGGGCTAAATGTAGATAGAAGTATTAAGGAGTGGACTTAAGCTAGTAGGACGAGAAGAATTGGGTCTCCCATAAGACGTATGCTGGGTGTAGCCTTGGCATATGCGGGGCGTAAAGGCTCATTGGATTTGGGGGCGCGGGCACTTACGCGCAGCGTACCAAGAGGTACGCCCTGCGTACACGAACAGATGCCAAACCCTAATTTTTAGGGTTTAAGACATATAAATACTCCATTATAGCCTTCCCACTGGCCTCCTCACCGGTCCCTCACCCTCAGAAAACCCTAATACGCCCTCATACTCCATTGTTGTGTGTGTTTGACTTTTTGGAGCTAGTTTGAAGAAGAAGAAGTTGGAAGAAGAGAAGAGAAGTTGGAGAGGAAGAACTTGAGTACCTTGAGCTCAAGGATCTGTGATCATTCCATCTTTTGGCATACAAAGGAGAGATAAAGCTTCCAACTATCTTCATAAGAGCATAGATATAGGATTATGAAGCTTTGGACCTTCTTAGGTCCAAAGATTTGATTTTTATGTTGCATTTTCGTTTGAGAGCTTGGGGTTGCCACCCTCAGAGCTAAGAGAGTCCCTTGAGCAGTAAAGTTGTAATCTTTAAGGCCCATTTTCAACCATGCAAGAGATCTAGCCATTCCCATGAAGTTAGTTGCTAATTTTCCAAGTTTGACCTCATTTGGTGGGTTGCAAGCCACCAAGTGATCGACTTTATAGGTTAAGAAGTATTACTGGACTCAGATCTGTAGTTTGGACGTAGTGTCTTAAGGGGTTAAAAGGTTTTGAAGAAAATGACTTTACAGGGTAGTATGCTGGGCGTGCACGCTAGTACGTGCAACATCCAAGCCATGCAAGTTGTACGCGCAACGTACAGAAGAGTACGCTCAGCGTACTCTCGGATTTTGGGCTTTACATTATTGTGCCTTGGTTTGGGCCAATCTTTGGGCTTGACAGATATTGGGCCGTGATGGGGCACTAGGAGTCAATTAAGGGACCAAGGACAAGTGTGGGCTTAGGTGGAAGGCCCATTTGAAAATTTGGTCCAATTTAGAAAATTGGGCCGTTAGAGGATTTTAGTGGGCCTTAGTGAGTTTGGAAGGACTACAAAAGGATTGGGCCTAGGTCATGGTCCAATATGGATCAAAGGGGGTAAAATAGTCATTCTACCCTTAGAAAGATTCTCAGTTTTTGACTTAAAGTTTATTTTGGTCATAATAGCCGGGGAGTAGTTGGAGCAGCGGTCAGAGTTACCTTCGTACGAGTTTTTCAGTAGCTAGATTGAGAGGTGACTTTTCCTCCAGTAGGAACGGGTCGAAGGCACCAATGCTGGCCCAATTATGTAGTTATAGTATGTCGGTCTTCGGTCCGATGCCGGGGTTAGCCCGATGCAGATTACATGTTTCCGAACTTCGGTTTGATGTCGGGGAGGTTCCGAGAAGTAGTTATCTATGCTTGATGTCTTTTTGATTCATGCATGTTATGTGTTATGTGTTCCAAGCTTCTGTTCGATGCTAGGGAAAGCCCGTTGTATGCTAGTTTATATGTTATATGGTATATGTTTCGGGCTTCGGTCTGATGCCGAGGCAAGCACGATGTATGTTATGTGTTTATGATATATGTTATGCAGTGTGTATACTGGGTCAAGCCCGATGCCGGGCAGGGTCCGATGCCATACATGGTCTGATGCCGGGGTGAGCCTGATGCCGGGCATGAGTCTGATGTCGGGTTCGTCCCGATGTAGTTGGGAGTAGCCCCAAAGTTATGCTATTTGTTATATGTCATGTGTATGGTATGTGGTAGTTTGGGGGAGCTCACTAAGCTTCGTGCTTATAGTTTTTAGTTTTGGTTTCAGGTACTTCAGCTAGCAAAGGGATGGGCTCAGGATGATGACATGACACACACCACAGTCTTTTTAGCCTGGGAGATCACTATGATATTTGTTTTAAGACTTTGAGTTATTGACAGATGATATTATGTTTTGAGATACAAGTTTTATGATTTTCTATTATGGTGATGATTTTTACGGTTATAATAACGATAGAAAAACGAAAATTTTGGACTGTATTTTTGGGATGTTTCAAGTTGGCATCAGAGCCTTGGTTTGAGGGATTCGGGCACACTTTTGGGTATGTCTGAACTTAAACTAAGGAATTGGTATAGACATTTTCAAAAAGGAAAATCATTTAAAAAAAAATAATTTTTGAGAAAAAAAGAGTTTTAGAAAAAGAGAAAAGAATTTTAAAAAAGCAAAAATGAATTTTGAAAAAAAAAAAGAGAAAATGGTATGGTGTATGCAATCAGCCGAGCTCAAGTAAGTACTCCCAAATTACCCATACAAGTTTGTGTTATGATATGCTTATAAGCTTAATAAGAACAACATGCTAGAATAGGACTAAGGATCTAGGAAGGATGCCTTATGTGCCTGTTATATGTGTATCAACTTTATGAGAAATTCATGCTAGTACAGATCAATCAATATGATAGCCATAGTAGTATATGCTTGATTATTTGTACTTAATGCCCGAATGCTGCTTGCTTTGTGCTTTTAGGAGTTCTAGTTGTCTTTTACTAACTAGTAAACAAATATGTTAAGTTACATATTTTAAGGACTAAATAATTTCAGAAGGTTAGGTCTAGCTCTATTTCGCAACTCTTGTTTGAGTCCAACCGTTGTAGGGTAGGATCTCTCATTCGAAGAATTATCTAGTCTAAGTGATATGTAATAGTATTCGTAATCTAGTTAGGGGAAGAAATAAGGAAATTCTTACGCAACTGATGGCGGAGAGTGGGATGGTGATTACCCTAGGGAAAGCCTAGGATAAGGGTAGCGCGTGAAGCAATAGTAGTAGAAGGGACTTGGTGAAATCAAGGTAGTTCTTGAGGAAAGTATGGATAGATGTGGAAGGTAGTATAGGCTCGTACTACTGAAAGCAGAGGATTCGTACTCGAGTCAAGGAAGGCTAAGATAAATCCATGGAACTTGTAGTGTACGTCATACCTCGAGTTATGATAGTATTCTGACGTTTGTTATGATGTGTTTTTCAGAATCGTGGTTTTACGCCCCAGGCCAGCAGTCGGCAGTTCAGGTGCCGGTGAGTGACCAGGCTTAAGCTCTAGAGCTGAGCAGCTAGACGAGCAGACCAGGGAGTTCATCTCTTTAGAGATCACGAACAGTATACTAGACCAGACTCCTGTGATCTTTGGCACGATCAAGGAAGACATTCTTTCGCTTTTGGATGAGAGGTTGAGTGCTTTTCGCATGGAGGTGGCGGCCATGATAGGGTCGCACACACCGACTTTCAAGTAGTTCAGGGCTTGTGGAGCTCCCAGCTACCATGGGGCTCGGGACCCCATTGCGAGTACCAGATGATTGGCGGATGTCATCAGCGCATTCCGCACCAGTAGATGTCCTGAGGGGGACAAGGTCCAACTTGCGTCCTGTCTTCTGAAGGACAGGGAACGTGATTGGTGGGAGGTCGGACGAGCCATTGGTGATGAAATAGTGCTAGATGCGATGACCTGCGGTGATTTCATGACAAGGTTCAGGGCCGAGTTTTGCACTTATCATTGAGGTGCAACAGCTTGCTAAGGAGTTCTAGGATTTCTAGCAGACGACGGAGATAGTGGCTGTAACACCCAAAGTTTTGAAGGCCAAGAAAGGAAGGAAAACCCTAATTTTTAGGGGCGACTCGGCGAGTCCGAGCGGGATCCGGGTCAAGGTGTAAGTGACCAACTCGGCGAGTCTGGTCTGTGCGAGGAAAACCCTAAATCCGAGACTTTGGGCGCTATTTAAGCTCCTTATTCTCTCCATTTGGGTTCCTTAGAGCCTCCCTCATTCAGAAAACGAACCCTAAGCCTCCATTGTTGTGCATTCAAGCTTCCAAGCCATTTTTGGGTGATTTGAAGGAAGAAGATGAAGGGGAATCAGTGAAGCTTCAAGGATTGGCTTCAGATCTAGAGTTTGTGGAGCCTTTATGAGGTATTGAAGGTATTAAGTCATTTCCTTCCCTTAGATCTATTTTGGTTGTGAGTTTTGGGGCTTTTTAGGCCATGGTTAGCCACCCTTATGGGTTAGAAGCCGGATTTGGAGTTGCTACTTCAGATCCAAGTGTGTTATGGTCTGGAGAAGCATAAAGTATCAGCCCTTAAGTCGATTTTGAAGCCCCTTGGCCTTAAACCCTAGTTTATGGTGTATTTTGCCTAGATCTCCATCTCTACACGTAAAGTTTGCAACTTTACGTGGGGGATAGGCTTGGGAAGGGTAGATCTACAGTTTGGAGTCCATGCATGACTCAAAAGTCCTCTGCATGTATGTAGATCTGATTGGACTCGGCGAGTCCTTCGAGTGGACTCGACGAGTAGCATGAAGATGAGGAGGAACTCGACGAGTGGGATGAACAACTCATCGAGTCGGATGATGTTAGGCATGAACTCGGCGAGTTGGAAGAACAACTCGGCTTCCAACTCGCCGAGTTGGATGAAGATTGCTTGGTACTCTGCGAGTCAGTTCTTGGACTCGGCGAGTCAGGTCGCGAAACCCCAAATCCTTCGAGTTGAGACTCAAATCAGTGAGTCGGGTGGAGACTCAGCGAGTTGGTCAGGTCAGGACTCGGCGAGTCATGGACTGACTCGGCGAGTCATGTCGTGAATGGAAGGACCATGAGTATATGAACTCGGCGAGTCAGTAAGTGGACTCGGCGAGTATGGTTGACCTGGAAAGGTTGACTTTGACCAAGACTTTGACTTAGACCAGAATTGACGTGGTTAACTGTCGGGGGTCAGTTAGACTAAGTGTTGCATTGATATTGATAGCTCGGGAAGCGAGTGGAGTAGGAGTTCAGAGAGTTGCCGGGCAGCGGCTAGTGGGATCGTCAGCAAGTTCAGCCAGTGCAGGTGAGTTTCCCTTTGTATGAATGGGTCTACGGCCACAATGCCAACCCATGTAGTTATGAGTAGAAGACCCGGGGGTTAGCCCTAGGAACAGTATGCTAGTATGATATTCGGACAAGGTCCAATGATAGAGGGCGGGTGCCCAAGGAATGGTTTATGTGATAGTTTCTACTTGTTGTCTGTGTGATACTTGTATGTGCCTGGTAGGGAGGTGAGTGTGGGCGAGGTCCTGTGTCTCACCAATTGCAGAGTGTGGATGGTGTTCCACATCTCATTAGCAGCAGATCAGGGGTGAGGCCAAAGTTAGGGAAAGAGTGAGTATGGGCTGGGCCCGTATCTCACTACCAGTAGGAGCATGGATGGGGTTCCATGACTCATCATTAGAGTTCGGTTGTTAGGACCGAAGGGTAGTCAAACGCCCCAGAAACGTCTGACAGAATGTGATGTTATGTTTATATCCTAGCATGATCTGTTGTATGAGTTAGAGGTAGTAGGAGGGGAGCAGTCCCCGAGTTCGGTTGTTAGGACCGAAGGGTAGTTCAGACAGCCCAGATATGTCTGATAATATGTTATTTATGATATGTGATAGTAGAAGCAGTCGGGGGAGATAGTCCCCAACATATCCGGTTGGTAGGGCCGAAGGGGTAGTCATACCCAACCATGTTAGATAGATTCTGATATTGTGATACATGTTATGCGGTAGAAGTAGAGGGGAGAGATAGTTTCCCCGGTATCCGGTCGAGAGGACCGAAGGGGAGGCCAGCACCCAGATATGCTAGGCAGTATCCGGTCGAGAGGACCGAAGGGGAGGCCAGCACCCAGATATGCTAGGCAGTATCCGGTCGAGAGGACCGAAGAGGTAGGTCGGGCACCCAGATATGCCTGACAATTTATGTATGTTATGTGGTTGCATGGTATGTGGTAGGGTGGGGAACTCACTAAGCTTCGTGCTTACGGTTTTCAGTTTTGGTTTCAGGTACTTCCGGTAGCGGAGGGAAGAGCTCGGGGTGATCGCATGGCACACACACCATAGATTTTCCAGCTTGGGAATGTTTACTCTGATAATGAACATGTATTTTGGAAACTTATACTCAGATTATGTTTTGGAATGATGTCTATTCTTAAAGTAATGTTTTATTAAAGAAAATTTTTGGTCTTAAATTTTGGGACGTTACAGTGGCGGAGATTACCACCAAGTTTAGGGAGAGTGCCCTTCTTGTTGTACAGTATGTAGCGGACGAGGAGATGAAGAAGGCCAGATACCATGGGATGCTGAGGAGTGACATCAGACAGTTTATGAGCCGCTCTAGCTGCAAGATGTTGGAGGACAATATCGATAGGGTTCGAGAGAGGGAGTTGGATTTAGAGATGGAGAAGAAGAGGAAACCCAAGGGGGTAGTCATGGGGTTCGGGCAAGAAGCCCGAGGTATCAGATCACAGATCTCGGAGCCAACAGAGCTACGGACGTTGTGGTAAATGCGGCAGGATGCACGATGGGACGTACAAGGTAGGGATGTAGATGTTTGTAAATGTTTGTATCTCCTAGAAAATCCTATATTTTCTACTAAAAGTAGCCTTCTACATAGGGCCGACTGCTTTGTATGTTCGTTTCTTGTAAAACTGTGTAATTTTCCCAAGTGTGACTATCATTAACAAAATATAGTTTATACATTACCGTTTATGTGAGAAGATCACAAAGTGAATGCAATGGGAAAATAATATAGTAATGTAGTGTTGTATTATAGTAACTACTGCTGTACTAACTACCTTAAACCGGTTATTTATTAAGGTAAAATGTGATTTGATTGTACCATACTATCGACTAAAAGCACGACGATGAAAGACGTCAGAAGAAATGACATTTGGCACTCAAAGACTTGCAGGTCCCACTGTAGCTAGCAGCAAAGGTGTTGGATAGTCAATCCAGTATAGATCTATATGCAAATTCACGCTCTCCCTCTAAGAGACTCTGGATACAAATCGAGCCATGGCAGTGATGACATGCCCCGCAATAGTGGTTCACATTTATGTTATAGTATACTTGTATATGTATTGTATGTACTAGTGTAGTGTATATATTGTTTCTCATTATAGTATTCTCTATCTGTCTCTCTTCATAGTATGTTTGTATAGTTTCTTATAATAGTAAGTTCTCTTAGTTTCTCATTGTAGTATAGTTGTATAGTTTCTAATAATAGTAAGTTCTCTTAGTTTCTCATTATAGTATAATTGTATAGTTTCTCATAATAGTAAGTATTGACTCATGAATGAGCTGGCTCTTTGTATGCTTTATTGAACTAGAGGTAATAAGTAGTATATCCCTAAACTATACCTATTATAGTTTACTAGTAGAATTTGTTTGTATGACTGAATGTATTGAACTGAGATAAAAGCCTTTATATCTATACATATATACATAATATATAACTAAGGATCCAACGACACTCGGACAAACAACAGGGTACTTTAAGTCCACAACCAAACAAGGAACATGAATTAAAGTGAGTTATCAGTCCTAAGTCCTTCAAACCTTACTTATATAACTATATATGTATCAGACATGGTTTTGACAATATATAAGTTTGAAAGCTATAAAAGAAAAGGTTTGATATATAAAAGTGAGTTTGGTAAAGAGTTTAACATGTAGAAGAGTTTGATAAACAGTTTGAAGTAGTTTGCTTGATGAAACAGTTAAAAGCATAATAAATCTATTTGTTTGATAGTTATTAATCACATGTGATTATTATAATAACTATAATGTTTCAACTTGTATTCCCCCCCATAAAAGCATTTAAAATCATTTAAAAGGTTGATTAAGGGGTATGAACTCACCTGTAGTGAGTAACCCGAATCAAAGATCGATACAAGATTGTTGGGTGTCGATTGGAGACTTGAGCAAAACCGAATCCTATTAACCACATAATGACATATATATGTATACAATTAGTGGTTATAACAACTAATTATTGAATTTGAACCATCTTAGGGACTAGTAAGCACTTATATTGAAGTGTTACAACCATATATGATTGCATATAAGGGGTATATGGTCTTGTAAGGGAGTGTATGGTCAAAATACACACTATTTGTGTGTGTGTGGCCAGAGTGTGCGGCCAGGATGTGTGTGTGCGGCTACCATGAAGGTGTGCAGCCGCACACCCTTTATGAAGATGATAAACTCGAGTTTTTCAAGCATACCATCAAGTGTTCTTAGCATATAACAAGGTATAACAAGTACATACACATTATAGAGGCTTGAAAAGGGTGATTAAGGTCCAAAACTTAGTGTGTGTTCTTGGTGTTTTTTACTGTTTTTGAAGATTTAACACCAAAAAGGTGTTTTCATGGATCAAATTAAAGGGGAAGGCTAGTTAAGGTCATGTAATAGCAAATCAAGGGATTAATCACTTACTTGTTTGAAGATTGGAGTGAAAAGTTGGATGATACTTGAGAGGATTTCGAGTTCTAGCCTTGAAGAAGTGGGAAAAGTGTTCAAAATGACTAAGTGTGGTATATATAGGTGGGAGTGTGTGGCTGGGATGGGTGTGCGACCACACACACACCTGTGTGTGGCCGTACACTCAAGTATGCAGCTGTACACTCCATATGATGGAGTGTTTGACCCGAATTTGCTTGATATGCATCGAGTTATCCCATTTCTAGGCTCCTACCTTAATTGTACTAGGTTTAGAACACTCAAATAGACCCTAAACACTGCTAATAGGTAGCAAAACGGGTCTAACTTTGATTGAATTGATTTATTATACATGATAGAAATTTCGGGTTATCACATCTCAGGATCGCAGGCCAGCACCAGCTTGATTGTACACACCAGAGAAAGAGTTACGAGGATCCTGGATTATTAATGGAGTCGTGTTTTGTAAATTTACGGTGTTACAAATATATCAAAATGAAAGACTTCAAAATTTGGAGAAGTATTTTAAGAGGACCAATTCGTATCACTACAACACTTGAAGATGAAACAGTTGTTGAGAAACCGATTGAGCATTACACCGATGAAGACTTCGAAAAGATTGAAGAGCAAGAAAGAGCACTGGCTACCCTCACAATGGCACTGTCCCCTGAGATTGCACAAGGATTCAGAGAATACACTTCAGCATAGGCTCTGTGGGAAGCTTCAATTGAAGTATATGAAGGGAATGAGGATATGGAACAAAGCCGTCAAGACATGATGAGACAGAAGTTCAATATGTTTAATCATATTATTGGAGAATCTTTGGAAGTTCAATTGCAACGCTTTATCACACTCACCACTGAAATGAGTTCTGCTGAGGTTTCAGTGCCAAGATCAAAAGTCAACAAGAAGTTGCTTAATTCTCTCCCAAAGACATGTGATGTGAATGTTGTTGTCATTAAGAAAACCAAGAATCTCAATTTACTTAGTTTGGTTGAACTCATGGCCATTATTAAAGCTTGTGATTTGGATGACAAACAAAGAGAGATCAACCATGTTAACTTATATTCTTCTGCCAATCTCGGGATTCAATCAAACAATGCTTTCTCATCCTTTACTATTCCTCAATTTCCACCTTGTTCTACTCCTCAGTCATCTTTTGCTGCTCAATCATCATTTGCTGTTCCCCAATCTTATCACCAAGTTGCTTCATCTTCAAAGACAAGTGCTCCAGTTTCTGCTCAAATTTATGTTTCCAAATAAAATAAAGAAAACCTGGCTCTTGCAACTGGTTTGGCTAAATGTTATAATGCCTTTGTGGCTGGTGAACTGCCCCCTCAATTGTCATTTGCTGATTTAGACCAAATCCATCCAGAAGATGTTGAAGAGATGGACATAACATGGCAAATTGCCATGCCAGTGTTCATAGCTAAACAATTCTCCAAAAGGACAGACAAAAATAACTGGGGAATGAATGCAAAAAAGAAAGTTGGGTTCAACAAAGGCGAACTCCGCTGCTTCAATTTCCATGAACCAGGTCATTTTGCTAGAGAATGTCCCAAGCCTGATAGGAGAGAGAAAAATGAAAGAACAATGGTGACGGTAAATAACAACAAGGAAGCCACCATTAACAATTAGACCGCAAATCTTGCGATGGTGGGTCAATCATTTGACTGGGAGGATCATATTCAAGCTCTGAATATTTTAGGACCTGAAAATGCTCATCTCGCCCAAATCAATGATGTTGCTGAAGGAGAAGCTGAAACAGACCCAGAAGCAGAAATGATGGAACTCCAATTCGCATTCATGTTTCAAACCACATAGGAGCTTGCAAAATCGGAGGTTAGTGAAATTGCTTGTTCCCAATCTTGTATTAAGACTGTTAAGTTTTTGCATGATCAAATTGAGCTGATTAAAAGAGAAAATGAGGATCTAAAATATGAGAGATATACTATTAGAAAAGAAGAAAAACCATTAAAAGAAAAATTAGAGGCCAAAACTAAGGACTTCAGGAAATTGCAAGAAGATTACAACAAAAAGTGTGTAAACTATGATCACATTAAACACAAACTTGCTGTTGTAACTGCAGAACATGACACATTGAAAATTCGTTTTAAAAATGCCGATTTTAATTTTAAGAAGTTCGATGTGTCAAGTGAAAATGTTGCAAAAATAATTGAAGAACAAATGCAGTGGAGAGACCAAAAGCAAGTAGGAATAGGATATGAAAGTGTCCCTCCTCCATTTAGTCAAAACTATATTCCTACTCCTTTGTCCCAGGAAGAAATTCATAGAGAACCATACATGATTTATGGTAAACCAGCTGCTGAACAGCCAACAGGTTCTAGTTCTAGGGTTTTGGACACTAACATTTCTACTTCGAATGCAGATGTGTAAGTAAACCAGGGAAAGCAAGGAGATGAGAAGTTCGAGTCTAATAAATTGGTGTCTAATTTTGGTGTTTCCATTTGTGATGAGTCTGTGTCTAATGTTAAGGTTGATGTTTTCATTGCTGTTTACGGCCATTAGTGTGTCCAAGTTGTACCCGATGTTTTTGTGATATAAACGTGTGCAATGCTTGGTTCAATCTTCTTCTACTCCATTCTTTCACTGTTTGATTGTCAGATTGCTTGATCACTGGTTAAGATCCTTGTTTCTACGACCTTACACAATGCATGCACAAAATTTTCTATTGGCAACACTTTCCGGTTATCGCTAAAAGGCGTTATCATATGTGCTGTCAAACTCCTTGTTCACTAAGGCTACATTTTTTTGTTTGAGATTTTTTATTCCTAGTTTTTAGAGTTATATTAGGAGTCTTATCTAGTCTGTTACATATAGTTTTGGGGAAATATAATAATAGGATGGTGGTGGAGAACCGAAATCCTTATGGATCGTGTAAGGTCACTTTCTGAACTGATATTTCCACCATATGCTTGGGTTATAGGAAATCTAACCTAGAATAATCTAAAATGAAACTTGTGTATCTAGGCATAGAAACACAAGCCAAATTGTCAGACAAATTCTGTGTTTGTTGTAGAAGAAGAAGAGTTGAGAAGGGTTCTCTACGGCTCCAAAGAGGAGCCATATATATGTATGATCGATTAGAGTTAAATTAGTTAGCAAAATTACAAATTTAATGGCTTAATCGTTGGTTCTCAAACCTGACAAGATTTTTTAATCTTCCCATATTCATAAATTAGAATTTGGTTTTTCCGTAATGAAACTAATTCAAATTTTCGAAGACCTTTCGGGGCTCTACCCCTTGGAGCTTGCTACGGGTGTTGCCCCTAAGACCCTGTAAGGGGGCGCGACCCCCTTGACCCCACCAGTTGTCGTATCAGCTTATAATTCAATCTTATATATGCATACACTTCATATTCACCGAACATATAATTTATAGTATAAATAATAAGCCCTATTAGTTCATATGTTAATTTCATTTACCCAAAATGTCTAGTGACACTTAAATCACCAACACATAGCGATGTTATCTTTATTTTATCTCTTTTTCCTGTTTCATATAGAACTGTTAGCCATTGTAAATAAGGGGTGAAATTGGTACGATATCAATATACATATATATATATATATATATATATATATATATATATATATATATATATATATATATATATATATATATAACATGTACCGTACCAACTATAATTAGTATAAAAGATTTGTTACCAATATCGTACCAAGTATAATTGATACCAATATATTTGGCTACCAACAAGTTTGGCTAATACAAAAGGGTAGTGGTATATATCAATTTATTTAATTTTCTATTTTAAGATTTAAAAATAAACAAAACCATTAAGTAATTTTGACGTAAGTAAAGAAATTAGTTGCCTAGTTCTTTTAATTCACAAAAGAATTCTATTAAAGGAACGCGAAATTAAAGTTTTAATTTTGTGTTTTAACGTGGTAATAACTATTGACTTAAATAATGTTCTTAAAACTGTTGACTATTAAATATATTAGTTACCAATGTTTTTAATTCGATTGGTAACATGTTGGCTGGTTTTCCATAATACAATTTTAAAAGTCCTAATTGTAACCCATTTAATTAAAAGAGTTCAAATTATAGTTTTTTTTTTTTTTTTTTTTTTTTTTTTTTTTTTTTTCACTTTGTATGGTTGTGTTCTTATGGTTGTTTTATTGTGCTTTCCCACATTAATTAATAGTTGATTTATTTTATAACATTTCGATCGGTTGAATTTTTCTAACCAGAAACCCGCAACGAAGACAATCCCATAAGACCCGTGTAGAAGAGTGAGAAATTTCTTTTAAGATGCATAAGTTCTTGAAGAACACGATTGCCAAGTAGATTTCTAGAGATGGGATAGAAGACTTGTAGTTTCAGTCTTTCAGAAGGGTTCGCAGCAGCATGCATAGAAGATTACCATGTGCTGGAAAGGACGAGCCTTACGTGGCTTTGCTCATCAAGATATATGCTACTTTTCAGCATATTCAATTGTAAACAAATCTTTAATAGAAACAAATCTAAAATAAAAATAAACAAACGCGTATAGCTCGGATAGAAGACTAATCATTGGAGCAAGCAATTATACGTCGAAGGTATCTTTATCCTCACACATCAAAATTAGCAAAATTATTAAAAAAGTTGGTTCATATATACTTCCTCCGTCATGGGAACAAGTTCCCTATATATTTTTTAATTAACTGAAACTAATTAGTCCGTTTTCCAGCTTACAAGGAGGCTTCCTTGTAAAAGATGGGATTCAAGTTTTGGCAGATCCAACCATAGATTATAAAATAATCATCTCTATATAACTGAAAATGATTACATAAGAGAGTGCCTAATGCTTGACGAAATTCAACTATTTCATTTTACTAAGATAAAACTGAAAAATAAAATCACAAATTAAGAATGTTGCACAAGTGAAAATCTGGTATTCATTTTAAGACACATATACCAAAAGCTCATCATAGACCCTACATTGGTACTCGATTTGCAATTGCCGACTCCATGTCATGTCATGCAAGTCGGTGTGGAGAGCAATTGGAAATGGGCGACATATTACGTACCGACTTTAAGTCATATGAAATGTCGCATAAAATTTCGAGACATAAATTACTCTTATCAGTTTTGTCGTTTCTAGTTATTGGTAATTTGAAGCTGCGTACTTTTAGCGATCTTTGTCTTTTTGCCATAGTATGAAGATATGTAATCTTTGTTTCCGTTGGTTGTTAATTAGATAAGGAGTGACTCTTTCAAAATGAAAGAGTCATGGTTCAAGTCATACTAGAAATAATGTTTAAGATTATATTAGGAATAGGATAATTTATTGTTTCAATACAAAAATTGTTTTAGTTAGTATTCACTATTCAGGGTATTGATATCTCGATGATTATGCAAGCTCATGACATCTTGATTTTCATCATCGCAACAAGTGGTCATACTTTCATTGGTATTTACAGATCGATTTCAGGGTTAGTATAGCGACATGCTATGTGTTCAAAACTGACATTTGTTGGGATGAATTACTAGGTCTCACAAAGCTTCACTTTCCGTATGACCCATGCAATTGTGGATCTAGAATCCCAATGCTCTACCCGTCACAAATATTTCTGCATATGAATTACAATAACAAATAATGTATATATAATCTCTCTTTTACATTACAAAAATCTGTAAAAGATTTCAAGATATACATGTGTTTACCCAAACGTGCATGGGTATTATAGTTAAGTTTACCACCGATTCTACAGGAATTAAAAAAAAAAAAGAAAAAAAATTCGAGAAAAAACTATCATGAAGTTTCCAACAGGTTGGTAAGCTTGACAAATTCATCTTCTTTGCAGGAGATGGTTAGACCTCCCATTGGGTGGTCAAACCCAAATTCTTCCTCCGATTGACGCAAAAAAACTTGAAACATCGGTTGATCCAAGTAAGATATTGGGACAACAAACCGCCTCTTCTGGGTTTCACCAACGTACACTGCAAGATGACCTTTTGGCACATCATTTTGATAACTTGTGTCACGAAGAGAGATCGATCTGCCAAAGCATTTTACATTGGAAACTAAAGAAGGCAATCGAATAAGACCCATGTGTAGAAGATTAATTGGAGGAAAACGAGTGTATATGTAGTTTCTTTTTGAAATCGGATAGGAATGTGGAGCTGTGCTTTAGACGATTTGAAACATATATTTATAGCTTTGTTAATCAACTTCTTTTCCAAGAAAATGCCATATTATAAAAAATACAGTATGTATTCATTTATGAGTTTGAGCAACTGTAGTCGAGGTTTATTTACCCGCACATGAAATTGAAAATTAAATATGTGTCATTTCTCAAAAAGGAATTTGTATTTTATTAAACAATTCCAAATAAAGCTCATATTACTTGGTATGGAGGAATCATTTCATAATATAAAAACGAGATATAATTAATTGTAGTTGGTGATATTTGCAGCAGAGTTTTCAGAAGGTCACATGCCAGGACTACTAAGCCGTAGGCCTAATTTTTAAGATGAATAATTGCCTGGCAATAGATTGGAGTTTGGAGGTGGATGGAATATATATATATATATATATATATATATATATATATATATATATATATATATATATATATATATATATATATATATATATATATATATATATATATATATATATATATATATATATATATATATATATATATATATATATATATATATATTCCATCCACCTCCAAACTCCAATTGTTTGATCAAATACATAAACTAAATTACCACGTTATATTCATATATGAATTTGTTTTCTCGCTTGAATCAGTATATGATTATTAAAATAAAAAAACGAATATGCAAGTCTAAATGTTATTCATATGTGAATAATATATAAAAATTATATATATTTGTGAAAACACATTGTAATATTCATATGTGAATATACTGTGTAATATTCATAGGTGAATATATCATCTAATATTCATAAGTGAATATACTATGTATTATTCAAATGTGATATACCATGTAATACTATGTAATATTCAGATATGAAAATATTATCTAATATTCATAAGTGTATATATCATCTAATATTCACAAGTGAATATACTATATAATATTCACAAGTGAATGAATCGTCTAATATTTAAATATGAATATACTATGTTTAGTATATGCTATATTCATATATGAATGATACTTAAAATGTAAAAAAAAATTAATCATAGTTTTTATTCATAAGTGAATAACGAATGTACTGTAGAAAAAAACTTGATTCATTTTTATTCACATATGAATAACGATAGCTGAAAATATAAAAAAAAAATTATTTTATTTTAAAACTATATCAATATGGATGTCTATTTGTAGAGAATAAAAAATAATGAATTTTGGTATATTTAAAATAAGTTTTCGATAAAATTAGCTTCTTCAAAATTAAGAAAAACGAAAAAAACTATGTTTTTGTATATATTAAGGTAATGATTAGCATAGTTTAAGAAATATGTTTTGTTGGAAAATACATGTCTATTTTTTTTCCATTTCCGCTGGTACGAAGAAAGCTTTTGCGGCAAAAATAAATGAGTGACTGAGAATGATTGCCCCACTCTTAACTTTTTTTTTTCTCAATTGAACTCTCCCCTATATATATATATATATATATATATATATATATATATATATATATATATATATATATATATATATATATATATATATATATATATATATATATATATATATACACACACACTAAATAAACCACTTCACACAGTTTCCATGGTTCTATTCCCATTCATGAATAATGTAAGGTGTTAGAGAATGTTAAGCAAGTCAATTCTAGAAGGATGTTCAAACCGACAGATTAATCTATTAGAAATTAGGATCAATCTTTTGGCGTAAACCTTTCCTCCGATCTTAGATTTTACTACGCTATCTTTGGCGCATAGCTAAGTTAAAACTTATAAGCATATTTCTTTTCTTTTATATATATATATATATATATATATATATATATATATATATATATATATATATATATATATATATATATATATATATATATATATATATATATATATATATATATATATATATATATATCCTCCTAATAAATGAAAATAATTTTGCCACATATCATTCTCTAATGCATTATGCCACATGTCATTTTGTCATAATTTTGAGATATTTATTTTCCATTTGTCATTTATTCTATTTTTTATTTTTCAATATATCATTTATTTAGTTTCTACAAATAAAAGATATCATAATAACTATATTAATTTTAAATTTTAAATTTCAAACTTCAATTTAAATTTTAAATAAATTACAGTTTAAACCTTTGTATTTAACATATTGTTATAACTAACATGTTTATTACACGGTCTGATAACTAAACACATAAATTTAATTTATTTTTTTGCATGTTTTTTTTCTGATAAGTTTTACGTATTTCAAATTTTACGTTTAATTGTTTGTATTTAACATTTTGTTTTAATAAACCCGTATAATATACGGGTTTCACAACTAGTATATATATATATATATATATATATATATATATATATATATATATATATATATATATATATATATATATATATATATTATTTGAGAACCTAATATATAAGCTATTTGGGATAGTTGTTCAGAGTCCGTTGATTTTGAAGGCTCTAGGATAAAAAGTAAGAAATAGACCCTTAATATAAGAAAAATGATTCGTTAAAAATCATATCAAAAGGGATGGTGCTTGAGGTTCGAACCCTGGTCATTTCATGATGGAGCCTACAACATGTAAGTCTTTTAACCGGCTAAGTTCCAAGATAGTAAGTTGAAGTCTTAAGTAAACGTGTGTGTTTATATATATATATATATATATATATATATATATATATATATATATATATATATATATATATATATATATATATATATATATATATATATATATATATATATATATATATATATATATATGAAACGATTTAGTTAAAAGTTAGAAGCAAGGGAGCAGATGAGAATCACACCCTAGGCGTTTGGGAAGAGATATAAAAAGACGCCTCATGGAGCTAGCTGAACTACAAATACTTTGTTATGTTTTTTTTACGTAAAATGAAATATAATATATAATAATGGTATACATTGGCTAAAAACTGAGCCCTATTTTTTCGGGCCATGTGCGGTTGCACACGTTGCACGCCCTTAGGGTCGGGCCTGGTTGTACATTATAAACTTTTACTATCTTTTCCACAAGTTACTAATTACACATTATAATAAACATTTTTTAAAACTTTCTACCCTCGTATAGTCACAAAAAATGAGAAATAAATAATAACCACAACTTTCGCAGATGACCATATGCAAAAATCTTTGTTATCTCTGTTTTTTTTTTTTTGTCAAAACAACATTGTTTTGGCCATTGGATGCGAAATATAGATAGATTTTCATAGATTACACTTGGGAAAATCTAGTTTTTTGTCTAACTTTGAACCTCAGTAACTCTTTCAATACAAACTCCATTTAGGGTGCATTTTTCTTCATTATGTTCAATTTAGTAAGGGCTATCAATGGACATATCATATTTCAACTTTAGGTGACAGGAAGACATAATTTTTTAGGTACAAAATAGGCTCTCTAGTTAAAAATATGAAAAAAGACCCAACTTTAATCTTCATAACTCTTTCATATGAAGTCCGAAGTCTGTTTGGGGTATCATACATTCCTCTAACAAATTGGGAAATGTGGGCTATCACACAATTCCACAAAAGAGGTAGCAAGCCAGACTTTTGCATGTGAGAAATTTCTAATTTTGTACTCACCAAATCAAACAAGTAAGGGATCTCAAGTCATGTGATCTCTCAATTAAACATAATCCTAATATGAATGCATAAAAAGGATGTCTCAAACTATTTCCAAAACATGCTTGTATTTTTGTCAAAAAAATAAATATTTGAGAAAGAGTGGAACATACCAAAAATCCAACCATAAAATTTTTAAAAATCAAAGTATATGATTTACTAAAAAGTTTCATTCATCATCATTAGCAAACCATAAAATTATCTTTTAAGTCACATCAACGTAATCACAACAAAAATGCGGAAGCTGAGTTTTATTTTGAAACCCATAAGTAACATAGAATGGATAAACTAGATGTCATGCTCCTCCGAGAATGTTCAGATATCTCAGTTAAGCCAACTTCTTTCCTTTAAGCCAGAAAGGACCAACAACTAAAAACATGAAATAGAAATTGTAAGCATAATGCTTAGATACATATCATATGCATGTCTCATCATACACATACATCAAATAATGATCACATATAACTGAACATAAAACACATGCCAACACACATAACCCCAGTCAACTAGATTCCATACGAGAGGTCTATCTATAGTCGACCAAATATTGTCTACTTCCCTTTGATAGGTCTATCATGGAAATATTGACCACTTCACTCTGATAGGTTTATAATGGTCATGAATCCTTTTAATCCTACTAGATTCCTTATGAGAGATCTATTTATAGTTAGTTGGCGTATAACACAAAATCCACATAATAAGTAAGTTTATGAAAACTCACTTGAATTGAAAATATATGAAAGCCAGAACTCAAGCTAGTAGCATCATTTCTTCCTCAAATAACTACACAATACATAACCCTAATTTAATAATTAAGGTAAAAACATTTGTCTACACTTCCTTATCAAGTATATGTCAAAATAAAGCTATTTTATGGACAAAAGTCCGTTTTGCTCTTCCAAGACCCAAACCTAACACAGTTGACCAAAAGTCAAACTTGGTAAAAAAGTCAACTGTCCACATCGTCATGCAACCATCACCCTAGGTTCGCGGCGCTAACAGCTAGTCAAAAAATAACCGCGATTAGCTTTAGAAGTCGCGGCGTTATTAGCTTTATATTGCGACATGATTTTGACATTTCAGCAAATTTCAACCCAAGGTCTTAATCTTTTAAGATCCAAGCTTCAAGCCTCCAGATTAAGCAAAAATGAAGTCTTAATGGATAAACTTTCCAACTTCATCCATTTGCATGTCCTTAACCCCATAAATCAAAGTCTAGTTCAAAATAAGACTAAAGAGGTCTTAAACTCATACGTGGATCAAACAACAAGATGAACCTCTCATCTTCTTACCACAAAGAGTCTAGATTCCAGAATCCATAAGAATACAACTTTTAAGACTAGAGTTCTTCAAACTCCAACCAAACAACAACCAAGAGATAAAAACATACATAAAACCAAAGATCTAGACCTAATAACTCACAAATGTTCAAACTTAAAGACTTACAATGGTCCAAAAGGTACTCAAGAGGTTGGATATGGCTTGTTTAATGCTTTCTTGGTTCAAAAATACAATTTTTTCTCCTTCAAAGTGCATCAACAAGCAAAAGAGGCTCAAAAGTTGATTAGAAATGGTAGAGAGACAATATGGAGGCTAGGGTTTGCTCCCAACGACCTATGTGATGTTATTGAGGTTGTAAATGATCTAAAATACAAATATGGTTCCTTTAAATATAGGATTAAAACCTGAAAAAAGTAGGTTTAGCCTGCCCAAGATTCGTGCCGTGAATCCCTAAGGGTCATGTTGTGATTGGCTTGGTCCAGCAAGGCCCAATCCGCTTAATCCCAAAAAGTTTTCATCCCCAAAACTAACCCTTTAAATCACAAGCCTTGAATATTTAGCCCCAAATCTCAATCCTTTAAGGTACAAACCTCATCTTTAAAATCCCGAGGCCTTTACTTGATGAAATAACGGTCTGTTAACCCGAAATAAGAAACATCCCGAAAATGGATGTTACAATTCTCCCCCCACTTAACTGTATTTCACCTTTAAAATCTGTCTTGGCTATACAGTAGAATACATTTCTTAAAAGCAAATCCTTATGCTTTTCCCAAAATTAATCACTAAATTGGCGTAAAAGTAAAGGAGTTCTCGAGACCACATAGAATCTCAGCAATGTCGCCTCTCAAACCAAAATAAGCTGAACCGTCACAACATTCGATAACTACCACTGACGATTCATTCACTCACCTTGAGAAGCCATGGAAATTGGAAATCCCAACACCATAACCTCAAAAATACTCAAACGTTAAACCTCACCAGAATGGGAACCCATTTTTATAAACACTCAGAAATCATACCCTAACATGATCATCCTGACCTTGACCACTTTCCTTGAAGGGTCTATCACGTTCAAGCATACTAATCCTATTCTACCCTTCCTTAGAGGTTATTCGTGGACAACTTAACACATGTTTGAAAACCTGATGAGTTCAACCTATATAAGTCACATACATGTTTGTTTAAGATATTTCTTGACACCATTTAACCATTGGAATATTAAGCTCTTGGTATAACATCGTTGTAACATACCCAAATTAAAAAAGATATTTTTCCATTCAAAATAAGTTAATCAATTAAAACCATTTACATAAAATAATTAAGTGGCATTCATTTGTTTTAGACTCCATAAGGTTAACAGAGTTAAATTGCAAAAAGCAAAAACCAATGTCTTCGATGAGGTTTAGTCCCGTCGAGCTCTTCTCACAAACAACCAGCAACAAATTTAATCCACAAACTGTAAGCATAAAGCTTAGTTAGTTCCCCAGTATACCACATATTCCACTATACGTATAATGCATATAAAAAAGGTTCTCGGCTCTAGCGCCGATCTGCTAACTTTGCTTTCAACATGAATACAACACACATACTAATCATACATATCATCTATTCATACATTTGGCACTATACAATTTGCTAGGGGCTACATCCTGGTATTTCTTAAAATTTTCAGGGGCTACATTCCAGTCTTGCTTACCATTCATGTATATATCTAAACCTGGTCCAATTCTAATATTAATGTGTAACATCCAAAAAATCATTGAAATTTAAAATTTTCAAAAACGACCCATTAACCATAAAGTGTTTACAAAACCATTGTTTCAAAAGTATAATCATAATCAGAGTATCCTAAGACCCAATGTCATAAAAACAGGAAGATGTGCATGATCATGCCTTTGTTTTCCTACAATCCTTTGAAGTACCCAAAACAATAAACTGAAACCGTAATCCAAATCTTAGCGAGTTCCCTCAAAGTACCAACACACAACATAACAAACAAAAGCATGCAAACATGAGCCTTCAGCTAGACTGGACCGCCTCACATGGCTTACATCCTATCTGGACCGCTCTATGGGCCTTTGGCATGACTGGACCGCCTTGCAGGGACTACAGCTTATTCGAACTGCCCCGAGTATCTTGACCTTCAACACAAAGGAGGACCACCTAAACCCAATCACAATATGTCGACATATGTAATAGGTAAACATAAAACACATATCCAACAAACAGAAGTAATAATATAGATCTACAAACCAATCATCTAATTAGGATAATACCATCTTATAAACTAGAAGACATAACCTAGTGGGCCAACATTGGTGCCTTCGACCCACAAGTAGAGTAAGGAGAACACCTCTCACTCTGAACAGTAGATGAATAAATATCTGCTCTGAATATCGGCTCTACTTGTCACCTATTCATCAAATAGCGACCAATCTCAAATACAATTCAAAATGCCCAAAACACCCTTAGATCAAACTTGGTCAATCTAGGCCAAATTCAAAAGTCAAACATGTTCAAGACAACTGAGTACACCAAACGTACTCAGCTTGTATGCTTGGCGTACACGAGTTTGACCAGAAACGTGATGGCTGACTACGAACGCCCATCGTTCGTGACTAAGTCATTTTCCTTCTTATTAAGAGCTTAATCCTCAATCTCTTTTTCCCATATTCCAGATCTAGCCTTAACATACGTTCTTAATCATAAAGTTTCCAACTTTATGGTCTTTCATGGCCATTAAGTGCCCAAACACAAGAACACTAACCACTTAAACCATTAAGACCTTGTAACTCAAGCATGGAAGAAAACTAGCAACCAAGATCACATCTTTATGCTTTTAGATGCTCCAAAATATCTGAAAGGACAAATTATATGGATTAGACTAATCCATACTCATAATACCAAGCTTATAGGACCAAAAGGACACCATTTCATAACTAAATAAGATCTAAACAACTCTTAATCAAGTTAAGAGATTTTTACCTCCAAATGATGCCAAATGATGTTGCTATTCTGGATCTAAAGATTCCCACTCCTCCAAGATGATCTTCTCTACTTCCTCTCTCCTTCAAGGTTACCAAAACAAACAAAAATGCTCAAAAACGCTCTAAAAATGGATTAGGGTTTGCTTAGGGATGAAGGTGGGTTGGAGGCTGATGAAAGAAGGTAGGTTTGGAACTTAAGGATGCTTAAATAGGGTCCAAACCCTAAAATTTTGGGTTTCGAACTCCAGACACTTACACACAACATTCCAAGAGAACACACAACATTCCTAGGAAATGCCCAACGTTCATGCCGAGCTCCAAAAAATTATGAGAATGCCATTTAGGTCCAGTTTAGCAATTAATTCACATCTAAGGTTTAAAATGAAATAAATTCTCATAATTAGGTTTAAAAATGAATATACCTCAATATCGAGATGTTTAAATTCTCCCCCACTTGAACTAGACTTTGTCCTTGAAGTCCGCTGCCATGAACAAGTTAGGGTAATACTCCCGCATCTCTGACTCAGGTTCCTACGTCCATTCAGAACCCTTCTGATGTTTCCACTAAACCTTGACCAAGGTCATACCTTTTTGCGTAAGGCCTTCGTCTTTTGATCTAAAATCTCCATTGGTCTGTCAACATAGTTCAGGCGGTCATCAACCTGAATATCATCCATAGGAACAACTACTGAATCATCATCGACACACTTCCAAAGCTGAGATACATGGAAGGTGTTGTGAATCTGACTGAGTTCCTCAGGAAAATCCAATGTATAAGCTACTCTGCCAACCGTGGCAATCACCCAAAATAGCCCAATATACTGGGGCCCCAACTTGCCCCTCTTCCTGAAGCATATTACATCCTTCCATGGTGATACCTTCAGCAGAACCACGTCCCCGACCTGGAACTCCAACTCGGATCAACGCTTGTTGACATAACTCTTCTGCTGACTCTGAGCTGTTTGAAGTCTCTGCCTAATCTGATGAATGAGCTCTGTCATCTGAAGGGCTACCTCAGTCCTTCTCATAACTATGTGACCAACCTCTCCCCAACAAACTGGGGTACGACACTTCCTACTATAGAGAAGATCAAATGGTGTCTCACCACTACTGGAGTGATAGTTGTTGTTGTGAAACACAACCACATCAACATATCCCACACTCCCTTTAACCATTTCAAGTCAAAACATCTTACTCAAAAAAACTCGAGAGACTATGTGGAAACCCACAACTACCAACAAACAATAATTTGAAATTACTCAATTGAATGACTCTCTTTTTCCCTACAACTGAATACCCAACTTCCAGTGAGACCCAACAATGAAAAATTCTCGAACAACACTCACAACTAACTCTGTAACACCCGTAAAATTCAAGCCAATTTAAAGCATTTTAAAACAATTAAAACCATTAAGTTATTACAATTTGTTTTCAAAATAGTTTAAGCATTAGAGTATCCCTAGAATCAAACATGAAAATATGAGGAGGTGTACGATCACGCCTTTGCCTTCCCACATTCATCAAAAGTACCTGAAACAATAAACGATAAAATGTAAGCTCGAAGGCTTAGTGAGTTACCCCTAAAATACCGATACACATACAGTCCACATAACAACGTCAACAATAGCGTATCATAACAAACTGAACAGAATAGCACATAACGGGTCCACATCCCTACAGACTGTAATACCCACAAGCCCACAATACAAGTCTCCCTTAGCCCGTAACTGGAATGCTCCCGAGCCCACAGTACGAGTCTGGAACGCCTAAAGGGTCCTCAGCTCGTATCTGGAATGCTCCCGAGTCCTCAGTATGAGTCTGGAATGCCTATCGGGCCCTCAGCTCATATCTGGAATACTCTTGAGTCCTCAGTATGAGTCTGGAATGCCTACCGGGCCCTCAGCTCATATCTGGAATACTTTAGGGTTTGTTGGCTACCGCACGGAGCGGTACAACCTCAACCCATCCCACGTAACATGTCGACATATAACAGATAAGTGCATATACAGGTAATCAATTAGTATCATAGGTAGTCCTACCGACCTACAAAACTGGGATAACAACTGGCATACATTACTAACTCAAAACTCAACATATTAGTAACTACTAAGATATCGAATCCAATGGGCCGGCCTTGGTGCCTTAGACCCCTTAGTATAGTGAGGATAACTCACCTGGCACTGCTGAAGTCCCGTAGATATAACTCCAGCTGTTGGTTGACAGATTCCCGAATTGTCAACTATCAAACAACACCAATTAATTGTTGGATATAGTGTCTAAGTACATAACTTTATTTGGTATGTACTTGACCCGACCCGGCATGGTCCATTTGGGTTGCATGGCATTGCAATACTTGGATAGACTAAATGAGAGAATAAGGCACTTATGATTATTAATATATTATAAGTTCTAATATATTAATAATAGTACTATTTAATTAGTATTGATCAAGTATTAGTCTAGTATTAATTTGGTGATCAAGTTGACACTAATTAAACATATAGGGTTGATTATGACAATCATCAATTCTTTTATGGTGGATTAATGATCCATGGTTTATGGGTTATGGATGTAACCATTTGGAGCTCCATGGATAGGCCATGGGAGTTACAAACCCATGGGTCATGAGAAATGAAGAGTCATGACAATTATGGGTCTTCTTAATGAAACCCTAATTGTGACACCACTATAAAAGGGACCCTTTGGCTAGCAAAATTGGTACTAGTGTTACTAGAGAGGGCATAACCGATTTTTGAGTGTAAGAAATATTCTCTCAAGTTATTCCAAGTTTTGTGGTGTTATGTGAAGCATTTAAGGCACAACATTTGGGGTGCTAGGCTCATAAAGTCTTGAAGGAATCCAAGCAACAACAAGGTATGTATTTCTACTAGTTTTTATATTTTATTTATTCCCCATGCCATGCTAGTTAGGAAATAACCTTGAAAAAGAAATTTGCATGTATATAGAGAAAACATAGATTCAAGGTTATTAGGGTTGCATGTACACTTAGGAAGTGTTAGAATGCTTAAAACCCATCAGTGGTATCAGAGCCTAGGATTGTTTTCAGTATACTTGATGCAAAACTGCTTGAAAATTGAAAAATCTGCTCACTGACGACTGGACTCGCCGAGTTCGTGGGGAGGACTCGCCGAGTCCATGAACAAATTCATCCTACTCGTCTAGTAGGATCATGCACTCGACGAGTAGGAGCGTGCTGGGTAGCTTTTCGTGTTTTGTTGCTAGAAATGGATTAAAATCATTATCCCAATATGTTTTGGACTTGTAAAATCTATTTTTCAAAATGATAATGATTATGTTAACCCATTTTTGCATGACTTTTATCAATTTTCAAGTATTGTATATGTTAATATGATTCTTGAAATTGTTGGACATGAATTTGTGTTCTTATGAGTTTTTTAGAAGATCATAGGAATTATGTGTAACCTCCATGTGTGTTTATTTCATGATATTAATGACAATGATGGTGTTCATAACTTGTCCTCAAGTTATGGATAACCAAAAGTCACTTCTTTAAATTGTGATTAAAGAACTAAAGAGGTTTCATAAAATGAAGAGTCTTCATTTTTATGAACCATTAAAACTCATAAGTTACAAATTGAAGAGACTTGGAATAGTTTCAATTCTTTCCCTCAAGTTTTGGAATTTGAAAAGTCTTACACTTTAATACTTTAATTCCAAATTAAACCTTAGATTTTTAAAAAGTTCAAAAATCAACACTTATACTATTATTATAATTTTATTATATAGATATGTATAAGAATATGTCATTCTTACCGTTAGTAGGCCTCATTCACGAAGCTGGTTTATAAGGGGGGTATAAGGTTGTTGCCTATAAAATGGTGACTTAATGGGTGTCCACTCTCACCCACCGCTTCCTTGATTGGTGGAGGGTCATTAGCCGAATGGGTTGGATATGACTTTAAATACTCATTAAAAGTATAATGAATTATATAGTAACTATACATTATAAATTCCCAATTTTAGTTACTTTAGGAAAATGTGAAATTGGTGCTAGACCATAAAATTACACTTTGTACCTTACCAAGTCGTTAGTGGAGCATGTGTGGTTAACCGACACACTAACATGGACTAGTAAGAGTGGCAAAGGGTAACTCGACTTTATTATAGATCGGTGGAGCGTGTGTGGTTAACCGACACATCGATTAGGTAATACCGTTGAGGGTACCAAGTCAATTTGTATGTTTATTCACACCTTGTTTGTGATCCTCGGCATCCCAGTCACAAACTTGAGAGGGCACAATCGAGATACTAACATGCCATTGAAAGTTCAATGTATCTCAAAAAATCTAGGAGTTTCAAATCCAATTAAAACTTAATTATATTTCGTTTTTCATGGTGGAAATTGATAAATCGTCATTTACCTACATTTAACTATTTTATAATTTGGATTACGGCATCCCTCTTCCAGTTATAAATAGGTTATTGGGTCCTAGCCTTAATATTTCATATTGGGTGTTATATTAAGGACTTTAAATCAACTAACTTGAATTTCTCCCATTATAGATGTCTAGTTTAGACAGTTATGGTCTTACCAATTCTTTAGGAAGAAGCTTCCTCATGAAGATGATATCCCAAATGGCAACCAAGGTGAAAGATCAATCCTTTTGTTGTGCATTGGTGGGACTGAAAATCATACTTCACTTCCTTCACCTACTCCAATAAATCTACCTATCCCACAAGTTTCAAGTCATGATAAGTTCTAAGTCACTCAATCCCTATTGGCAAAAATAAAGTCTATATGTGCTTAGGTCTTGGAGATTAAGTCACATATTGACAAGCCGGGAGAGTCGGGTGTTGAAGTCTCAAGGTAGCTGGCTGTTGTCTTGGTCACTCCCTGATGACAGATCACGACATGACCCTTAATGATCTTACCTATTTGCTTGATGATGCTAAATCAGCAATGATTTGGAA
Organism: Lactuca sativa; assembly: GCF_002870075.4. NCBI lineage: Eukaryota > Viridiplantae > Streptophyta > Magnoliopsida > Asterales > Asteraceae > Lactuca > Lactuca sativa. The sequence goes on from NC_056630.2 coordinate 210,287,777, forward strand.
CATTGGTAAAGCAAAATTTGATTGGAAGATCAACTTCCCAAACTTCCATGGACATTGACAATGGTAACATTGGAAGTCCAGAAAACCTTTCTCTTCCCAATTGAAAGGGATTGGCCATAGTCAACTCGGTTGACCAAATGGTTAAGAGAAAGGTAAGTATGTGATAGTCCTGTGTACCGTTTCCAAAGAGTCCATATGTTTCTGTTGCCAAAGGAAGGGCATTGGTTGCGAAGCTGCCAAATTTACCTAAAAGTCCATAGGGATAGTAAAGTAAAATGTTTGACTCTACTTCAGGTAAAGTCCATTATCTAACTCTATTAAGTTTCTATTATGAGATTCTTATTGCATGATGTGACTGGGTTACATGTTGATGTTTTAAGAATCAAAGAAAAATGAAGAAACTTAAAGGAAGTATATGCTGATTCTGATCGTGAAGATGGATTTCGATCGCATGGTTCAGTGATTAGAATTTTGAGTTATTGCTTAAGAGTTATGATATATTGCTTAGGAATAGATAACAACAAGTTTTCCATATGGATTGTAAGGATAAGTTTTCCGCAAAGTTTTAAAAATAAAAGAAAATGGTTTTGATTTTATTTATTTTAAGTATCCTTACAATGGCTTTTGTGAAAAAGGTTGTTGCTTATATGTTTCCATTGATAAGCAATATGGGTAAATGGATTTGATTCTTTCATTAGTGGTAGTGTCATAATTTACCAAATAAGGAAAGACTCTCATCACCTAAGTTTCAGTTGGATAGAAACTTGGAATCATGCAACTTGTATTGTATGATGAATGAGAAGTTTTCATCTTTGGAAAATTAAGATTAATTCCTTGTTCACATGTACATGTGAGTCAAGTGAAGGACTAAAAGATTGGGTACACTTGGTTGTGTGCTGGTCATGTCCACCACAAAGGTTGATAAGATTATTCATTATGATTTACTAAAGTTTAGTAAATATGGTTATACTTACAAGTTTAAGTATAATTCTGGATCATTGAAGAGTTTCAATAATAGACAAAATGAGTAAGAAGAATAAAATATGGCAGAAAGATAAAAGTTTCTCCAATCTGAAGAGATGGGAGAGTACTTGAGTATTTTGTTTTATAATTATCTTAGTGAGTATGAAACCATATCACAATTGATCCTCTAAGGATACCTTAGTTCTGGATAAGGAGAGGAATCATAAGTTGATGAAATGGTTAAATCAATAGATAAACCGTACATCAAAATCAAATCTTAGAGTCATACTCCAAGATTGAGCCATTGAGTGACATAATCTTTAGAAAGTTTATAACACTTATCAAATGTAGAGTAAGATGTGTCCTACTCTTGTACATTTGAGATTGATTAATTGTGATGTTTTGGATAAAACAAAGACCAACTAAGTCCAATTATGGGAAGTGTTTAACTTGATAAGAATCCGCACTAGCTCTTGAATATTTCTTTTTTCAAGGAATGGTTCTTGACAAAGAGAATCATATATGTCAAGAGGTCAGTGGGAGTCTTAAAAAGATCTTAAGATAGGTTTAAGAACTAATCAAGAGATTTGTTAATCACTAGCCCACGACTTGAGGTTTGTAACTTATCGTGTTGACATATTCTGTGCTCATCCCAGTTAAGGTTGGCTTTGCATTGGAGTTCTGAGAGTTCTCGACTGTTTGCATAACAACCTAGAAGCAATGGTAGGCCCTTGTGCTGCCGGGTGGCAAGAAATTAAGATTGCACAAGTTCAGTCCATATGAATTTGGAAGTGTCACTAACCTAGTCTTGTGATTATGGTTTTGACAAAATTCACATGGAAAAGAACACATACACCATCAAATCTAAGTGTCATAAGGTTTCTCTTTGATTCATGAAAATGATGGTGAGGAAACGCTTTCACTAAGAAGGTTTTAAGTAGATAGCGATTGTGATATTTGCATTCTCATATAGTTAGTGGAGCGTGTGTGGTTAACCGGCACACTAACTAGTGAGAATTGCAAAAGGTCTAGACAAACATGTGAGCTATCTAAGGAAAGGTGTATGTTTTGTGATAAAGTCTTATCAAAGAAATATAGTATCAAAAATATGAACTTTGGTAAGAAAGTCAATAAAGTATTGATTTCTAGAAGTCTAATTGATTTCTGAGTACATGTCAAAGCTAGTGGGAGCATAAAGTGTTATGCTGGTAATCATTATGCTAGTGGGAGCATGGTGATTATGTTAAGTATTGCAAGTTAGCAATGTTAATTATAGAAAACAAAAGTTTCAATTTGCTTTGAAAAGTTGTTTGCTATAATTAAGGGAGAGGATTTTATACTTCATTCCAATTCTACCAGCTTTGATTGAGTTTTATCAACTTTAGTCAAGGATATATATGAATGTTATGTTGGAATTGTTCAACATAAGGAATTTCTATATATGTTGCGTTCTCAAAATTCAATTATGATTACGACATACCTCTTCATAGTTCGAATTGTGAGAACATGGCAAATAAAAAAAATTTATAGCATGAATCGTGTCCCATACGCTTCGGATATAGGATCGATTGCATGTACTATAATATTCATCCATTCTAAATTTTCCTAATGGTTAGGGCATTAAGAAGGGAAAAGGGATTAGAACTGGATATGACTAAAATGATTAAGCAATTGTCGAGGACAGTTTGAGGTTTACCAAAGATTGGTTACTCATGGACAATTGGAAGTATAGAGTTAGGACCATATTGACATATTTTGAAAAGAGGCAACTCTCGTTCAAAAGTGATGGTAAAAATGGGAATATGGAATTGTTTCCATAGGTGGAAGTTACTCTTTGAATCTGTGTAAGATTAAAGAACTTAATGCAAAGAAGGATGTTCAAAGGAATGTACTTTGAATTTGAAACTTCATTTCCATGGAATTGTTTTCCATTGGAATACTTTGTAATGTCTGTTGCCAAGTCTTTCTGACTTCTGTGCATAGTCATTACAAGGGGATCATTGCATATAAGTTTAGCATCTAACAGATTACAGTAAATTGCAAGAGTTTAGTATTCTTGCATTTACAACAAGGATTGGAATTGTGAAATTAGCATCATTGGAATATTGTCAATTGATTTATTTCACAAAGAGAGGACCATATGTAAACATAGTATGCATACTTGGAGTATGGCATAATTGTTGTTTGGAAAAACATAGTGTGCATGCTTGGACCATGGCATGACTACTGTTTTAATTCAAGTATTAAGTTGATAAATCGAAACATAAATAATGAGTAATCAATATGGTGCTTAGATAAAAGTTGTTTTATTTACACCCAAGTGTTGGGGCCATATAGGATTAAGTATTATTCTTGTGTTTCACTTTGCATGTTTTGACTTCCAGAATAACTAGGTCATTCTTCCTGAATGACTAAGTTATTCAAACCATCCACAGTTAGTCATATGTTGGAAGTAGATATGAATCAATACTGTCGTGAATTTGGCTTGTATGACTTGTATAAATTGCTTTAGACAATGCAATGGTTGCTACAACATTCATGAGTACTCATAAGGGCTGAGTATTGGATTCAACCCACGCTCACTTGCATCACTTCATGGAATTTATCTCGAGTGATCATGAGACGGTAATATCATATAAATCTTCAAACCTAGAGATATGAGTTGTTGACTATGAGATGGTTATTCATTGATTGTACGAAAACGCATTGGTAACTCGATGTTATAAAGCGTGCCTTTGTGAATAATTCAACAAGTAGTTAGTACTAGCATATCAGTCGAAGTTTATCTGTTCCTTCTAGAAATAGAAGCGATATTTTGGCCCCTCGATGATTTGGTTTTGACCTATGTACCGGGCCCGGTCAGAACCTAATTGATGTGTTCAATTTAGTTCTATGTCAAAACAAATCAGAGATCGAGAAACAAATGCTGGACAATATGTAAGACCATGTTCCATGTGTTTGTCCAACTGATATCATGAGAACAGAGGATTATATGATCACTTATCTTAAATGGCGTATCATCATCATCTCAGTTCCGAGAGACTTTGAAAGAGCTACGATTGCTAGTTGGATTTTGAAGTCATATTTGCAAATATAGTTGTTAGACTTATCCAAGTGGGAGACTGTTGGATATAATGTCTAAGTGCATAACTTGATTTGGTATGTACTTGACCCGACCCGACATGGTCCATTTGGGTTACATGGCATTGCAATACTTGGATAAACTAAATGAGAGAATAAGGCACTTATGCTTATTAATATATTATAAGCTCTAATATATTAATAATAGTATTATTTAATTAGTATTGATCAAGTATTAATCTAGTATTAATTTGGTGATCAAGTTGACACTAATTAAATATATAGGGTTGATTATGACAATCATCAATTCTTTTATGGTGGATTAATGATCCATGGTTTATGGGTTATGGATGTAACCATTTGGAGCTCCATGGATAGGCCATGGGAGTTATAAACTCATGGGTCATGAGAAATGAAGAGTCATGACAATTATGGGTCTTCTTAATGAAACCCTAATTGTGACACTACTATAAAAGGGACCCTTTGGCTAGCAAAATCGGTACTAGTGTTACTAGAGAGGGCATAACCGATTTTTGAGTGTAAAAAATATTCTCTCAAGTTATTCCAAGTTTTGTGGTGTTGTGTGAAGCATTTGAGACACAACATTTGCGGTGCTAGGCTCATAAAGTCTTGAAGGAATCCAAGCAACAACAAGATATGTATTTCTACTAGTTTTTATATTTTATTTATTCCCCATGCCATGCTAGTTAGGAAATAACCTTGGAAAAGAAATTTGCATGTATATAGAGAAAACATAGATTCAAGGTTATTAGGGTTTCATGTACACTTAGGAAGTGTTAGAATGCTCAAAACCCATCATTAATAATTGGGTTCCAAGCTCAAAGTCCAACTCACACATTAGAGGCTCAATAGTCAAGTAATGGACCAAAGCCCAACATATGGCCTAATTTTCCAAATTGGGCCTACACCCTCATATGGGCCTTACCCTAAGCCCATCAACATATTCTAATCCATATGATTATTGTTGGATGGCCCATTAATAATCCAATTAATAAAGCCCAAAGGAAAGGCCCGACACAAAACCCAAGCGAAATTAGGGGTTTCACATAAAATGACAATTAGGGTTAAGTGTTTCCTACTTAACCTATTAAGGACTTAATCCTCTAAGGACTTAATCCATTAAGTCCAATATCGCTTAGATTAATATTTGTCAATGATTATTATTTAATATCTCAAGTTATTAAGTAATTCTCGTGTGTGTGACCCGATTAATTCTTAAAGTTAGGGTTTCATTGGCATTAGGGTTTTTTTTTTCCAATCCAATATTAGCCCATTTATCAATTTGTTGGCCTTTTATGTAAATTAGGGATTTATTGGGCTTATTAGGCCCACTGGAATATCATTAAGCCCATTAGGGTTTTCACTAAGCCCATTAGGATATATTGGGCCCATTAGGGTTTCAAGCACCCCAAACGAGTTAACACAATTCGACAAGGCACACCGCCACTCGACTCGGCGGTCGGTGGCGGCAGCCACCACCTCACGGTGGTGGTTTTCAATTTCTTTTATTATCTCAATTCCTAATTACATCTTACAATAAAATTATCAATTAACACACACACTCACTAAGCTAATCACACACACATAACCACCTAATGGTGGCCGACGGTGGTGCATGGAGGCAGCCACCACCTCATGTTGGTGGTAGTGGCGGCTTTTACGATTTCTGGCCAATCACTAAGCATCCAACTTCAAAACGCACTGATCCAGGGATTTACTCACACAGCCACCACCTCACGGTGGCCTGTGGTGACGGAAAACAGTTTCAAGGCAACAATCACCATGGTCGGCGGCCATCGTGGGTTTTCTTCTTGATCTCCGGGTAGCCTACCACGCCCACCTAACAACATAATCATCAACAGCTTCGAACTCTAGATTGAACAACCACCACCTGGTGCCGTGCAGCGGATGGAGGTCGGCAACGAAAGGGAACAACTGCTAGGGCGATGGTGGCGCGAGATAGTGGTAAACAACGACTTTCCACAATGGTAGTGACTCCACAACAACTTTCACTGGCAGAAGGTAGCGATGACGGTTGGAGTAGCACCGACGAAGAGCGTCGCATGCTAGAAGATGACGATGACGGCGTATGAGGAAGATGAAAGGGCTGCGGCGACGTAACTACTCGGGAAACGATGTCGGCGATCCACAAAGTCATCATTCGACGGCCTAGCTTTCTTTTTGGCGTAGACGGGTTGGCTCCGACGTCATGAGTGGTGGTGGCGGCGTCCGAGAGCAATGTAGGGGGCTGGCAGCTGGAGAAGTCTCCTCATGTTTAGGGTTAGGATTGATGAGAATTATTATCGAGAATTAAGATGCAAAACAATAGATTTGAATCATGAATGATAAAGAACACACGAAGTAAATATTAATCAGATCTCGTTTTATTAAGACTGATTACAAGTTAAGCTGAAGAGAGTTTTTGTGTTTCGATCTATTGTCACTCTACTTCAAGCCTAAGTCCCTATTTATAGGGAACTTACAAAAAGTATACTAAGTCTTATACTATGAAACTTCGCATGCTACACTTCGCATATAAAATAGACTTAGTAAAATAACATACAAAATGCGAATCATTACAAAACACACTATTCGACTTTTACAACTAACATCGACATTCTCCCCCTTTGTAAACAGTCGATACAATTCAACTTAAAATCTTTTGAATTGCAGAGTGAATCGTTCTTCGCACTTCTCCATACCAGGAGATCACCTTCTTCAAGTCCTTCTTGTCACCTTCGTTATTTTTCTTGCAATTATTCATACGTACAATGAAGTGCGTATATTGCGAAGAATTGTATCTTTCAATCTCTGAAGCTTTGAACAAGAACTTCTTCGGTTTGCCTTTAGTGTCTCTTCCCGAAAACACCATGCCGAATGGTTTAAGGCATATCTCACCCACAACATACTTCGACAAAGCTGATTGTGTCAAAGTATCTTCCCATGGAACTTTCATTTCTCTTCCAAGCACATTTGCTAACTCCTCATCAGTAAGTGCAAGACAATCGAAGTAGTTGTCGATATAAGTCTTCACATGTGCGAATCCGACTTTAAAAACATCTGTCTTTGAGCCTTTGAGTTTGTTCTCTTCCATGTGCTTCAGAATAAGAGCTACTTGAATGAGATCGTTGCAGTTCATCAATGGAAAGTCAGCAATAGTGAAGTCGTATTGTTTGTTGTCTGCCCTGATGACAAAATATCGAAAATTTTGAAGCATGTCTTCAAACAAAACATCCTTCTTTATCGTGAGCACCTTCTTGATCTTCATCAGGGACCAGACTTCATCAGGATTCTTCCCAAGAACAGCATGAAATCTGATTTTCATGTGAGTGTAGTCATCCAGATTATCGAATTTCTCACTGATCTTGTATTGAGCCGTAATGAACAACATTTCATTAATAGGGAAGTCCAGCTGATAGTGATCTGAGTTCGCAATGTCGTAACTTCTTTTGGGCTTCTTCTCGAACTCATACATCTCCCTTCCTACAACTTTAGACTCTATCGTTTCGTAAGAGTAAAGTTTCGCAGGATAATATTTGTTTATTGAGGGAGGATCACTTGCTCGTTGTCTCATTATGCTCTGGACTTGTCTCATTCTTTCAAGTTCAGCCTCAGCATCAGCTTTTATCTCCTCCTTCGAATTCTCAATCAGGATGCCCTTTCCTTTTCCTGTTACATCGTTCTGAGGTTGAGAACTCGAGCCTCCTTCGTTTCCTCCAATAACAATTCCCTTTGAAATTGTTTTTGTAGTTATTGTTGTTGAAGAAATCGGTTTAGTAGGAATTGGAAGAGTTGCAACCAGTTGAGTCGAGATGACTTTTCCCACTGTTTTGGCTTCAGCTTCTTTGCTTCGACTTTTCTCCCCCCCTTGCGCCCCTGTGAAAACAGGTGGAGCACCCTTCGGAAGTAAAGAAGTAAAGTTAGAAAGCGGAGCAAGAGCCTTCTGAATAGCTTGTTCTAAAGTGTTAATCTTTAGAGACAAGAATTCGGGAGTAATGATTTGCGAAGTTGTGGATTGCGAAACTGCTGATTTGAGCTCCGTAACCAATTTGATCTGGTGATCAAACTTCTCCAAGGTAGCAGCTTTGTGATCATCAACAACAGGAATGTTGTTGAGTTTGTGAAGTTGAGATGAAATTTCCACAACTTGCTTGTGAAGATCTTCTTGTCTGGTATTCACTGCTTGAAGATCCTTCTCAAGGTCAGACTTCAACTCCTGAATTTTGAAGTTGACGTCCTCACGAACTTTCTTGACGTCTTGGATAAAAAGAAGATGTCTTTCTTTTGTAGCAGCTTTAAGATCTTTAACTGCAGTCGTGAAATTATTCCCTTGTGCTTGCACTCTGAGTTCATTATTTTTGTCGGACTGGTCGACTTTCTCCATTATCCTTTTCTCAGCTCCTTTGATCATCACATCCACCTCCATTGCTGAAATTGAAGACATTCTCCCAGAATTGGCTTGCGATTGGATAATAGCCTTCAATTTTTGATTCAGTATCTTGAACTGTTTTCCTGTCATCAACATATGATCAGGAATGTCTTCTTCATCGGAATCAAACGAAATGTCATCAAGAACTCCTCCAAAAGCACCTCCTTCGATTTCTGGATCCGACATTTGTTGCGAAGGTGGAGGATTCTCAAGTGATTGAGATGGAAAAAGGGTGGTGAATGGGTTCTGAAGGGCATGATCGAATATGGATGAAGTGGTGATAGGTAAAGATATTGGTAGTGTGGATGCTACACTCGGGATAGGTGCCCCCGTATCAGATACATTGACAACCATATCCGAAATAGGTACCTCCTTAGTAACTGACTTGGTAAGAACTATTTCGAGTGGTTGGGTTTGAGAAATAGTGGTGGAAATATGCGAAGTTTGAGAGATAGGTAAAGAAACTGTTACCATGGTTGTGACTGGTGGTGTTTCTGGGACAATTTCTTCGTCGGATGATTCGTTGCGAATCACCATCTTCCTCTTCTTGCCCAGTGTTCGTTGCATGTTTTTCGCAACGTCTTCTGCCCTTTGTCGTTTCTTTCCAGGAGATACTGGTGCAGGAATACTGCGAATAGTAACCCCCTTACTACTCACCTCTGCCTTGCGAATCTGTTTTAACACTCCATACTTGGAAGGTAAAACATCTTTCTTCACTACTTCATCTTGCACGGTTGGTGAAGATGAACCCTTCGCAGGTTTCTTGCTCCCCTTCTTCTTCTTCGACGGAGTAGCAACTTCAGGTAAAACACCTGACTGATCAGCTGTATCAATGTTTCGCAAATATCTCACCAACACTTTGTGAGTGGGAGATACTTTGCGAAGCATCGCATCCGGAATGCGAGCTACCCGGGTAAATATGGCTTCGTCATCTTCTACCACTTTAGGAAATTGGTAAAGCGAAAACTCAGCAACTTCGACATCTGATACGATTGGAATTGCTTCTTTCTCGTATACTTTCTCCGAGATTAGACTCCAGTACCTGGCACAAGATATCCCCTTCTCCGAATTCGTGTTTTCCAGACTTTTAACGAATTCCTTCCAAAGCTGAGTCGCGTAGTCGACATTGATGTCATAGTAAATACCCATTACCATGGCATACACTTCGACTCTTCCTCTGTCTAAGCCGACTGATCTTCCTGTAAGACACCTTAGGAAAATTCCAAATAGAAAATTCCAGATACATGGTAATCCCGACTTCCGGAAATCACTAATCTTCTCCAACTCTGGTTGATGTCCCATCTCATTGAACATGTGGATGATCTGGGAGTTTACAGGTTTAACAAAGGGTGGGTTGTTGGGAATCTGCAAGAACTCCACGAACAAGTTCTTGGATAATTTGACCCTCTTTTTGTTGACGAGATTGAAGGTAATCACATCCGCTGTGTGATTGTAGGAAGCCGTGGATGCAGCACGTGATAACCAGATCATCGGAACTGGGAATGACCGGAACATGGCGATTGACAATGGTGATCGTTTCAAAGCTACGATGAGCATCTTCAATTCTTCAGGATAAGTGGATACATTGGGATCAACTTGATAGTTTGTGCTTTGAATCTTCATGAGGGATTGAGAAAGGACCTCATCAGTGTTTGAGTTTGTGGCTGCCATTGTTACAGTTTGAAAGAAATTGGAAGTTTAGGATCAAGATGAAAGCTTGGAAGGTTTGTGAGAATTCTTGTTTGCGTAACCGTACACAGTGTTCTTCATGCCCCTTTTATAGGTTACTCAAAATTTGATTTGAAATTAAAGAGGGATGCATTTAATGTTATCCGATGTGGCACCTTGAATCTCGGATCATTGCTGTAAAAGATTACTAGGCAGCAAAAAGTAACTGTCACATCTCCTCGAAAACCAGATAGAATACCAACCATTTTTAGTAGACAGCCTGTCAAGTAACCGTTATAGAATCCGAACCGGTAAAACCCTTCGCATGGAAGCAAAGCTCTTTCACTTTTGGGATTTAAAGCGAAGTCATATGCCAGACTTGCGAAATCATCAGTTTGAGTTGGTTTTACTCAGAACCTCAAGGATTTCGTGTGTGCATAGTGTCAATGAAATAAGATAAGAATCAAGAAATTTTTGGAATGTGGTGATGTCAAAAAGTTAATTTGACATGAATGCAGTAAAACCCCAGGCAAAGGTTGCTTCGTTAATTATCAAGAAAGATAATCAACAGCTTGTGTAGTTTCCCGTGAATTACAGTCGAATACTTGTAAAGAAGTTTTGAAGGGCTTCTTTTAAAAGTCATTTTGGGTTGGTTTGAAATTTCATTACATATCAGCCTTAACATAAGGTGAGAAATTGTAAATGAAATTACTTGTTTGACCAGTGTAGTCAGTGACAAGTTGGCTTGTGAAATTATTTATCATGACAAGAATTTGCGAATGAAACTTACACTGAAATCATATTCAAGAGAAAATTTGTTTTGGATCTTGTTGGGTAACAAATATTCTTGGTTGTAAATATTTGATCAAGACCACGCATGCGAATTGAATATGATTTGAAGTTTCGAAATTTTTGATACTAAAACAAAGGTTTCGTAAAAATCTGGAACAAAGTTCCCCGTCAATTCCTTAAAGGTATATGATTTTTGGGTTTCACTTTCATCACGGACTCATGATGTTAGATCTTTAACACAGAGTTGTGATTTGTCTAGGTTTTGATTGGTTTGATCAAAAACCTCAAGGACAAATCTTTTTCAAATTTTTTTTTGGAATTTTAGAACAGTTTGGGTTAAAAAGATTGTTTAAGAATTGAATTGTACCTCTGTTATGATGTGGACAAAACAGAAAACTCTTAACTCATTTGAGAAGAGTAAGGTAGCTCTTGTTGATTTATGCGAATACAAGCCTTGCTGGCTAGAAATGTTCATGAGATAATTTCATCAAGGCTTTCATTTTTCACACATAGAATCATTCGAGGCTTGAGGTCTACATACAACAGCATGCTTCTAGGGACATCCTAACTAGTGTGTAAAAGAAATTTAATACCTTCCCATAGAAACACAAATGTTTGACCTCTTCGCATTGTAGCCCTGTATTAAATTCTCAACACACAGTTTAAAGAAAGAAGAAAACAAATATTTTTGTGATTTTGGAAATTTTCAAAAACGAAAGAACAAAACAAATAAAATCTTTTTGTATTTTTGATTTTTCAAATTTAAAGAAAAAATAAAATATTTTTGGATTTTTAATTTTTCAAAAAAATATAATCTTTTTGGATTTTCGATTTTTCATAACTAAAACAGTATGCGTAAACCTTACCATAGTGATTATGAGCCAGATGCGAAAAACTGTGGTTGCGAAGTCATGCGAAGCCTTCTGAATGAACAATAACCTCTGAATGATTTCGACTCTTGGCTACTGAACAAAGCTTTTAATCTTGTGTTGACAAAATTGAATTCGCATTAATCATCCCCAAACCTGCTAAAATTCGAACAAATGATTTTTCATCAAGAGGTTTTGTAAAAATATCAGCAAGTTGTTCAGTTGTTTTGACAAAATGAATTTCAATATTCCCATCTTCCACATGATCTTTAATAAAATGATATCGAAGAGCAATGTGTTTTGTCTTCGAATGTTGTACTGGATTGTGACAAATGCGAATTGCACTTTGCGAATCACAATACAAGGGAATCTTTTTCATGTTTATTGCATAATCACGAAGTTGACTCTGAATCCAGATAATTTGCGAAGTACAAGTAGCCGCAGATATGTATTCTGCCTCAGCGGTTGATATAGCCACACAAGTCTGTTTCTTTGATTGCCAGCTCACTAACTTTCCATCCAAAAGTTGACATCCACCAATCGTACTTTTTCTGTCCAAAGTACATCCTCCTAGATCCGAGTCTGAAAAAGCTTGAATGAAGAATCCTGTTTTCGCAGGATACCATAGTCCTAAAGAAACAGTTCCCTTGAGGTATCGAAAAATATTTTTCACTGCAGTCAAATGAGGCTCTCTTTGATTAGCTTGAAATCTAGCACAACAACAAACCGAAAACATAATATTAGGTCTACTTGCAGTTAAGTACAATAAAGACCCTATCATGCTACGATACAGTGTTAGATCAACAGCAGGAGCATCTAACGAAGGAGTTAGTCTTGTTCCTACTGCCATAGGTACTCTGAGCTTTGTGCTATTTATCATTCCAAACTTTTCATGCAAGTTCTTCGTATATTTTTCTTGATTGATTAAGATTCCTTCTCTGTTCTGCCTTATATTTAAACCAAGAAAATTATTAATTTTTCCTATCATGCTCATTTCAAACTGACTTTTCATTAAATTTTCAAATTCAATTGACAATGCTGGATCAGTTGAACCAAAGATAATATCATCAACATAAATTTGAACAAGCATTAGATGACACCCATCTTTCTTGCGAAATAATGTGGGGTCAACTGATCCTTGTTTAAATTTAGATTGTTTCAAGAAATTTGTAAGTGTTGCGTACCAGGCCCGTGGTGCTTGTTTTAACCCATATACAACTTTGTCAAGGACATACACATGATCAGGATACTCACTGTTTACAAACCCTGGTGGTTGTTCAACATACACTGTTTCTTCGAGTTTTCCATTTAAGAATGCACATTTAACATCCATTTGATAAACATCAAAGTCTTTGTGAGCTGCATAGGCTAAAAATATGCGAACTGCTTCAAGTCTTGCAACAGGTGCAAATGTTTCTTCATAGTCAATGCCTTCTTGTTGCGAATAACCTTTTACTACTAGTTTGCTTTATTTCGAATAATATTGCCATCTTTGTCGGTTTTGTTTTTAAAAATCCGTTTTAATCCAACAATTGAAACATCAGAGGGTTTAGAAACTAATCTCCAAACCTTGTTTCGTTCAAATTCTGTCAATTCAGATTGCATAGCAACAACCCAATCTGAGTGTTCCATAGCATTCTTGACAGTTTTTGGCTCTATTTTCGAAATAAAAACATTAAACATGCAAAGTTCTTGGTTTGCATTCAGTACCTCATTTTTCGCACGAATTTAAGCTCTAGTCAACACTCCTTCTTGTAGATTTCCAATTACCTGTTCTTTTGGATGATTTCTTGTCCATTTTTCGAGTGGTGGAAAATTTGGATCAAATTCTAATGGTGCATCTTCAAACATATCTTCATTTTCAGATCCTGCAACAGAAAAATTATCATTAACTTCATGAAATTCTTCATTATTATCAAGATTAATTGTCTCTGTTTCATCATGCTCCCCCTCAACATGATCTGTATCTTGATATTCTTGTCGATTTTGCGAATGCTCCCCCTCAAATTGATATTCTTGTTGTATTTGCGAAGGCTCCCCCTCAACTTGATGTTCTTGTTGATTTTGCGAAGGCTCCCCCTCAAATTGATGTTCTTGTTCCTTGTGAATATCTGATGTGCATTCACAAGTTATTGTTGATTCATCAGTATGTTTTGAAGATTCTGATGTTTGATTATCATGAGCATTACTTTCTGCATCAATGGCCCTGTCAGGAATTCCAAAAATTAAGTCATAATCAAAATCATTGATTTCAGAATTATCAATTGGAGTATTTGAATCTACAAGTATTGGTTTATTATCAAATTTACTATCAATCTGTTTAAGATAGTAATCATCAAATGTTAAATTGAACGTTTCTTCAATTTTTCTTGTTCGTTTGTTGAGCACTCTGTATGCAACTGAATTCTGCGAGTATCCTAAGAAGATGCCTTCATCAGCTTTAGCTTGAAACTTGGACAAATTATCTTTTAGATTCATGATAAAGCACCTGCATCCAAAAACATGAAAGAATTTTACATTAGGTTTTCGATTATTGATTATTTCATATGGAGTAACATTAAATCTTCGATGAATGAATGATCGATTTTGAGTAAAGCATGCTGTGGACACAACTTCTGCCCAAAGATATTGAGGTAGATTCGCATATGTTAACATGGTTCTGGCAGCTTCGCATAGAGATCGATTTCTTCTTTCAACTACATCATTTTGTTGTGGTGTATATGGTGATGAGAAATTATGCGAAATGCCTTTGCTTATGAGAAAACTATCGAGAGTTTGATTTTTAAACTCAGAACCATTATCACTTTTAATTTTTTGCACATTCTTCTTCAGACTAACTTCAATCTTCTTGATAAAATCAATCATCGTTTGAGCAACTTCAGATTTCAACCTGAGAAAAAACACCCATGTAAATCTAGAGAAATCATCTACAACAACTAAAATATACCGCTTTTTGTTTATTGTTTCAACAGTTGATGGTCCACATAGATCAATGTGAAGAAGTTCCAATGACTCTACTATTTTTGAATCTATCACAATCGGATGACCCTTTCGATGTTGTTTTCCTTGTTCGCAAGCTGCACACAAAGAATCATTGTCAAATTTCAGTACTGGTAATCCTCGAACTAAATCTTCAGTTACTAGTTTATTTATATTTCGAAAGTTCAAGTGTGACAATCTTCTTTGCCAAAGCCAACTAAGATCATTTGATGCTTTTGATAGTAAACACACAACTGGTTTTCCCATAATCGGTTTGATATCCAGTGTAAACATATCACCATATCTTTTGGATTTGAGGAGTATTTCATTCGTCTTGACATTTGAAATGATACTACCTTCTTCATTGAATACAACTTGATTTCCAGTACCCACGACAAGTTGTGATACTCTTATCAAATTATGTTGAAGTCCTTCAACATATGCCACTCTGTTGACTGTGAAGTTTCCATTTGTAATTTTCCCATATCCTTTCACTTGACACTTGTGATTATTTCGAAATTTGACAACTCCAGCATTTTCCAAGCTTCTGTAATCTCGCAAATTTTCTTTCCTTCCAGTCATGTAACGAGAGCAACCACTATCAATGTACCATTTCATGTCATATTGCTCGTCACATATCACCTACGTTTATTTAAAAAATTTAGGAACCCAAGACTTTTTGGGTCCATCATTAGTAGAATGAAACAAATTTTTGGAATTTAAGAACCAGGTTTTCACTTTGTTTGTAACTGAATCAATTATATCAACATCATCAGTTCTAGATTTTGAAATATAATCATTCAATAATTTTGGATTTCCATTAATTGTAATCTTATCCTTCTCAACATTCGCATTTTTGATAACTGGTTTCCATTTTTGAACTGGAACTTGCGAATTATTTGATGATGTACTCTCAGTTGAAGAATTATTTGTGTACTTATCAAATGCACTTTTGATTTGTTCTTCTAAAAATTTTCCATTTTGATATTTCTTTCCTTTCCCTTCAAACCAATGATTGAACATTCTAACATCAGATTTTCCTTTTGTATATGTAACTTTGGTTGTTTTCGATGTTGAAGGATTTGGAAAATTTTGTTGTTTTGGTGAAAATTTCATTTTGACTTGAGTTGAGTTCTTCAAAGTTGATGAGGTATTCGTGAATTTGCCAACATTTTGAAACTTTTGATTATTTACAAATTTTTGCGAATTCTCAAATTTTCGATTGTTGTCATATTTGCGAACATATGGAACCTTGTCAACAGAGTTTATTTGTTTATGAAAACTTGATGATGTTTTTGAAATTTGTTCTTTTTCATCTCTTGATTTTTCCTTAGACACTACTTGCCAGAATATTGCTTTTCTTGCTTTTCTTTTTGAAAAATTATTTTCTGTTGAAAAATTTCCAACCATCAATTTAAATTCATGAGAGTTTAGTTTCACTTCAACCTTTGATTTTTCATCTTTTTCAAAAACTTTGTTTGATTTTTCACCTTTAACCACCCATTTTTGTGTTGATTTTTGTTTTTGAAACACATAAGAATTTTTGGTTAAATTCTTTTCTTTTGTGCTTTGATTTGCGAAAAAACCTTCAGTTGTGGACTTTTGATTATCTTTTTCAATCATTTTATTAAAATCAGGATGAACTTTCTCAGCATTTCCAGTAGTGACAAAAAAACTTGATTTGGAAAAATTTTGTTATCAGTACATACAAAATTTGGATATACCACAGTGTTGGTTTCCAAATAATGTGCACCTTTATCATTTAAAATTTTATCAAATTCTTTTGTATTTTCAAACACTTGATCAACTACAATCCTTTGAGGTGTTTCAATTGAATCTTTCTTTTCTTCTTTATTTACATCTGTGTCATCAGATTTCCAGCTTTCGACTTCCACATTATCAACATACAATGTTGCGAAGTTGAAGATTTATCAATTTCATCCTCTACTATTGAATCAACTATTATTTCTTTACCTTTGATTTTAGATGTGATATTAATGATTGACAATTGAGAACAATCAACCTCTTCTTCCTCTTCTATTTCACTGATTTCACTTACATTATCAGAATTTTCATCAATATCAGCATAATTCAACTGTGAGGCAAGAGTTGAATTTTCAGATTTCTTTATGATTTTCACTTGTTCACTCTTTGTCAAACTTTCATTGACAATGTTAACCAATTCATCAGCATTCAGAAATTCATTAATTTTGACAATACCATATGCATATCTATCATCAGGTATTTTGTCAAATTGAGCAATTGTGCTTTCGCAATCATAAGAAACAACATCAACTTTTTCACGTTCATACTCAAGAAAAGGTAAAAGTTTTCTATGTTGTTCTTTGCTAATATCAGAAGAGTGATGTAAAGCTGTTAATTTTGCATACAAACGTTTTGCAGAATTACAATATATGTTTCTCTGTGCTAGTAATAACCTAACATCATTAGTAAGATTATTCCTATCACAGTCTATATTTTTGACTTGCAATTCCAATTTTTCAACTCTGCTCTTCTTTATTTCTAAATCTCTTCGTGTCTCACTAAGTTGCACATTTAATTTCTTAGCTTCATTACTAGCAGACACAATAACAGAATCAAAATAAGCCACAGTATCATCAAATGAAACAATTTCAGCATCATAAGCAGATAAAGGAATATTAAAAGATTCAAGAATTGTACGTACCTTGGTTGTCATGGGTGATTTGTCAGTGGATTTGGACACAAAACATCTCCCTGAAATGTTCTCTTCGCAATCCTCAAAACTTGCAAACATTGCTCCATGTGTGGGATGCCTCATTTCTTCATCATCAGATCCTGAAGACCAGATCTGATAAGTTCCACTCTCTTCTTCAGCAGTTTCTCCCTTCGCAACCAGTGACACTCCTTTGGTCTTAGCACGTAACTCTTCAATCTTCTCAGAGTAGTATGCTTCATCTTTGACTTTTTCTTTCTTCTCTTCTCTCTTTCGCAACATGCAGTCAGCTGCGAAATGATTCGCACCATTGCAATAATGACAATAGATTCCTGAATCGCCTTTTAACTTTTTCTCTTCATTCGCATTTTTCGGTTTTTCCTCAATTTTCTCCATCTTCTTCCTCTCATCCTCTCCAGTCCTTGTGGTAACATTCTTCGCATCATTCATCTTTCCTTTTGGATTAAAAGGCTTTTTGAAAAACTTTTTAACTCTGTTGTTTGAATAGAATGCTACAGCTTCATCATCGGAATTCATCAAAAATCCTTCATTATCTGATCCATCTTTTTCATCATTTTCTGTTACCTTTGAAACTAGAGCCAAAGGACCACCAATAACTAGTTTTGATTCTTCATACATTTCTGAGACCTCAGATTCATGTGTTTTCAGTTGATTGTAGAGATCATTCAATTTGGTTGTATCAAAACTTTGTTGATTCTTAATCATCATGCTCACACTTCGCCACTCCTTGCGAAGTCCCATAATGAAAGTTAAATTGAATTCCATGATAGATCTAGTGATACCATATCTATTGCAGCGAAACACAAGCTCATTCAGATGATCATAATAACTTTCGAGAGTTTCTGCATCCTTTTGTCTGAATTCCTTTAGTTCAATCAGACATTGCTTCACAGAATTGATCTTCGTCTTTTCGCTACCTTGATACTTCTCTTTTAGAGTATTCCAGATGCCTTTTGCTGTTTTACAACTACGAATGTAATTGTAAACCACAGGAGGAAGAGCACCTCTTAGTTCCCTCATGCATCTCTTTTCATTATCCTTCAGTCGTTTTCGTTGATCTTCAACATCTGGAGATCCAGTGGATGGACCAATTTGTTGAACATTTGTAGGAGCTTGAACTGTTCCATCGATACAATTCCAAAGTTCTTCATCAATTCCATTTAAGTAATCTTCCATTCTATCAGCCCACTGATCATAGTATTTTGGAATCAACATCGGAATTTTGGTTGAAGAACCAAGCAAATGAGAGAAAGAAGTCATTGTGTTCATGTTGAAGTTCGCCATTGATGAACAAACAAAATTTCTGAAAACTTGAGAACTTGATGAATTTCAGAAATCGATCAAACGAATTGATCAAAAATCGCTAATCGAATACTCGACTTAACAATTCAAATGCATAATCAATTCAAATCTGAAGATCAAAAGTGATTTTCAAAACCAAAATTGCGCGGAAAATTTTGAGTAAATTTTGTAACTCAAAAAGCAAATGATTCTTATACGAAAATCAGATCTAAGCAGTTTGAATCCTGCTCTGATACCAATTGATGAGAATTATTATCGAGAATTAAGATGCGAAACAATAGATTTGAATCATGAATGATAAAGAACACACGAAGTAAATATTAATCAGATCTCGTTTTATTAAGACTGATTACAGAGTAAGCTGAAGAGAGTTTTTGTGTTTCGATCTATTGTCACTCTACTTCAAGCCTAAGTCCCTATTTATAGGGAACTTACAAAAAGTATACTAAGTCTTATACTATGAAACTTCGCATGCTACACTTCACATATAAAATAGACTTAGTAAAATAACATACAAAATGTGAATCATTACAAGACACACTATTTGACTTTTACAACTAACATCTACAGTTAGGGTTAGGCAATGGTGCCTTATATACTCCCGTCCATTTCCAAATTGTTTGCCATAATGACACTTCTAGCCCCTCCATCTCCTTCTTTCTTCAAACTAAGTACATAAGTTACGTTTTTAACCCCATCCATGGAATTCCTTTACAAAATAAGTCCCTTATTTTACTAAGTAACCCCTGCCTTCATTAATACTTACTAATTAATTCTGGATTTTACACTTTTAACCCCTAATCTCTTAAAATGTGACAATTAGCTCTATAAGACCATCATTTGATAAATAATTATTTATTTTAGGGCTTCTATTCGTTCATTAGTTTATTTATTTATCTAATAAATAAACAGGGTGTTACAACTCTCCCCCACTTAAATTAGATTTCGTCTCCGAAATCATTCCTTACCATGCCTTACACCCCCAACCACTCTAGTAACATGGTCATCATCTTGGGCACACCCTAGCCTTTCTAGGATAGCCGTGACCAGTCTTCGCTAAGCCTTAAAATCCAAAGGTAAACAAATTTCTCGCCACAAGATCACATCTTCTCAATCTGAAATCCGTTGTATCGGGATGGTCTGGAACCCTAACAGAATATTCATGTTGAATCATTATTGTTGGATCGAATCCGTTTATCGCTCAACTGACTACTCACTTCTGATAACCTGTGGTTCCCACCATAAACCTGGGTCACAAACCCAATTACCTCTGCAGATCACTTATACTTGGCTAAGGCTCAGATACTCCTGATGTAAGCAACTTGTCACTCCTCAAATCATCTAGCTATTCCGTCCATACTTGCAATCCAAAACATGAAACTAACTCTACCCAACGCTAAACTGTCCAAAAACTGAACTGCCTGAAGCAGTATGTTGCCACATGGCTGCTTTCCAAAACCTACCGAGACCTCCCTGGTCAATTTCTTCACCGGTCATCTAAAATACCGGGTTCTGGCCCGACTGTGGAGCCAAAGGACTCCCACTTAGTCGTCTGACACGACTTCTGAACGAAATCCTTCTCTGGAACTAGTTGTATCTAGTTATCATGCCACTGTGACTCTAACAACTTTATGATCTAGCCGATCGGTTCCATGTGTCGAACCCTGACGTCACCAAACCCAAGGTTAGAAGTGATGGCTCCATGACCAACGGTAGCCTTATATCATACACGAAACTAAGCAATACATTGCTTCCCTGATCTCATAACTGCAGTGACGTTCCAACTGTCGTATCGTTGGCTCAACCAGATCTAATCCATTGGGTAATCCCGAAATCCAATCCATGGATTTCCATATCCTCACTGCTGCACCTGAACTGGTGGGTACTACTGTTCCTTTCGCATCCTAACAACAAACTCATGCTATTTACCAACCTAGTGAATGCTACGGCTACACCCACAGACTTACAACACTCTATCGCTATCTGGCTGCTAGTGAACGCTCTGGCTACACCCGCAGTCTTACAACACTTTCCATACTAACTTACCACTAGACTAAAATCATGGCTAGAATCCCAACCTGATTTCCCAAATTCTGCTATCAAGCACCGAGAGGACACGATTCTCATACTGGGGAGTTTTACCGAACTCCCAACTCACACAAACCTCAAACCAATCAGCCACTTTGGTTGTCTTTCTTCCTAAAACGATGCGAAACATATACCAGTTTCAAAGCCGATCCTGCTTCTGCATTTCGGGACGATTCTCCCCCAATTAGATTCGACTAAGTCTTCACAATACATGAAAGTTGGAGAATTTCTGGTTCTTTTCATTTCCAATGATCAATCCGATGACAACGAAATCTTTTCCGACTAGTGATCCATTACTAGCCAATCACAAGTCATCACACACTTCTAAGAACTAGCTGAACACTTCTTGAATCCCAATGAAACCGACGATCCCTAATACTTGGATGATCCCACACTCAAATCTTGAAGACCAAAAGATAGATGCTCCAACTAATCCCCCGCTCTCAGCTCTAGAAATCATATCATTCAGGGTCTCGCACCCTGACTCACTCACCAACCCAATCATCCACAACTGAATTGTAGTAGCTGAAACAACCTTTTCCCTAAGCTGAGCTACAACTACTCCCATGACATGGTCTCAAATCCCTAGAAGTGCAATAAATTGCACAATCAATCCTTATCGTCCGATGCAAGAGATCCAATGCGAATCGGATCACACAAAATACTTATGCCACTTCAACCCACCTGCGCTAACCAGTGCTGAACTACTGTTGCTAATCTCGACGACTAACTAACCCCGAACTGGCGTACAACCTGATCCCAAGTAACTACATCCCTATGCTCATTAGAATATGCCACAGTAACAACTCCCGATAATGGAAAGCTTGACCACCTCCTCCCCGTAAACCGTCTCGGCAATAGCTGCAAAGCGCTCGTCGAAATACTCAACCATAGTGGTCTTAATAGACCGTAACATCCCCAAAAACTATTCCTGGACAACCCCGATTACCTCCTCTAGGATGGTCTCACTAACACGGTCCTCTAACAATGCTGGCCTATCCTGGTTACCAGCTCCCGATCCAAACCTGGATCTGGTCTCAAGACGTCTCTTAACCACCATTCGGGTAATACACCAAAAAGATCTCTGATAACCCATATAATGATAGACCAACTCCCAAACCCAACCCTAGGGGTTGTGACTTCCCTGCTACACGTATGGGTCCTGTGCTTTCAGTAGTACGAGCCCATACTACCTTCCACACCTACCCATATTTGTGCCAAGTATTACCACAACACCCTAACTGAATACAAAACATGGCGAGCGCTCAATCCTCACTCCTAGAGGAATGCTAAATATCTCATAACTGGCCTCCCGGCGTCAGACAACCCACCCATCCATGAAACTTCCACCAACCCTGCAGCACTAGTGTATGCCAGCCATACATAACGCTGGACCCTATAGACTTTCGAATATCCAATCCTACCCTAAGCTCCCAATCAAACAAGAATAGGACATAAGCCAAATCAAACATTCTTAGGCTATAAGATCTTAATTATGTAAAACCATGATGCATACACTAAGCAACAACAATAATGATGTCAATCTAATATAAAGGAAACCCTAGGCTAGCAGGCATCATGTAATGAGGCAATTCCTGAAGATCCCTAGCCTAGTACTAGCATGCTGTTCTAACATATCACATAATCAAACACTCTATGGTATTTTGGGGTCACTTACTGGCTCCGGCTGATCGTACACCCTACATCCTCCTTTACATATTTTGAAAACCATTTAAAACCCTTTTGAAAATCTTTCCTTGATTTGAGACTGGATTCACATGAATGTTCCTCCAATTCACTCAAACCAAGGCTCTGATACCAATTGTAACACCCGTAAAATTCAAGCCAATTTAAAACTTTTTAAAACAATTAAAACCATTAAGTTATTACAATTTGTTTTCAAAATAGTTTAAGCATTAGAGTATCCCCAGAATCAAACATGAAAATATGAGGAGGTGCACGATCACGCCTTTGCCTTTCTGCGTTCATCAAAAATACCTAAAACAATGAACGATAAACTGTAAGCTCGAAGGCTTAGTGAGTTACCCCCAAAATACCGAGACACATACAATCCACATAACAACGTCAACAATAACATATCATAACAAACTGAAGAGAACAACACATAACAGGTCCACATCCCTATAGACTGTAATACCCACGAGCCCATAGTACGAGTCTCCCTTAGCCCGTAACTGGAATTCTCCCGAGCCCACAATACGAGTCTTGAATGCCTAACGGGTCCTCAACTCGTATCTAGAATGCTCCCGAGTTCTCAGTATGAGTCTGGAATGCCTATCGGGCCCTCAGCTTATATCTGGAATACTCTTGAGTCCTCAGTATGAGTCTAGAATGCCTACCGGGCCCTCAGCTCGTATCTGGAATACTCTAGCATTTGTTGGCTACCGCACGGAGCAGTACAACCACAACCCATCCCACATAACATGTCGACATGTAACACATAAATGCACATACAGGTAATCAATCAGTATCACAGGTAGTCCTACCGACCTACCAAACTAGGACAACAATTGGCATACATTACTAACTCAAACTCAACATATTAGTAACTACTAAGATATCGAATCCAATGGGCTGGCCTTGGTGCCTTAGACCCCTTAGTATAGTGAGGATAACTCACCTGACACTGCTGAAGTCTCGCAAATATAACTCCAGCTGCTGGTTGACAGATTTCCGAGCTGTAAACAACACCAATTAATAATTGGGTTCCAAGCTCAAAGTCCAATTCACACACACTAGAGGCTCAATAGTCAAGTAATGGACCAAAGCCCAACATATGGCCCAATTTTCCAAATTGGGCCTACACCCTCATGTGGGCCTTAACCTAAGCCCATCAACATATTCTAGTCCATATGATTATTCTTGGATGGCCCATTAATAATCCAATTACCAAAGCCCAAAGGAAACGCCCGACACAAAACCCAAGCGAAATTAGGGTTTCACATAAAATGACAATTAGGGTTAAGTGTTTCCTACTTAACCCATTAAGGACTTAATCCTCTAAGGACTTAATCCATTAAGTCCAATATCACTTAGATTATTCTTTGTCAATGATTATTATTTAATATCTCAAGTTATTAAGTAATTCTCGTGTCTGTGACCCGATTAATTCTTAAAGTTAGGGTTTCATTGGCATTAGGGTTTTTTTTCCAATCCAATATTATCCCATTTATCAATTTGTTGGCCTTTTATGTCAATCAGGGCTTTATTGGGCCTATTAGGCCCACTGGAATATCATTGAGCCCATTAGGGTTTTCACTATGCCCATTAGGATTAATTGGGCCCATTAGGGTTTTCACTAAGCCCATTATGAGTCTCACAACATTTCCATAATTGCCATGGGCTCCGCCCATGGTTTGTCATCCATCCATAATAATACTTAATCGAAGATCAATACGAGCCGGATCCTACGACCGAGATAATCCAAATCCTTAGCCTTTGATTTCCATGATTAAGATCAAAACCATATATTCCCTTGTACTTAGATATGAATTCTAAGATAATCCGTATTTGGAATTATTACCAATATTTCCAAGCGGTTCTCCCCCACTTGGAAGTTATCATTATCCAACGATTTCAAGACTTTTACTATTCGCTTACAATCCGTAGCATCCAGATCCTAAGGTTTTCAACTTAATCACCATCCATACAACCTTCTTAAAGAAATTTTTCCAGCTTTAATAATCGAACCGATCCTACAATTTCTCAATTGACTAAACCCAAACTTTTAAATGCCATCTAAACCAAGGTCAGACTGAATCCTTTCCAAGCCTACCACCCTCAATTGATATTCAACCAGAGCAATATGCACTCCTCTTAACTCTATTTCGTTGTCCTAGAAGGGACAACCGGATGCAAGGAGATCATGTCTAGAAGCTTCTGGCCCAAGAAATGTGTGCACAACCCCAAAGGCAGGAATTTATGACAACTCACCTTGCACTCGCTTTGGATCAATCTCTCAATCATTCTTATCATAAAATATCTCAATAGTCTCGAATACCAAAACCTAACAAACTTACACCGTGACTTCCTTCTGCTCATCACGCAAAACCCATCAAAACCAATCTGACTGTTGATCCTTTGACCTTGTGGCATATGATCCTCCGAGCAGAACGCTTAGTCTTCCCCTGCTCAATGCTTGCTCGCTCAATGGATGAAATTCTCCACATCACAGCCTAAATCTTGTTCATCCAGATACTCTTTAAACACAACTCTTGGTATACAAAACAGAATATGACAAATTCATGAATAATAACCAACAATCACAAGGAAATCCCAAACGCCAAATGGTTATGTCAGAAGCCTTCCCAACATCACAACTTACAACCCTTCATGAATGGTCCTCCTACTTTATGATTCACAAATCAGTCTGAAAGCCAAATTCTTAACCCATTACGACCTATAGAAGTTAGCATAACATTTTTGACAAGCTATTACACAAATGGTTATCCATTCAAAATTAAACCAAGGATTAAAATTTCATACCTTTGATTTCTTGTGTTTCAACCTTAAGGTTTGAGATGACCCGGATGGTGATAGTGGAGACACATCCGATCTTTCTTGTAGCTGTGAAAGACATGCCCCCTCTCTCTATCCACACTTATAACATTTGAACTTGTGACAAGCAAACCTGTGGGTTCCCCCATACTTCACGCATATATCACAGCTCCCTTGACTTCCAGTACCCATTTTAGTTGCCTCGAACTCTTTGTCCATCACTGAATGAGCCCTCCTCCTTTTTCCAAGTCACATTCCTACATCAAGATCTCCCCTAGTAGTTATCTAAACATTCTCTCTCGCAATCTTCAAAGCTGTAGTTCACTCCTAGAACTTGGAAATTAGCCTGCAAGTGATCCAATCCAAGATACCGAAAAATTCTTTCTTCAATATCTATGAAATCTTAATGGTAATCATCTCCCATATCTGATCAACAGTCAACCCCGACCTATCCTGGCCATTAGGTTCAGATCCTGAACCAGATCCCCTCATAAACTCCATACTAAAAACGAACCATAAAGCATCAAAAATGCCACAATACTCATTTCTGCAACCGCATGATGAGACTACCCCTCAGTATAGCGCTCGATAATTTCCAAGGTATTTATATTAATTCCGGTTAATTTTTTTGTTATGTTTTGGACCTTGATCCATTGGGTCCTTTCTTATTGGCCTTAGGGGTGCAGTACTTGGGGCATACCACCCTATGTACGTTGGGCGTACTGGTGAGGAAAGAATGTTGGTGTCATGCACGTACGCGCTACATACATGGCCAGTCCCCAAAACCCTAATATTTAGGGTGTGAGCAATAGTTAAAGAACATTATGACATAAGGATATTCTTTACCAGCCTCCCTCTTGGCCCGTAAACAGCCTCCACAAAACCCTAACCCCATTGTTGAGTGTTCTTGAGATTGAAAGGTCTTTTGAGTGCATTTGGTGTGTTTTGTCTCATTCTCAAGGAAGAGAAGGTTGGAGCAAGGTGGTGGTTCAAGGAGAATCTTGTAGATCTGAATTTTCTGCTTCATTTCTAGCTTGTGAACCCTTTTTGGTCCCATAGATGAGCTCTTTTGGATTACTATCATTTTTGAAGCTTAGAGTTGCTATTCTTGGTGTTCTTTGGGTCCTTGAGTCATAAACTTGCAACCTTTGAAGCTTTAATCCAACCATGCATGAGTAATGGCCATTTTCATGGAATTAGATTGTCATATTTTATGTTTGGGCCCATTTGGGGTATGCAAAGCTACCAAGATGTCGACTTTATGGGTCATTAGGTCGTATATGATTTAGATCTGTGTTTAGGACTCCTGGACTTATGTGGTTAAAGACTTAATGGAGAAAAGGCTTAACTGGTGAGTACATTGGGCGGACAAGCTCGTACGCACAGAGTAAAAGGCATGCAACGTGTATGCTTAGTGTACAACCAAGTACGCCCCACGTACTCTGGCAGTTGGGCTTGGCGTTGTTTGGGCCTCAGGTTGGGCCGTTTCGAGGAACTTGTTGCTTTGGGATATAGTGGGCCATCTAAAATCAGGTTTTTTGACTATGGATATTATTGGGCTTTAGGGTAAGGCCCTTTAGAGGAGTTTGGGCCCAATTTGGAAAATTGGGCCATAAGTGGGCTTTGGAATATTATTTAGTTTTGTGCCTTAATGGTTTGTGGTTTTGGGCCTTAGTTGTGGATCAAGCTAGGCCAAGGGTAAAATGGTAATTTTACCGCAAATATGGATTATTGGTTATAGTTTGGAACCCAAGTATTGATTAGGTGTTATTTTTTTCTCTGATAGCTCGAGGAGTCGTCAGGGCAGCAACTAGGGATATCGTTCTATGAGATTCAACATTTGAGGTGAGTGTCCTCACTAGGTTTAGTGGGTCTAAGGCACCAATGCCAGCCCTTATTGATTATGCTAGGATGATAGGAGTATGCATCACCCTTGCATGTGTGATGTGCTGCTATGTATACCGGGCGGGGCTCGATGCCAGGTGAGGCCCGAGGACCGGAACATTTGCTAGTGTTTATGATCATTATATGTGTTAGCATGCTTATGTGATATATCATATGTGTATAGTGGGTGAGGCCCAGTGACAGGAGAGGTCTGAGAACAACATATTTGTAAATCAAGCAGGTTCAATGTCGGACGAGGCCCGATGTCGGGCGGGGTTGCCGAATATGTGATTTATTATGTATGGTATGGGGTAGTTTGAGGAATTCACTAAGCTTTGTGCTTACTATTTTCAGTTTATGTTTCAGGTACTTCCTGTAGCATAGGGAAGAGCTTAGGTTAACTGCATTGCACACACCATTGGGATTCCACATATGATGTTTTACACTGATTTTATATGATCTTTGACACATTGGTTATTTGAGATGTGTGGATGATAATAGGAAATAGTATTTTATCTACTTTAAAAATGAAATTTTTGGGACCATATTTTGGGATGTTACACTCGGGGTTTGTGTCTTCCTTGCTACACGTACATGCTCTGTCCTTTTAGTAGTACGAGCCCATACTACCTTCCACACCTACCCAAATTTCTCTCAAAGATAAACACAACCACCCAAAACAAATACAACAACTAGGATACACATACATCCTATCCTCATTCTCTTGAGAGTGGCTAAACATTCCTCATTAGGCCGACTGCTTAGAAACATACTTATTCATAATTATACTCCCAACACTTGCTAAAAGAAATGCATCATGAGTACTACATACTCCATAGGCTATCCTAGGATCCACACCTCACCCAACCATCAACTACTGGAAGACCCCCATTGGTGCCAGTTAACTACTTCATGAATATAGTCACATGCAACATAACTTAAATAACCTTAAATTAAAAGATTCAACCCTACAATGGTTGGACGTAGATAAGAGCTGTGAAATAGGACCAAATCCTTTACTCTAAAATTATTCAACCCATCCAGCATGTGACTTAACATATTTAATTAATAGTTAATTCACACCTAAAAGAGACCTACAAACAATAAGCAAGAAAATTGTATAGGAATAAGGCATCATACGTCAGCCAATTCTATCATGCAATTCCTGAAGATCCCTACCCTACAACTAGAATCCTGTTCTACCATATCATAACAAATAATAGCATGGGTAACTAGGGGTATAATTTCATGCTCTGACTTATTTTACACATCACATCCTTCCTTGGTTACTTTTGAAATGTTTTTTAAAAAACTTTGGAAAAACAATTTGGAATTTATTTTGAAATTTATTTCGAAAACTTTTATAGGTCCATAGTTTGAGTCACAATTCACAAGACTTCACATCCAATTCTTTCAAACCAGGGCTCTAACACCAACTTGTAACATTCCAAAAATCATATAAATTTAAAATTTTCAAAAAGAACCCATTAACCATAAAGCGTTTACAAAACCATTGTTTCAAAAGTATAATCATAATCAGAGTATCCCAGGATCAAATGTCATAAAAACAGGAAGATGTGTAAGCGAAATCTTAGTGAACCCCCCCCCCCCCCCCCCCCAAAGTACCGACATACAACACAACAAACAATAGCATGAAAATATGAGCCTTAAGCCTGACTAGACCGCCTCATAGGTTTTATAACCTATCTGGATCGCTCTACGGGCCTTTGGCATGACTGGACCGCCTCACATGGCCTACAGCCTATCCGAACCACCTTAACCCAAACAAAATACGTTGACATATGTAACAAGTAAACATAAAACACATATCCAGTAAAAACATATAATCATATATTTCAACAAATCGATAATCTAACTAGCATAACACTATCCTATAAACCATGATACGTAACCCAGTGGGCCGATATTTGTGCCTTCGACTGACAAGTACAGTGAAGAGAACTCACCTTTCAGTCCAAATGATAGATAAATGAATGTCTTCTCCAAACCTACTCTACTCGTCACCTATTCATCAAACCTGGTCAAGACAATTAAGTACGCCCAACATACTCAACTTGTATGCTTGGCGTACACGAGTTTGGCCAAAAACGATATGGCTGACCACGAACTCCCAACGTTCCAAGGGGAACGTCCAACATTCACGACTAAGTCTTTTTCCTTCTTATTAAGAGCTTAATCCTTAAGCTCTTTTCCCATATTCAAGATCTATCCTTAAAACTTCTAAAATGACAAGTTATATGGATTAGAAAGCTCATGGGACCAAAAGGACACCATTTCATAACCAAACAAGATCTAAATAACTCTAAATCAAGTTTAGAGTTTTTTACGTCCAAATTATGCCAAATGATGTTAGTATTCTGGATCCAAAATATCCCGCTCCTCTAAGAGGATCTTCTCTTCTTCCTATGTCCTTCAATGTTACGAAAACATACATAGATGCTCAAATATGCGCAAAAAATAGATTAGGGTTTGCTTGGGGATGATGGTGGGTTGGAGGCTAATGAAAGAAAGTAGGATTGTGACCTATGGATGATTAAATATGGTCCAAACCCTAAAAATTAGGGTTTGCACTTTGGCCATATGCCTATCGTTCCTAGGGAACTTCCAACGTTCATGCCCAACTCCCCAAAATTATGAGAATGCCATTTGGGTCGAATTTAGCAATTAATTGATATCCAAGGTTTAAAATGAAATGAATTCTCCTACTTAGGTTTAAAAATGAAAATACCTAAATATCGAGATGTTATGATGACTTCCTAAGGAATACATAGCCATATGTAGTTGGGAGTCAGATAACTAGTCAAACATATAAATCCTATTCTTGAGCAATACATCAAACCAGAACCATGCAATAATAGTTTAGATTAAGAGTTCTCAGGATATCTAACTTAAACTACATATGAACCCTAGGGTATCCACTTAACGCATCGACCAATACGATCATCCATGATCTTAATACAATCCTTATAAAAGTGTTGTGATCCGACCAAATCCTTTCATACAGGTGATGTGATCCATTCATAGTCTTTCATACAGGTGATGTGATCCAACCATAAACTTTCATACATATGTCACAATGATAGTCTAACATACCATGACACCAAGTGTCCTATACTACATACATGTAACAAGGAGTTATCTTAGTCAACTAGCTTACATGTACTCTAATAGTACCAATATCCTACAATACAAAGGATATACAAGGTCATACGTGGCATAATGAGAAGACTCACCTAAAATTCAGAATCATAGAAGCACCACTACACCCTCAACTCCTTGCACTGATCAAACCAGCAAACATACTATCACTAGATAAAGGTTAAATCTCAATCTACAACTTAAGAGCTCATACATGATACTACATTGAACTAAGTCCAACATGTTATTCCATTAAATGCCTAACCCTTATTGAATAGAACTCAAAAGCTCATATCTGAAGTTCCTAAGAGAATTAATGGATAAAGTTCCCGACTTTAACCATTACACCACTAAGCCAAGTCTAAATCTCAAACCTTAACTCTTAAATGGACTAAAAATGACCAAAAAGGCGTGCATAGCTTGGAAAGGGTTCAATGACCCAACTTTCTATCATGATAATGGTCCAGAAATGAAGCCTAACCAACAAAATCCACTAGAGTTCTCTAAACTCCAAAAAATCATAAGATATGGAACCAAAAGACCTTTAATAACCAACAAAACCTTGATCTGTGCATGAAGTTCAAGAAATCAAGGATCTTTTATACCTACAAAGGACCAAAACTAAAGAGGAGGTTGCAAAATCTATGAATCTAACTTGCTTGCACCATAACACCTTGATACTTCCACTAAATGCACCCAAATGCCAATACTCTCACAAAACACTCAAGGAGGGGACTGGGGTTTGCTTATGGGGTGAGGGAGGTTGAAATGGGATGAAATCCTAACCTACGTGTTCCTTAAATAGGGCCCAAAGCCCGAGATCCAGGGTTTAGAATCCAACCTCCACCACACCATGGGGAGACACCCACCACGCCGCGGTTTCCAAACAAGCGCACATTTTATTTAATCTATGTGGCTACACCACAGTCAACCACATACTTCACCGTGGCTAAAGGTTTTGCACCAAAAACCTTATTCTTAAAATCCATAAGTCTTCAATTGATCAAATTTGAAAAATAGGTGTTACAACCATTCTGGCTATCATCCCTCCTGACACTTGTTAACTAACAACCCATCCTGCTAACAAGAAAAACAAAGAACCAATTATGGTCCTACCTACATTTGTTAGCATCCATCTAGTTCTCTTTATAAAACTGATGTTGTCTAAACATAGCCTTTTTTTTTTTACTTATTTGCTATCGTGGACATGTGCAATCACATTCCTTAGCGAACACAAATCATAAGAGGACACACAAGTCATCTCAGATCCACATATTGCAATTCTCGACAGGAATTCAATGCTTAGCTTCTATAGGCTACAACTTCGTACAATCCAAATAACAATGGATGCAAAAGTCTAAGCATCACTCCACATCAACCTACCCATGCCACAGACTAAAACACAAGGTGACATCAAGATATCAGGCTATGGACAACCATAGTCTTATATCAACTACAACTTGCACAATTTTCAAACACAAGGCCACTCTATCTAGAATACAATTCGGACCATGGAAACTTGAATAATCTTTATCATGTATTTGGGTGGTGTCTTGAATCCCCAAGCCTTTATCAAAAAAGAATAGGTAGGGAGACTCTCCATATAATCCCTAACTCGAGCCAAACCAACTATCCTTATGCACAATGTCGACACTTCATACCGTGACTCCACTTTACGCAATACCAGGTCACACATTGAGAATCAAAGAAGTTCTATTCCTGATAACCAAACTTCTATCATCACATTCTAAAACTACAGAAGTCTATGATAATCATTGAAACCAACCAGACCAATCCTGAGTAGAACAATCAACATCGATAATCCTCACACGTACTTATGGAGCACTAATGAATTCTAACTGTATCACCACTTAATGAACTCATTATCTAATTATAATTCATATATATCTATATTTGTTGAGAAATCATAATCATATGTAGCTCTTTAAATGAAGATTTTATTCTAAACTAATTATCTCATATACATTCACTTAATTCTTCTTAAGTAGTCTTAGAATATTCTCATAGTCATTCTTTAACTTAACCATGTACTCAATTAGTATCTTATGATATGCTCATAACATGATCATATACTAGGTCTTACGCATACTATGGAATAGATGATAGATTCATTTTTCAAGAAAATCAAATAAAATCATTCCAGCTAGTTCAAACCTATGAGTTAGGTTATTTTGAGGCTGGTTCAAACTTAGTCCCATGTGACAATGCCATGATTCCTCCAAAGGAATTTTATATCTTGATCTCTTTCAAGATATATATTTTTAATATATGCATAATGACATAAAACTTTTAACATTTATTTTCTCTATCTCTATAGATTTTATATTCCAAGAATGTATCTTGTGTGACAACCGTCAATTTTGGCCAAGTCAAAGTCAACTAAAGTCAACAAGTCAAACCAGTCAACTCATCTAACCCTTGTATATTAGGGTTTCCATTATGTTTCTTATTGAACAACTCGCAATCTTAATACAAAGGATCACTTAGAGTTTTCATGTGTTCGGAAACTCCAAACCCTAATCAGGGCAAGTGATGGAACTACTCGATAAAACATTATTCCTTGACCCTCAGGGGCATATGACAATCATAACGAGACTTAACGAGGTTTACAAACCTCGCGTTACAAAGCCTAGCACTCAAAAAGGTCACAAAAGAAGTCTCTCTCGATCTCTTTCACCCTATCTCTCCCAAATCTCTCTTTGTATGAGAAATCTCTCTAAGAATGTGAAATCTCTCCCAAATCTCTCCAAGAATGTGAAATCTCTCCGAAATCTCTCTTTGTATGAGAAATCTCTCCAAGAATGTGAAGGCTCTCCCAAATCTCTCTCTGTATGAGAAATCTCTCCAAGAATGTGAAATCTCTCCCAAATCTCTCTCAAAACCTCTTTTGATTTATTTTAATCATTTAGGGCATCCCGACACTTGCCTTTGTGAAAAACCGTTCGAAACGGGGCGATACCTTTGAAAATAGCCTCTTAGGGCCGAAGTGTCTCTAAAGGGACCAAACGCCCCCTTCAGCTGAAGCCCCAAGAACCAGGAACGAAGTCCCATAGAGTAGCTGCAGCCATCTGACCGCAGCCCCCTTAAGGAACCACAGTCTTCGGACCGCAATGGCTAAGGACTTGCAACGAGGACCGAGGCTGTTGAAGACCGCAGCAGAACCGAGCCCGAAACTGACCACCGCAGCCGACCTTCGCTGCGGTACCTCCTCGGACCGCAGTCCCCTCCCTCCTTAACGGGGAATTTTCACCCAAACTTATATTTTGACATATAAGACCCCATAAATTCATAAATTCAACATATGTTTAGGTAAATCCTTATTTAAGAATAAAATCTATTAAATAAGATCTTGAGGTGGAGTGTTGACTTCACTTTAATTTATGACACAAGCAACCACCCACCCCCACTCCATGACCAGCCCACACCCATCCCCACCATACCTGGTCATTCAAGAGTACTTTCCTCAGCATTTGACTAGCTACACTCTTGGTGAAAGGCTGAAAACTCTTATCTCTCCTCACTTTTCTCTCATTTCTCTCATTCCACCCAAAGAACAAACACCTTTCTCTATCACTACACATTCTCTCAAATTCGAGATTCAAGGGCTGATCATCAAGTTTTCTCTCATTTGTGGTAAGTGGTATTATCCTCCTTATGATTATTACACTTCCTTTTACTCAAATCATAGATCCCTTTCACAAACTCCATCATATTGTGTTAGATTCAAGCAATCATCCAAGTGTTCTTGAGTTGAACACTTCTTTCCTTCAATATTGATCCACTGAAATCACACATGGTGAGTTCATATCCCTATCTTTTCATGTTTTTCTTAAGTTTTAAGGGGGGGGGGGGGGGGGATACAAGTTAAAACACCAAGAACACAACTAAACTCTTCCAATAGCTTTCATCAGAAAAGTTGGAATCCATTCACGGACTGTTTTGGACAACTTAAACATTTTAGTTTCAAAACTGTATTAGGTGCAAATAGCTCAAGTTTTTAACTTTAAAATGACTACTTGCACATCTCCATATACGATATTACTACAATTTATGGTGATTTTTACAAAATTGCCTATCATTTCAGAAACGAATTCGAACCAGTCTGTGAATATGAACATTTTAACACAAGTTGAAGACTTCCAAAAACCATGATAAAAATTATGAATAAACGAGACACATTTTATGAATTCTCAGAATTCACGGATTCATTTTTCGTCTTCGTATGATTTTTCTGTGATTTTTCTAAAACAGTGCTGAAAGTTTAAAAACTAGTTAACAACTTACACATTTTATGGACGAAGTCTCTCTATAGGGACCAAACCCCCTCGAGCTGAAGCCCCAAGAGCCAGGACCGAAGCCCCATAGTGTAGCCGCAGCCATCTGACTGCAACCCCTTTAAGGAACCGCAGTCTTCGGACAACAATGGCTAAGGACTGGTTACGATGACCGAGGCTGTTGAAGACCGCATTAGAACCGAACCCGGAACTGACCACCGCAGCCGACCTTCACTGCGGTACCTCCTCGGACTGTAGTTCTATCCCTCCTCGGACCATAGTCTTTTCCCCTTCGGATGCACTTCAGCGACCAAGTCTTCCCTCCGGTTCTAAGGCTGCTAAGATCCGAAGCCAGACCTTGACTTCATATTTCCCTATTTTTCACCCGGTTTTCGACCACGACTCCGTTTTAAGCCCGTTTTTAATTATTTTAATGTGGAATTTTCACCCAAACTTATATTTTGACATATAAGACCCCATAAATTCAACATATTTTAGGGAAATCCTTATTTAAGAATAAAATCTAATAAATAAGATCTTGAGGTGGAGTGTTGACTTCTCTTTAGTTTATGACACAAGCAACTACCCATCCCTACTCCATGAGTAGCCCACACCCATCCCCACCATACCTGGTCATTCAAGAGTACTTTCCTCACCATTTGACCAGCTACACTCTTGGTCAAAGGCTGAAAACTCTTATCTCTCCTCACCTTTCTCTCATTTCTCTCATTCCACCCAAAGAACAAACACCTTTCTCTGTCACTACACATTCTCTCAAATTCGAGATTCAAGGGCTGATCATCAAGTTTTCTCTCATTTGTGGTAAGTGATATTATCCTCCTTATGATTAGTACACTTCCTTTTACACAAATCATAGATTCCTTACACAAACTCCATCATATTGTGTTAGATTCTCGAATCTTCAAGCAATCCTCCAAGTGTTCTTGAGTTGAACAATTCTTTCGTTCAACATTCATCCGCTGAAATCACACAAGGTGAGTTCATACCCCTATCTTTTCAAAATTTTCTTAAGTTTTATGGGGGGGGGGGGGGGGGGCGGGGGAATACAAGTTAAAACACCAAGAACACAACTAAACTCTTCCAACAGCTTTCATCAGAAAAGTTGGACGTCATTCACGGTCTGTTTTGGACAAATTAAGCATTTTAGTTTTCAAAACTGTATTACGTGCAAATAGATCAAGTTGTTATCTTTAAAATGAATACTTGCACATCTCCTTATGATCTTTCTACAATTTATGGTGATTTTTACAAAACTGCCTATCATTTCAGAAACGAATTCGGACCAGTCTGTGAATATGAACATTTTAACACAAGTTAAAGACTTCCAAAAGTCATGATAAAAATTATGAATAAGCTTGACACATTTTATGAACTCTCAGAATTCACGGATTTAGTTTTTGACTTCGTATGATTTTTCTGTGATTTTTCTAAAACAGTGGTGAAAGTTTAAAAACTAGTTAACAACTTACAACTTGCATAATACTTTGTAATATGTTGAGCAAAGTGTATAGCCATAAGTTCTAAATATTGAAGTTATTTTTCTTGTTAGTTTATCATTATAAACTGAAATTTAGACATTCATGATAAGGTTTACTTATTCATTTCGAACACATATAATAAACTTCAATGAGCATAGTCATGGATTTTTACTACACGAAAAAAGGTTTTACTTTAAAAAAATGGATTTTTCATATCCAACGTGATAAACTAAACTAAGTAATAGTTTAAGAAATTCATATCACCAAATTATTTAGAAAAGGTGAATTTACTTCCTTCACGGAAGAGGTTTTAATATCAAACTATTTGTAAACTAGTTAACTTGGGTTGTGCGGCAATTCTCTCCCCGTACGTTCGAGTACAGGATCCCAATTCCTGTAAGTTATAACAAGAGTCTCTTGCAGGGAGAGCGTGATAATTGTGTATAGATCTATATTGGGTTTGACACCCCACACCTTGCTGCTAGCTACAGTGGGACCTCCAGGTCTACGGGTGACAAGAGTTATAGTATCTTAACGTCTGAAAAACGTTGTGTGGGTTATATCTAGTCATAATATGGTTATAGCGGCTCACATAGGTAGTTAACAATCTTTCAAATTTACATGGAAACTTTTACCATGAAAATGGGTTTACTTCTAAATCATACTAGTTTATGGAGATTTAAACTTACATGAATTACTTTAAGTATGGTAAAATACTTTTACACTTTTGGTCTTAGAATTAAAGACAATTCATAACACATAAAGTTTACGGGATTTTTCTCAAATCAAAAAGGGGTTTGATGCCGATTTAAATTCAC
This sequence comes from Lactuca sativa, assembly GCF_002870075.4. Classification (NCBI taxonomy): domain Eukaryota; kingdom Viridiplantae; phylum Streptophyta; class Magnoliopsida; order Asterales; family Asteraceae; genus Lactuca; species Lactuca sativa. Next base: position 210,324,858 of record NC_056630.2, read on the forward strand.
TTTTTCTATCTTTAAGTATGGAAAATACTTATTCAATTTCGGTCCAGTGATTTAGGACTACATAACTTTTATAAGGAAAATATTGGATTTTCTTTGGAACATATTCTATTAACACTACATCTTGTTCAGAATTGTTAGAATTCAACGGTTCATTTAACTCAAGTTATATATAGCCTATATACGCTGAGTGATCATAGAAGGAATCTATGGGTCCTTCTAGAGTTCATTATCGCATGAAATGGGAGCATTCATTCCACACTTAACTAAGAAAATATTGGATTTTCTGGAAATCATACTCTATCGCTTTTACCAGGAAAATGGTTTCGTCCTCAAACAAAACTCATATAAACTCACCAACTTAATTGTTGACACTTTTTCAAAACTACTTGTATTCTCAGGAAACCAGTGAAACAGGATAACCAACAGCATTTTGAGGATGGGACGATAAATCATCAAATAGTTCATTTTGTCATCATAATGTAATTGATTTGAATCATGTAAACATATACTTTGGTGTAACTATTTAATTTATATTTATGAGGTTTGTATTTACGTTGAGCACTATCATACTCGTTGTTGTGATACTATACATGAAGTCCTCCACCCCCGGACGTTTCCGCCATCCTTGGTTTGGGGGAGTGACAGATTGGTATCAGAGCATTGTTTATAGTGAACTAAGTATTTCGAACCACATAAGATATACAAACTATAAATGCATTAGGACTAAGGTCTCTGATTTAACATTTTTCAAATAACTATACTCTTAGAAATAAATAGTTTCTTATTAAAAGTATACATGTATGCATATATACTAAGGTCAACATCATTCTAGAACAAAAAAAAGTAATGATTGTTGAATGGCACAAGTAGGCTTGGGGATTGTATAGTTAGGTCTGGGAATGACATAGCCTGATCAACTACGTCTAACCCAGAGGTGATTAGCATATGCCTAGGAATGGTTGTGGCGTTGCAACAAGTCTGAAAACTTACCAATTCTATCTACAAACAAACATTGAAAAGCATAAATTAAACATTAAAATCTATAGGAGTATTTTGTATGCTGTAACCAACTTATGTGAAAACTAAAGACCCCTATTTGTAGGTCTTTAACGACTAAGTGCATACACCAAGGTTATACATAATTAAAGATAGTATAGACTCAGAATCTATGACTATTTCTCTACCTCCCGTTCCTTGTTTGGTTGTGGATATAGAGTAGAGTCATTTATTTGAAGGTCTATCCTATCTAAGATTTTGTGTAACTGGTATGCACTATATTATTATAGACATGACTGATAAGGATCACCCCTATAAGTTATTAATTATAGAGTTAGACGCCTATTAATTATCTCTTCCAGTCCTATTCTCGCACGTATAACATAGCAAGATTCTACTTACCAGACGACCCCTACTTTCCCAACCGGGGAAATGGTGGATGGTTATGAGCAGAATCAGAAGCGGAACCGGATTAAATTAACCCTCCATGCAGAGCCAGGGTTCCCGCGAACTGTTTTGACTTCATCAAACGTGTGCCCCGTTGGGCAACCGTGATCGAGGGTTGAAGTTGACAATAATGACAACAATCACCATGTGGAGACCAACGAGGGTGCTATGACCTCAACCACAGGGGACCGACTGACAGAGCCCTCCCGGAAAAGACCCGGTAGATCTCGAACATCGGGGATTAAAACAGGAAGACTACAACCCGAGTTTGGAAACTGCATGCTACTATGGATCCTATCGTCTCACGAACCCGAGACTCGGAAAGAGACTACTATTCCAGAGATCAACTTTCTTTTTAGGACCTTATCGCCGCTCGGGCAGAGGCAAGAGAGTAACAGGTTAGGCACACGACATTCAAAGAGAGGATAATTGCAGCCAAGCGCCGATTAGCAGAGCTACAAGGTGCATCGACTTTGCCTCAGGCATCACAAGGGACAGATCGTCATGTGTAGAGCTCATACCGCTCACAAGACCTTGTCAATTAGGGTCATGAGTATGCGTTGGTGCTACTCTATTCTAGGTGTAAGCGCGACACTGCAATTTAAGCGGTCATGCTAATCAAGAGATCTAGTTGCTATCAAAACTTTTCCTTGCATGGATGTGAGGTAGACCTGCATTGAGGTCAAAATTTTCTATGAAACCATAATTACTAGAATCACATTAACAAGATGGGATTAGGACATACCTAACAGACTCGAAGGTCTATTTAGTCTTAATTATATAACTAAGCATACATCAATTGGTTGTAATAAGGGCCTAGCTTGGATCAAATTACAAGGTTTCACTTGGATACAGAACTACTAAAATACATGAGTTTATCATATATAGACTCCCGTTATGAACTTTTTTCAGAACACCATAAACAATCGAAATTATTTACAAATTGAACTATGATAAACTTAGTTAGAAAACTCGCAACATCTAGCCATTCTAAAAACTCATTGTCGTCTCACCTTTAAACATTTTGGTGGAAGGGTGACTTCTTCGTAGACCTATAAGGTACGATCATACCAGCACTAATGCACCGGATCCCATCAAAACTCCTCACCTAAGTGTGTTTGGACAATCATGATCCTAAGATGAGTAAAGCTTAATGCCTGTACGAAACCTACTTCTATCCACTACCATAACTCCGTCTCAGGAACGTTAGCAGAAACACTAAGAATAGTACAGTTATGTGCACAAGTTAAATATGTGAATATAAATCGTAGGAATGCACTTGAGATAATTATCCCCACTCACGAAGTCGTTTCTCATCGTGAAACAGAGCTACGTCTTCACCAAGAGGCAACCAACCAACTAGCAAGGCGCCAACCCTGCAGGTAGACTCTGCTACTTTTCAAGCTGCAGTCACGGCAGCCGTGGCAGCCGTCATGGCGCACCTCAATGCTAACCACGCCAGCAGGCACGGAGATGGTGTCAGAAATAATAACCGTAATAACAATCAAGAACATCAACGGGCGTCTACCAACGAAAAAGCCTCAGGCAAAAAATCTACGAACAAGAAGCGAAAGTTTTGGAACAAAAAGGAGCGCAACCAATCTCAAAGATTCGCTAAAAGACAACAAGCCATGGCCACCCCTACAATTACGACAGCAGAGACAACACATGCTGCGACATCACCCACAACATCTATCGCTCAAGCACCAGACATGTAATATATGGGAACACTTCCAAAGTGTAACAAGTGTAACTACCATCACACAGGGGCTTGCTGGATTCCACACTGTATCAACTGAAACAAGAAAGGGCATACAGTCCGCTTCTGTGGGACCCCGACCCAGTGCATCGCATCAACCACCACTACTGGTGTAAGTCCAGTATGCTTCCTATGCAGAGAAATGGGACACTTCAAGAGAGAATGTCCAACTGAGAAGAATGACGGGGGAGTAGGAGGAGTGTGATGAACAAACCAGCAGGAGCAAAAGGGAAACGCTATTAGGACTTTTGTAATGTTTCCAATGACAAAAACATTTAAGTACCATACGTTTGAAATGAATTTGGTATGCTTGCTAAAACTACCGTCTTTCAAAAAGTAGTTAAAATACTCTCTCATTCGAATCAAATCAAAGACATTCATATATAACCTTAGGATCATTACCTGTATGCGGTGATGACTCCGTGCATACATCAAGGTTAATTATAATCAAAATACAAAAGACATAAAGCAAATAATTCCATCCTGACTACTATTCCATGTCTAGAGGTGGGATTAGGGTGGAGCCACCCACTCGATGTTTTCACCAATATCAAATTTCATACGACGTACGTATATCGCTCGATCATAGAGTGACATGTCAGAGATCATGATATAAAGTATTATTACTAGCTATCAGAACCCGTCACTACCAGTGCTAGTTGTCGTAGCACGAATCATCTGCAGTAACAATAACATCGAACAAAACAGAACACACTGAAAAGAAACACAAGATACTCTATCCCTCTAATGAGCACTTCTTACGAATACAGCTTAATACATGTCGTACCTAAAAAGATACTGTTGTCATCATTAGATTTCGATCGGTATAGTCCTCACCCTCCTGATTTAACGGCTATGAAAAGACCCTTCACCTAACCTGCTAAATATCGGAACCTCCGTCTCCCATGAACGTAAATCCGACACGGACCCCTGGGTCATCTCTCGTTGTAAAACCCAAAACACTCACCAGAGGAGTATTATACCTTCCGAAACCTCTCCACAACTATATCTAGAAGACCCTTCAGGAATGTCACGCATGCAGCATATAAAGTTCGAGCACAGAAGCATGGGACGAATATGGTTAGTCTACCACTACTACGTGTATACGCGAGGATAATGTATAATTAAGATTCTACGGACATTGGCTGTGCTTCCGCCCTATTTCCTGTTCCTTGTCTAGTTATGGACTTGGGGCAGAGTCACCCATCCAACTGTCTTGCCAACCTTACGTACATACGACCTATATGCGCAAGTTAATGATAGATGGACCAGGTACGATTCATGCCAGGAACTACGGGACCAGGCTACCCAGGGGGCGAGTGAACGTCCTATCATCCGGATAAGTTTAGTCGTGTAACCCGAGCCCATATGCTCCCTACTGATCTAATCAAACAAGAAACACTAAAGCAGACCCATGCAGTGCTCCGAGGAGAAGCTATCACTTATGACTTGGTACAAATTCGAGAAAGGCTGAAAGCACCTCGAGAACACGGCAAAACCCAAATAAGTCTTGTCATCTATATAAAAATGCAGGCTTTTTACTAGTGAATCTATCATGGCTAGTGTAAACATTATGGTCATACATCATCAAGATTCTATGGATTTAGAATGTGTGATCCCGCCTCATTCTCTGTTCCTTGTTTGGTTATGGGCTTAAGGCAAGGCCACCTATTTGAATGCCCTTGTAATCTTAAGGATGTACGACTAGTTTACATCAAGCGATATAAAAGAACTGGTAAGACTCATAATGCAAATCTCGTCATGATTTGTTGAAACATTCATAATACTAGTACTCACAAATTACATTATAAAATATTCATAGTGGTAATACAAAGTATAAGGCAAAAAGCATAAAGGCACACGTAAAATACCATGTCATTCCAAAACAATAACTCCTTTTAAATCGACTCAGCTCATGTTCAATGATAAATTCCGAGGTCGTCGTTTAACATCAGGCAGATTGTTCCCCACCATATCAATTTCTTATACTACGAAAAGTTCCCCCATCTTTCCTCCAAATTCTTGAAGTCCCAGTTGAATCACTAATGTCTGGACGAAATTCCTTCTAATGGGGGGATGATGTGACAACCGTCAATTTTGGCCAAGTCAGAGTCAACTAAAGTCAATAAGTTAGACCGGTCAACTCATCTAACCCTTGTATATTAGGGTTTCCATTATGTTTCTTATTGAACAACTCGCAATCTTAATATAAAGGATCACTAAGAGTTTTCACGTGTTTGGAAACTCTAAACCCTTATCAGGGCAAGTGATGGAACTACTCGATAAAACATTATTCCTTGACCCTCGGGGGCATATGACAATCATAACGAGACTTAACAAGGTTTACAAACCTTGGGTTACAAAGCCTAGCACTCAAAAAGGTCACAAAAGAAGTCTCGATCTCTTTCACTCTATCTCTCCCACATCTCTCTTGGTATGAGAAATCTCTCCAAGAATGTGAAATCTCTCCCAAATCTCTCCAAGAATGTGAAATGTCTCCTAAATCTCTCCAAGAATGTGAAATCTCTCCCAAATCTCTCTCTGTATGAGAAATCTCTAAAAGAATGTGAAATCTCTCCCAAATATCTCTCAAAACCTCTTTTGATTTATTTTAATCATTTAGGACATCCTGACACTTGCCTTGGTGAAAAACCGTTCGAAACACGGCGATAGCTTGGAAAAGGGCCTCTTAGGGACGAAGTCTCTCTATAGGGACCAAACCCCCCTTGAGCTGAAACCCCAAGAACCAGGACCGAAGCCACATAGAGTAGCCGCAACCATCTGACCGCAGCCCCCTTAAGGAACCGCAGTCTTCGGACCGCAATTGCTAAGGACTGGCTACGAGGACAGAGGCTGCTGAAGACCGCAGTAGAACCGAACCCGGAACTGACCACCGCAGCCGACCTTCGCTACGGTACCTCCTCGGTCTGCAGTCCCCTCCCTCCTCGGACCGCAGTCCCTTCCCCTTCAGATGCAATTCAGTGACCAAGTCTTCCCTCCGGTTCTAAGACTGATAAGATCCGAAGCCAGACCTTGACTTCATATTTCCCCATTTTCATCCGGTTTTCAACAACGACTCCGTTTTAAGCCCGTTTTTAATTATGACACAAGCAACCACCCACCCCCACTCCATGACCAGCCCACACCCATACCCACCATACCTGGTCATTCAAGAGTACTTTCCTCACCATTTGACCAGCTAAACTCTTTGTCAAAGGCTGAAAACACTTATCTCTCCTCACCTTTCTCTCATTTCTCTCATTCCACCCAAAGAACAAACACCTTTCTCTCTCCTTTCTCCCTCTCTCAAATTCGAGATTCAAGGGCTGATCATCAAGTTTTCTCTCATTTGCGGTAAGTGATATTATCCTGCTTATGATTATTACACTTCCTTTTACTCAAGTCATAGATTCCATACACAAACTCCATCATATTGTGTTTGATTCTCGAATCTTCAAACAATCCTCCAAGTGTTCTTGAGTTGAACACTTCTTTCCTTCAACATTCATCCACTGAAAACACACAAGGTCAGTTAGTACCCCGATTTTTTCATGTTTTTCTTAAGTTTTAAAAGGGGGGGGGGGATACAAGTTAAAACACCAAGAACACAACTAAACATTTCCAACAACTTTCATCAGAAAAGTTGGACTGCATTCACGGACTGTTTTGGACAACTTAAACATTTTAGTTTTCAAAACTGTATTACATGCAAATAGTTCAAGATATTAGCTTTAAAATGAATACTTTCACATCTCCATACGATTTTTCTACAATTTATGCTGATTTTTACAAAATTGCCTATCATTTCAGAAACGAATTCGGACCAGTCTGTGAATATGAACATTTTAACACAAGTTAAAGACTTCCAAAAGTCATGATAAAAATTATGAATAAGCTTGACACATTTTATGAACTCTCAGAATTCACGGATTTAGTTTTTGACGTCGTATGATTTTTCTGTGATTTTTCTAAAATAGTGCTGAAAGTTTAAAAACTAGTTAACAACTTACAACTTGCATAACACTTTGTAATATGTTGAGCAAAGTGTATAAGCATAAGTTCTAAATAATGAATGTATTTTTCTTGTTAGTTTATCATTAGAAATTGAAATTTTGACAATCATGATAAGTTTTACTCATTCATTTTGAACAAATATAATAAACTTGAATGAGCATAGTCATGGATTTTTACTACACAAAAAAGGTTTTACTCTCAAAACAAATGGATTTTTCATATCCAACGTGATAAACTATAGTAAGTAATAGTTTAAGAAATTCATATCACTAAATTATTCAGAAAAGGTACATTTACTTCCTTCATGGAAGAGGTTTTAATATCAAACTATTTGTAAACTAGTTAACTTAGGTTGTGAGGAAATTCTCTCCCGGTACGTTCGAGTACGGGATCCCAATTCCTGTAAGTTATAACAAGAGTCTCTTGTAGGGAGAGCGTGATAATTGTGTATAAATCTATATTGGGTTTGACACCCCACACCTTGCTACTAGCTACAGTGGGACCTACAGGTCTACGGGTGACAAAAGTCATAGTATCTTAACGTCTGAAAAACATTGTGTAGGTTATATCTAGTCATAGTATCATTATAGCGACTCACATAGGTAGTTAACAATCTTTCAAGTTTACATGGAAACTTTTACCTTGAAAAGGGGTTTACTTCTAAATCAAATGAGTTTATGGCGATTTAAACACAGATTACTTTAAGTATGGTAAAATACTTGTACACTTTTGGTCTTAGAATTAAAGATAACTTATAACACATAAAGTTTTCGGGATTTTTCTCAAATCAAAAAGGGGTTTTATGTCGATTTAAAATCACTTTTATATCTTTAAGTATTGAAAATACTTGTTCATTTTCGGTCCAACGATTTAGGACTACAAAAATTTTATAAGGAAAATATTGGATTTTCTTTGGAACATATTCTATGAACACTACATCTCGCCCAGAATTGTTAGAATTCCACGGTTCATTTAACTCAAGTTATATATAACCTATATACGCTGAGTGATCATCGAAGGAATCTATGGGTCCTTCTAGAGTTCATTATCACATAACATGGGAGCATTCATTCCACACTTAACTAAGAAAATATTGGCTTTTATGGAAATCATACTCTATCGTGTTTACCAGGAAAATGGTTTCTTCCTCAAACAAAACTCTTATGAACTCACCAACTTAATTGTTGACACTTTTTCAAAACTACTTCTATTCTTTGGAAACCAGTGAAACAGGAAAACCAACAGCATTTTGAGGATGAGACAATAAATCGTCAAACAGTTCATTTTGTCATCATAATGTAATTGATTTGAATCACGTAAACATATACTTTGGTGTAACTATTTCAATTATATTTATGAGGGTTGTATTTACTTTGAGTACTATCATACTCATTGTTGTGATACTATACATGAAGTCCTCCACCCCCGGACGTTTCTGCCATCCTTGGTTTGGAGGTGTGACAGATTGGTATTAGAGCATTGTTTATAGTGAACTAAGTATATCGAACCATATAAGATATAAAAACTATAAATACATTAGGACTAAGGTCTCTTATTTAACATTTTCCGAATAACTATACTTTTAGAAATAAATAGTTTCTTATTAAAAGTATACATGTATGCATACATACTAAGGTCAACATCATTCTAGAACAAAACAAAAGTAATGATTGCTGAATGGCACAAGTAGGCTTGGGGATTGTATAGTCTGGACTGGGAATGACATAGCCTGATCAACTATGTCTAACCCTGAGGTGATTAACATATGCCCAGGAATGGTTGTGGCGTTGCAACAGGTCAGAAAACTTACCAATTCTATCTACAAACAAATATTGAAAAGCATAAGTCAAACATTAAAATACCATAGGAGTATTTTGTAATGCTATAACAAACTTATTTGAAAACTAAAGACCCCTATTCGTAGGTCTTTAATGACTAAGTGCATACGCCAAGGTTATACATAATTAAAGATAGTATAGACACAGAATCTATGACTATTGCTCTACTTCCTGTTCCTTGTTTGGTTGTGGATTTAGAATAGAATCATTTATTCGAAGGTCTATCCTATCTCATATTATATGTAACTGGTATGCACTATGTGATTATAGACATGACTGATAAGGATCACCCCTATAAGTAATTAATTATAGAGTTAGACGCCTATTAATTATCTCTTTCACTCCTACTCTCGCACGTATAACATAGCAAGATTCAACTTACCAGACGACCCCTACTTTCCCAACTGGGGAAATGGTGGATGGTTATGAAGAGAATCAAAAGCGGAACCGGAAGTAATATTCCCTCCATGCATCGCCAGGGTTCCCACAAACCGTTTCGACTACACGGAACCTGTGGCCCGTTGGGCAACCGTGATCGGGGGTTGAAGTCGACAACAATGACAACAATCACCCTGTGGAGACCAACGAGGGTGCTATCACCTTAACCACGGGGGACCGACTGACGGAGCCCTCCCGGCAAAGACCCGGTAGATCGCGAACATCGGGGATTAAATCAGGAAGACTACAACCCGAGTTTGGAAACCGCGCGCTACTATAGACCCTACCGTCTCAAGTACCCGAGACTCGGAAAGAGACTACTATTCCAGAGATCAACTTTCTTTTTAGGACCTTATCGCCGCTCGGGCAGAGGCAAGAGAGTACTATTCCAGAGATCAACTTTCTTTTTAGGACCTCATCAGAATGCACTTGAGATAATTATCCCCTCTCACGAAGTCGTTTTTCATCATGAAAGAGAGCTATTTCTTCACGAAGAGGCAACCAACGTACTAGCAAGGTGCCAACCCTGCAGATAGACTCTGCTACTTTTCAAGCTGCAACCGTGGCAGCCGTCATGGCGCAGCTCAATGCTAACCATGCCAACAGGCACGGAGATGGTGTCAGAAATACTAACCGTAATAACAATCAAGAACACCAGCGGGCGTCTACCAATGAAAAAGCCTGAGGCCACAAACCTACGAACAAGAAGTGAAAGTTTTGGAACAAAAAGGAGCGCAACCAATCTCAAAGATTCGCTAAAAGAAGAAAACCCATGGACACCCATAGAATTACGACATCAGACACAACACATGCCTCGTCATTAGCCACAACATCTATCGCTCAAGCACCAGACATGCAATATATGGGAACACTTCCAAAGTGTAACAAGTGTAACTACCATCACATAGGGGCTTGCCGGATTCCACGCTGTATCAACTGCAACAAGAAAGGGCATACCGTCCGCTTCTGTGGGACCCCGACCCAGTGCATCTCATCAACCACCAATACCGGTGTAAGTCCAGTATGCTTCCTATGCGGAGAAACGGGATACTTCAAGATAGAATGTCCAACTGAGAAGAATGACGGGGGAGTAGGAGGAGTGTGATGAACAAACCAACAGGAGCAAAAAAGAAACCCTATTAGGACTTTTGTATTGTTTCCAACGACAAAAACGTTTATGTACCAAATGTTTGTAATGAATTTGGTATGCTTCCTAAAACTACCGTCTTTCAAAAAGTAGTTAAAATACTCTCTCATTCGAATCAAATCAAAGACATTCATATATGACCTTAGGATCATTACCTGTAAGTTGTGATAACTCCGCGCATACATGAAGGTTAATTATAATCAAAATACTAAAGACTTAAAGCAAATAATTCCATCCTAACTACTGTTCCGTGTCTAGAGGTGGGATTAGGGTGGAGCCACCCACTCGACGACTTCACCAATATCAAATTTCATACGACGTACATATATCGCTCGATCATAGAGTGACATGTCAGAGATCATGATATAAAGTATTATTACTAGCTATCAGAACCCGTCACTACCAGTGCTAGTTGTCGTAGCACGAATCATCTGCAGTAATAATAACATCGAACAAAACAGAACACACTGAAAAAGAAACACAAGATACTCTATCCCTTTAATGAGCACTTCTTACGAATACAACTTAATACATATCGTACCAAAAAAGATATTGTTGTCATCATTAGATTTCAATCGGTATAGTCCTCACCTTCTTGATTTAACGGCTACGAAAAGACCCTTCACTTAACCCGCTAAATATCAGAACCTCTTTATCTCATGAACATAAATCCGACACAGACCCCCGGGGTCATCTCTCGTTGTGAAACCCCAAGACACTCACCAGAGGAGTATTATACCTTCCGATACCTCTCAACAAGTATATCTAGAAGACCCTTCAGGAATGTCACGCATGCAACAGATAAAGTTCAAGCACAGAAGCTTGGGACGAATACGGTTAGTCTACCACTACTATGTGTATACGCGAGGATAATGTATAATTAAGATTCTACAGACATTGGATGTGTGCTTCTGCCTTCCTGTTCCTCGTCTGGTTGTGGAATAGGGGCAGAGTCACCCATCCAACTGTCTTGCCAACCTTACATACATACGACCTATATGCGCAAGTTAATGATAGATGGACCAGATATGAGTCCTGCCAGGAACTACAGGACCAGGCTACCCAGGAGGGCGAGTGAACGTCCTATCATCCGGATAAGTTTAGTCGTGTAACCCAAGCCCATATGTTCCCTACCGATCTAATCAAATGAGAAACACTAAAGCAGACCCATGCAACGCTCCGAGGAGAAGCTATCACTTATGACTTGGTACAAATTCAAGAAAGGCTGAAAGCACCTCGAGAACACAGCAAAACCCGAATAAGTCTTGTCATCTATATAAAAATGCTGGGTTTTTACTAGTGAATCTATCATGGCTAGTGTAAACATTATGGTCATACATCATCAAGATTCTATGGATTTAGAATGTGTGATCCCGCCTCATTCCCTGTTCCTTGTTTGGTTGTGGGCTTAAGGCAGGGCCACCTATTTGAATGCCCTTGTAATCTTAAGGATGTACGACTAGTTTACATCAAGCGATTATAAAAGAACTGGTAAGACTCATAATGCAAATCTCGTCATGATTTGTTGAAACATTCGTAATACTAGTACTCACAAATTACATTATAAAATATTCATAGTGGTAAAACAAAGTATAAGGCAAAAAGCATAAAGGCACACGTAAAATACCTTATCATTCCAAAACAATAACTCCTTTTAAATCGGCTCAGCTCAAGTTCAATGATAAATTCCGAGGTCGTCATTTAACATCAGGCGGATTGTTCCCCACGATATCAATTTCTTATACTACGAAAAGTTCCCCCATCTTTCCTCCAAATTCTTGAAGTCCCAGTTGAATCACTAATTTCTGGACAAAATTCCTTCTAACGGGGGGATGATGTGACAACCGTCAATTTTTGCCATGTCAAAGTCAACTAAAGTCAATAAGTTAGACCGGTCAACTCATCTAACCCTTGTATAATAGGGTTTCCATTATGTTTCTTATTGAACAACTCGCAATCTTAATATTAAGGATCACTTGGAGTTTTCACGTGTTTGGAAACTCTAAACCCTAATCAGGGCAAGTGATGGAATTACTCGATAAAACATTATTCCTTGACCCTCGGGGGCATATGACAATCATAACAAGACTTAACAAGGTTTACAAACCTTGCGTTACAAAGCCTAGCACTCAAAAAGGTCACAACAGAAGTCTCTCTCGATCTCTTTCACTCTATCTCTCCCAAATCTCTCTTAGTATGAGAAATCTCTCCAAGAATGTGAAATCTCTCCAAGAATGTGAAATCTCTCCCAAATCTCTCCAAGAATGTGAAATCTCTCCCAAATCTCTCCAAGAATGTGAAATCTCTCCCAAATCTCTCTCTGTATGAGAAATCTCTCCAAGTATGTGAAATCTCTCCCAAATCTCTCTCAAAACCTATTTTGATTTATTTTAATCATTTGGGGCATCCCGACACTTGCCTTGGTGAAAAACCGTTTGAAATGGGGCGATACCTTGGAAAAGGGCCTCTTAAGGACGAAGTCTCTCTATAGGGACCAAACCCCCCCTTGAGCTGAAGCCCCAAGAACCAGGACCGAAGCCCCATAGTGTAGCCGCAGCCATCTGACTGCAACCCCCTTAAGGAATCGCAGTCTTCGGACAACAATGGCTAAGGACTGGCTACGAGGACCGAGGCTGTTGAAGACCGTAGTAGAACCGAACCCGGAACTGACCACCGCAGCCGACCTTCACTGCGGTACCTCCTCGGACTGCAGTTCCATCCCTCCTCGGACCGCAGTCCCTTCCCCTTTGGATGCACTTCAGCGACCAAGTCTTCACTCCGGTTCTAAGGCTGCTAAAATCCGAAGCCAGACCTTGACTTCATATTTCCCCATTTTTCACCCGGTTTTCGACCACGACTCCGTTTTAAGCCCGTTTTTAATTATTTTAACGGGGAATTTTCACCAAAACTTATATTTTGACATATAAGACCCCATAAATTCATAAATTCAACATATTTTAGGGAAATCCTTATTAAAGAATAAAATCTAATAAATAAGATCTTGAGGTGGAGTGTTGACTTCTCTTTAGTTTATGCCACAAGCAACTACCCATCCCTACTCCATGAGCAGCCCACACCCATCCCCACCATACCTAGTCATTCAAGAGTACTTTTCTCACCATTTGACCAGCTACACTCTTGGTCAAAGACTGAAAACTCTTGTCTCTCCTCACCTTTCTCTCATTTCTCTCATTCCACCCAAAGAACAAACACCTTTCTCTGTCACTACACCTTCTCTCAAATTCGAGATTCAAGGGCTGATCATCAAGTTTTCTCTCATTTGTGGTAAGTGATATTATCCTCCTTATGATTAGTACACTTCCTTTTACACAAATCATAGATTCCTTACACAAACTCCATCATATTGTGTTAGATTCTCGAATCTTCAAGCGGTGAGTTCATACCCCTATCTTTTCAAATTTTTCTTAAGTTTTAAGGGGGGGGGGGGGGGGGGGGTGGGGCCGGGGGAATACAAGTTCAAACACCAAGAATACAACTAAACTCTTTCAACAGCTTTCATCAGAAAAGTTGGACTCCATTCACGGACTGTTTTGGACAAATTAAGCATTTTAGTTTTCAAAACTGTATTACGTGCAAATAGATCAAGTTATTATCTTTAAAATGAATACTTGCACATCTCCTTATGATTTTTCTACAATTTATGGTGATTTTTACAAAACTGCCTATCATTTCAGAAACAAATTCGGACCAGTCTTTGAATATGAACATTTTAACACAAGTTAAAGACTTCCAAAAGTCATGATAAAAATTATGAATAAGCTTGACACATTTTATGAACTCTCAGAATTCACGGATCTAGTTTTCGACGTCGTATGATTTTTCTGTGATTTTTCTAAAACAGTGCTGAAAGTTTAAAAACTAGTTAACAACTTACAACTTGCATAACACTTTGTAATATGTTGAGCAAAGTGTATAACCATAAGTTCTAAATATTGAATGTATTTTTCTTGTTATTTTATCATTATAAACTGAAATTTAGACATTCATGATAAGGTTTACTTATTCATTTCGAACACATATAATAAACTTCAATGAGCATAGTCATGGATTTTTACTACACGAAAAAAGGCTTTACTTTAAAAAAAATGGATTTTTCATATCCTACATGATAAACTATACTAAGTAATAGTTTAAGAAATTCATATCACTAAATTATTTAGAATAGGTGAATTTACTTCCTTCACGGAAGAGGTTTTAATATCAAACTATTTGTAAACTAGTTAACTTGGGTTGTGAGGCAATTCTCTCCCGGTACGTTCGAGTACGGGATCCCAATTCCTGTAAGTTATAACAAGAGTCTCTTGTAGGAAGAGCGTGATAATTTTGTATAGATCTATATTGGGTTTGACACCCCACACCTTGCTGCTAGCTACAGTGGGACCTGCAGGTCTACGGGTGACAAGAGTCATAGTATCTTAACGTCTGAAAAATGTTGTGCAGGTTATATCTAGTCATAGTATCGTTATAGCGACTCACATAGGTAGTTAACAATCTTTCAAGTTTACATGGAAACTTTTACCTTGAAAAGGGGTTTACTTCTAAATCAAACGAGTTTTTGACGATTTAAACTTACATGAATTACTTTAAGTATGGTAAAATACTTGTACACTTTTGGTCTTAGAGTTAAAGACGACTCATAACACATAAAGTTTACGGGATTTTTCTCAAATCAAAAAGGGGTTTTATGCCGATTTAAAATCACTTTTATATCTTTAAGTACGAAAAATACTTGTTCATTTTCGGTCATGGGATTTAGGACTACATAACTTTTATAAGGAAAATATTGGATTTTCTTTGGAACATATTCTATTAACACTACATCTCGTCCAGAATTGTTAGAATTCCACGGTTCATTTAATTCAAGTTATATATAACCTATATATGCTGAGTGATCATAGAAGGAATTTATGGGTCCTTCTAGAGTTCATTATCGCATAACATGGGAGCATTCATTCCACACTTAACTAAGAAAATATTGGATTTTCTAGAAATCATACTCTATCGCTTTTACCAGGAAAATGGTTTCTTCCGCAAACAAAACTCTTATGAACTCACCAACTTAATTGTTGACACTTTTTCAAAACTACTTGTATTCTCAGGAAACCAATGAAACAGGAAAACCAACAACATTTTGAGGATGGGATGATAAATCGTCAAACGGTTCATTTTGTCATCGTAATGTAATTGATTTAGATCATGTAAACATATACTTTGGTTTAACTATTTCAATTATATTTATGAGGGTTGTATTTACTTTGAGCACTATCATACTCGTTGTTGTGATACTATACATGAAGTCCTCCACCCCGGACGTTTCCGCCATCCTTGGTTTGGGGGTGTGACATCTTGTCCTTCCTAAGTCTTTCATAGTAGAAACACATTCTGAGTTAAGGTAAAGAGGCCTGTCATGGTCAGAATGTATGGTCAGAATGTAAAAGCATATGTTGTGGGTTTATATTAAAATGATGATTGCAACCTTGAGATGTTTGCTTTATATCCAGACTTGGATATCAAGCTTTACACATTTTGCTAGGATAACATGGATTAAGAAACCTCCAGGCAATTTTATATTGATATCTTCTAGTAGATGTCTATTAAGAAAAGAGGCTTTTCTTGAAATCTATTTGTTATATCTCATATTAAGAATAATATTTATAGTAAATAATATCCTTGTTGATCTAATCATAGCTACTTGTGAAAAATGTTTGATTATAGTCAATTTAATGGTATGATGAGGATCACAGTCAATGATATGATTAGGAAAAAACTTCTTTTATAACAAGTCTTGCTTTAAATGTGTATTTAGTTATCTGTGTAATTCTTTCTTTCTAGAATAATTTATTCCTTATAGTCTTGATATAGGGAGGAAGTTTAATCAAGACCAGACTTGGGTATTTTACATGGATTACATCTCATTGATGGATTTTACAGAATACAAAATCTTGTACAATTCAGAAAACAATTAACAATTAATTTGGTACACACAATCTATAAAGTGTCTATCTCATAACACCTAGAAGGCAACATACTATGAGCAACAAAACTAGCATAAAACCTAATGAAATCGAACTCATTGGATTAGGGTTACATGACATTGATTTATTGTAGTAAACAAATCGCTTCAATCCCCTTGTAGAGTAGGTCTTGGAAAGCTTATCACCAAAAGGGTGATGCCCCGAATGGCTCACACCCAAAACCTAGAATTAGACGACAAGAGGAGCGAGACGAGGGAAAATATTTTCAGCCAGAGTATCCTTAAGGGAATGATATGATCGAAAATCATAATCCTTGGGGTCCTATTTAAAATGTGAATGAGATAAGGAAATCCCCATATTTGAATAATAAAATATCTAGATTTATTATACTCAAACATGGTATCCTTATAAGTTTTGGGAATATTCTAGAAACCCTAGAATCCTCCTAAATTCCGTTCACCATTATATGGGTTCTATAATTTTCCTTCCTTGTTCAAATATAAACAATTACAATTCAACCCTGGAACCTTTAAGTATTGTTATTAATCTTGAATTTATTCCAAATTAATTCTGATTAATAATTAATTAATTATAACTGATTTCACATTAATTTATTAATCATATAATTTAATGAATTAGTCATCTAACAATTGATCTCATATTGGTTTTTTAATCACATATTAAATTAACAAATTAATTATCTATTTCCAATTAATATATTAATCATAATATATTAACAAATCATTTATTACAATTTATTACTCATATAATAAAATAATAAACATATCCTCTCTATCTAAATGTCATTCTTACAAAGTTGTAGTTTTGAAGGCAACCCTAAAAGGACTTTGCTTCTAGCTACAAGAATATACAAATTTAGTTATTGGATTAAACACCTTAATCTAATGGTCTCCCACTTGGATAAGTCTATAACTGCAATTGCAAGTATAAATCTTGAACTAAACCGCAAAGTGTGCTTTCGAAAGCCACTGCCTAACTCTGATTCAAATCAAATGTTGCCCTAAGATACATGATCATACTTCGTTCTACAATATAACGTATGGACATGAGACACAGATTAGAATCAATCTCATAATCCAAGATTCTGTTTCTTGATTTCCCCGATTTATGACAACTGAATTAAGACTACAAATTGAAAAAATCACTTTAGTCTGGGTTCGGCTAAGCACTTCAGATGTCAGTCGACAAATCATTGAGGGGCCCAAATATATCACCTTTTCCTGTTAAGGCAAAAGAAACGAATTATTTTGACTATATACTCATACATTTTACAAACCAAATCATGCATAGAATTATTCTTTATAACACCTAGTTACGAGATGCATTTGGATAAACCAATGCACAAATGATTCATAATCTATGAAGTATATGTCTCTGTTTAAGAATAGTAGATATTATCATCTTATACTTACTCGTGATAATATCCATGAAGTAATCTCTAAGGTCGGGCTTATCCAATACTTAAAATCTCCATTTTAATGTACTCATGAATATTGGAGCAATTCCAATTGCAATGACTTAACTTTAATCGACAATCTACGATCAACTCTTGACAGTCTTTAATCACTACTTTTTTCCAAAAGTATGAGAAACTTTGGAATGTTGAATAATATTAAAATTACTTAGGGAAGTAAACATGCAATGTAGAACACAATAATAAATTTATTAACTATGGTTACAAACTTACTGAATATAAATAATTTCTATTATTTAATCACCTATGCAATTACGAATTAATTTATTGTATAATATTTCGAGTAATCAACTAACCACTTAAATTAAATAACATCAGTCATGCCTATGTTATGAACATGCATACTATGCCTCTTTATGGTCCTTCCTTTTTGAATAGATCTATTGGAAACTATTCCAATGATACAAATTTCACAATTCAAAATTCTTATCATTATCTAGGATGTAGTGGAATTCCATTTTACATGCATTGACATCATGTGTAGTGGAATTCCAACTTTACATGCATTGAAATCCTTTAATGTTGAGGCTCTAAAGTCACAGAGACCGAACCTACAATATATAGAATGCTCCACTAGAACTTGTTATTCAGAACAATTCCATGGTAACGAAGTCTTAAATTCAAGATACACTTCTTGAATACTTCTTATGCATTAAAGGTTCCAACTCACATGTAGATTCTATTAGATTCTCCTATTATGGAAACATTTCCATATGACAAACAATTTTGAACAAAAATCATATCAATCCAGAACATGTCGTTGTGGTCCGTCCTAACAATACCACACTATCAACTGTCCGCAAGCAACCAGTCTTCGATAAACCTCAGAATGTTCTTCACAGTAGTTTAACAAATTTAGAAATATGAACTTCTAATCCTTTTCAAACAATGCTAAATGCATTTGAAAAATTAGAATAAGAAAACATTATAACATATGTGGTCGATCCTATATCCGAAACATATGAGACTTGACTCATTATGTCCTATACAAGGATTTAATATCTGTTCAATTTCTTGCTATAATATTTCTATATATGGAATCTCCTGTGTTGAAACATTTCAACATGGTATTCATATATATATCTTTGAATAATATATATTAAACCATATGATCTAAACTTTTAGACTCGAAATGAAGTATGAGTGCCATCTACCTTAAGTCCACTATAGTGGAATATTTTCCAAACATTGGAACTTGCAAAAACAAAGATATTGTTCCCTACTAACAATATTGTCAACATGCAATACCATCATAACAATTATGCTCCCACTAGCTTTGACATGTACTCAGAAATCAATTGTACTTCTAGAAATCAATATGCTTTGACGTTCTTAAGGAAGTGTATATTTGAAAGATCTAGTATGCTCAAGAAACATATTAAAGTGATATTGCTAATTAACATATGATACTAAAGGGTTACACTAACAACAACATGATATAATTGATTATTTATTAGAAATTGATTTTAATAAATATTTAGTAAACTCTTATAGTAAAACTAGAAATTATTTACTTCTAGGAAATAATAAACTTCATTAGCAAGTAATATTATATATAATTCATATGTTATGGATGAATAAGTCATGCACAACATTTTGGACTAGATAAATTGTTTTGTCTTTTACCAAAAAGTTAAAGTTTATATTTTATAAACTTGGTTTATAAAATATAAAAGGCTTTTGTCTTCTTTTGCCTTCATATTTTAGAAATATGGCTATACAAAAGAGAGTATGGGCTTTTCATTTGTTTAATGAAAATAACACCCCTTTAAAAGGACAAGCATGGTTAATATGATTAAAATAAGGAGTTATGGTCTTTTGATTAGTTTATTCAAAAGAAAGGCATGGCTTGAAGCATGGGGTCCCCATAGGATTTAGGGGCATGGGTTCTTAAAGTGACAAGAAGTTATTGTTGGATTTGGTGTCTAAGCTCGTAACTATAATTAGGATATACTTGGCCCGATTGTAGCATGATCCTTTTGGGTTGCCTTCATCAGTGCAATTTGATAGGATGAACTTTTGAGAATAATGTTATTTGTGATTTATTAATATATTATAAGTACAACATATTAATTAGAAATCATATTATTTAATTAATATTGATCAAGAATTATTTTGGAATTAATTTTGTGATCAAAAGAGACTAATTAAATATATGGGGATTGATTATGTAAAACAATGATTCTTATAGTGTAGGCCAATGATCCATGGTTATTTAGGATGGGCTAAACTAATGTGATAGGCCATGGAGGTTTAACCCATGGAGCCTAAGTAATATGGAAGGTCATTAGGGTTTGCAAAGATGTAACTCTAGCACTATAAAAGGAACCCCTCATGACCAAAATTGGTTACACCATCATTCGTAGAGTTTGATATTGATTTTGTGCTAAGTAACTTATTATCTCGAGCCTCCTCTTGCATTTGGTGTTTGTGACACATTAGAGGCATCACACTTGAGGTGCTAAAGCTTTTAATGGCCAAGAACTACACCCTACATCAATAAGTATTCATCTAAACTAATTTTTATGTTATATACCCTCTATTGTATGCTAGTTAGGATGTATGTTTTGGAAAATTAGAAATGCATGTATAATTAAAGAAAACATAGATCCAAAGAATCTAGGTTTGAATATGCACCATAGGAGTGTTATAGTGCTCAAAACCCAACAGTGGTATCAGGGCCAAGGGTTGTTTTATGATATACTTGATGCTTGTTAATTTTCAAAGTTGAAAAAAATTCAATTTTGTGGCCTCTTACTGATGAAATCGCCGAGTTCATTGGCCGACTCGATGAGTCCACTTAGTAACAAGGGATACTCGACGAGTCAGTTCATGCACTCGTCGAGTTCATGGCTCTAGTTGTAGAATTTCGAGTTTTCTTAGCCTAGATTGGATTGGAATCACTACTACAAACTGTTTTACATTATTAAATCTGTTTTTATGATATGATAGTGATTATGCTAATCCAATCACACGATGATTGTCAAAGTTTTAAGATAATTGTTGATTTCTATGATAAACAAATTTGCTGGCAAATTGTTGACTTGATATTATCTTGTTTATGAGTTTAGTTAGATCAATCTTGAAGTATATGATAATTATAGTTGTTGAAAATTGATCTAAATGAGTTTTAATGACCTCCATAACTTGTCATCAATTTATGGAAAATGAAAAGTCTAATCTTTAAAAATGTATTAAACTCATAAGTTATGGAAACCAAAAGTTTTGACAAGTTTCGAAACTTGCCCTCAAGTTTTGGAACTTCTAAAGTCTCACTAATGAAACTTTAAACCCTAGAGTTTTAAAGTTCAAATTCAACCCTTATACTTTATAATTTTATAATTTCAATAATATATATATATATATATATATATATATATAAAGAGAGAGAGAGAGAGAGTCAAAATCAAATAAGAAGGAAACTTTTGGTAGGAAGGTAAGAAGGTTTTTTTCTACATATTTTTTTAGCTAACATACAAAATGAATTATTAGATGATTCAAAGGTAAGATGATACACAAGAAAAAATTCCCAAAAAAACATCTTCATGATTCATATTTAAGTAAATTAAGAAAAAGTTCACTTTTATGACAATTTTAGTGAATAACATGGAAATCAATTTATAAATGAATCATCGGTGTGTTTTTTTGAGATTTTTTTGGTGAATCATGTTATTTTTGATTCATCTAGTGATTCATTTCTTTTTTTCGTCAGAAAAGTATGTAGAAAAAAAACTTCTTACCTTCCTTCCAAAAAAAATTTCTTACCGGATCTATATATATATATATATATATATATATATATATATATATATATATATATATATATATATATAAGACAAGTCAGTCTTACTGTTAGTAGACCTCATTCATGAAGTCAATGTATAAGGGGGTATATGGTTACTGCCTATAAAATGGTGGTTTAATGGGTGTCCACTCTCACCCACCGCTTCCTTGACTGGTGGAGGGTCGTTAGCAGGACGGGTAGGATGAGACATTAATTCGTATTAAAATTATAATGATAATTTTAAAGTATCTAAACTTTTATTAAATTCGCAATCTTAGTTACTTTAGGAAAAATGTGTAAATGGTGTTAACCCATGAAATTACACTTTGCACCTTGTTAAGTCATTAGTGGAGCGTGTGTGGTTAACCGACACACTAGTATGAGACTGACAATGCGTGGCAAAGGGTAGCTTGATGTTAATCATAGATCAATGGAGTGTGTGTGGTTAACCGGCACATTGATTAGGTGAGATGTGAAATCGGGTGTACCAAGCTAATTTGCATGGTTATTCACACCTTGTGTGTGATCCATGACATTACAGTCAAAAACTTGAAGGCCACAATCAAGATTTAAACATGCCATTGAAAAGTTCAATGAAGCTCAAAGGATCTAGGAATTTCAATCTAATTAAAACCTAATAATCTATTTCGTTTTTCATGGTGGAAATTGGTAAATCGTCATTTACCTACCTTCAAATATTTTACAATTGGATTACGGCGTCCCTCTTCGTAATTGTAGAATTTTGTTATGGGTCCTAGCCTTAATATTTCATTTAGGTGCTATATTAAGGATACTCATCTAATCTAAGCTTTGTTCTTCTTTTTCAGATGTCTATCCCAAACAATGCATCAAACCCAATCCGTTCAGGCTCTTTCTTCCTCATCAACCTATGTCGGAGGGCCATTTTTTATGGTTCGAACTTCAATGATTGGATTCAAAACATCCAAATGGCTATTCGCTATGAGGACAAAGAATATTGCCTAGATAAAGAGCTTAAGTAGATTGATGTAACCACTACTATTCCTGAACAGGTCGGTTAACACACTACTCATGAGGGGGATGCGACAACGGTTTTGTGTCTAATGATTGCTACCATGACCGCTAACCTACAAAATTCTTATGTGGACTACTATCCTTTTGAAATATATCAAGATTTGATGGAAAGATACCATCAAAGTGCTTGACAGGAAATGTATGACATCACTGCCACCATCATCACAACCAAAATGAAGGATGGAGAGACCATCACGACACACTTTAGAAGATGCAGAGATATGTGGACCGCTTGCTAAAATTGAATGTCAATTTTGATGAAGAGTTGGCCATAGACATAATTCAACACTCTTTACCTTCTTGTTATGATCAGTTTCGTATGACCTATCATATGTACAAGGAGGAGGTCACTCTTAGCAAGCTTCATAAGTGTAACTTTACAAATTCAAAAACTTGAGGGCATGTTTTGAAACCATTCAAAACTTTTCATTTCCATAACTTATGAGTTTAATGACTTTTAAAGGAAAACGTTTTTATTTTCCATAACTTGAGGACAAGTTATAAAGTTCATTAAAGGAATTTAGATCAATATTTTAATTATCAAAATAATCAAATAATTTATATATGATCTTGTTAAATTCGTTAGTCAAGATAATTAATATCAACAATTTGCAAGAAATTAGCCTAATCATATAAACTAGTACAAATCTTTTTATCTTTTAATTGGACAAGCATGATCACTACCATATCAAGAAAATAGATTTCATGTTTCAAAAAACTGTTTGTGGTAATGATCCTAATCCAATTTTGGCAAGCATGATCACTACCATCTCAAGAAAACAGATTTCATGTTTCAAAAAACAGTTTGTGGTAATGATCCTAATCCAATTTTGGCCAAAAAATTGAAATCCAGCACCCAGAGCCATCAACTAGGCGAGTGTATGAACATGACTCGTCGAGTTGGTCTGTTATTAAGTGGACTCGTTGAGTCAGCCAATGGACTCGGCAAGTTCACCAATCAGAAGCCATAAAATCGATTTTTTCAATTTGGAAAATTAATAGGCATCAAGTATAACTGAAAACAATCCTAGGCTCTGACACCACTGAAGGGTTTTGAGCACTCTTACAACCTCATGGTGCACATGCAACCCTAGATGCTTTGGATCTATGTTTTCTCTAATTATACATGCAATTTGATTTTCCAAAGCATTCATCCTAACTAGCATACTATTGAACAAAATTACTAGTTAGATAACTTACCTCTTAATAGGACTTGTAGTTCTTGGCCTTCAAAAGCTTTAGTACCTCAAATGTGATGCCTCTAATGTGTCACAAACACCAAGTGCTAAAGGACGCTTGAGAGAATAAGTTTCGTACCTCAAAATCGATTCACACTCTCCAAGAGTGTATGTAGCAACCGATTTTAGCTCTAGGGGTGTCTATTTATAGTATGACAAGTGCTAGGGTTACATCGATGCAAACCCTAATGCACCATGACTCTTCATCTTACTTGGGCTACATGGGTTAACCTCCATGGACTATCCATGTTGGTTTAGCCCATCCTAAATAGCCATGGATCATAAGCCCACACTATAAGAATCCTTGATTTACCAAATCAATCCATATATATTTAATTAGTCTCTTTTGATCAGTAAATTAATTCCAAATCAATTGTTGATCAATACTAATTAAATAATAGCGTTTCATATTAATATATTATACTTGTAATATATTAAGAAATCTAAAATAACCTTATTCTCAAGAGTCCATCCTATGAATTTTCATTGATGAAGGAAACCCAAAAGAACCATGCTACTCTCAAGTGAAGTACATACCAGTTACAATTATAGGCTTAGACACTAAATCCAACAATTATAATGGTGTATTTTATTTTGAAACATTACCTTGCATTGGTATATATGAAACTATGATGGTTGTAGATATCCTAGGAAATAATGTGGTTAATATTGATTTTTCCAATGTTTTGGACAAGGGATGCTTATGTCATTGTTGTCTTGGACATGTCAACAAGAAGCGCATAACTCAACTCCAAAAGGATGGAGTCTTGGAGTCATTCGACTTGAAGTCGGATGACACTTGCAAGTCTTGTTTACTTGGAAAGATGACCAAGTCACCCTTCACTGGTACTTGTGAATGGGGAGAATGTTTATTGGATCTCATACACACTTATGTGTGTGGACCATTCAAAACCGCCATAAGGGATGCTAACCACTTCTATGTGAATTTTACTGATGATTACAGTAGATATGGCTATATCTACTTAATCAACCATAAGTCAGAAACGTTTGAAAAGTTCAAAGAGTTTAAGCTGGAAGTGGAGAATCAACTAGGCAGGAAGATACAGATGCTACGATCCGATCGTGGAGGAGAGTATCCTAGTATCGAGTTCCTTGACTTTCTTAAGGAATGTGGAATTGTTTCATAGTTAATGCCACCTAGGATACCCGAAATTAATTGTGTGTGTGTAACAACATAAATTTTCAAACAATTTTTCATTTTTCAAACAACCAAAATTATCTTTAAAACATTCTCAAAAAACATGCTCAACAATAGTTATCAAATAAAAACATATCCCAAGATCACAAATGAAATCTTCCGACTGTGTGTGTACGAGTCACGCCGGCGCCTTTCCACGGTCATCACTAGCACCTGAAACACATAACACAACAACTGTAAGCATAAATGCTTAGTGAGTTCCCCAAAATTCTGCATACAACACATACGCCACTCGAGGCTACAGTATGACCCTCCGGTCGATGTGTCTCAGCGGATCCTCCAGTCCTGCAACTCGTTGGACCCTCTAGTCCGGTCATAGCCCGTTGGGCCTTCTCGCCCGGTCTGTATCGTTGGACCCTTCGGTCCTGTCTGAATCGTTGGACCCTCGGGTCTGGTCTATACAATCATATAACATACATATATCACATAGCACATTATCTCATACATAGCATATAATACCCTCTGGTCAACACATAAATACCACTCTAGGTAATGTATAGTGAGAAGACTCACCTCGGGTAACTCGGTAATCTCGGACTCGGTGAAATAGGATGTAGCCTCCGTCTAATCATATGAAATAAACACTCTACATCAACATGTTTCCCAACGCTAGACCATTCCCTCTCTTAGCACTCCCAGGAAGGTAAAAGACCATTTTAGCCCTTTCATGGATCAAATACCTTAAAGTTGACCAAACCCTAAAAGTCAACAAAAGTCAACGGTCAAACGTTGACCAGACTCTCCGAGTGCACTCGTGTGACTCGGCGAGTTCATGCATGTCCACTTCACCCCTGGTCCTCACTCAACTCGCTGAGTCACCCCTCAACTCACCAGGTCATGACTAGAGTCAGACCTCGGGGCAACCAGGTCATGACTAGAGTCAAACCTCGAGACTTGCTCAAACAACCTCCTAAGGTCAGATCTGCTCAACCAATTCATAGATCTAACCTTTAAACACTTAAAAGTCATGTAAAGGTGCAACCTTTACGTGCATGCAACTCATATCAAGCCTCAAATGGACACATAATACTTGAACTGGCAACCTAGTCTCTAATTCCTTATTTGTTTGCAAAAAGCTGGAAGATAATGGCTCTAGGGACCTCTCATGGTCCAGATCTGATGTTATTCATACCAAGGGGACCTTATGCTCACTAGATCTCATAAAATCATGAGGAAAACCCTAAAACTATGAAACCCACCAAATTATCGTGAAATGGAAAGAATTTTACCTCCAAAGACAATATCTCATGTTGATTAGCTCCAATCCAAGCTCCCTTCATGATCTAGATGGATCCTCTCTTCTTCCTCTAGCAAAACCACACAAAAGATGAAGAAATAGCCTCCTCTTGCCCTCAAACTCACTATCTTTGCTCTCTAGGGTTTCTCTAGAACAAAGTGGCCGCAAATGAAGGCAATAAGGGTCCTTAAATAGGCTCCCAAGGCCGGGGATTAGGGTTTGACTTTACAACGCGGACTCGCCGAGTCCACGAATCGACTCGTCGAGTCCGATCATTAATCTAACCAAGAACTTGCGATCCTACTCGGCGAGTCTAAGCGTCAACTCGCCGAGTCCTTCCATAAAACTCAAAAATAAATGATTAAAATAATATACCTAGGAATCCGGATGTTACAAATCTCCCACACTTAGCATCATACTTCTCCCTTGAAGTCTTACTCTGCGAAAAACTCTGGATGCTGCTCACGCATCTCCAACTCCGGCTCCCTAGTCAGTTCAGACCCTCTCCGATGTTGCCACTGGACCAGCACCAGGGGCACCTCTTTGTTCCTCAAAACCTTGATTTTTCGATCCATAATCGCAACTGGCCTCTCAACATAATTCAGGCTGACATCCACCTGAATATCCTCCAACGGCACCACCACCGATTTGTCGGCTATACACTTCCTTAGTTGAGACACGTGGAAGGTGTCATGAATCTGGCTCAACTCCGCAGGTAGCTCCATACGATATGCTACCTTGCCCACTCTAGTCATTACCCTGAATGGACCGATGTATCGGGACCCCAACTTGCCCCTTTTCCTGAATCGAATCACTACTTTCCAAGGAGATACCTTCAGGAGTACGAAATCTCCTACCTGAAACTCAAGTTCACACCATCGCCTATCCGCATAACTCTTCTGGCGACTCTTAGCTGTCAACAACCTCTGTCTGACCTGCTGTATCTGCTCTGTCATCTGAAGCATTATCTCAGTACTGCCCATTACCTGCTGTCCTACTTCTCCCCGACATATGGGAGTCTGACACCTCCTCCCATACAACAACTCGAAAGGAGGCATACCAATACTCAAATGGTGGCTGTTGTTATAGGAAAACTCATCCAAAGGCAGATACGTGTCCTAACTTCCTCCGAAGTCCAACACACATACCCGAAGCATGTCTTCGAGCATCTGAATCGTCCGCTCACTCTGTCCGTCCGTCTGTGGGTGGTAAGCGGTACTAAAATGAAACCTAGTACCCAACTCCTCATGAAACTTCTTCTAGAATAGGGATGAGATTTAGAACCGGAAAACCGGACCGGAACCGGAACCGAACCGGATCCGGACCCGTTAGAACCGGAATATATAGAACCGGGTCCGGTTCCGGGTTTAAAAATTGGCTTTATCCGGGTTCCGGGTAATCCGGGTTTGGGTCCATTGGGTCCGGGTAAACCGGGTCTAAAATCCGGAACCGGTTTTTGGAACCGGAACCACTTTTAGGGCCGGAACCGGTTTTTGTGATACGTTTACAAGATGCATATCTTATTCGTTTCAACTCCAATTGACATACGGTTTTTTCCAACATGTAGTTTAGAGTTTGTACATGATTCTAGACTATAAATTTGTCATTTTTAGTTTTATATTCATTGACTTACAGTCCTCAAAAGTCGAGATATCAAAACTGGAAGTTTTTAGTTTTTAGTTTTTTTTGTATTCGGTGAAAGTTTTAAAACATGCATATCTAATTCGTTTCAAGTCGGATTGACATTTGGTTGTTTCCAACTTCTAGTTTACAGTTTGTACATGAGTTTAGACTATAATTTTGTCATTTTTGGTTTAACATTCAATGATTTACAGTCCTCCGAAGTCGGGATATCAAAACTGAAAATTTTCAACTTTTCAGCTATTTATTTTTGTATTTTGTATTATGTGAATATACTAACACAAGCATATCTCATTCGTTTAAAGTCGGATTGACATGCGGGTTTTTCTATAGTGTATTTTAGAGTTTGTACATGATTTTAGACTCTAATTTTGTTAATTGTGGTTTTGTATTCAATAAGTTACAGCCCCCCAAAGTCGGGATATCAATATGAAAATTTTCAAAGTTCAACCCACTAAGTAGTAAGTAATTACCAAAAAATTCCGGTTTTTTCGGGTTTTCCGGTTCTAAACCCACTTTATCCGGTTCCAACCTACCCACTTTGATGTTTCCGGGGTTTCCGGTTCTAGACCCACTTTACCCGGAACCATACCCGGAACCGAACCGGAACCGGTTCCTATATACCGGTCCGGTTTCCGGTTCTATAAAATCCCGTTAACCGGTTCCGGGTTTTCCGGGTCCGGGTCCATCCGGTCCGAGTTTGGATCCACTTTCATCCCTATTCTAGAACTTGAAAGTGAAACGTACATCCCGATCCAACACAATCGAGATCGGTACGCCATGCCGCGATACCACCTCCCTCACATACACCTCTGCCAACCTTTCCGTGGAACAGCTCTCACTGATAGCAAGGAAATGAGCGCTCTTCGTCAACCGGTCAACGATCACCCAAATTACGTCAACACCTATCCTGTTCCTCGGCAATTTGGCAATGAAACCCATAGAAATTTGCTCGCACTTCCACTGGGGAACCTCAAGTGGCTGCAACTTGCCATGCGGACGTTGGTGCTTGGCCTTAACCCTATGATAGTTCAAGCACCTCTCCACAAATCACGCCACATCCCTCTTTATACAGGGCTACCAATACTCTCTCTTCAGGTCCAAATACATCTTAGTGGCCCCTGGATGAATCGAGAACCTCGATCTATGCGCTTCCTCCATTAATATGGTACGTGCTCCTCCTGCAAACGGTACCCAAATCTGACCCTGAAAGGTCAAAAGCCATCGACTATCGCTGGTGAACTCAGATACATGCCCGATCACCTGCTCTCTCTTGCGGTTCTCCAGTAATACGGCCTCCACCTGAGCCTCCCGAATGGTGTCCAATACCGGCGTCATGACTGTCAGGCGCATGCAGATACCTCAAATCTAGGCACTCTCTGCCCTACCGCTCAGAGCATTAGCTACAACATTAGCTTCGCCCGGGTAGTACAGGATTTCACATTCGTAATCCTTTACCACGTCTAACCACCTTCACTGACGCATGTTGAGGTTTGGCTGATCCATCAGATACTTTAAGCTCTTGTGGTCCGTGTATATGGTACACCGAAACCCATACAAATAGTGACGACAGATTTTGAGGGCGAACACCACAGCCTCCAGCTCCAGATCGTGAGTAGGATACCTCGTCTCATGAGGCTTCAGCTGCCTCGACGCGTATGCTATCACATGCCCTCTCTGCATCAGCACCGCACCCAGTACCGATATCGACGCGTCATAATAAACCACATGCAAAGTCCTCCATTCCCTCCGGAAGGGCCAACATTGGGGATTCGCACAATCTCTGGCGAAGCGTCTCGAATAAGGCCTGCTGCTCTGGACCCCATCTAAAAATCACGCCCTTCCGGGTTAACCTGGTGAGAGGAACCACAATCTTGGAGAAATCCCTGATAAATCTCTGATAATAGTCGGCCAATCCCAGAAAGCTCCTGATCTGGGTGGGGGACCTCGGCACCTCCCAATTAATCATCGCCTCAATCTTGGCCGAATCGACCATTATCCCATTCTGGTTGACGAGGTGTCCCAAGAACTGGACCTCTCGTAACCAGAAATCACACTTGAAGAACTTAGCGAAAAGCATCTCCGCCCTCAACACCCCGAGAATCTCTCTCAGATGATCCTCATGTTGCTCCTTAGATATCAAATAAACCAATATGTCATCGATGAACACGATCACTGAACGATCCAACATTGTCCTGCATACCCTGTTCATGAGATCCATGAACGCTGCCGGTGCATTGGTGAGCCCAAAAGGCATCACCACGAACTCGTAATGCCCATAACCAGTTTTGAATGCCGTCTTCTGGATATCCTCATCCCGCACCCTCATCTGATGATACCCAGACCTCAGATCAATCTTGGAGAACCAAGATGCTCCCTGCAATTGATCGAACAAATCATCGATCCTCGATAAGGGATAACAGTTCTTGACCATCAACTTGTTCAACTCCCGGTAATCAATGCACATCCGGTGTGAACCATCCTTCTTCTTGACAAAGAGAATCGGTGCTCCCCAAGGCGAGCTACTCGGTCTGATAAATCCCTTCCCCAGCAGCTCCTGGAGCTGCGAGGATAACTCTTGCATCTATGGCGGTGCAAGGCGATAGGGTGCCTTAGCAATAGGCGCCACTCCCGGAACTAGATCGATGCGTAACTCCACTTGCCTCTCGGGAGGCACACCCGGTAGCTCCACGGGGAAAATGCCAGGGAACTCCCACACTATCGGTACCTCATCAACCGATTTCGGCCTCTCCACTGCTTCTCGTGTGTCCATCACGTAGGCTACAAACCCACTATAGCCCTGTTGTAAACTCTGCCTCACCCTAGCAGCCGAACAAAATGCTGAATAAGGACGGATACCCTCGCCATACACTGTAAGCACTCCCCCACTAGGGTCTCGTATCGTCACCAACTGTCGCTCGTAGTCTATAACATCCCCAAAGCGGCTCAACCAATCCATACCCACTATAACACAAAAGTCCCCCATCGCAATCGGGACTAGATCAATCGGGAATTTGACACCGAAGATCTCGAGTACACATCCCCGAATCACCTCAGTAGCATAAACTGCTTGCTCATCAGCTATGGAAACCCGAAGAGGTCGAATCAATGCCTCTCGACAAATACTGATATGTCGACTAAAAGCTAACGACACAAAAGATCGACTCGCACCCGAGTTAAATAGCACCAAGGGAGGTATAGAATTCACAAGAAAAGTACCTATGCATATCATAATATAATCATAATATCTTAGACTCAAAATAAATAGAGGGAAGAATACATACCAGCCACAACATCAGGTGCTGCACGGACCTCATCCGCTGTCAACTGGAAGGCTCTCCCGCGAGCCTTCGGTGCCTCGGCCTTCGCTAGCCGAACCTCGGTAGCTCTCGCAGTAGGCGCAAATCCCTGCACTGATCCCTGATGTAGCTGAGGGCACTTGGCCTTCTGATGGCCGGTCTAGTTGCAATGAAAGCAAACCGAGAATCCCTTGGGGCAATCCCTCGCGATATGCCCCTCCATCCCACACTTGTAAGATACCCCAGCTCTGCACGTCCCCTCGTGACTCTTGCTGCACTTTCCACAAGTGCGGCCCTTCATACCCCCAGATATCGAATCAGCGGGCTTTGACTGCTTGGCTGCCGGCTGAGACTGTACCGGCCGCCGATCCTTCCCCCGAGACTCTGCCTCCTCCTTGGCCTGAGTCTCCAGCTCGATCTCCCTCTTCCGGGCATTTGCCTGGAGTTCGGACTTCGCCACGAACTCACAAATATCTCTCCTCAGAACACTCAGATATCGGCTCATGCGTGCCTGCTCGGTAGACACCTGCTCAGGGAAAAAAATCGCCCTCTCATGAATCTTCTGGGTAATCACAGTAACCAAATCAGTACCCTGCTTGAGGGTCAAAAACCTCCAAAGCCAGTCATTCCATTTCAAAAGGGGGAACGTACTCATCACGAAACATGGTGGCGAACCTTTCCCAGGTCACCGCAGTAAGCTCAGCTGGGGTGAAATCTGCCGATACAAACTTCCACCAGTCCTTCGCCCCCAGGCAAAGCTGGTTCAGCGCGAACCGCACCCTCAAATGCTCCACACACGAGCAAGTGTGGATACATCCCTCAACATCCACAATCCATCTCATCGCAGCGATTGGGTCCTGCGTCCCATCAAACTCTGGTGGCTTCGTGTTGCTGAACTCCCGGTATAGCAATGAATCACCTCCCTGTGGTCTGGCAACAGCAACGGCTGTGGTGGCCGCAGCAACAACAACATCAGTAAGAGCGGCATACCGCTCATCAAAAGTCTCAATCAATGTGGTCTTCATAGACCCGAACATCTCTGGTATCTCAGCTCATATGGCCGCATCCACCTCCTCATGAATCAACTGACGTATCTCCTCGTCGCTGACACCGCTGCTCTCAGGTGTGTGTCGTGTCCCAACCATGATGTCTCTGAAATACAACATAAAAACATCAGAGACTCGTTATAGCATACTCGCACTTGATAATGCAACCCTACTCATCCCCCAGTATCCTAAGGATTCTTACTTGGACTGCTCACTGATCCGGTGTCTTCAGTAGTACGGGCCCTATACTACCGACCACACCGCATCAGCATTCACCCTAAGTCCTCCTCCTTGGATCCTGGATCACACGTACTCTACACTCGCTACACACTAGCTACCCTCCGGTAGACCTCTCATAAGCTCCTCACTACTACCTACTCACTCTCAAGGCATCTCATAGCAGCAGTAATCTCCTAGGCTAAGGCACCACAAATCAGGCCAGTCTAGTCCTAATATGAATATCTGGCCTACTCTAGCATGCATAACATATCATATCACATCTCATAACACATAATGTAAGGGTATTCTGGGGATTCACCGTTCGGGCACTGGCTGACCGTACACACTGCTCCGCTCTGATTGTCTCAAAATCCTTTGCTCTTTAAAAAAAATTTGTTTTAGTGTTGAAAACTTCTCAAATCCTTAGTTTGAGTTCAGATACGCCCGAAGGTGCATCCGAGTCCCTAAAACCAAGGCTCTGATACCAAGTTGTAACAAAATAAATTTTCAAACAATTTTTCATTTTTCAAACAACCAAAATTATCATTAAAACATTCTCAACAATAGTTATCAAATAAAAACATATCCCAAGATCACAAATGAAATCTTCCGACTCTGTGTGTACAGGTCATGCCGATGCCTTTCCACGGTCATCACTAGCACATGAAACACATAACACAACAATTGTAAGCATAAATGCTTAGTTAGTTCCCCAAAATACCGCATACAGCACATACGCCACTCGAGGCTACAGTACGACCCTCCGGTCGATGTGTCTCAGCGGATCCTCCAGTCCCGCAACTCGTTGGATCCTCTAGTCCGGTCATAGCTTGTTGGGCCCTCTGGCCCTGTCTGTATTGTTGGACCCTCCGGTCCTGTTTGAATCGTTGGACCCTCGGGTCCGGTCTATATAATCATATAACATACATATATCACAAAGCATATAATCTCATACATAACACATACGACCCTCTAGTCAACACATAAATACCACTCTAGGTAATGTATAGTGAGAAGACTCACCTCGGGTAACTCGGTAACTCGGTAATCTTGGACTCTGTGAAATAGGATCTAGCCTCCACCTAATCATATGAAATAAAAACTCTACGTCAACATGTTTTCCAAGGCTAGAGCATTCCCTCTATTAGCACTCCCAGAAGGGTAAAAGACCATTTTACCCCTCTCATGGCTCAAATACCTTAAAGTTGACCAAACCCTAAAATTCAACAAAAGTCAACGGTCAAATGTTGACCAGACTCGCCAAGTGCACTCGTGTAACTCGGCGAGTTCATGTATGTCCACTTCACCTCTGGTCCTCAATCAACTCGCTGAGTCACCCCTCAACTCACCAGGTCATTACTGGAGTCAGACCTCGGGGCAACCCGGTTCGACTCGTGGAGTCCACATATGAACTCGGCGAGTTTCCTCCATGGACTTGCTCAAACAACCTCCTGAGGTCAGATATCCTTAACCAATTCGTAGATCTAACCTTTAAACACTCAAAAGTCACGTAAAGGTGCAACCTTTACGTGCATGCAACTCATATCAAGCCTCAAATGGATAAATAATACTAGAAATGGCAACCTAGTCTCTAATTCCTTATTTGTTTGCAAAAAGCTAGAAGATAATGGCTCTAGAGAGCTCTCATGGTCCAGATCTGATGTTATTCATACCAAGGGGACCTTATGCTCACTAGATCTCATAAAATCATGAGGAAAACCCTAAAACTATGAAACCCACCATATGATCGTGAAAAGGAAAGAATTTTACCTCCATAGACAATATCTCACGGTGATTAGCTCCAATCCAAGCTCCCTTCACGTTCTAGATGGATCCTCTCTTCTTCCTTTAGCAAAACCACACAAAAGATGAATAAATAGCCTCCTCTTACCCTCAAACTCACTATCTCTACTCTCTCGGGTTTCTCTGGAACAAGGTGGCCGCAAATGAAGGCCATGAGGGTCCTTAAATAGGCTCCCAAGGCCGGGGATTAGGGTTTCACTTTACAGCGCGGACTCGCCGAGTCCACGAATCGACTCGTCGAGTCCGATCATTAATCTATCCAAGAACTCGCAATCCTACTTGGCAAGTCTCAACGTTAACTCACCGAGTCCTTCCACAAAACTCAAAAATAAATGATTAAAATATTATACTTGGGAATCCGAATGTTACAGTGTGTCTGAGAGGTGCAAAAGTAAATCCTAAAGGTATTATTACTACCCTCCAGTAATCAAATGGGTTATTACTTTGAGGTTAGTTCACTTGTTTCATTATTACAAAAGTAAATTACTGCTATCTAGGTTGCGAGTGTCATAACTGTACTTAGACTTGATATGGCTCATAACGGGGCCAGTATATTTTTATGACTTTGTCACCCCTAAACCTATCGGTCCAGCTGTAGCTAGCAGCAAGGTGTGGGATAGTCATTCCCGTATAGATCTATACACAACAGTCATGATCTCCGTACAAGAGATTCTGGTTACAAGTGTTAGTCCTACACTCTCGATTTCGGTGAGAGTGTTACCAAGGACATGTCTCAGACTTAGATTAAGAAATTTACAAGTAATAATACTGAAAATCCTATTTATGGTTTGCATGAATCCTTTATAAAATAACACATTTTACAATATGATTCACATGTTCATTGCTTTAGCTTTGAAAACTGTAGCTACGAGTTGATTTCTAAATTTTTGGTAAAACTGTTTTCCGTGTTTAAAGCATACTGAACATATAATTATTTTATACAAGTAATGTACTGTGAGCACAAGTTTCCTTGTACTTTTTCTTGTATTCCCCCTTGAAAACATTTAAAACCATAAAAGCGTAAGGGTATGAACTCACAGTTTGACGTAGGATTCGAGTGTAAAGTCGGTGTGGATGTTGAGTGTCAACTAATGTTTCGTATGCAAGTGGATCCTATTAACATATGGTAACACATATATATATTAGATTAGGGTATTTTATGACTAATCATGACGGGACACCACCCTAATGACCTGAAAACAGTAGAACTAAGTGTCGGATCCATAAACGATCAAATGAGGGAGGTGTACGGCCACCCTTTGGGTGTGTACGGCCATGGGTGTACGGCCTATGAGTGTACAGCCGTACACTCATTATGGGGAGTGTTTTTGATGTGTTTCCAAGGTTCTACATGCATCAACTAAGTTTTCTAGGTCCCATACTGAGTGTTAATGCAAATTTGAGGCCGAATATGAACATCTAAGTGGGTGTATGGTCACGAGGATGTGTGTGCGGCCATACAGAGGTGTGTGCGGCCGTACATAAGGGTGTGCGGCTGTACAGAGGGGTGAGCGGCCGTACAGAGGGGCGTGCGGCCGTACACTCTTCATCTATGTCCAAAATGTCGATTTTGAGGTGTTTTAAGTCTAATACCAAGTCCAACTAGCAGATGGAGGCCAAACTCCCACTTTGTAGAGACTTTAAGGTGATTACGGCCACCTTATGAAGGTGTGCGGCCGTACACCTTCAAAGGATGAAGAACGTGATGAACTAAGGCTTAGATCAATACGTCTTACAAGTATCATAAACTAGATGATGGAATACTTATGTTTTTGAAGCCTTTGGAGGGTCCTTATGTGAAGATTCTAGAGAGAGAAAGTAGTGTGCATCCAAAAGGGAAAAAAATGAATGAAGGGGTCTCCTCCTATAGATAGAGGTAGGTGTGCGGTTGAGGGGTGGGTGTGCGGCCGCACACCGATGTGTATGACCATATACTCCTCCCAAGAGGGTGTATGGCCCGGTTGTTATACTATGACTTGGTATTACTCAACATAGAAACCAAAATTTGATTGTACGAGGCTTAGAATGCTTTATCAACCCTTAAATGGTGTTAAATGGTGACAGAATCGAGTTTTATATTGAAATAATTGACCAATCATACAAGATGGAAGTTCAGGGTTGTCATACGTTTCGAGGAGAGGAGTTTTCCGAGAGAGAGAAAACTCATATTCCAAGAGGATAGTGGAAGACAAATTGACCTTGAAGGGCTTCAAGAGTTAAGTGATGAAGGAACCTCAAACACTAGCACTCAACCCAAGGAGGAAACTCCGGTTGAACTAATTGACGAGTTCGTACCTCTAAGACATTCCAGTAGAATTAGTGTTCCGCTTGTGTTATATGGTTTTCATATAACAACTGAAGGTGATGCATTTATCAGTGATAGCACACTAATAAATATGGATGAACCTAACAACTAATAGGACGCCATGGAAGGCACCGAGTCTGCAAAATGGAAGGAGACTATGGACAGCGAGATTCAGTCCATGTATGATAATCAAGTTTGGAACTTGGTTGACAATGTACCAGGTCGTAAGACAGTCGGGTGTAAATGGATCTTCACGATGAAGACCAACATGGATGGGAAAGTAAACATATATAAGGTGCGACTGATTACGAAGGGCTTTACTCAAACTCCTTAAGTTAACTATGTTGAGACCTTCTTACCAGTAGCGAAAATTAAATCTATAAGGGTTATGCTAGCCATAGCTAGATTTCATGACTATGAAATATGGAAAATGGATGTCAAAACCGCTTTCCTTAATGGAAAGTTGGCTGAAGATGTTTACATGAGTCAGCCAGAGGGTTTTGTCAATGCAAAGTACCCTAATAGAGTGTGTAAGCTTGAGAGATCCATATATGGATTGAAACAGGCATCTCGCAGATGGAATCTTTGTTTTGATGATAAAATCGAAGTGTTTGGATTTTCGAGAAGCGAGGATGAGTCCTGTGTATATGTCAAAGCTAGTGGGAGTATAGTTAGTTTTATGGTGTTGTATGTAGATGACATACTACTCATAGGAAACAACATCCCAACCTTGCAGGAGGTTAATTTCTAGCTTAGGAAGTGTTTTGCTATGAAGGACCTTAGGGAAGCTGCTTACATCCTAGGGATAAGGATATTAAGAAACATGAGAAAAAGACTAATAGGACTTAGTCAGATTACCTACATAGACAAGGTGTTGAAGCGTTTCAGCATGGAAAACTCTAAGAAAGGTGACTTACCTATCCAAAGCAATACCAAACTGAGTAAGACTCAGAGTCCGAGTACAGAGGCTGAGATAGCAGAGATGAGTCAAGTACCATATGCTTCCGCAGTTGGCTCAATCATGTATGCTATGACTTGTACTCGCCCTGATGTGGCCTTTACGTTGAGCATCGTCATAAAGTATCAAGGGAATCAAGGCAAAGCTCACTGAACTGCAGTTAAGAACATTCTTAAGTACCTGTGGAGGACTAAGGACGGGGTCCTTACCCTCGGTAGGAGTGAAGACTTGACAGTGAAAGGGTATAGTGACGCCAACTTTCATACTGATAGAGATAACTTCCGCTCTCAGTCGGGCTAGGTGTTTACCCTTAATGGAGGGACAATAACATGGAAAAGCTCTAAGCAGGAGACTGTAGCTGATTAAACGTGCGAATCAGAGTACATAGCGGCAAGTGAAGCATCGAAGGAGACGGTATGGTTAAAAAAACTTCATCGGAGACCTTGGAGTTATACCATCTATAAAGGAGCCTATGGAGATCTTCTGTGATAATGAAGGGGCGGTTGCCTTGTCCAAGGAACCGAGAGATCATGATAGAGCCAGGTATATCGACAGGAACTACCACTTCATAAGACATCAAGTAGAAGAAGGATGCCTCGTGGTGAATAGGATATCATCAGAGGACAACCCAGCAGATCCCCTTACAAGGGGACTGACACTACAAGAAAAAGACCCTTTTACGACGCGCAAAACATGACACTCTTTGATTTATGTTACGCATTAGAGAGCGACATTAAAAAAGTGTCATCTCTTCAAAAATTTTAAGGATTTAGGTCGCGTGTTACTGTGTGCCCTTAAATTAGTGTCTCATGTAAAAATATTAAAAACACGGAAGGCACTTGTGCATCGTATGTAAATGTCATTTTATATTTTTTTTTAAGAAACGCGCATCTCGGAGGGAAAATGAAATCCCCAAATTTTTTAAACCCTACCTTCTTCTCCCTCATCTCCACTCCTCATTTCCTCTTCTAGCCTCAAATTAAGGATCAATTGCTTCACATCATGTTTAAGGTTAAGGGTTTGAGATTTCTTCCAAATCGACCCTCACACTAAAATTATGGATCAATTTTTTAAACCCCCACCTTCTTCTCCCTTGTCTCCACAAACACACCGTCATCGGATTCCTTCGCTTCTCAAGTGCTCC
Organism: Lactuca sativa; assembly: GCF_002870075.4. Lineage (NCBI taxonomy): Eukaryota > Viridiplantae > Streptophyta > Magnoliopsida > Asterales > Asteraceae > Lactuca > Lactuca sativa. The sequence continues at coordinate 210,363,934 of NC_056630.2, forward strand.
GAATTCTCCATTGCTGTTTCTTCAGACTTTCCTTACACGGTATTGTTCATGGGTTTAGCTTAATCCTTTACCGGGGTTAGCAACCACCTTTATCACCTATTAATTTCATATATATCATTGACTGTCTCTTTCGATTCTTCCCACCACTCCAATCTCTGGTTTTTATTTTGTTTCCACCTCCTTCCCTTTTTCAATAACTGTTCTTCTTCATCACCTTCTCTTTTTCTTCTTTTGTGAGGGTTTTCGTAATAACTTTCTTCATCCGTAAATCCGGCCTTGAAACACTACTATTCTCGCCTCCATCGTCGGCAATGAGAATGATCTACTTGGACCCTGAAAAAGACAGCAACGAAGGGGAAGATGTGGTGGTGTTCTTGTGTCTGATTGATTTCAGCCCCTTTGCGACCACACATAGTTCCCATCAAAAATTATGTTGCCTTCACCGTCTGTTATATCAAATACCTGTTACAGCTCCTTCATCAATTCATCAGTTTTCTTCCCCATCGGCTACGGTTCTACTGTGTCGATGCTTTCTCGACGTTCTAGTTACTAACACTGGTGGTAGAAAAAGACGATGGATCGGCGGTACCATACCAAGCGCCTATACTGGTAAACTCCAACTCTCTCTCTCTCTCTCTCTCTCTCTCTCTCTTGATTTCTGCCTTTCTTTTCAGTAAAAACCCATTAATTTGAGGTTAGTTAGGGTTTTTCCCTTGCTCCTCAATCCTCGAGTCTTCTCAGCGATTTTTGGTGTATGCCCCACCGACTTTGGTGAACTCTCAAGCATTAATTGTCTGATTATTGAGTGATTGGAAAACAATATGTTTTGTAGGCTACAAAAATGTGCATCTCTATAGATTTGTAAGGTTGATCTTACTCTTATTCTTCATAACCACTTCCTTAATTCTCATTTCTTTATCATACCTTAGTACTACATTCATCATTCTTCTTCTACTGATCTATGAAGCAATTTGTTTTGAACATGTTCTTTCTGATAGATTACTTAGACAAGCTACATATGCCACAACCAGAATTGGTACATTCAGGTACACCATTAATGGTTCATTAACCAAAAAAACACAGATTTATTGTTTTTGGTTGTTTATGTGACTCTTTAATTACTTGATAGGATTCTGACAAACAAGGCACTTGAAGCCAACGATGGAAAGCCACTACCTTTATATCAAAAATCTTTCTGCGGGCTGACAGCTGGTGCTATTGGAGCCTGTGTAGGAAGCCCTGCTGAGCTGGCACTCATCCATATGCAAGTTGATGCCAGCCCAACGTAGTAACTACACAAACCCATTCCATACCCTCTGCAGAATCACCGCAGATGAAGGAGTTTTAGCTCTCTAGAAAGGTGTTGGTCCCACTGTGGTTAGGGCAATGGCATTGAACATGGGCATGCTTGCTTCCTATGATAAAAGTGTTGAGTTCTTCAAAGACAATCTTGGTTTTCTGAAGCAGCTACAATTGTAGGTAAGATCAAGGTGTTGTTTCCTTTTTTTAACTGAAAGAAGAATGCAGTAGAGTCACAAAATTCGGCTTCACAAAATGCAGTGATTCTTATATTCAATAGGTCTGTGGAGTCTAGGTTTCAAAAGGGGATGTATATGGCATCATCAAGTGGGGCCTAGGTTTCTGCTAGACTTGTGATTTCACAAAACCAAATGGGTTGTCTGTTGGGTAAAGGTGGGTCCAAAGTTGCAGATATGAGAAAGATGACTGGTGCTTTTATAAAGATAGTTGGTGATCATCAAGTTCCTAAGTGTGCACCTGAAAATGATCAAGTAGTGTTGGTGAGCACCATTTCTTGCATTTAACCAATTTACTACACATACAAATTATATGTTGTAATTTTATTTTTATTTTTAAGAAAAGATGACAAGAGAGATGATAAATGTAAGTGATGCTTTATACAGTGTTACTGGAAGACTAAGAAACAATTATTCTCAAATAAAATGTCAAATAGCCATGGAACTGGAACTGGAACAACAAAGGCTACATATACACATCATCAATCTTCTGTTTCCATGTCACATTATCCTAATCAGCGTAATACTAATTTAACTCAAGCTATGGATAATCTCAAACTCTCAAGTAGTAGCATAGATCCTATGACACCTGGAAAATGGAACCTTCCAGTATTATTCTTTATTCTTTTTCCTTCTTCCTATTTTTGATGTTTGAGAATTGAATTGTTTCTTTATTTTTTGTAGATGGGGCAAGATATTCGCACAGGGTCAACTTCTGTAGGTAGATCTGCTGCTATAGTAAGTAACATGAGTGTGGAAATTCTAGTACCCCAAACTGTTATTGCTTTGGTTTATGGGGAGAATGGAAGAAACCTCACTCGTTTAAGACAGGTAATCGGAATTGGAATTCTATTTCCATATACTTTTCTATTATAGCATTGAAAATTGGTTTGTTGATTGCTATAAATAAATAAGCATTTTGGTTTTATGTAAAAGCAGATTTCAGGTGCAAATGTAGTAGTGCATGAGCCACGTTCAGGAACAAGTGATCACATTGTGGTTATTTCGGGTACTCCCAATGAAACCCAATCTGCTTAGAGCCTCCTTCAAGCATTTATACTTGCATACCAATCATAACAAACAACCAAAATCACACAATTTATCTTACATATAGCAAAAAGAATTTCATTATCATGAACACCTTCAATTCATGTTGGGAGTACAGAGAGGAGCAGTAGTGAATGTGATTCAAGAAAAGAATAAGAAGATGCGTAATATAGGATCAAAAAACAAGAGGTTGCTGATGCATAATGAAGATGCCATGGAACTGAAGGTCACATAGGAAGAAGCACACGAGCTGCTTCACCCACCTCCTACTTCTAAACCAACCCTTTCCATGATTGAAAATTGTGAATTTGAAGAATATGATGTAAGCCAGCCCCCCTCTCCCACCCCCAAATATGAATTATTCTTTCATTTTCATTGTATACATCTTATCTTTCTGTCTTCATTCAGTAACCACCAAATTTCATAGTTTGAAGATTCGTATAATTAATAAACATATCTTCTTCATTTTTCTTGTGCACTACTGTGAGGAAGGAAATCTCTGATGAGACTGATCGTGAGACAGGACGAAGAAAACAGATTTCATCAGTTCCTATATATCTCAGTATCTATTCTCCTAATCGTGAGATATTTGAATTTTTACTTCAAGATAGTATTATTAACTTTAAGTTCTTTACTTATTAACAGTTAACTCACTTGATAATATATGATGTTGATAGTTGTGAACTTAACCCTGGTCGATCTTCCTGGTTTGACAAAAGTAGTTGTTGGTGAGTTTAGCATCTTAAATTATTATTCTTATTTTTTTTCAATATTAGATAACTTCAAATGGGGATGTAGCAAATGTTTCCCCAATTTCTGGAAGATTGTTTGTGTTAGCATTTGATGATAATGATTAGGAGGGCATTTATGTCTTTTTTACAAATCTTTTTATTAAAAAATATTTATAAATCTTTTTTTATAAATCTTGTTTCTTGTCGTTTGTTGCCAAGGTATAAATTATTCTTATATAAAATGAAATTGTAACTTTTTATATTCTTTTTTATAAATCTTTTTATATTTTATAGCAAAAAATTAGGTTGTGGGAAAGGTGTTGCCAGAGCTAAATGGAAAGCTTACTGGAATGGATTTTAGGGTTCATGGTTTGATGGGTTTAACCAACCAAATAGTCTTACGTTATGTTCCACAATTGCCCCTGATACAGCCACGGTTCTCTCAACTAGTCAGCCATCAAATCTTTTGAATACATCAACTGGTATGATGATGATGTAACACCTTTTCGTATTTTGCCCGCTAAAAGACACAACTGTGACGAAATTTGGGCACACAATGCACTCAGAATGCTATCACAAGATGATTAAGCATAATAAGTAAGTCAATCTAAACTTGTCTTCGATTAGTTCATTTCCAAATCTTGTGAAAATTTAGCTAAATTTCAATGGATTTTATTACAGATACTCTTGTCCCATATGCTCAAAATCAGTAATGGATATGTCTATGATGTGGAGAGACTAGATGAAGAGGTGCAACTATTGAATATGTGACTGTGAAAATTTAATTTTAAACAACAAATTCTTGATCATCTTTCGTTTCTATAAGTTTGTTTGTTTTGTAATTCTCAGATTGAAGCTACTGTGACGCCTAAAGATTACAGACAAAAGAAGGTATTATATTACGAGTTTCTTGAATTTTGAATATTGAAGAGATTGAAACAGTAGAAGTGAATGGATAAATGTGAAAATTGCAGGTTTGGATCTTATGTAATGAGTGCAATGACACTTCAGAGTTTCTTGAATTTTGAATCGTGAACAGATTGAAACTATTAAGTTTTAATGTAATTCTTTCTCCACTTCACTTGTGTTGTGTGTGGATTGATTGATTTGGGGAACAGAGAGGCTTCCAAATATGAAGAAAGCTCCTACTTGAGGATACTTTTAGATAGCAGAGATGCGTCAAGGTAACACAACATATCTATTTATTTTTGGAGTCTTTATATATTAAGTAGACAAATTGCTATAAAATGACAGAAAGTCAACGCCTCCAACATGAAGTATACATATACTTCCAATAATTATGATGGTTTGCAATGCCAAAAATTTTTGTTTCTGATTATCATCTTCTCTTTATATTGCCATATGCTCACACAAATTTCTGATTATCATCTTCTCTTTCTATTGCCATATACACATTAATTTAATTATGTAGGTTTTGAAGTTTTTGATGGAAAAGAATAGTGTTAATTCTCTTCATAGAAAAGTATGTTGGTATTTTCGGAAATTTGGCTAATATTTTAGTTAATTATATAAAAAATGTTGAAATGTTACATTTGTCTACTATTGGAATGATTATTTGTATGACATTAAATTTTGTGCAACGTATTGTATTTTTTGTATATGGTATTTTATTTTTTATGATGAGACATGAAATGCAAATTTAATTTGAAAATCATTAAATCTATAAATAATTTTAAAAAAAAATTAAAATTACGAAACGCAAAAATGTGTGTCGTCTTTATTTATGACATGACCTTTCTTGACAGGGGCTTCCTTGATACGCATTGCGTGTCATAAACACGCGCGTCATAAGGTTACGACACGCAAATGTGTGTCGTCTTCCTTTATGAAAGGGCCTTCCTTGATACGCATTGCGTGTCATAACCGCGCGTCGTAAGTGCGCGTCGTCTATAGACGACGAGCAAAAGTGCGTCGTCTCTCTTTATGACAGTGTCACACCCCAAAACCAATAACGGTGGAATACGTTTCGGGGTGGAGGACGTCATGTACAGTATCATCACAATTGTATAATAGTAAAAACAAGAAGCATGCAACCATTTCATTTACATAGTGAGTTTAATTACAAGTGTGTTCTGTAAAGTTCAACAACACTAAAAGTATACAAAAATAAGAGATGGATCGTGTATGCTCCACCTTCTCCAAAATGTTGCACCTGTACCTGACTATCTTTGACCTGAGGATACTAGTTATTTTGAAAACGAGTATCAGCATAAAGCTGGTGAGTTCATAAGAGTTTAGTGTAAATTTTAGTACAGATAGTGTGAAAAGTTGCAGTTTACATTCGTAAGTAGTAGAAAACTCTAGAAAATCCTATATTTTCCAGAAAATACCTTGTAAGTGAAAGCCTTTAAGTTTCATGTACTTATCTTCATTTAAAACCATTTCTTGTAAACGTATATTAGTGAGTCTCCAATAGGTAGTGTAATAAGAAAAGTTATGCCTGATGTCGGTGATAGTGGGGAAAACTCCCATAAGAAATAGATACTTATTTACTTCGGAAATTTTAACTTATTCTTTAGTGTTAGTATTTTAGTGTGAAGGTAGTATATTCCTTGTATGTTACTGATAGTGTGAGTAATAGAGTACCCCATGACCTTCGCGATCATGCATAGTGTAGAGAAGTAGCGGCATCCCTGGGCCTGCACGGCTCGGACTGAGGATAACAGTCGGGATGTAATAGTGTCTGCCCCGTATAGATCTATACATGTAGCGTCGTCTTCCTGATGGAAAACATTGGGCATAGTATGTAGCGAAGAGTGTATCTTGTAGTGGGTTAGTGTGTTATCCCCTGATTAGTGCTTTCTCTTGTATTATAGTGTAGTAGTCTTTTGTATAGTTCGTAGTGAGTTCTCTTACTAGTGAGACGTAGTGTAGTAGTCTTTTGTATAGTTCGTAGTGAGTTCGCTTACTAGTGTGTCGTCTCGTGATAGTGTGTATTATAGTATGTAAAATAGTGGCAGTAACGAGTAGTAGTGGCCTTAACTATACCCATTATAGTTAACTTAGTGTGTGTAATTCTTGGCAATTAAGAGTGTAGACATCGATTGAAATGAAAAGGCCCGTATCCAACACCAATATACATGATATATAATTAAGAAATAAACGACAGTCGGACGTATAACAACTACCCTAAGCCCACAATCAAACAAGAACAGGAAATAAGGCGAGCTAGCGGTCCTAAGTCCTTTAAGTCTTACTTATATAAATATATTAGTGTGGTTACAATTTATAAGAAAATATATTTAATGAAAATCTTGTCAAAAGGGAACATTTAGAAAATAGTTTATTTATGCAAAATAGTTTTGAAAACGCAAAGTTCTTTTATAAGGCATAGTGATAAATCACATGTGATTTGAGTTACGGATAGTGAATCACATGTGATTAATTTTCGTGAACATGTATATTTCACTTGTATCCCCCCCCCCCCTAAAACATTAAAAACATTTGAAAGGTTCATTAAAGGGGTATGAACTCACAGTTTATCGTAGGGTTTGAGTGTCAACGGATGCCCTGAATGCCAATGGTCCCTATAAATCATGTGATGACACATAATTGGGTTAGAACTATGGTGTTTCATGCTTAATATAATGGAAAAACATTCTTTGGGCTCGGCATTACTGAGTACAAGTGTCTCATGATCCATACTTAATGATTCATGCAAGTTTAGGGCCAAAAGTGGGCATTTGAGTGAGTGCATGGCCTTGAAATTGAGTGTGCAGCTGAAGTGTGCAGCCAGAAGGGTGTGTAAGGCTGCACACAAGTGTGTGCGGCCGTACACAGGAGTGTGCGGCCGTACACTCCTCTTGTGAGTCCAAATGAAGTGTTTGCTCTTCACACTAAGGAGATTTGAATGTGTGCTGCCCCCCTCATGAAGGTGTGCGGCCGTACACCTTCAAGTGACCATGAATATTATGAACATGATGAGTTTTAAAGCTTGGGATTCAAGTGTTTACCACTAATAAGTTTGAAGATGAACTAGATTACAAATATGAGGCCTTCAAGGTGTTCTTGGTTGAAGATTTTAGAGAGAGAAAGTAGAGAGAGGGTAAGGAGCATCCAAATGAATGAATGAAGAGGGTATCCATCTATATACATGTTTAGGTGTGAGGCTGGAGGGTGTTCGGTTGGGTGTGCGGTCGCACACATGGGTGTGTGGCCGTACACACAAAAGTGTGGCCGCACACACCTCTTTTGGTGTGTTTGATCAAAACTCATGATGCAAAACACTTTCCAACACCTCCTAAGACCCATAGTCAGACTATATTACGTCCAAAACACGCATTTGGAACCACAAGATTTACAAAGGATGATGAATTCAAGGTTTAAAGACAATACGCGGACCAACTACATAGGATGAGAGTTTCGGCTTGTCACATTATCCCCCTGTTAGAGGGAATTTCGTCCCGAAATTTAGAATTCCTACAGAGGTTAGTTACAAAACTATTAGGCAAAAAGATAGGGATATTTGAGTTTCATTTGATCCTCGCGCTCCCAAGAGAATTCTGGTCCCCGCTTGGCGTTCCATCGAACCTTCACAATTGGGATGCGGCTTTGTTTCGTTCGTTTCACTTCTCGATCCATAATTTCTGCAGGCTCTTCCACAAAGTTGAGGTTTTCATTAAGCTCAATCTCGTCGAGGGGAATCACGAGAGTTTCGTCGGATAGGCATTTCTTCAAGTTCGAGACGTGGAAGGTAGGATGTATGTTACTTAGCTCATGGGGTAAGTTGAGTTTGTAAGCTACAGCGCCGATTCTAGCAAGAATCTCAAATGGTCCTATTTACCTTGGGTTTAGCTTTCCACGCTTTCCGAAGCGTATCGTGCCCTTCCAGGGCGAGACCTTCAAAAGGACTCGGTCTCCTACCTGAAACTGCAAGGGTTTCCTTCGTTTGTCCGCGTAGCTTTTCTGTCGATCCCTAGCGGCTTTTAATCGTTCACGAATTTGTGCAATCTGCTCGATTGTTTCTCGAATGATCTCCGGACCAGTGAGAGCGCTGTCAGGAACTCGTCCTTTAGCCAACTGAGTGTCACCCACCTCATCCCAGCACAAAGGAGATCTGCACTTCCGGCCGTAGAAGGCTTCGAATGGAGCTGCCTTGATGCTTGTATGATAACTATTGTTGTACGAAAACTCCACAAGAGGTAAGTGTGTGTCCCACGATTTACTGAAGTCGATCACACAAGCTCGCAGCATATCTTCTAAGGTTTGGATCGTTCTCTCACTTTGTCCGTCGGTCTGCGGATGGTAAGCTGTGCTCATGTCCAGCCTCGTCCCTAGAGCGTTTTGTAGTGATTGCCAAAATCTCGAGGTAAATCTACTATTTCTGTCTGAGATAATAGATATAGGGACGCCATGCAGACGTACTATTTCCTTAAGGTATGTTCTTGTGGGCTTCTCCATCTTGTCCGTTTCCCTGATGGGTAGGAAGTGTGAGGACTTGGTCAATCTGTCGACGATGACCCAAATGGTATCCAACCCACCCGTTGTCTTGGGCAGCTTGGTTACAAAATCCATTGTGATCCGTTCCGACTTCCATTCCGGTATCTCCGGTTGTTGGAGGAGACCTGATGGCTTCTGGTATTTGACCTTGACCTTCGCGCAAGTAAAGCACTTACTCACGAAGGTAGCTATCTCAGCTTTCATGTTAGGCCACCAGTATAGCTTTTTGAGATCCAAATACATCTTATCCGAACCTGGGTGGACGGAGTATCGAGTGTTGTGAGCTTCCTTCATGACTAAATCTCTGAAACCTCCGTGGCGTGGAGTCCGGATTCGGTCCATGAGATAGTAAGCTCCGTCACCTTTGATCTCCAAACTTTTATCCATTCCGCGCAGGGATTCTCCCGTCACATTCTCAGGATTTAATGCTTCAAGCTGAGCCTCCTTGATCTGTGTGGATAGATGCGATTGGATAGTCATTGTTAATGACTTGGTTCTTCGACCTGAATACTCTTTCCTACCCAGGGCGTCTGCTACCACGTTGGCTTTCCCCGGGTGATATCGAATTTCGCAGTCGTAATCGTTGAGTAGCTCAACCCATCGGCGTTGTCTCATGTTTAGCTCTTTCTGTTGCAGTATGTGTTGGAGGCTTTTATGGTCAGTATACACTACACTCTTCGTCCCATACAAGTAGTGTCTCCAGATTTTTAGTGCGAAGAAAACCGCACCTAGCTCGAGGTCGTGAGTAGTGTAGTTCACCTCGTGTGTCTTTAGCTATCTTGAGGCATAAGCGATGACTTTACCTCGTTGCATCAAGACACAGCCGAGTCCCTGATTCGATGCATTGCAGTATACCACGAAGTCTTCGGTTCCTTCGGGAAGGGATAATACTGGTGCGGTGCATAGGGCTTGCTTCAGGGTCTGGAATGCACTCTTTTTGTTTCTCTTCCCAGTCGAAGGATACGCCATTTTGTGTCAGCATAATGAGAGGTTTCGCAATCCGAGAGAAGTTTTGGATGAATCTGCGGTAGTAGCCAGCGAGGCCTAGAAATTGACGAATCTCCGTAGGCGCCTTCGGTGCTGACCAGTTCTCAATAGCTTTAATTTTGGAGGGATCCACCTGGATTCCTTCTTCACTAACCACGTGTCCTAAGAATTCAACTTTTCGGATCCAAAACTCGCACTTAGAGAACTTTGCATATAACTTCTCTGATCGCAGTGTCTCCAGGACTCGTCGAAGGTGATCCTTATGTTCTTCCTCGCTCTAAGAGTAGATAAGTATATCATAAACAAAGACGATGACGAATTGATTTAGATACGGACGACATACCCTATTCATTAAGTCCATGAATACTGCGGGAGCGTTAGTCAATCCAAAGGGCATCACTACGAACTCGAAGTGCCCGTAACGGGTTCAAAAAGCTGTCTTCGGAACATCTTCCTCAAGCACCCGTAACTGGTGATACCCGGACCGAACATCAATCTTGGAGAAGTAACTCGCTCCTTGTAGTTGGTCGAATAGGTCGTCGATACGAGGGAGAGGGTAGCGATTTTTGACAGTGAGTTTGTTGAGTTCCCTATAATCGATGCACATACGGAACGATCCATCTTCCTTCTTTACGAACAAGACCGGAGCTCCCCAGGGTGAGAAGCTTGGTCTTATAAAGCCCTTGCTGAGCAGCTCGTTAAGTTGACCGGATAGTTCTTGCATCTCTGCAGGCGCTAAACGATAGGGCGACTTAGCTACGGGGGTAGCTCCCGGGATTAGGTCAATTCTGAACTCAACCTGACGTTTGGGAGGTAGACCCGGAAGGTCCTCCGGAAAGACATCGGGGAAATTGCATACAACGGGAATGTCTTTCGGATCTTTCGTTTTCTGGCTAATGTCGACAACGTGAGCAAGAAAGGCACGATATTCCTTACGTAAGTATTTCTGAGCCTGAATACTGGAGATGATACGTAGGTTCGTACGGGGTTTATCTCCATAGATCAATAGAGTTTCGTGGTTCGGAAGATTCAGGCGAATGGATTTGTCAGGGAATAGGATATCGGCACGATGGAGACTCAACCAGTCCATACCGACAATGACATCGAGGTTTTTGATAGAGACCGGTATGAGATCGATTGGAAATGAATGATCGTCTAACGTGAGGATACAACCTATGTAGATTTCGTTAGAGTTTTCGGTTTTCCCGTTAGCCATTTCTACTACGAATGTTCCTTTTAGTGGTTGAGGGGATTGTTTGAGTAAGTGTTTAAAGTTTTGATTTATGAAGCTTCTTTCTACACCACTATCGAACAAGACACAGGCATAAGAGTTGTTGAGAAGAAACGTACCCGTGACTACTGTGGGATCCGCTACCGCCTCGTTGTGACCAATAGCGAGTAGCCTTCCTGTTCCCCCAGCATTCGCAGCCTTCGGACAGTTCTTCTTGAAATGACCAGCTTCACCGCAGCCATAACACGTCGGGGTCACTCCCGAACCGGAAACTTGCGAGATAGGTTTGGGAGGGGCCTTGCAGAATCGCATAGTATGGCCCTTCCGACCGCAGTTGGAACACTGCAATTCACGGCAGGGGCCGTTGTGGTGGAAAGGGCACTTGGGACACTTGGGCAGATTCCCACTATAAGCTTTTGGTGGTGCAGGAGTGGCTGGAGTAGCGGCAGCATGGACAGCCACAATTTGCTGGTCCTTAGAGGAGGTTTGTGTTTTCTTGCCTTTCTTCTAATCCCATCGCTTCCTCTTTCTATCAGATGAATCGGGTGGTGCAGTGGTAGTTGTGGTTGTCGTTACTGGAGTGGAAGAGACTTCATGGTTGATCAGACTCTGGGCCAGTTCCTTGGCACTGTCGAAGGTGGTAGGGCGCGAGGCTAGAACATTTCCACGATACGGGGGCGTTAGACCCCATATGTATCGTTCAATCTTCTTGCTTTCGGATGGGATCATGTTGGGACACATAGCCGCCAAGTCGCAGAACCTGGCCGTGTAGGCTGTTATGTCAGTCCCTACCATCTTGAGGTTCCAGAGTTCTTCCTCAAGTTTCTGAATTTCGCCCCTCGGGCAGTAGTCCTTTCTCATGAGATCCTTTACAGTGTCCCAGCCCATGGCATTGGCTGTGACCAAGGAGAGTGCATTGACATGTCCGTTCCACCATGTCAGGGCCCTGTTAGTGAGAGTGGCAGTAGCGAACATGATTTTGCTCTCTTCGGGGCAAGAGCACATTTCGAATACAGCCTCGGTTCTTTCGAACCATTGGCTTAATGCCAGAATTCCTCCAGTACCATCAAAGAAGGTAGGTTTACAGTTCATGAAGTCCTTATAAGTGCATCCCTGCACTCTTTGATGGACCTTACCAAATCTAGAGTTACCACCGCTCGCATCGCCGGAGTTCATTTGAGCGATGGCTGCCGTTACAGCCGTTTGGAACAGCACTGGACCAAAGTGCGGAGAAGTAGGTGGTGGAGGAGGGGTTTGAGTTGCTGGTCTTCCTCTGCTTGGACGCTTTCATGGAGGCATCTTTCACTGGAAGATCATAGAAATGATAGCAATAGTAAGAATCTTTTGCGAACATGAGTAGAGTGTTTCATGGATTAATTCAACATAATCCAAAAATCAGAATGAGAGTCACAGAAGGTCTTACATCAAACCATAAGGAAAAATGTTGGCAGTTTAGAGGTCTAGTTAAGGTACTTTTAAGCTAGGAATGTTTATAGACGAGAGATCTACGGATCATAGAGGGGGAAGGTTAGTCCTTTAAACAAAAGAGTGAGGTAACTAGATGTCTTCTACTGGCGACGGTTACTTGTGGGGCGAACCCTCAGATCCGCTAATCGACGCATAACTTCCTGAAGGTGTCGATCATGAATACTTTGACGTTCTCGGAGTTCCCTAACTTCGGCTCGGGGTGCAGCTAGCTGTTGCTGCAGAGCCTCGTTGGTACTTCTTGTCCTGTCCATGGCTTCTTCAAGTTGGCGGATGCGAACAGTGTTGAGATTTGAAGTGGCATCCACTTCTACAACTCGACCAATGGCTGCTTGACCCTGCTCGACATTCCTGGCAATCCTTCGGACCATGATGGGCAGAACTCGGTCTGTTGATCCCCCTTCGCTTATGTTGTAGTAGCTTCGATCTCCATTGTAAGGTAAAGGTTGGCCCTGCTCTTCGCTCCATCGGTGCAAGGATATGGCCCACATAGGAGTGGGTCCCTGAAATGTCGGACGAGGGTTGGGGTTCGGAGCTTTAGGAGGTAGGTTGTTAACCTCTGGTTCAGAGCTAGAGCTATCTGAGAAGCCTTCAGCATGATGATCATCCAAAGGGATCGGGTGATCATTATCTGACTCCTCATCGAGCCATCCTCCATTGTCTTGATTTGGATAGTACGGATCGCCGGGTAGGTGGAAGCCAGCCATGCTATCTATGCGAGAAAGAGGAAAAGAAGATTAATAGACGTACTAACCTAAATTACTTATAAGATGAATCGTTACTAGTCGACCCAATACTTGCGTAGTGCATACCAATTACATGCAACCGAGGCAAGATAGTCCTTCGAATAAGCAACCCTAACTCTAGATCCCCAATCAAAAAAGAACAGGAAATGAAGCAAAGGCTGCAGATTCTGAGTCTATAGCGCCCTAGTCACATGTAACCGTGGTGTATTCACTTAGCAACTATTGTCCTACCAGTAATGACCCTTTTAGTTATCACATATGTATGCTTTAGAGATACAGAATACTCCTATAGTATTCTTAGGGTAACATTATTGTGGTAGTGTTGGTAATTTTTAGACTTGTTGCAACACCACAACTAAGCTTAGGCACATGCTAGTCACTCCCAGGAAAACATAGTTTATCAGGCTACATTCCCCCAAATGTGACTATATGTCTCTAAACCCAATTTGTGCTGTCCAACAATCTTAATACTTTTGTTCTGTTCTAGCGTGATACTGACTCCTGTGTTTTATAGAGATGTGTGTATATATATATACTTGGTTAAATCTTTTAAATACTTAACAATATATATTCTTGGTCAGAGTGTTTTAGTCCCGAAGTGTTTATAGTTCGTATATCTTTTATAGGTTGATATACTTGATTCACTATAAAGAATGCTCTGATACCAATCTGTCACACCCCAAAACCAATAACGGCGGAATACGTTTCGGGGTGGAGGACGTCATGTACAGTATCATCATAATTGTATAATAGTAAAAACAAGAAGCATGCAACCATTTCATTTACATAGTGAGTTTAATTACAAGTGTGTTCTGTAAAGTTCAACAACACCAAAAGTATACAAAAATAAGAGATGGATCGTGTATGCTCCACCTTCTCCAAAATGTTGCACCTGTACCTGACTATCTTTGACCTGAGGATACAAGTTATTTTGAAAATGAGTATCAGCATAAAGCTGGTGAGTTCATAAGAGTTTAGTGTAAATTTTAGTACAGATAGTGTGAAAAGCTGCAGTTTACATCCGTAAGTAGTAGAAAACTCTAGAAAATCCTATATTTTCCAGAAAATACCTTGTAAGTGAAAGCCTTTAAGTTGCATGTACTTATCTTCATTTAAAACCATTTCTTGTAAAGGTATATTAGTGAGTCTCCAATAGGTAGTGTAATAAGAAAAGTTATGCTTGTTATCAATGATAGTGGGGAAAACTCCCATAAGAAATAGATACTTATTTACTTCGGAAATTTTAACTTATTCTTTAGTGTTAGTATTTTAGTGTGAAGGTAGTATATTCCTTGTATGCTACTGACAGTGTGAGTAATAGAGTCTGCCCCGTATAGATCTATACATGTAGCGTCGTCTTCCTGACGGAAAACTTTGGGCATAGTATGTAGCGAAGAGTGTATCTCGTAGTGGGTTAGTGTGTTATCCCCTGATTAGTGCTTTCTCTTGTATTATAGTGTAGTAGTCTTTTGTATAGTTCGTAGTGAGTTCTCTTACTAGTGAGACGTAGTGTAGTAGTCTTTTGTATAGTTCGTAGTGAGTTCGCTTACTAGTGTGTCGTCTCGTGATAGTGTGTATTAAAGTATGTAAAATAGTGGCAGTAACGAGTAGTAGTGGCCTTAACTATACCCATTATAGTTAACTTAGTGTGTGTAATTCTTGGCAATTAAGAGTGTAGACATCGATTGAAATGAAAAGGCCCGTATCCAACACCAATATACATGATATATAATTAAGAAATCAACGACAGTCGGACGTATAACAACTACCCTAAGCCCACAATCAAACAAGAACAGGAAATAAGGCGAGCTATCGGTCCTAAGTCCTTTAAGTCTTACTTATATAAATATATTAGTGTGGTTACATTTTATAAGAAAATAAATTTAATGAAAATCTTGTCAAAAGGGAACATTTAGAAAATAGTTTATTTATGCAAAATAGTTTTGAAAACGCAAAGTTCTTTTATAAGGCATAGTGATAAATCACATGTGATTTGAGTTACGGTTAGTGAATCACATGTGATTAATTTTCGTGAACATGTATATTTCACTTGTATCCCCCCCCCCTAAAACATTAAAAACATTTGAAAGGTTCATTAAAGGGGTATGAACTCACAGTTTATCGTAGGGTTTGAGTGTCAACGGATGCCCTGAATGCCAATGGTCCCTATAAATCATGTGATGACACATAATTGGGTTAGAACTATGGTGTTTCATGCTTAATATAATGGAAAAACATTCTTTGGGCTCGGCATTACTAAGTACAAGTGTCTCATGATCCATACTTAATGATTCATGCAAGTTTAGGGCCAAAAGTGGGCATTTGAGTGAGTGCATGGCCTTGAAATTGAGTGTGCAGCTGAAGTGTGTGGCCAGAAGGGTGTGTAAGGCTGCACACAAGTGTGTGCGGCCGTTCAGAGTGTGTGTGCGGCCGTACACAGGAGTGTGTGGCCGTACACTCCTCTTGTGAGTCCAAATGAAGTGTTTGCTCTTCACACTAAGGAGATTTGAATGTGTGCTGCCCCCCTCATGAAGGTGTGCGGCCGTACACCTTCAAGGGACCATGAATATTATGAACATGATGAGTTTTAAAGCTTGGGATTCAAGTGTTTACCACTAATAAGTTTGAGGATGAACTAGATTACAAATATGACGCCTTCAAGGTGTTCTTTGTTGAAGATTTTAGAGAGAGAAAGTAGAGAGAGGGTAAGGAGCATCCAAATGAATGAATGAAGAGGGTATCCATCTATATACATGTTTAGGTGTGAGGCTGGAGGGTGTGCGGTTGGGTGTGCGGCCGCACACATGGGTGTGTGGCCGTACACACAAAAGTGTGGCCGCACACACCTCTTTTGGTGTGTTTGATCCAAACTCATGATGCAAAACACTTTCCAACACCTCCTAAGACCCATAGTCAGACTATATTACGTCCAAAACACGCATTTGGAACCACAAGATTTACAAAGGATGATGAATTCAAGATTTAAAGACAATACACGGACCAACTACATACGATGAGAGTTTCGGGTTGTCACAGACAGGGCCTTCCTTGACGCGTATTTGGGCGTTGTCTAAGCGTTTTAAGACGCGCAATGAGCATTGTAAAAGGCTGTTTTTCTAGTAGTGTGAGCAGGGTTAAGCACTTGCAGCATGCAAGAAGCATTGGGCTAATAGAGGATACTAGTTTTAGTGATTAGATAAATAGAAACTTGTAATAGCAAAATTGTAATTGATATTTGATGATTAAATAAAAGGAGTTTTATTTATAAGTAAAGTTACTGTCTTGTGCCAGTTATTTACTATTGTTTCACTTTGCATGTTTTGACATGCATAATAATAAGATTATTCAGATTATCCATAGTCAATCATACTTTGGAAGTAGGTATGAGGCTAGACTGTCATGATTTGGCTCATTGGTTGTATAAAGCGTTAGACATAGCAAAATTTTGCTACACCATTCATGAGTGTTCCTGAAATAAGATTTGAGTATTGGATTTAACCCACGCTCACTTGAATCACTTCATGGAATTTATCATGCGTGATTGTGAGATGATAATATCATATAATATTCAAACCTAGATATATGAGTTGTTGACTGTGAGTTGGTTGTGCATTGATGGCATGAACACGCATCAGTAACTTGATGTTGTAAAACGTGTCGTTGTGCATGATTTAATGAGTAGTTAGTACAAGCATATAATGTCGAAGTTTATCTGTTCCTTTTATTCTAAGAGGATTAAAAGCGATATTTCGGGCCCCTCTATGATTCTATTTTGACTTTGTGCCGGTCCCAGTCAAAACTAAATTGATGTGTTCAGTTATGTTCTATGTTAGACGAATCGGAAATCGAGAAACAAATTGTACGACAATAAATATGACTATGTTCCATGTATTTTTTCCACAAAGATATATTAAGAACATAGGAATATATGATCCCTTATCTAAAGGACGCCTCATTGACTGGGTCGGAGTAGACAGTGGCTTTTACAAGCTAGGATCGCTATGTCAACTCATAAAGTCGCATTGGCAGCTATAGTTATTAGATTTATCCAAGTGGGAGACTGTTGGATTTGGTGTCTAATCCCATAAACAATATTAGGGCTTTAAATTATCTAAGGGGGAAACCCAACCTCCAATTCCTCACTCAAGGCCCAAATACCCAATCCTTGCTAATGGGCCCAAAAGTCCAAGTCCAAAATCCTTAATGGACCTGTTGGCCCAAAAGGCCCAACCATTAAATCCATGGCCCATAATAGATGTCAAGCCCCTAATTCATAGAATTCAATCAAGCCCATCAACCAAATGAGGCCCAAAAGCTCAAATGCCCAAAACAGTTTAGGGCCTAACTGCTACTGCGTACGCCCAGCGTACCATCTTGGTACACGCAACGTACTGAGGGTTTGGGGACTACACGGCCTGTAAAACTGGTTATGCCCAGCGTACAATGAGTTTAAGCACTTTCTCCATTAAGTGCTTAATGCTCGATATCGTCACGAAAAAAAATCAGATCTAGGTCTGCTAAAACCTCCTAAGGAATAAAGTTGCCAACTTTATGCTGTTGTATGCCTTATAAACGTCCAACACTTCCACTAAGACCTTTCCAAGGTCCTTAATCCATGCATGAGACCTATACATCCATCAAGATCCCATTTTTATGCTTCTAAATGACCAAGCGACCTCAGATCCGCCATCCTCATCTTATGGAGTTGCTTAACTCATCAAAAGAGGTCTAATACCAATCAAATGGACTAAACTAGAAAACCCTAGCTAAATCTAAGGTTTTAGATGGAAAGATGCAAGCTTTTTACCTCCAGAAGCTTTGTAAGGTGAATTTGATGTAGGATATTGAAGCACCTACACGTTCCAAAGTTGCTTGACCACTTCTTCTTCTTGCAATGAACACTAAAAGGTCACAAATGTACTCTTTTAAGATCAAGAATGATCTCACAAGGTTCTCTGGGGTACAAGGACGCTCTAAGGCTATGGAGGCTGTCTGGGGTTAAGTCCAAGGTACTCAAGATCGTTTAAATAGGCCTCATGTCCGATAATTAGGGTTTTGCACCTCTGGCGCGTACGCCCCGCGTAAGGCTTGGTACGCCAAGCATACCACAATTCTCCCCGCGACCAGCCATGCATAGTACGCCAAGCATACACTTAAGTACTCCCGGCGTACATAAGGGACCATCGATGCAAATATAATTTCCTTAGGGTTTCAAGACATACCTGATTTTTGGGCGTTACAACTCTCCCCCACTTGGACTAGACTTCGTCCTCGAAGTCCGCAACTGTGAACAGACTAGGGTAACGCTCCCGCATCTCCTCCTCTGGCTCTCATGTCCATTTGGAGCCCTTCCGGTTTTGCCATTGCACCTTTACCAACATCACTTCTTTGTTGCGAAGACCCTTTGTCTTCCTATCTAAGATGGCGACCGACTTTTCGACATAATTCAGGCTCCCATCCACCTGAATGTCGTCCAAGGAAGCTACTGCGGTCTCTTCAGTAATACACTTCCGAAGCTGAGACACATGGAAGTTATTGTGTATCTGACTAAGCTTCTCTAGAAGCTCTAAACGATATGACACATTTCCCACTCGGGCTGTAATCCCAAACGGTCCTATGAACCGAGGCCCCAACTTGCCCCACTTCTGAAACCTGATAATCCCTTTCTAGGGCGACACCTTCAACTGTACGAAATCCCCTACCTGAAACTCGAGATCCGAGCACCATCGGTCTGCATAACTCTTCTGAGGGCTCTGTGCAACTCGCAACCGATCATGCACCTGTTGGATCAATCCAATGTTCTTGAGCACTACCTCAGTGCTCCCCATGACCCGGTGTACAACCTTGTCCCAACACACAGGGGTCCTGCACCTCCATCCATATAACATCTCGAATGGAGCCCGGCCAATACTGGCATGATAACTGTTATTGTATGAAAACTTTGCCAATGGGAGGTAAGTGTCCCAACTCCCTCCAAAGTGCAGCACGCATGCACGCAGCATGTCCTCCAGTGTCTGGATCGTCCTCTCACTCTAACCGTCAGTCTGAGGGTGATATGTCGTACTGAAATGCAACAGAGTGCCCAGTTCCTCGTGAAACTTCTTCCAGAACCTGGATGTAAACCGAACATCCCTATCAAAAACCACTGATACTAGCACCTCGTGCCTAGCCACCACTTCTCGAACGTAAATGTCCGCCAACTTTTCTATGGATATACTCTCATAGATCGGGCTGAAATGGGCACTCTTTGTCAGTCTGTCCACGATAACCCGTATGGAATCCATGCTCCTCATTGTCCTTGGTAGCTTCGTAATGAAGTCTATAGTGATCTCTTCCCACTTCCACGTGAGAATGGGTAATGGCAGAACCTTGCCATGAGGCCGCTGATGCTCGGCCTTGACCTTCCTACAGGTCAAGCACCACTCAACGAACCAGACGATCTCCCGCTTCATGTTGGGCCGCCAATAGCTCAGCCTCAAGTCCCTATACATTTTTGTCGCCCCTGAGTGTTTACAAAACTTGGACTTGTGCACCTCCTCTAATAGCCTCTACCTTACTCCTTCTGATACCGGCACCCATACTTGTCCACACTGCGTCAAAAGACTGCGGCTATCCTTGCCCCCTCAACCTGGGCCCCTCTGATCATGTCTAATAAGGGGAAATCACATTCATCCTCATACAAATATCCCTAATTGGGGACCCTGCCATCTTGCGGCTCAATGCATTGGCCACCACGTTGTCCTTCCCTGGATGGTATAAGATCTCGCAATCATAATCTTTCAGCACATCCAACCATCTTCTCTGCCGCATATTGAGGTTCTGCTGATCCATCAAATACTACAGACTCTTGTGATCGGTATAAATTGTGAACTGCACCCTATACAAATAGTGCCTTTAGATCTTGAGGGCAAACACCACCGCCCCCAGTTTCAAGTCATGCGTGGGGTAATTCGCCTCATGAGGCTTCAACTGCCTTGAGGCATAAGCAATCACGTTCCCCCTCTGCATCAATACCACATCCAACCCCGAAATCTATGCATCACGGTACGCTACTAAATCATCCAACCCCTCGGGTAGTACTAGAATTGGAGCCTCGCATAATCTCCGTCTCAAGGTCTCAAACGCCATCTGTTGATCCTCATCCCACCGATAGGTCACATTCTTCTTGGTCAAGTGGGTCAATTGAACATCGATCTTGGAGAAATCTTGAATAAATCTACGATAGTAGCCCGCTATACCCAAGAAGCTACGAATCTGTGTGGCATTCTTCAGTACCTCCCATCGCATCACAGCCTTTACCTTGGCTGGGTCAACCGAAATCCCCTCCTGATTGATGACATGCCCCAAAAACTGTACTTCCCGCAGCCAGAAATCATATTTGGAGAACTTTGCATATGGTTTCTCAAACCCTAGGGTCTCAAATACCTCCCTCAAATGCTGCTCGTGCAGCTCCTTGGTCTTAGAGTAGACCAGAATATCATCAATAAAAACGATCACTGACCAATCCAGCATCGGCCTACATACCCGGTTCATGAGATCCATGAATGCTGCCAGGGCATTGATGAGCCCAAACGACATCACCACAAACTCATAATGCCCATATCTAGTCCTGAAGCCATCTTCGGTATATCCTCCTCCCGAATCATCATCTGGTGATACCCGGACCGAAGATTAATCTTGGAGAACCAAGACGCACCCTGCAGCTGATCGACTAAGTCATCGATCCTTAGTAAAGGATAACAGTTCTTCACCGTCAATTTGTTCAGCTCCCTATAATCAATGCATATCTAGTGCGATCCATCTTTCTTTTTCATGAAAAGGATCGGTGCTCCCCAGGGAGAACTGCTAGGACGGATGAAACCTCGGTCTAGCAGTTCCTGAAGTTGTGTAGATAACTCCAGCATCTCAGGTGGTGGCAACCGATACGGTGCCTTGGCTATCGGAGCCGCACCCGACACTAAATCAATGCGAAACTCCACCTGCCTCTCCAGAGGCAGTCCTGGTAACTCTTTGCGAAAAACGTCCTAGAAA